>NC_058044.1:8255998-8993498 GCF_020085105.1 Siniperca chuatsi | reverse complement strand
TCTCACCCATTATCCTCTCTGTTATTAGGATGTTGGCAGAAAAGTGAACTATACCCCAAAGTGACCTACACAAATGATTGAAATCTTCTCTTGCTTTAGACTTTGTATTTAGGCTCCACTCCGTCCCTCTGATTGTCTCTTTTACAGTCTCCCTGCTCTTGACTAAGTACAGTAGAAACTACCAGCAGTCATTTCTCTATTTTACATTTCTCTTATCTGTGTGTGTGTGTGTGTGTGTGTGTGTGTGTGTGTGTGTGTGTGTGTGTGTGTTAATAATCCTGTTGTCCTCTGTAGTGTACCAGGCAGATCCTGTCAGAGAAGCTGGGTCGGGGCTCGAGGACTGTAGACATGGAGCTGGAGGCTCAAATCGAAGTCCTCCGTGACAACAAGAGAAAGTACCAGCATGTAATCAAGCTGGCTCAGACGCTGGCCAGTCAGCTGTCCCAGATGATGCAGACACAGAGGCAGCTGGGCGACGCCTTCGCTGACCTCAGCCTCAAGTCACCAGAACTCCATGTGAGTCCAGATAGATAGATAGATAGATACACTATAATCAAGCAGATTGGGTAGGATAAAGGGAAGGGGAATGTTATCATCCTTACTTAGTTTTCTAGCAAAGAGTCATAAAATAATGCAGAATATGTAATGACTTGTGGGTCATCTGCTGGGCAAACATGTTTTGAGATTCTACTCTGATCTCTTACATTCCTGTTCGTTGTTGTTGTTACTAAATGATGCTGGCACCTGTAGTTGCTTTAAACACTGTGGACAACAGTTCCAAATAAGCAAAATTTAGCGAGATGATTTAAAATTTGTTAACTCTGTTCTTCAGGAGGAGTTTGGTTACAACGCTGACACCCAAAAGCTTTTGTCCAAAAATGGAGAGACACTGCTGGGTGCAATCACCTTTTTCATCTCCAGTGTTAACACACTTGTGGACAAAACAATCGAAGACACCATGCTTAATATCAAACAGTATGAATTTGCCAGGTAGGTAATGCATGATCATATGTGTTTATTGTGCCTGTGCACCATCTCCAAAAAATTTAAGAATTGAGGCATTGTCAAAAGTCTTATTCGTGATAATTAAAATTTGTGGCTTGTGTTGTCTTCTCCAAGAAGGAAATGTAATGTTTGAAGTTCTCAGAGAAGTGCTCTAGTAGCGGTCAGTCTTCTTCTTTACTGCCTTTGTTGGCACGTTGCTGCATATCTTGGAGAATTACTGCCACCTGTAAATCAGTGGAATAGTGAGAAAACCATCGGCTGGACTGTTTATCACATCACCCGCTTGCACGTGCATCCTCATGCGCATTCACGAGACAAACAAAACGGGGACCCACTCATAAAATAGAAAAAAACTGCTCCATAGTACTACTAGAGGTCAAAAACGTGACGGGGCACCTTTTAATACTTCAGTCATAACAGACTGGACGTGGTGTGCAGGGATTATGTGTTGATTTTTAACAGTCTTGCACCTATCATAATGGATAAACATTGCATATTTCTGATGCTGTTTAAATAATAACACACTTCTAGGGTTGAGTATGACGCATACCGTACAGATTTGGAGGAGTTGAATCTGGGACCCCGTGATGCCACCACCATGCCCAAGATTGAGCTGTCCCAGCAGCAGTTCCAGATCCACCGCGAGAAGTACGAGAGGATGCGAAACGACGTCGCCGTCAAGCTGAAATTCCTGGAAGAGAACAAGGTCGGCTAGAGGCTAGTTCTGCTCTACATACCTGCGCCAACATATTGGCTTACCGTTCACATGTGCTCATCTCTTTATTTCCTTTTCCTGCTCCCAAACAGGTGAAGGTACTGCATAACCAGCTCATCCTGTTCCACAATGCCATAGCTGCATACTACGCTGGAAACCAACAGCAGCTGGAACAGACACTCAAGCAGTTCCACATCAAGTTGAAAATGCCAGGTGGGGACAGTCCGTCTTGGCTGGAAGAGCACTAATCACTCCTTTTGAAGCCATAGTGGCTCAGTTTGACAGGAAATGTCAAATTCTACAGAAACTACAGGAACCCCCCTTCTCCCTTCAACTCTACTGTCACTGCCTTTCAAACTTTCAGAATTGTAAATCTTTTAACTCAATACAGAAAATGAAAAGAAAAACTCCTACAATCCGTTTTACTCTTGATGTTAAATCATCCTTTTCATCTTGCAGTTATTTCAAATCATAGAAAATGCACTTTTATACTGTTTGAGAAATCTGTTGAATAGGAGTTGCTGCAGTAAACACGTTTGGAAACTGTAAATGGCCTTTTTGTATTCCAGCATATGAATGTTGTATCTCGGCACGGCGGACATGTTGGCTCTGTAAGGGCAGCTACGGGATCAAAATAACATTATTTACATGACTCTTATCAGCTGACTGAGATGGGGACGAATACTTTATAAAACTGTATTCAGGAAGCTTCAGGGCACTCTGAACATGAATTCTCTCATGATTTGACACCTGTTGAGATAAACAGGGCAAAATGGCATTCAGATTTCTTCATTCATGTAAATGCAAACTGGTCACTTTTATCAGTAAACTCTGATTAAAGTAAGAAAAGATATTTTTGGAAATATGCTTATTTGCTGAGACTTAGATGAGAACCTACAACCAGCAGCCGCTTAGCTTAGTTTAGCATAAAGACTGGAAACGGGCGGAAACAACTAACCTGGCTTGGTCCAAAGGTAAATTCTGCCTACCAGCATATGTAAACCTCACTAATACAAAAACCAAAGTGTAAAAAATCAAGTAGTGGTTTTACTGGAGGTTATGTGCCTTAGGACAGAGCCAGGCTAACAGTTTCCACCTGATTCCAGTCTTTATGCCAAGCTAAGCTAACCAGCTGTCGGCAAGAAAACAAATTTCCTTTGTTTTGTTGTGTTTCTTTTTTTTTTTTTTTTTTTTTTTTTATAGAATTTCCCTATTTTGTCTACATTCATGGCATACGACTGAATAGGTAAAAGTGTTCAATTCCAGAGAAAATGAAGGACCAGCCTTATGTGACTAAATGTGCCTTGATTTCTTGAATTAGTTCTTCTCTTACCCTCCGAGCTATAGTGATATCTGGTCTTGTTATTGAAAACAGGCACTCTCACTACCAGTTTTCAGGACCAATTCTTGAAGGAAGAGAACGGACCAAACGTGCACACACACGTGCACACGCACACACTCTGAGGACATTAGAGTCTGTACAACTTTACATGTTAACCCTCCACACAACACAAAATGATAGCTGTGTTAAATAAATACTCCAGTAACTTCAGAAAGTCTAATTATAATTTAAGACTTGCTGTTCTCAAAGATATTTATCCATATTGCACATATGCACATTTATGCATTTGAGACTAATTACAAAAAAAACTTATAAGAACTGTATGATATGTAAGGTGAAAACCAAAATGCGAACTTGAGAAACTTTTTGTCTTTTGTAAATTTGAAAGACCAGCATCCTTTGCCTGAGCTGCTAACAGTTTCATGTCATTGGGATATATAAAAGTATGTTTTTCAAAGAGGACATATTGTATGCTGGTATTGATCACCAGCTGTCATGCCCTCACTTTGTTGATTTGTACTTTTCCAACGGCTCACCATAGCAGTTTGAGAGTGTGAATCTTGTACAACAATCTATTGTTTCCCTGAAATAGATGGATATATATATATATTTGTAATTTTCTCTATTTTACCTTGAGTATGTAGTCTATGACCAATGCCATTTTTCTGAAGACCTACAGAAAGATGTACTAGTATGTGCTAGTGTATCTCTACCTTTTGTAATAATGAAACATTAACAAATGTTAAGAAAGGATTCTGAATGTTGTGTAACCTCTTTGGGAAAATTAAAGTTTCTTTTCTCTAAGTGCCTCCAGAGGTTGTTTATTTTATTTTATTTTGTTTTATTTTAATTTTTGTTGAGGATTTGTAGTAGCAGCTTGTACGAAAAGGCACCACCAGGGGCCAACAAAGACATATGAAGCAAGACGAAGCCTTAAAGTACATTTGTCTAACAGAGGGCTACAGCAAAAAAGATACAGACAATGTTGCTAAGGGGGCAAAAAAAGCTTATGATATGCCCTATCAGAATTTACAGTTATATTTAAGGTAAACCTGTTCAGCGTTCATCCTGTTTTTTTGTGTTCCTTTCCAGATAGACAGCAGTGGTTTATATGCAGTTGACATATGGATTCAATTTGACTTATGTTTACTCAAGTCCAGGTGCTTTTAGATTCCCCTTTAGGTTTTCATAATCACAAACCTACCACACCCACAGGTATACATTTGACAGGATCTGGTTAATCCTCAGAAAAGCCTTGAGGAAGTTCATCACAGCCTCAGTGATGTGTTTTATCTCTGGCTCTTCAGAACACCACGCTAAGTAAATAGAGCAGCACTTAAAGCAAATCTAAGTATGATTAAATGTTTTTCAGTGGAAACAAATGCAGCTCTAAGATGTCAAGTCAAACGTATGTAGCTCAATTTGTCACTGCAGTATCAAAGTGGCTCCCATACACGAAATTAATTTAAAAGAATTAAAAACTGATTTTTTTTTAAAAATGCACTTATTATAAATTATATTGCTTTGTTAATACTGTAGTTGAAAATGTTTCACAAAGAAAGAACCACTTCTATTACTAAATGCATTTTATTCAGTAACAACAATTTAAAAAAGCTATTTCCACTTTTCAGTTATATTTTTCTAATTATTTCAAATGCTTTCAAAACACTGAGGAACTATAATATAACTGGATGAAAATACAGCTCTTCCAATTGAAGTTTGCCTTTGATTTTTCAAACACTGTAGACCTAATTGTGCAAATGAGTAAATGAAAATAAAAGTTCTGTTGTACTTTTTAATCTAATTTGTATTTTAGTCTAGTTAATTTAACACTGTTTAATGCTCTGATTTACTGTAAGTCTACTTTATGACAGATCTTAATCTGTGTGATTTGAATCTTGATTGTGTTATGTGGATCAGAATGATGCTAAATGATAATTTATTGTACTACAGAATCAGCAGGTTCTGACGAATGTCAGATCACCAAAAAAGAAGACTAGGAAATTCAGTATAACTGTCATCTTGATTAGAATATTTAGAAGACTGGGGAAATATGCAACCCCCCTTTTTTCCAGCCTATCAAAGTGTGGACTTATTTTGGCCATATTAGTGCTTAGCTTTATTGGTGGATAAATTATGACATTTAAGCAGTGATCACCATAATTCAACATACAGTAAATCACCAGTGTAAAAGAAAATAGCTAATATGTGCATTTTTCCTTAGAAATTGTACCTCCTCTTCACTAATGTCAACCCTCAGTATGTCCCTGACTCATCTCTCGGGCAGATTCTTTCAGATAGCAGCAATGTAGTAATACCAGTGTAAAAATATTGAATTATAGGTAAAAGTCCTGTATTCTGATTTTTACTTAACAGTAAACAAGTATTAGCTTTAAAATGCAAAGTCCAAATTCAAAGTACATTTTTGCTGTTTTATCTCCAGTTTTGGGGATTTTCATGGTGTCAAAACAGTAAAAGAAAAATACCAAAAATACCAGTATCTCAAATCCAGTGGTGGAACTTAAGTAAAAGAGTAATTCCACAGTGCAAATATACTTTGTTACAAGTTCAAGTCCTGCATATCAAAATTTTATGTACTTAAGTATTATCATCAGAATGTACTTTAAGTGTCAAAAGTATGCATTATGCAAAATGGCCTCATTCACAGTGTTATACTATTATATACTATTATTACTATTACTATTATTCACAGTGTTATACTATTATATATATAACATTATTGGATTAATTACAGATGCATGATCGTGCAAGCTGCATTTGATTGTTGTAGTTGATGAAGCGCATCTAATTTCAACTATTGTCAGAGAAATATAGTGAAGTAAAAAGGACTACATTTCCCTCAGATATGTAGTGTTAAGTTGTATAAAATGGAAATACTCAAGCCAAGTACTAGTACCTCAAATTTGTACTTGTGTAAATACATAGTCACTTTCCACCACTGCTCAAACCTGATGAAATGTGCCTAGTTACATTAACCCACCTGAGCCTTGTGATTGCACCAGTGGTCACAAGCTGCTTGTGGCGCGCGCACCGGGGAACACGTGAACGCGCCTGTCCCACCTGGCCCAATCACGTTTGAGGAAGCTCACTACACCGCCTGCTGCTGCTGCTGCTGCTGCTGGTCTGTGTCTCTGTACTGTTTGCGCTGCAGCTCAGCCAGGACACCAGCAGCTCACCTGCCCGGCTGCTAAGCTGAAACACAACGCAGATTTTCTCCTCTGAAAAGTATCTACCACTAACTCCAACGGTGTCGGGGCGCATTACGTGTCCCGACAAATCCTCTCATCCCTCCGGTAAGTCAAGCAGGACGGTACCGCCGCATCATGCTCTGTGTGGATGTGAAATATGGAACGACCTGCTGTAACGCTGCTGTGAAAAGTCATTGTACCGTGGGAGTGGAGTCTGCATATCCTTTTTAGCAAAGCAGGGCGCATTTAACCTTACTGTTTTCTCTTTGAGCCTTTAAGGTGACAACAGAATGTGTTCTGCAATGCAGTTTTAGGTCCAAAATTACATCATTATGAAGCTTTTGTGTAGTTTGAGGCCTGAATCTGTTGCTCTGCTCTATGTTGGCAATGTAAACACCGAGGAAACATTAGCTTGTTCTCAGTATTTCAAAGATTTGATGCAAGAACTTGATTATATCCATTTAATATTGCTACTAGAGAGCTCAAAATGGAACTTATTACGCAATAAAGTAAAAAATATTGTACCCAAATGTGTAAAATAGATATTAACTTTTCTAAAAAATCTTTTCCTTCTCATTCTAGCTAACATATTGTAATGTAAACACAGTAGTAGACATACAATTCCTCTTGGAAGTTTTCATGTTTCATTGTTTTACAACAAACATTTAATGTGGCTTTTTGACACTGATCAACAGAAAAAGATGCCATTATGATAATACTTTTTCTAGACATATATAGTAGTTAGAGTAGTGGTTATTTCATGTTGGAATAAAACTCTTTGTTTCATACACATAGCCGAATATTTCTAGCTGTCACTTCAAATTAAATGAATTAAGCCTATAAACTTTAAAAACTTTAATCCAGTAACTATCTGACCAAATAATAAGTAAACAAAACTACAGCTCTGACCAGACAATTTTCAGTACTTTACAGGTTTTGATACTCTATGGATGTGCTATGGATGGATTTTGGTTGCTACCACAAAAGGTTAAAATACAGCCCTTTTATATTTGATGGACATTTTTAAGTTAAATTGATTACTGGAGTGAGAAGCAGTGTTTAGTGGTTGTTGTGGATTCACTAACAGAACTTACTGCTCCATCCCCAGCCCTTTTAGTTCAACATGTGTTCCTTTATAACTCTGCCCCTGTTGGTTTTGTTCTGCACCTCAGACCCCGGCTTCCTTGGCTTTTGTACACTATTATACATGCTGAGATAAATTAGAGGGCAATTCAAGTGTTGGGAACAATACCCCCGTGGAAAAAAAAGTTTCTCCCCAGGTCAGGTCATGGGGGAGGGCGATGTCACCCCCGGTTGCTGTGGAAGCCGAGAGTAACATGGAAAACTCAATTCTCTGACGTCATCCCGAGGAGGAAGATGTTGGGGGGCTTGATTTATTTCTGTGTGAGCAAGGAGGGGCTGAATAGTTGTTGCCAACTTGGGTCAACTCAACGGGTCTTATTGCCTGAAAATCTGTCCTTGTCTTATAAATTCAGTTTTAGTCTGCAATGAAAAACGGTTAAAAAATAAAAAACATAACAAAAGAAGAAAGGAAAATTAAAGCGTCCTTAGTTGCATGCCTTTCTCTTATGTCACAACCCAAAGTCCCACCCCAGTTACCACCCAAGTCTCTCAGCTATAAAGTGTCTCATAACGAAAAAACAGCCTAGAATAAAACTTATCAACTGACCCACCTTTTCTGCCAAAAAAAGGATTCAGGGCTTAAATAACAACACAAACATTCCTTCCACTGATGTCTCGATAAATATTGTTTTTGGGGATTTCTGAAGATTGCTCAATGCTGTGTTGTGTTATGCTAGAGTAATGTGATTCGTGTAAGTCCTAAGTAAGTAGTCTTTCTCAGATATTCAAGTGTATTCTAATGAAGCCTGCTGTGTCTCTGGGCCCTTGGGCAAACACTTTTCCCCACCGCCATGTAAACATGTTTGCATTCCCTCCATGTTTCCCTGCTGTTGTCTCTATGGTGACGTGAGCACCTGCTTTATTTGTCACCTTTGTATGTCATAATAGCCTGCGCCTTACTCAGGATCTGCTGGTTTAAGCCAGTTGTTAAGCCGAGTTTTTCCTAAATCATACAGTATGTGTGTTATTATGCTCGAAATGCTGTGATTAATCTGTAAGCTTCAGTGTCAGACGTTGGTTTAATGCTGGACACAAGACTGTGAAAGCCAAGAGGTACAGGGAGATTTGCCTAAAGCTAATCTTGGCACCAGGTTCAGATTGCTGAAGCAACAATTGGAAGACAGAGCCAGAGGTAATACAGACACAGTGGTCTGCTGCAGGCCAGACACTGATCACCTGTTAACAAAAGAACAAACAGAAGACAATTCAAAGCTCTGTTTTTGATCCGTAGCACCACAGATGGTGTACTCTGTCTCATCTCATCCCTCCTTCTTGTCATTACCTCGCCTGAGTGGGTTTTGTTTCGCCTATTTTACTTTTTCTCTGGGTGTGTAATGTTTTATTAGGAGATTCAGTGTTTTGTTTTGTGATCTGAAGTGTAATATACTTCTGGAAAATGCTCTCTGGAGTACATTTGAAGAAGCTGTGTCATAGTGTGGGATAGTATCTTTCCTATTAGAAGTGGGTATATGTCATTTTATATTGTGATATCAATATGTAGGCGAGGCAGTTTTAATTATAAAGCTTGTTTCATTCATAGAGGTAGATTCAAGGTACTGTACAGAGAAGTTAAAAACAACATAGTTCAAAAGTAAAAACGACACAATTCAAGGTTAAAATAATACAGTTCGAAGTTTAGAAACATTTAGTTAAAAGCGCTTGAGAACAATAAGGTTTTCAGTCTGGATTTAAAAATGTCAATGGATGGGGGATTCCTAAGACCATCAGGCAGTTGGTTCCAGTGTTGTGCTGCATAAAAGCTGCTTCTCCTTGTTTAGATTTTGCCCTGGGCACCACTATCAGTCCACTCCTCAGCGATCTAAGAGGTCTTACAGGGTTATATTGCTTAAACATATCAGTTATATATTTAGGGCCAACTCCATGTAAAGATTTATAAATAAGTAATAAGACTTAAAATCAATTATGTGGCTTACCGGCGATCAGTGTAGAGATTTAAGAACTGGGGTGATGTGGGCTGTCGTTTTGGTTTTGGTAAGAACTCTTGCGGCTGAATTTTGGATAAGTTGCAGGTGCCTGATGGTCTTTTTAGGAAGTCCTGTCAGAAGTCCATTGCAGTAATCAATTTTGCTGGAGATAAAAGCATGAATCAATTTTTTTCCAGATCTTGTTTTATCACAAGGCCCCTGACTTTGGCTATGTTTTTAAGGTGATAAAATGCCAATTGTGTTATTGCTTTTACATGACTGTTAAAACTTAGTATGGAGTCAATTAAAACACCAAGGTTCTTAACCTGCTCTTTTGTGTTTAGTGTCTTGTCTTTTAGGTGAGCAGCAACCCTGAGCCTTTCATCTTTGTTGCCAAATAAAATGACCTCTGTTTTCTCTTTGTTTAATTGTAAGAAATTTTGATCCATCCAGGTATTTATTTGCTCAGTGCATTTGGATAGTAACTCAATGGGACTGTAGTCATTTGGTGAGAGAGCTAAGTAAATTTGGGTGTCATCAGCATGACTATGATAAGCAAAGATCACGCTTCTTTAAGCTCTGTTTTGATCTCCACCAAACTCCTCAGGGAAATATCTGGCTTTTTAGCAGCTAAATGGTTCCCTGTTATCACCAGCTAGTTGCTAATTTTGTATGTCTGTTGTTGCTGGTGCTGGGCATGTGGTGTACAGTCAGTTTGTCAGAGCAACTTTAAAGATATACACACTGTTGCCAGTTTATTAAGTACACCTAGCTAAATCAAATACAGTCTAATACAACAGCCCTACAATAAATCATACCGTTATGAAGGTTATAGTGCTACGTTTTTGTTTAAACTGTTGTAGATTTTCAACATTATGATCATTTTGAAGGATGTAATTTGTGGAACTGTTTGTATTACATTATACTGACAGGGGTTTAATATTAAGCTTACTGCATTGATATAAAAGGGGTGGAGAATATCTTAGAAACACCTCTCAGTATTAGGCAACTGAGTTTAGACACCATGTTTTAGCAAATTGTTATTAATCAATTATATCAAAATTGCTGTCAATTATCGGTCAATCAACTAATCAATTAATCCACTAATCATTTCAGCAGTATTGGAAATGCTCTCTGAAGTAAGTTTCAGGTTGATGTGTCATTATAGTAAAGATTTAATTTTGTATTGTGTGGGATAGTACCAGTCATATTTCATATATACGGTTCTAAATGATCCGCTGCTTGCCAGCAAAAGTTTAATAAGTGAGACGTTCAAAACATTTTCTGCTTGGTCAGTTGAGCACAGATTCCTTGTTTGTTTGAATCAGATTTAGAAAGGTTTTACTGTTGGTTATATGATTAGATTAATTCCCTCCTCAGTTACAGGTTAGCTGACAGGCGTGACATAACCTGTGTTACAGGTGAGATAGTCATTCATATTAGTCTTAGCTGAACCCGTCTGAAGCCTGTTTAAACAGTCATTGACAGAGCAGGCTCGCGTGCTCTGCAAACTGGCAGCTTTAATCTTTCAAATCTGAAAACCTCGTTTCAGACACAGGCTGTTATTACCAGATTTATGCTAAGCTTGGGGGATATGTTGTGTTGGGGGCTCCTGCATCTGCACACAGTCTTTATGAAATCCTTCGTTCTCTGACTCTACAGGTGTTTGTGCTACAGTAGGAGGCACAGTGAAGGGACTGCAGTTACAAGACAGTTTTGTGAATATGCATCTCTATTAGATTGTTCTCCAGGGAGTTCTTCAGCACTGCAGAACAGTATTCATTATATGTGCTATACTCTAACTCAGAGCTGATGTAAGCTATGCTATGATTTGTGACAGTGTTAGCAATTTTGGTGATCTGCAGCTTTTAATTCCAATATGTCCCATATCATTAATAATTTCCTCATACAGAAAGTAATGATGCACTTGGAAAAGCTTCTTATAAGAAATGCCTAGTTTGACATAATTTCTGCCTCAGCAGTCTGCAGGCTATCGCACAGTTTGTCTGTGCAACAAAGATAATGAAAAAAGAGGGTTTTAATGTGCTTGGGGGTTATTGTATAGATTTCCATGATATATCTGTTTGAGATCAATGTGTTAATGATTGTAGAGGAAGTTCTTTCATTAACTGTGGCATTTGTAAAGAGGCGTCACACCCGGACTTTCCAGTGATCGTGGCAGCAGTGATTGTAGCCAGGCAAAGCAATAGCGCATCACAGTACATCATATGCAGTGACCATAGTTACGCACTGTAACACTCCAGCATAGAGCAGAGTAGGAGAGAAAACAGCTCTCATGCACCCAGAGGCATGAGGGAGAGCTCACAATTAAAGCATCACAGCTAACAATCACTCCATACAGAGTGAGTCATAGAAAAATAAGAGACATCCTGTAGATAGAAACGAATGAAAGAGCAGAGGGAGTTATTAGATAATTAGAATAGTTCTCATTAGAATTAGAATAAGTACTCTTTCAAATAAAACATCAACATTTTTTGACTTAAACGTTGCTTAACCATGTCCAGTGAAATGCTACTTCAGTACACCTTCAGAACAAATATTACTGGGGCCACTACAGAAAGTTGCAGATGAACAGACATTTAACAGACACAAACCAATAGCAAATTGCGCTCAGCTGCAAAACTTTATGGGCGTGTTTGCGCTGTAATATCATTAGCGCAATATCTTTTGTGAATCAGACCTTGAGACAGCGCAGATAGCGGTTGCAAAAAATGCACAATTCATGGTGCTATCAGCGGCCGCAATTCATTCTTTGTGAATTTGCCCCTCAGTGCTTTTGCCACTAATGCACTTTCAATGGAAGTGATGGGAAACAAAATCCACAGTCCTCCACCTGTGCAAATATTTATTCAAAAATGAGGCTTCAGAAGTCTAAATTAGACAAATGTGGGTGTCTTCCAAAGTCACAGTCTTTGTTTCCCTCGACAGTGATTCCCTGTTTAGCTGTAGTAGAGGGATAGAGACTAAAAGAGGGAATTTTGTCCTAAAAAGACTAACTTTGGAAGATATCAACTTGATTTGTCTAACACGGATGGCTGAAGCCTAATATTAACTTCAGATAAACATTTGAAAACATTTTTGCATGGACACATTAGATGGGGATCTTTTAATAGCCAGTATGAACAGGAGGAATCATTACAGCAAGCAAAATCTGTTTCAATGTTCATATGAGCACCTGACTATTGTTAGACAGACATAAAAAATTGTCCTATTGAACCTATCCTTTAAGAATATAATGATGGTGCTTCTCCATTAAACTCCGCTGTAGCACCATAATTCTACCTCCAACACTGGGTGTTAAATGCATATTCTCATGCCAGTTTTAGCATACACCATACATATTATTGGTAATATACTTGAAATTAATAGCGCCATCATTTCTAGGAAAAGAAGCTCAGTCAGTAGATGATACAGTAGCATGCAAGTCCTTTTCGTGACTCATTAAACAGGACCCAAAGTGTAGCAGCAGAACACAATGCCATAATTATTTGAGTATCAGTAATCAGAACTTTAAGTGCCCCAGATAACCTAAGTGTTTTGTACAACATAACCCAGAAACCCACATTGCTGTCGTAAGAACTCGTGGCTAAATCCCAGGTTCAGTCACACTGGTGGCACAAGCTAACCACAGACACTTTCCTGTAGATTTGTTCTTTATATATATAGAGAGAGAGAGTTTCTATCAACTCAATTTGAAAATATTGTTATCTATTTATCGTTAATAATAAAAAAACTACTAGTAACTTATTTTAATATTTTCATGAAGTGATAATGCAACATATGAATCCTCCAGTATTCTTCACTCAATTACAGAAATTAGGGTTGGGAGGTTAATAATTGAGCTGCTTTAAAAACTTTATGTATTAAAAAGACATTACTGTCACCTCCAGCTGACAGCTTTCCTCTCACACTGAATGGGACTTTGATGCAGTGAGAGATGGAAGGGAGATTGTGGCCTATTTATAGTAACGCCTGTGAATTGTGGGCCAATTTTGCATCAAGGCAGAGGAACATCAGGGACAGTTTTTAGGTGGATTTAATTGGCATTCTGAAGGTCGAGCAGGACTTAAATTGTTTTTTAATCAATTTAAGAGGACAGTGCACTGCAGACTTTAAAAAGATGCTTTTGCAGTTATTTTTCCTGCTTCCTAAGATCAGCAGAGTTGCATAACAAGGTGTCGAGTCAGTAAAATGAGAATAAAAACCGACCGGTGACAAGCAAGACTAAGAGCATCCTCAGCTGACTTTAAGCAGATAAACATGTGATGGAAAGATCCATGTTCGTCAATATTGCTGTTTTAGTTTCACATGGCAAGAGGTGGCATGAATTGTACCTTGGCCTCATTAGGAATTTATTCCTCATTCTAGACAAAGAACACCATGTAATAATCCCTTTTTAAAACCGATTTTGCAGATTTGAGAGTGAAGGAACTGTTGAGTTTTGTTCGAGCCACGTTAATCCTTCATGCAAAGCCTACTGTATCACACATGGCTGTTTTGTTTTGAAGGTTGTTGGCCTGTACGTGCAGCAAATTGCTCAGCCTAAATTCTAGATGTAACCTAATTCATTCTGCAACATTATTTTGAAGTTACATGTCACATGCAGTGCTGTTTTAATCAGAGTTTCCTCTTTGGTCCTAAATAATGGCTTCTGGCTTTTATCATAGATTAAATTAGGGATTGTTAAGAAAAAACGCCTGTGAGGAGCAGTGCCATAAACAATCTTTTGAACAAAAGTTAAGACAGATTGGAGTGAGTAGAGAAAATAGACTCCTATGATGAGGATTATCTGATTCGACAACTTGTGGACAGAGTACTGACATGTTCATTGATGTTTTCGCTCATCTGGAGTCCAAATCTTGATCGCTTCATGTCAAGGGTGTAGGGCTGAAAGCTTGAGTGTTTAAAACTCATATGCGGACCTTAAATTAATTACTTCAATTATTGCCTGACCAAAAAGAGATAAGATTAGAAGTTATATTTCTTTTGCTCTTCGAGAACATGTTGCTTCTGCATTATAAATATTTCTAAGCCATAAATTTACACAGGTGACCTGGCTCTGGGTCAGCACCATTGAGTGGCTATCCGCTCAGGACATCAGCAGTTGGGTTGGAAGAGGGGTTACTTTATTCATGGGAACATGAATAATTCACTTTGTCAGGTTCTGCCCGGGTACACTCAGAAAATACAGACATAATGGTGCCAAGTACTCAATCTTTGAAAAAATTTGATAAATCCAGGATTTCCTGAATAATAGGCTACTTGTCCACAATGTTTCCCAATTAGACTACTTTTTCTGCTGTGTTTTGTTAGGGTATTGTGGTGCATTACACAACCAGTGGCATGAGGTGATAAATGGCCTGCAGTTCATCAGATATTTGATATTTAGTTTGTAACTTAAGCACATTTTGTCTGGATAACACAAACTGTGAGAAGAGCAATTTATATAAAGGTGTTCAAACATTTTGTTAAATTTTTACATACAGTGACTTAAATACACTTTTATTTGACTAAGGTACATTTTGTTTGAGGATGAGGCTGGAGGCTTAATGTGATTTATGTAACAGACCTGATTTATATGGCTTGAATACATTAGTGATCCTGCTGCAGTCTGTCACCTTCTGCTATCTGAATGATGAACTGCAGTCCCTCTGCTGTTGCAGAGAACCGCTGTACTGTAAACGTTTGTCTCTGTTTGCTACACGCATCTAAAAGGTGTCATTTCATATCCTCTGTGTGTGAAAAGAGAATTTTTGGCAATGCGGTCCTTTTGTCTTCAGTATCTGGGCAGTAGTAGCCAGGGGTGTGTGTGTGTGTGTGTGTTGTTGCTGAGAATATGCTCAACTCTCAGTCTTTTGTGTGTCCTCTCCATTGTAAACAAGACATGGAAATCAGAGCGATAAGCCAGCGCTGTGAAAAGAGTTCCCAAGTGGACATGAAGTCCTTTTCATCCAGGGAGTCTCAGAAAACATCCTGAGCTGCTGCACAATACAGAAACACACAATCCAAGTGGTAACACAGTGTGTGCATATTTGTTTATAATTCTTGTACAGTTAATAGGTGCAGTCATACTTTAATCAATTCAGTTTATCTGTGTAAACCCCTTAAATAGCATCCATGCAGAGATCCCCCCCCCCAGGAGCCATAAACAGGGCCTTGACATTCATGGTGGTGGAGGAGTGAAGCAGTATGGTCTGCAGTGACAGGAGAGAGACAAAAAAGTAGTTTAAATACCTCTCAGCTAGGATTATAATTGGTTGACAGGAAAGCCCAAAAACATAACAATTGTTTCCTGCTTGAACTTGTGCTAAAAGCTTCATTAGTCAGTTGATCAACAGAGAATTAATCAACAACAGCAACAACACAAAGTAGGCCTGCAGCTGAGGCTGGTGGATGGTCCTGAGTTTTGCAGGTATTTGGTCATAAACCAAAGTATAGGAGAAAATGAAATGTTGACCTGATGATGGTGATAGATGAAAGGTCGGGGGATCAAAGTTATTACAATTTATCCTCTGGGGACCACAAATATCTGTGGAAAATTTCATGGCAATCCATGCAATAGCTGTGAAGCTATTTCACTCTGAACCACGAATGTGGACCATATGGTGGCGCTAGAGGAAAAGTCACACCAAAGTTATTTGGATTCATCCTCTGGGAACATCAATGTCTATCCAATAGTTGTTGAGATATTTCAATCTGGACCAAAGTGGCGGGTCAACCGACCGACTGATAGACTGACATTGCCATCCCTAGAGTGTCACCACTAGCATGGTTAAAAAACATTCACTGGTTCCAGCTTCTCAAACGTGAGGTTTTGTCAAGTATAGTCAAGTCTTTTTTTCTACCTCAGAGAGCTTTACCATCTGTACAACATACAATATCCTCTATCCATAGGCTCTTGATTTGGATAAGAAACAATTTGACAGTTTGTCTGTCTCTTCCAGGACAGACAAACAGGAAATAGATGTTATACATACAGTCCTGTACCTTGTTTTATATCATTGTAAATTGAATATCTTTGGAGTTTGGACTGTTGGTCGGACAAAGCAATCTGAATGTCACATTGGGCCCAGGGAACTTGTGATGGGCATTCTTCATTATTTCTTGGCATTTTGTTGACTTAATGAAATTAAATAAGACAAGAAAAATGATCAATAGGTTAATTGATAATGAAAATCATCGTTAGTTGCAGCCCTATATTGTAAAAACTTGTGTTACAGTCACGATGAGTGCCACTAAAATCCTGTCACTGGCTGCTCCCTCACCACCGTTTAGACAAGCAGAGATCAAGCTGGTCAGGGGGATCAAAAACAAACAGGTCTGACAGCGACATCCCACTGAGTCCTACGCAAAACTTCTCTCTGCTAACGAGCGTTCCTATGGTAATGATGGTGCAGCAGGACTGACCAAATTCCTTGTGAACGCACCTCTTTGCCCCTATGGTGTGAGTGAAAGACCTTGGCTCTGCAGGGTGTTCACTGACCCTCAGGAAATTAAACTGGAAGTTAGCAACAGGGGATTATTATAGCAGACGGTGGCGCCTTGACCTTCAGCATTACACATTTGTGAGTGAGAGCGGATTTTATTTGTTTTGGACCCGGTGGTTCCCTGGAGGCTTGTTGACAGTTACCTCCGGTTTTAATCCTTTTCAGTTTTGCAGATGGGTTTTTTATAGAACAAAAAAAAGAAAACAATCCTCCCTGTGCATCACTTTTGGTCTGTTATGAAACTTTTATTATGAAAAAAATTGGGTGACAAATGAAAGTAAAAACCAAAATAAAGTGTCTAGGTGCCACCAAAACAGCTTCAGTGCTCCTTGGCATACATTCTCCAAGTCTCTAGACCTCTACTGGAGGGATAAACTCAATTCTTCCAAAAGATATTCCCTCATTTGGTGCTTGTGGACACGTCTGTCCAGAATCTCACATTGGAGTTCGATCCACATGATTTTCATACTCCTCAAATCCCCTCGTGCCCTGTATGGAAGCATCTGCATTAGTCATGTTTCTTGACTCATTTATTCAAGTTCTTCCTTTTAATTTGTCGCCTGTCTGTATTTTAAACTTCTTCTTTCAGTCTGCAAAGAACCCCTCCATTTTCCCTGCACTAAACACTTACCAAAAAAAAAGTGATCAGTGCTAATAATGACTCTACTTTGGTGGTTAGACATATTGAGCTGCAACGATTAGTCGATTAATGGATTCATCTGCAAGAATTTGTTTTTCTTACTCTACTATGATAGTAAACGTCATCATTTGTTGAGACTTTTTTAGACCAAATGATTAATTGATTACTCAAGAAAATAATCAGTAGATAAGTCAATAATGCAAATAGTTGTTAGTTGCAGTCCTAACTGACACATAGACCCAAGACCCACTGCAAGAGAAAGGGGCCCTACCCGGACTCAGTTAGTCTCAGCACAATTTTGACCAGGCCCGTCTTGGGTCCTGGGTGGGGTCTCACTTTCTAGGACCCATGTGAACCGTCAGACCCTCTACCTCAGATTTGTCTTGCAACCCCTTGGGAGAGGTCCTAACCCCACTGCTGTAGAAGTAGTGTATTCATGTTAACTTTGACCTCTGTTGCTGTAGGCTGTGTTACCTATCAAAGACTAATGACAGTGGGTGGGGTATTCCTTGTCACTAATGAAGACTGATAGGAGCAGGAATGCCTCAGGGTCAACAACAGGTGGACCTTTTTAGATGAAGCCCCATAATCTGTCTGTGTTTATTCATGGCAGCAGGTGGATATGTGGAATCTGTAAACTGTCTAACACAACCTCAGGGCTTCGCTGTATAGTGTTACTGACAGGTGTGTTTCCTCTGTAAATCATGTTAGGCAATGGATGTTGCTTACAGCCTTGTTGGTTGGTTGTTGTCACCTCATGCAGTTTGAAATATAATTCAATGAATGTGAAATGTCACAAACCAATCACTGTCACAGAGCTAAAAGTAAATACGCCTATTTGCTTTCTTTGCCGAGAGTTAGATGGGAATATTGACACCACTCTCATATCTGTCCATCAAATATGAAGCTAGAGCCAGCAGACGGTTAGCTTAGCTTACCATGAAGCCTGTAAGGGGGAGCTAGGTTTGCTGTGTCCGAAGGTAAAAAAGAAAAAAATAAAGCCTACCAGCACCTCTAAAACTCACTGATTAACATGTTATATCTCCTTTTGTTTAATCAGTACAAACACCAAAGTGTAATCATTATTTGTTGTTTTATGGGGGTTATGTCCCTGATTATTTCTTGACCAGGCAGCGTGACTTTGCAGAGTCTCAAGATTTTGTTTGTACGGATTAAACAAACAACATATAACGTGTTAATTTGTGAATTTAAGAGGTGCTGGTAGGCTTTTTATTTTTATTTTTTAACCTTTAGACAGATTCAGGCTAGCTGTTTCACCCTGTTTCCAGTATATGCTAAACTAAGCAGTAAGTAATAAAGCATCTGAGCTGACAGTGAACAGAATAAAGAGACATATAAGCAACAAGTGAAGCGGCAGACAGTTTAACGCTGTTTGTTGAGCATCTGTTTTTTAGCACCACAGAAGAAAATGACTCTGTGTGAGGTCAGATGTTCTCACAGTCTTATGAATTAAACATGACTGACGGTGTGGTCCAGCTCTGAGCTGAGCGTACAGGTTGATGTTGGCAACATGAGGCCATTTGTGATGTCTGCTTTATTAATTAGTAATAATCTCTGAGGATCAGGTGGACAAGGCTGCTAACTAATGGGAGATTACCACTAAGATGTTACTAAGTTGTATAAGAGGCAGAGAGTTGGTTCTAGAAATCACCAGAAAGTGGCCACTTATACAGCGTTTGATACCAAGTATTTATTATTTTTATCTGAACAAATCCCAAAGATAGAAAATGCCCTGGCTGATCTTGAAGCAGATTGTTTGCCAAATTATTTCCGTTAAGGTGCTGGAAGCTACATACTATCGCCCCATCACTACCATGCTTCTGATTTATCTCCTGTTTTCTCCTGTCAGAAGCACCATTCATTTCTTTGTTTGGCCAAGAAGAGTATTGGATCACTGTAGCCATGTCAACTGTGGCACTGAGTGATGTGTTGTCCTGAAACAGAAGCAGTTTCCCTCCAGCTGAGAGCAGAGCAACCGTTGATTTGACAAAGAGCGAGAGGGGAGGGGTGGGCAGCTCAAGTAGTTCCTTTCCGTCTGGTCTGTGAGTTTAAAGACCTTTTGGGTTTTCCTGTACTCATTAACCACCATCAATAACCACTTACATGTTAAATAAATTATCTTCTGGTGTTTTAGAGGTTTAATCTTCTAAAAGTGTTCAAGAGTTAGACTAGTAAAACCACTAGATATTCCAAGTAGCTCGAGCTCTACACATCTGTGTTTCTCATCAGGTATGCAATAGAGCTACACTGATAAATCGACAGGGCCGATATATCAGGTTTTTTATGTTATGTTAAAAATAGCTGATATAGCAGTAACAATTTTTTAAACTCTCAAATATTGAATGAAAATTCATCTGCAACTATTTTGATAATCAAATAATCGTTTTCAAGTAAAAATGACAAAACTTATAAACTATGGTTCCAGATGTGCACAGGTTTACAGGTTACATTAAAGTAAGTTGAATATTTACTTTATTATAGACCAAATTATTAATAAATGAATCGAGAAAATAATTGTCAGATTAATCAATATTTAAAATAGTCGTTTGTTGCAGCCCTAAAATATTGATATCAGTAATGGCCTCAGAAGTCCATTACTGTCAGGCTCTAGTAAGGAAGCAAATTCCCACTGTGTTGCCCAGTAACCAGTACCTTTACATTGATAGCAGTGGGTGCTCTTTTACCAGTCAAGGAGCTTTATATGTTGAACTACTGCATGTATAATTTAACCAGAAAGCAAAACTGGACTTGTTACGGTGTATTTGCAGTTTTTTCTTTTATGTAGAATTTCATATAATTGTAGTTAGCTTTGTGGTGCCAATTTTAGACTCATTTCAGTTTTTATATCATTAATTATTAGAACTGTAACTTTTACTTTCAGTATCGATTAATCTGGCCAGTATTTTCTTGATTAATCGATTGGTCTATAAAACTTCAGAAAAAAGTGAAAAATGCCCAACAAAATTTCCTAAAGCCTAAGATGATATCATCAGATTGCTTATTTTGTCCTACCAATCTTCCAAAATCCAAAGATATTCAATTTACTATCACATGAGACTAAGAAAAGCAGCAGATGAGAAGCTGGAACTGGGGAATGTTTGGCATTTGGCAAAATTATTTTTTTGTCGATTTGACTAATTGATCGGCTATTCGTTGTAGCTGTATATGATCTAGTGTTATTACTGGTTATAGTTTATCACTGAATGAGGCTTCTGTTGGCTCAGGCTTATCGACTCTTCTCCACTTGTCCCCCCTCACAGTGAGCTGTCAGCTTAGTTTTGCAGGTGTTACAATGCGAATAAAGAGCCTTCCTTTTTAAAAGTAGGCATAAGGCAGTTTACAGATTCAGATTTGATATCCCGCAAAATAACAGACGAGCATGTGCAGTTGTGGATATGTCTGTTTGCAGGCCTGGTAACATGACATAAATGTCTCCTTCAGTTGCTTCTGTTGGATTTACTGTTGCATTCTTTTCCAGGGTGACCTTGCAAAGCAATCTGACAAAATTTGCCTGTTCTCAACTTTTTTCTGGTGCACTGTGTTGTTTTGTTAATGATGTTGCTACGCGATAGGATCTTCCCTATGTTGATCTGAATACATGAGAGACCGCCGGTTGTTCTCCATAAAGCTACAGTCAGTACTGGATGCTGATTGGCCACCAGTATCTGTTCCACTGATTTAAATCAAGAAATCTGTCTAATTGGATTTTAGTAATTGTTGCCTTTCACTTGACTAGAGTTCATCTTATACTGTCTGTGCAAGGAATTAAATTAATGGGATTAATTAAATTAACATTGAAGAGCCGTAAATAATTGAAGAGATCGTTGTTTATATTGAAGTTCAATATTTATTTGACAAATTCGCTTTCACATTGAGGCCAAATGAGTGCACATGTGATGCAAGAGCAGTAGAGAACCACTGCACTACATAACACATGGCATTTTTGTTTTAACTTGCAATCACTTGTTATCTTTCTTAATGGCCTGCTACATGATAACTTCTTAAGAATGAAAATTATACCAAACTGTGTCAGAGAAGCTAAGCTGTGGGTGTAATGTCTCTGACCATTATACACCCCACAGCCTGACTTCAAAGCCCTTCAAAAATAGAAAAAATAGGGTTTGCCATTTCCCCCATTGTGAGCCCCTTTGACTGGGTACCCCTTCTCTTTTGATCTGTCGCACCCCTTAATTTCCCCTAATTTCAGATTGTCCATGACAACATGCATGACTACCTCTGTATAATCCTGTCCTATGTTGTTTTTGTTGCTCTTGTAGCTCCATGGCCATCGCCGCCCCCTGCCTTCTCCCCCTGGGAGGTAACCTTCAAAGGCTCTGCGATGGATGACCAGCTGAGTGATGGAGATGGACAGAATCAAAGGACATGCTCCCTTCATTGTGACTAGATGAAGGGACACCTACCTTCTTCCAGCAGTGAGGGGACGTACACTGCAGCATTTTGATGTTCTTCAGAGTGAACTGGTGCACCAAAAAGAAAACAAATTAGTTCTTTGGAAATCATTTTGAAAAAGAGGAAAATACTGATCAGATATATTCAGTTTGTGTACCATACTCTCTCAGCATAGAGCTCATATGCTGACGTCTTATCCCTGCGATGCTTGTTATGAGTTGTCCATCCACAACCAATGAGCCAGAGAGCTGCAGCAGCGAGGGAAGCAGCTGCACCACTTCCTCCATCACCACCTCTGACCCATCGCCTATGTCTGGACACACTCACGCCACCCTACCTTCTGTCAGTGATGCCCCTGACACCTCTAAGCATGAAGCTCCCCCACCTCCGCCCCTGCCGCCCCCTCCACCCCCAGCGACCACCAACCACAACGCCAGAAAGAAGCGCCGCGTCCGCAGTTTCTTCTGGAAGCCGATACCAGAGGAGAAGGTACGCGGGAAGCCCAACATCTGGACACTGGCGGTGCGGCAGCAGCAGTACCAGATCGATGTTCGCTCTGTGGAGGAGCTGTTCGGGCAGCAGGAGGAGGCAGTGACAGGCATACGTGGGACGACGGCAGCCACTGGAACCTCAACTCGTGTCTCCCGGTCCCGCTCCTTCAAGGAGAGCAGCAAGGATGAGGTGAGTGGTTGTCATGAATCTGTTGTAACACTGACACCGGCAACACTAGAAAATTGATCTTGACAGGTAACAGAGAAGACAGGTGATGGTGGAGTTTAGAGTGCTGACACAGTGATTATATATCAATCCTCTTAAAATTAAAGTGGCCCTTTGTCTGGGAAGTCATTACATTCAACATAAAGGATTTAGCTAATCTCACTGAGATCAAGATCTCTTGCAAGAAAGATCTGAGTACAGCAAAAGGAAATAGGTACATATAGAAGACAAACAACAAACATAGCCAGTCACACAAACGCACATACAAAACAGCATCAGAAACAATCACACACATCTCTAAAAACATCAAAAATTAAAAGTTTAAATTTGTAATAATTTGTAATTAATTCCATTTATATGGTGCAAAGTAGTGGAAGGCAGCCATCCCAAGTTCAGTATTTACTTGTGCGGTATCAAGATTTAGCCAGTTCTGAGAGATGAGATATACTGAGGCAGCTTTAGTTGGAGACATTTATAAACAAATATTATAGTGTATAGTTCTCTTGTTGCTTGTGAGGACCAGATTACTTTTTCATAAAGTACACACTGTAATGAATCACAGGGCACAATAGTAAACTGCATCAAGAGTAGAATGAGCAGCGTGTAAGTACAGTCAAACAGACATTAGACTTTAGACCAATAAGGTTATAAGATTCAAAAGTGCCCTTATTTGTGTTGTATGCTGATGTTTTCACAGCTTTTTAATTGCTGAACCTGAGGAAAGTGCACAGATTATTTATTTAGGGTATATATTTTTCCTTTTTATAAAAAAAATGAAATTAAGTCTTCATGATATGTGTTAGACCAAAAACTCTGTAAACTGAAAAGAAACCAGAAATCTTGCACCCTGTCGCAGTCAAGATTCAAGCCATAATCTAATATGATGAAGGTCTACCAACTGAAAATATTAGATTATGGTAAATTTATTCTGTTCTCTGATGCTGTCATTACAAAGCTCAGATTCAGAAAAGACACAAGCTTGATTAGTGGAAATATGGAGTCCTGATGCCTACAAACTCTTGCATCCACGGCCATTCTTTTTGCAAGACGTGCTGGTTACCTCATATCCTGAACATACCACTGATGGGATTAGAAAGTCTCAGGTTCATAACTATACAATGCTGCAGTACATAATTCTACCCTGCTCCCACTGTATTAAGATATCCCTGCAGGGACAAGTTAGGTCACGGTGCTCAGTTACAGCTTTTCTTTTAGTGTAAAAAATGATTTGTGTTTATAAACAGAACAAAAGCATGCTTGCGTCATTATGGACTCCTGGAAAGTAACATGTGAACTGTAAAGCAATACCTGCTCTCAATCAGTCTATTATTTATTAATTGTTTAGTCTATGAAATGTGACAAATGCTCATCACAAGTTCTCAGAGCACTTCAGCACTGTATTACATACAGTATATCTATTGGTATGTTGAAATACATTTCATTTAAATGGTTTCTCGTCTTCCTCCACCTCACCTGTACTCATTGTCTTTAATTCAAACCACAGAAGTGTCTAATTGCTCATTTAAAAGCTGTAATTAGGTATTGAGAGGGAGCCTTTTTAAAAATGCACGTACTGTACAGTCACCTGTTAAAGGAAGGCAGTACAAGCCACTGTTAATGAAGGAGGCGTGAATTACATGTGTAGCCTGGTGGAATTTCCGTGTCCCATAGGGTGATAATGGGTGGTGATGTAGGTAACACAAGCAACAACAACCAGGAGTGGTTAGAAGAAGAGAGGGGTGTGTGTGTTTCATTGTGTGTTTAACCAAAACTACAGCAAAATCATGTGTCACTTATGGTGTCTTTCATTTGTTTTCAGATCAGCATCCTTGACTCCAAGAGGGGGATGAATGTGGGCATTTTCTTGAAGCAGTTCAAGAAGTAAGTCTTCCGCTTGCTTCGCTACCTGAGGGAAGAGCTGCTTCCATAAAGCTCAGTGGAGTTTACACAGATGGGTGACAAACTAAAGGAAAAAACAACGTAAAACGTCTTAGTAAGCCTTCAGAACAGCTTTGATTCTCCAAGCCTCTGGAGTCTAATAAGACTTGTTATTTCCTTATTTGGTGTTTTGATGATGGTGGTAGAGATTGCTTTCTAAAGACTGCTTTGCATAGCTTTGTGTCATTTCCAGCACTTCAGCTGATGACCATAGCACACTGTGGACATGTCATACAGACAGTAGTCGAGGTACAGTTGCTTGGTTGTGCTGATCCAAGGAGCAAATGTGATTAAAATGTGAGCTTTTGCTTTTATGGAGAGTTGACACATGTGAGTGATGGGAAATAGCACAGCAGCACACTCACTACAAAGTATGGACACGGGTGTCGGATCATAAAGTCTGACTGAAAGAACCAAAAAAATTCAGCACACACTGTCGATCACTTGTTCTCACTTTATTTATGAGTGAATCTTACCTGATGAAGGTCTGAGCACCGAAATGTCGTTAATAAAGTGAGTACATGTTATCAGTTTGTCGCTCCTGGTGTGTGGCCTTGCATAGAAAACACTGGGTTCTGGTGTTTTGATGTGTATCATAATGCTGCCAGCGTGTGTTGTGGCCCAAATTATCCCATAGCTGTTTATTGAGATGAGATCTGGTAACTGTGGTTCACATCAGTTTCTCCACTCATTTATTCAGGTTTTTCCTTTAATTTGTCACATGTCTGCATATACAGTTAACTAGTGATATTTCTGTGGGAAACTCAGTGTTGTGTAACAGTTTTAGAGATGTTATGGTCTTAAATTCCAGATTATGAGGCCACAACAGTGACGAATATGGAGGAGTACAGAGTGTCTAGAAGGCAGGAGGGTGATGAACTTACAGTTTGGCAGGCACTTTCAAACTTTTAGTTTGTGGCCATAAGCTGTCCGCACAATTACTGAGGAGAGGGAGATATTTGGCTATTATAAGGAGGGCAGTGAGCTATCTAACCTTTTTGTTTCTTCATCACACAGTTTTCTCTATGAACACTTGGGAAAACACTAATTGATCCCAAGGTAATTTGAGACTCAGGAGAAAGGTAATATGACTGATCATACGAGGGATTTTTGTTATCCTACTTCATGTACCACATTTGATTATAGTGCAAGCCAGAGATATAAGACCCAGCACTGATAGTATCTTGAAAACATTCTCAGTTTCAGTTTGTGTTTTAGTGCCCGACTGAGGCAAAATCCATTTAAAACCTTTATAACTGAGGGAGATTAGGGTCAGAATCTGTCACTTATTCTAATAGGCTTTCTTAGCTCCCTATTGTTTATAATTAATTGGTTCAGGAAATCTCGAGGTGTGTTCAACCAGCATTGTGTTACATAAGTCGTCTGGAGCAGAGTAGAAAAAGTGTGTTAGGTGTCTGTTTGCATGACGGTGTATTTGCATGGCTCCCCACTGTATTTTAATGACATTTGACTGTCAGCCATATCGTGCTCAGTCAGGACTGAGCGTGAGCAGTGACTTCACCACAGACAGTCTTATTATTGTGTGTGCCTTTTCATTTGACTTCAACTCTAATATGTGAGTCAGTTTTCACAATAGAATTAGCAGAACTCATCATGCAGCATTCAATAAATTTAGGCTTAAATATGGCATGGTACTCTTTTATAGTAACAGTAAACCAAAAGTAAAAACAATATACAGAAATAGATTTGCAAAGTGGGAGATGCCGCTGATTACGGAAGTTTCTTTTACCACTGTAAATTCCCATTTAGGTTATTTCAACATCCTCAATGTTCCTCAACATAGAAACACGGGAGTCTCCTGGATAATTTAATGATTCTATAGGTTTATGTTGTGGCCATCAATTTAATTATTTCAACCTTGTTTTTGAGAAATCAGCATTTTTTGTCCATTTGGTATGTTGAATGGCTCCAAATACTACAATACCCATGAGCCTTAGCTACTGTTGCTGTGGAGATGATGCCAGAACACCACTCCATATTTGATAAATACATGTCATATGGACCCAGAATCCATAAAAAGTAATTAAGTAAGAAAGAAAGTTTATTTTGAGTGTAATATCACACTGTCCTATACAGATAGAGAAGATAATAACAATGTAAAATATATAAAAACAACAACAAAAAATGACCTAAACTGCAGAATGGTTTTATCAGGTTTCTATAAAGTGAAATCTTTAGCTTCAGTTAGTTGTTAGCAGTGCACACAACACCATTTTACACTTTGTGACTGGATGTTTCTCACTAAAATTATGCTTGAAAATTGTTGTTGACTTCTCTCGGTACGTTTTTATGAACCTTTTGAGTTTTTAGGAAAAAAACAGATATTTTCTGACAGTTGTTCATCTTCTGTATTAATGATTCAACCGAGAATTTCACGCCTATCTAAGTGTCGTGGTTGATTTTCTTTTCCTTGTTCAGCCATCAATAACTTTAAATAAATAACCACTATCCGGTTCGTAGGAACACGGAGATACAGAAGGACGAAACTCTCTACTTCATTTAGTACAAAGTAGTTTATTCTTTAAATTGCAGAAAGTACACTACATATCTGGAATACGAAGGGTCTGGATTCAGAATGCAGGACAACGACATCTCTCCCGGGATCGATTTTTAAACCTTTCATACTAAGCCTCTCCTGATGGGATGTGATGTTTCTGGTTGGTCAATGGTCAAAACATGGAAGTCACTGAAAGTCTCTGATTGGTTATGAATTAAAGGTGGGATCGTATGCCATTACACTTTTACCAACTAGGAGGCGCTATTACACAAGGAAACTTTCTGATGGGTAAGATTTTAGAGTCACGGGACGTGCCGTTGCTAAGCAGCACACCTGTCTGCCTGAACTTTATGGTAGACAGGAGGATCCGGCCACATAGATACGATTGCTGGCAAAAGGACTTTCACTGTCTCTCCCCAGTGATAACGGAGCTAATCAGTGAATTTTCCAGGCTCTAAACAACAAAACGACCTTGGTTTCCATGAATGTTCGTGTGTTGCTTTCTGATAATAAATTCAATGCTTTCTTTGATTAAAATGAAACACATCTAGGAAATGCAAATACTAAGGTTGCTTTGATAAAAAATAAACACATCTAGGTTATAAATTGATTATGCACTAAACAGTTTCCTTCAGCACAAGCCTTGGAAGTGCTCTAACTGTAAGTCACCTATGGTTGTCATTGCAGAAAATGAATGGAAGTAAAAGTCCCATTCATATCGAAACAGTCTTTTTTTTGCTTGAACACTAATATCTTATCCTCTGTCCTCTCTTACATGGGTTTACAAATCATTTATGTCAGTTTTCAAAACATAATTTCAAAGTGCAGAATTAATCATGCAGCAATCCATAAATTTGGGCTCAAAATAAACACACAGCATGAAACAGTTATATAGTAACAAATGCGTTTTCATGCTATACCAGTTTGCAACTGTATGGTGTCCAGAAATACTGTTTTACTATTACAACAACTATGATTTCTGCAGTGATACTGATAGAATACCGTACAATATAATTAGATCCAATGCAACAATCAAACTGTGGCCTCAAGAGTTGAATAAACATGTATCTGATATAGTCAGTGAATAGTAAGCGTCATAAAGGTGATATTTATTATGGAGGTACTGTATCATATTGTAAGGTGTCAGCTTATTGGATATTGTCCATGAATGTTTTCTAATAGTCTTCTTTCTTAGCAGTGATTTAATTGGGAATTATGTTGCAGCACTACAGACTTTTGGTATGTCATAGATGAATGCCACTAGAAGTAGTGAGACTTGATTGAGAATACATGTTGAACTGGGACTGTCAGGTGTAGTAAGGAGAAACGAAATGCTCATATGTATAGTAGAGGGGGAAGTAGATGGTTTCACAGTTGAACAGTTGAATATTTCCAGGCAGTTTGCACATGGTATAAACTGGAGGCGATGTTTTTCATTTTACTTATATTGTCCATAACATTGTCTTTGGCAGTATTTTTGTTTTGTTTTGACTGTTAATGAAGCCAAGTTACTGTTGGATTTAGTGCCTTTGTAAACACAGGGGAGCAAACATTAAAAGAGAACACCTGTGCTATTCATCATCAAACTTAAATGAAAAAAACTGTTTGTCTTCCAGGTCCAACCGCTCCATTGTTGAAGACATACGACAAGGAGAAGGAAAGATTTATGGAGCAGAGCTGCTCAAAGACCTGCTGAAGCTCCTGCCTGACCCAGAGGAGGTCTGTGTTTATGAATGTCTGTGTGGCTTTTAGCAAATTATGAATAGTACAAAGGTTTTGAATTAAAGACCAATACTGATGATAAAAGACAGTGAATGTAGATAGAAATCAATAGAGCCTGCTGAGCTTCCTCTTTCTCTATTTTTCCAACAGATCAAGAAACTTCAGGCGTTTAAAGGAGACCCAGACAAGCTGACGCTGGTTGATTCCTTTATGTACCTCTTGATCCAGGTGCCTTGGTGAGTAGCTTTCAATGGTGTGTAATGTTAGTGTAGTCAAAGAGAAATGTGAAGTCACTTGTTTGACAGTCAGTAAGAGAAGAAAGGGTTTGCACCGTCCACAGTTTATTATTTTGTGGGGATAGATTTGAATTTTGTCTTTCTAACAAACTTGTACTGCTCTCGTCATTCACACTTGTTCAAATAAAAGTGTGTGTTTTTAATTTTCTGGGACAGTGCACATTAATTAGATTGGGAAGAGACTGTCTATCTCTTACTCAAAGTGTTATTTTCTTTTCTGCAACAACACTGGTTGATAACACATTACAGTAGTATAAGTGTAATGGATGCAATCACTACTGGGGGTATGATGGAGAAGTAATACAATGATTTGTATAAAAATACTACTCTCAGAGAGTATTAAATGAAGTAACATTACTTTTTAAATGAGTCAGGCTAGCCACTCAGGCTATGATAAAGATATGTCAAGTATTCCTCCTGTTTCCCCATCCATCATCCTGAACATTTAACAGTGAAAATAATGTTTGGGCTTCTCTGCAGAACCTTAACCAGTCCTTTTTAAAAGAAGTCTGTCAACTCCTTTCTTCATCTCATCACAAACTACAGAATGAGATTCACCAGATTTAACCGCTCTCTGTTTCGTCTCCGACAGGTTCGAGGTTCGGATCGAGACCATGGTCCTCCACGAAGAGTTCTTCCCTTCCTGTGCTGTAATGAGCCACGAGATCGACGTCGTCCGCATTGCCACTAAAGGTAATAACACACGGGCTCTGCTACCTTTTCACACACACACACACACACACACACACATGCTCAGACAGGTGACCCAGATATTTGAGCTGTCTTCGGTGCTGAACAAAAAGTAGGAATGTGACACCTGAGACGCAGCAATGTGGGGACTGAATGGAAAGACAAGGCTGTGTCATCTTTGTACTGTTTTAAGTATTGTAATGTTAATTTTTTTTATATGTAAATGATACATTATTGAATGAAATTTACTTTGCAATTAGTTTGCAAAAATTGCCACCGTTTTTATTTAATTTCAGTAGACAGTTGCTGTGTATCGCCTCTTGCCGAGCTGCTTTAGAATAACAGAATGTTTTGCAGTTTTTAATGATACCCTGTAAAATTTATATTAAACATAACCTAACAAGACAACAGCCATGCTAGCGTCTCTGTGAGGCTACAGGGACAGTGGTGCTTTGAGCTAAATGCTAACATGGTCGCAGTGAAAATGCTAACATGCAGATGTTTAGCAGATCTAATTTTTACTATGTCCACCATTTTAGTTTAGCATGTTAGCATGCTAACATAATTAGCAATAATAAACGTACAGCTGATGGAATGCCATTCATTTTGCACGTATTTGGCAAACCAAAGTATTGGACCTATTAACCCCGATGATGGTGCTAGATGAAAAGTTAGGGATTCATAAAAGTTTAATTCATCCTGAGGTGGACATAAATGTCGGTACCAAATTTCATGGCAATTCATTCAATAGTTGTATTTCAGTCTGACCGACGAACATTTCCATCCCTAGAGCCGTGCTGCTAACATGGCTAAAAATGCCATGTACTGCTGAATCTTTGTACTCTCACACAGAGCACATATACCTGTATCCTCATCCCCAAACATATTCTGGGTGTTTATGAACTGACCAAGAAACTGTAAAAATATTAAACAGTGATTTTTTTATTTTATTTTTTATTTGCAACCATCACTTGAGCCTGTGTCATTTTAGCTGAGTCACACTGTGCTTTTTTGGATTTTTCTTAAATCCTCTTTTACAGTAGCATGACCTTTTCACTGCATTGCAGAGCTATCAGTTAAACACTGCAGGGGACAAATTAAGTAGAACTAATGACACCATTTAATGAAAACTTTCAACAGTATTTAACATTTACCCTGTTAGTACTAAAAGGACAGATGGTCAAAATGCAAAAATAAATTTCACTTCCTATGAATTTGGAGTCGGCTGTCTTTAGCACTGCTGATAGTTGTTCTGTGTGGTGGTGGTAAATGAAAGTCAAGTAGTGTGTAATGGGCTGCTGTGATCTGCTCTGGATTCTCTAATTGAGTTTATATTGATCTGATCCTATAGAGCTGATGAGCTGCGAGGAACTTCATGCCATTCTGCATCTGGTGCTGCAGGCCGGAAACATCATGAACGCTGTAAGTCCAATAGTTACTGTATGTTCACTTAATACATTAACAACACTCTATCTGTCTGATTTAAAAGATTAGGCTGGCATTATTTTATATATGTCTTTTAAAATCCCATGAAAAGTCAACTAACGATGTGACAGGTTGTCCTGGAATACTTTCTGACTTCCCTACTCTCTGTCGCACTCCGCCCCAAGCCTATTCATTCCTACTGAGGACATAAATCGTAAAAACGCATCATAAATATATTGTTTAATTTAAAAAAAAAAAAATCGTTTTTATAAAGGCTAGGTAATATCCTTAACCAACTTGGAGTAAATAGTGCATTTGGTAGAGACATTTAGCTTAGCTTAGCATAAAGACTGGAAACAGGGGAAAACAACTACCCTGACTCCGCCCGAAGGTAAAAAATCAGCCTAGGCCGAATTTTCGAACTTTAGACAGAGCCAGGCTAGCTGTTTCCCCCTGCCTCCAGTCTTCAGGCTAAACTCAGCTAATCGGCTGCTTGTTCTACCTTCATACTTAGTGTGGTATCAGTCTTCTTATCTAACTCCCAACAAGAAAGGAAATAAGCGCCTTTCTTAAAATGCTGACCTACTCCTTTAATTATTTTTGGACACCACTGGAGGTGTATGGCACAGAGGAATAAGCTATATCAGGCTTTGGCTACATAGACTTGTTAGTAGATCAATTCATTGTTGGTTTTGGTCTTTTCATGGGATTTGTAAGAAAAATATAGAACATCACCAGCCTTATCCTTGAACATCTTGATATGTTTCTGTGACATCTTTCGCTTGTCCCTCTGTGGTTCTCAGGGCGGCTACGCAGGCAACGCTGTGGGGTTCAAGCTGTCATCCCTCCTCTCATTGGCTGACACCAAGGCCAACAAGCCAGGGATGAACCTGCTGCACTTTGTCGCCATGGTTAGTGAAGGCTTCAGTTCTACAATATAATGCACACAATGCCAATAAGACCTGTACTGTCTTATGTAATCCAATACAACATAGCAAAGTGGGGCTTCAAAAGTTAACATGGCATTAAATCAACAATTCTCTGACACAATGTCTAGGCCTGTCACAATAATTACGTTATCGACTTATCGTACGATATGTAATTATCGCCTGTCATGATATTGACTTATCGTATATGGACACAACATCGATAATTTTTGCTGACCTCGATATTGCCCATTGTGTTTACATGTGTGTTTTTATTTTGTTTTTTTTTAATGTCAGAATAAACAGGGTTTTCCCTACCATTAATATATTGCCTGTTAAGGAATGAATGACTCTATAGCCTACCTCTGTGCCAAATGTTTGTTTGATTTTATTTATGCTTTTATTTAGGATGTTTTAGTATTTTTTTTTCACATTCCAATTCCATTGTCTGGATATTCTTAGGAATTTGAAGTTAATTAAAATGGTGTACTTGCATTATTATGATATAAAATGACAATAGTATCATTTATCGCAATTATTTCTGGGACAATATATCGTCCAACAAGAGTAGTTATCGTGACAGGCCTAACAATGTCAGCATAAAATTGAATGCTTCACACAGCTACTGTTTGTTGCAGGGTTACTTATTGGGTTTCATTAAGTCAAACCTCTACTGTATATACTTTTATATAACAATACTAATAATAACAATATATGGTTCTCTTGTGTTTTTGAAGCCATTAATGTATATATTTGGCACTGTTTTCACCTGTGAAGAAGTTAATGTACTGAATGTGTACTATATCTATGAGATGAAGTGATGTACTGTACTATGGAAAATGTCATCCTATTAATATTTCATGCTAGAAAGTCTGTGGTCTATACTGATTTCTACAATTAAATCACACAAAACCTCAAATGTGTAAAATAAAATAAAGTGGGACACATATTTCAGTCCAACATGCAAAAAGTCATTTGTCAGCTGCAAAGAGTTAGTTTTATATAAACCTTTCACAGCAGTGGTGCTTGACTAAACAGCGTCCAAATACTAAGACGACAGGAGGGCAGGTGGACAGCAGATGGTGACAGGAAACAGAAAAGAGCCAAGAGAGGCTGGCCAAGCTCTTACATAACCAAACAAAGAGTAGTCCTTCACACTGCAATGATGCCACTTTTTCACATACAGTAACATTTGGATATAAATTATGTGATGTGTCTCTCTACGCAGGAGGCAAAGAAAAAAGACGAGAAGCTGCTCAAGTTTCCAGAGAAACTTCACGATGTCCAGAGTGCAGCCAGGTAAACTGTTTCTCCCATTTTTAGACATTTTACCTATAAAAAAAAAAGTTTAAAAAAAAAAGACAATACACCGTCCTTTAACATCACATGGCGTAATTTGTTAATGCTCTTGTATCTTGACTGTGAAGTTGAGAATGATGGTATCAAGCAGGCTGAAAGGAATCTTATTGTATGTCTATGAAGCAAATTGGGGACTTTTTTTCCACCAAAGGTTGTTCAGTTTCACCAAACCTAATTTGGTTTCCAGAGCTTTACCACTGAAAATAGGTGGTTTGTAGCATTGTTCAAAAACTGTGATTCTGTACCAGCTTCATGCTTTAATAACCCTATAATAACACCGGTAACTCCAACATTCACTTTAAGTTTAGACTAATTTTGTTTTCCATAATACCCTCTCTTTAATGTTTTACGTGCTGTGGCCAAACTAGTCATAAATACATTTTAAGTATGTAGTTATTTTCTGTTTTATTTCTGTGTCCTGCAAATGACCAAAAGTGTGAACAGCCATTAGATCAAAACTAAAAAAAAATTATTTATTGCTCAATTGACAACCACATCCAGCCTCATTACGCAAGCTGACATCTAACTTAAGTGCAGTACTTAAGAGTGCAGAGTCATTTTCAGAACGCAGTGTGATGCTGTTGGCTGTCAGGCTGTGTCAGCTTCGCAAGGTCATCTCTGTGTGGAGTCAGTACAGCTCCTGCACCAGAGAGCCAAGAGTACTCCTCCCTCCCTCAGGATATGTGAACACATTTCTCACAGCGGTCCTATCTTCACTTTTAACGGATGACAGTCGGACAGACTGTAAAATATTGTCATGCTAAGCGGTGTTATGAGGACAGTTTGCAATCAGTAAATAGGATTATTATGTATGTAATCACCAAAATGGTCTCTTAAGCACATTTTCTTGATCTGAATCTTTCTGCTGTAATTCTTTCGTGTAGAATCTCAGTGGAAAACATCGAGTTGGAGTTTTCCTCCTTATGTGTTCGCATTAAATCCCTGGAGGAGAAGGTTCAAGGAGACCAGGAGCTACTGCAGCAGCTGGAGCCCTTTCTGCAGGTGAAGCAGCAGTAGTTACAATATATTATACACACAGACGCACATACAGAAAGTTGGATCAGGCCACTGTACATTTCTGACACAAGTACTATAGATAATGACATCCATAAAAGTGTATAACATTTTATGAATAAAAAATGTGTGTGCCTGATGTCTCAGAGTTCAGCACAGACGCTTCAGGACCTGAAGAGACGCAGGCTGGATCTGCGTAAAGAAGGGAATGCTCTCATTGATTTCTTTTGTGAAGACAAGGATACCTTTAAGCTGGACGAGTGCTTCCGCATCTTTCAAGACTTCTGCATGAAGTTCAAGAAAGCTGTCAAGGTCAGTTTTAGTGAAAGGATAATTCTGGTTTGTTACAACTTTTATTTTTGGGCCCCATTCACTAAGTTGGTTGCTGAGATCTGGGAACACATCGTTGAAAACAACTGGGCAGGAAACACAAGGAGACAATTACACAACTTTATTTGGGAGGGGTGTATTTTCGTAAAGTTATTATCCAAACTGTTCAACTTCAACTTTCAACTTCAGCTTTAACTTTATTTTCTCCACAGGGAAAATAGTCTCACAGCCAGGTAAAAGACAACACAGAATGACTTCCTGATCCAACGTTGACCTAACGTATGCCCATAGTTTTCTTGTGCAATGAGGGATTTTTACCAACATTTCGTGTGCACTCACTTTAGGTTTTAATTCCAAATGAATTAATGTGTGAATGTGGTTTAAATATTGGCTATAGTGTTGGCTTATTTACAACCTGTCTAATCGTAGCTCGTGTTTCTTGCCCAGTCAGACTTAGATGGAGCAAGGTTGTAGTGATACCGTTCCCAGATCTTGCCATTACACCTCATGCACAACTTCACTTTTGTCGGATTAACGGAGACTGGAAGTCATTCATTCTAGTGGAGGGTGAACGACAAATCTATGAAAGTAAGACCCATGTTGAAATATCTGGGAAATACCCCTTAAGATGAGTGAATTTAGAGGTAAAAAGATCTAGTCAGATTTTATCTTACCGTCATTTATTTGTATCCCTGTCTTCCGGTCTGTTTCTAAACATTTCTCCACCTTCCTCTTTTTCTCAGGACAACATGGACCGTGAGTTGAAGGAAGAAGCCAGACAGCGTCGTCTGAGAGAGTTGGAGGAAAAGCGTTTTGCTTGGTCGTGTGCAGATCAGAGCGGTGGATTTGGTCGTAGCAGCAGCGAGAACGACGTGGAGATGCTCACCAAGGAAGGCCTGCTGGACTTATTCCAGCAGAGGGCTCAGAGTCCACACAGCCCGCTGGGACGCTCTGCCAGCGCCCGCCGCCACCGTCACACCTTGACCTCAATAGCAGACAGAGAACTCCAAGGATACCTGGAGCTGTTTGGAGGCACTGGGGATCCCTCGGACTATTCCAAGTTTAACAGCCTACCTCGGTCGGGCCGCACCATACAGCGGAGGACAACCCCCTGGATCTTAGCCCAGGACGACAACCGCGAGCTGGGCTGCGACAGACAGGTGACGTCTCCATGTGCAGACACCGAGCCTATCAGCCCACTGGCCAGGTTTTCCTCCTCTGGGCTAAATGATAATGACCCATACAACAATAATTACTCATCTGTATCAGAGGGCAGCGTTCTGCCTCGTTCCTTGTGTGTCTTTCAGAAGCCCATCCATCTTCCCAACCCAACAATTAGCGGCCACATGAATGTTAATGTGGAGAAGCACACTTTAGTTCGAGGTCCGCAAGCTTTTGACCTACCTAGTCCAAACAATAACAGTAATCATATGCACTTTGTCAACCAGGGGGATGTCGTGGTGACTGATTTGGAAAAGGAGAGATGGTCACCTCCCATAAGTTTGGATATCCTCCTACATGATAAAGTTTTAGAAAGAGCAGCAGATCCCAAGGCAGCCCGGGAAGGGAAAATAGATCCTCTCACACAGGTTGGGGTCTCTCCTGACAGAGAGAAAGAAGAGGAGGATAACAGTACAGTTTCATCAACAACCTGTGATACACCCCTCCCACTAGATACGTCTGAATCCAATAAGAAACCAGTGTTTTATATATTAGACTGCACAGAAACAGACTGCTCTGTCACCTTGGATTACTCGGAGGTTGAAAGCTCGTCTCTAACGACAGAGGGACTTTATTTCAGAACGACTGACTGCAGCAAAGATCAGGAGAGCCAGCAAGATCCAAGCTCTCTGTCCTCTAATTTAGAGTCTCCCAATGACCAGTCTGTTTCAACCAATGAGCTTTCAGCGCCAAAATCTGTGGATGCGGCATCCATGACTCCATCTGCTACCAAAGAAGAGTGGGACACGGAGAGCTGTGACACCGCTGAGGGAAAACAAGGTGCGGAGAGAGATGCACAGAGAAGCAGCAAAAAACCAGTGCATACAAAGAGCAAAGCTAACAAAGCGACTAAGTGCAGCGGAGGTCGGGGTGTGCGAACATTAACCATCAGCGAGAGCCAGGGCATGCGGAAAGTTGTGCCCATTAGCAAGCTTACAAGAACAGGTAGCAGCAAGAGAGCAGAGAGACCTTTGGTGCATGACAGTGGAGAGTCACGCCGGCCTCTTCGTGACCAGAGCACCCCAGCAAGAGGAAGGAGCGAGAAGACTGCAAGACCTCTTCGACACTCCAGTCTGCCTCCTGATGAGTCAAAAGCTCCGAGGGGAAGTAGCCTCACAGGCGGCATTTCGAGATGGGCACGTGATTCAACCCCGAGAAAGGCCTCCATCCTCAAGCCGAGCGCCAAACCCCTGAGGAACATCCCCAAGCCTGCACCTGAGGAGAAGATGTGCCGCTCCACCATGAGAGCCCTGGCTCAGGCCCAAGCTCAGGCCCAAGCTCAGGCCCAAGCTCAGGCCCAAGCTCAGGCTCAGGCTCAGGCTGGAGCTTCCTCTGACAACAGCAGCTCTCACACACTCAGCACAAAAAACGCCTGCGATGTCCCCAACTTTGCCCGCAACACCGTAGCTTCATGTTCCAGGACCAAGAAGGAGCTGGTACCCCCGTCCGTCCCCTCCACCCCGTCTCGCAGCCCCTCTCTTGTAGGTCGACAAACCTCGGTGAAGCAGAACAGGTTGTCGCCCACAGGTCATACTAGCGAGGAGCGGCCACAAGGGACAAACCTGCGACGGGTGCAAAGTGTGAAAGCGGCCAGTCGCAGCGCTTACCGCAGCGAGACTCCCCCACCACCTCCAAAGCGTGAAGATATTCGTAAGACTAGTAGCTTTTCTGAAAAGTCTGTCCAGTCTAGAGACATGGTGATGACCAGTAGGAGTGCTAAACCAACCTGGAAATAAAACAAACCTAATGTAGAAAGAGAGACTCTCTCCCTGAGTTTGATGTAAATTGGTATTTGCTCTTCTTCCCCATCCACAGTGCAGACTTATCCTCTCATATCATGCAAAAGACAGGAAACTTTAAGCTATCTCACCTTATAAGGTTCCTCTAGTAGCTGACTCTGTATCAGGTTTATAAATTGCAAAGAGCAAGATGCAATGAACTGCTCCACGTGTTCCTGTTTTGTTCGTACAAAAAAGCTATTGTTTTCACAACTTCCTTTTTTTCCCTGAGGGGGTATTAACTAAACTGACAAATGGCAAATTGGTGTTTTTACACAGGAGCCTCTTTGCCTGCTTAGCTGTCTATGTACTGTATATGCTAGTGTCTGTGATGATGTTGAACACTACTGACTATATGATGCTGCTAATTAGCGCTGACAATTTGAGACTGAGTTTCAGTGTCTATTTCATTCAGGGTTACAAGATTTGTTGTACCTTAACTTGCTGCTGTAATGGTGTCTTTTAGTTTTGTTGCATCCTCCTGTAGAGTATCGCTCTATTTGCTTTTTGATTCCTTTGCTTGATACCTCAGAAAGATCGCAGTGGCCTTGTACCAACAGAGAAAGTAGAATATGTTCATTTGGCTCTGCATGATAAAGATGTAGGCGATATCTGATAAAATGGTTTAAACTGCAATGTCACTTTTTACAAATCCCTGGTATATTAATATTACTACAATATATAAAGTCACAGATTATAAGGCAGTGTATAACACCTGTGGTACGTGTTGTACCTTGTGTATGTATGTGTCAGTAGTTTGTAAATGTGTTAGAACTCCTCCATAATATCATGGAGTAGACGTGCACGTAGGAGATGTTTCCTGTATACTGTAGGCTAATACACGATCAATGCTAATGCTTTGAAAGAAAAGCATTTAATGCGTCTGAAACAACACTGAAATGATCATCAGCCCTGTGATTATTTTGACAGTCTGATCTAATCTAATTTCTACTGTGAATGTAATCATCTCATATTTTCTCTAGGCCTGCACTTTTCTTGACATGCTTAAATTACAACAACTGCCCTAACTGGTCATAATTCAGCCTTGCCCGAGTTTGTGCCTCTCATGTATTACCGTTATATTCAAGTCACAGAGCTAAGCATCTGTTATTTCCGAAAAATAAAAACCCGGTGATCTTTGAAAAACCCAGAAGGTTATAATATATACTATATATAAACACATTATTTTGTATGGAAATATAAAATAATACAATGTTACATTAATATGGACAAAATAACAAAGACGGGTTATAGATTTTGTTTCACGTCATTCAAATTGAGCATGGACATATGTCATTTGTGGCTACTAACTTTGTTTCTTTGAAATACTCTGCTGCACAATAATGCAATAAATGCAGTCCATTTACAATTAAATAAAAAAAGATTTTAAACCCATTTCTCAAGTTGCACCAATGTTTCTTAATCCAAAGATACATATTTCTCTGCTCAATTTGTAGAATGTGAAACAAAATTAATAAGTTTTGTTATCAGTTATATTTGTCCATCTTTTTTTAACATGTTCACGCGTTTCATCCAAAGAGGATTCTGGAAATACCTTAAGAACACCTCTAAGTGTTTTTAAACAACCTTCTTGGCTTTTCAAAAAATCACAAATCATTATTATTATTATTTTATGTAAATAGATGCTTAGCTCCGTGACTCGAATATAATGGTAATACATGAGAGGCACAAACTGGGGCTAAATTCAGCCCTGTTGCCCATTTCACACCACTTGCCTTTCAACCTGCATTGTGCCATTGCCTTGATGGCAACAACACTCACAACAGTGCATTGCCTTAAAGCTTAATGTAGCCGATCCATCACCAGTAGAAACTCCTTGATTGTAAAAGGAGAGTAGAAACTTTTCCATCACACTGAACTGAAACAGTGACTCCGTTGGTTACTGATTCACTTTGTAAATAATGTAAAGACATAGTATTTTTCTGACTATCAATATGTTTACATAGCATTAAAAATGAAGGGTAAAAGAGCGAAGTATGTGAGCGCTCAGATATTTTAAAATTGTCCAAGCATCCATATCTTCTATCAGATGTTGAGAGCCCTGACTGACAGTGTGTTGACATGCTGTGGGTGTCTTCCTGTTCCTTCTGTAATGCAAATGAAGTTGATGAACCGATGACACAAAAGGCCCAGTGTGACGTGCCGCTGTGTGTGGCCTGCATGTAGCCTAAATTTAGAATCCTTAGAATTGTTGCTGGTTATTTCTCTGCTGATTGATAAATCAATGTATCAACTAATTCAGCTCTAAAGTAATGACTTTACTTTTTAAATTAGTAAAAATCCTAGACATGAGTATCTATCTGGGAATGTACAGCTCATGAAATTTCACTGCCACAGCCTAAAATAAAGAGATCTTTTGAGTGTGAAAATTCACCTTGGAAACTACTTGCACATGATTGAAAGCTCTGGAAAAAGCTAGTAAGTAGACCTTGAGTGAAGATTCTCAAACCCATTCGAGATCTTTTAAAAGTATATCCTGTAAATTTAAAATCACAGATCGTTGAAAATAATGTTCTCTTTTAACAGTTTGTAACTTATAAACCTTTATAAACAAACAAATTACAGCTTCAAACCTTAGAAAAATGTGTCTTTAGCATAAATAACACTAAATTTGTCATTTGGTTTGACTGTAGAAAAATGTCTCCCTACAAGGTGTAATTGTGGAATCAACTTTTGTTTACATTTGGATTATGGATCGGGCTGTTTATAAAAAAAAAAGGAAGAAAGTTATTTTGCAACTTCAACAGCTGTAGAGATGCTATTCTCCCAGCCTCGACACAATTTATACAATAAGTCCCAATCTTCTGCACTCTGTCTGTCCTTAGAGTCCTCCTTTGTGTATCCCACAATGCCCCCTGCTGCCATCGTTTTAACAGCCCCGAGCATTACAATGGATGCCCTTTACATTACATCTGACTGGCTTACAGCAGAAGAGCTGCTGTGGAATTTGAATACTTACTTGTCCTATTCACCACAACTTCCTTGTTCTGGGGTGGTTACCATAGTAACAGTCCAAACATCAATTACCATTATTTACTTAAGACTCTGTAAACCTAAAAGGTCAATTCCGTCCTTAAACTTTTGCCACGTTACAAACCCCAGAGAAGCCTAAACTGGCATTGTTTCATGTCACTCTACCCAAGCCTGCTCACAATATGTGACTTCATATTATTTAGAGTGAATCTTTTTTGCCTTTTTTAAATCATTACCTGCAGGATTTTTGATTTTCCTGTAGTACTATTATGTATTCCCTCAATTTATCTTTCACCAAATGATTAAATGTGTCTTATTCTCGCATTCATTTCCCCAAGGATGTCTTTTATACACCGGAAAGGTGTACTAGTGTGTTGTTTTTTTTTACCTTGTGATGAGAATCTTGACGTATCTGCTCTAGTTTTCACACCTGACGCAAATAGGGGCTCTACTGCTCTGCTCGGTCTTTTACAATCTGAAGTCTCACAATGAAAAAGAAAAGACTGATCACTACGTTGCGCAAATGATCATCTCTGATCACTTGACCACAGGGCTGCAAATTGTGACATCACTGTACTGCAGTTTATATTTCTGACGATGACATCTAAGAAATAAATAAAATCACATGTTGCTGTGTAAACTGAAAACTTGTTCTTGGTGTTTCTTTAAACTGATTGGTCGTCTTGCTGCGTGAGAATGGATGCTCTTACGAATCCCGAACTTTGTTTTAAAATAGTAATTACAGCACTTCTGAGGCCCCAATGTGGAAACTGACTGCTAATTCCAAGCATTGCATTCAAACTATAATGCCCACAAATCTTAAGTAGTCTGTATTGTTTAAAATAAAATAAATATGTAAAATAAAGATAAAGAAATTATGTAATTAAAAAGCAATGACAATTTCTCATTCAGATTATTGTCTATGTATATGATTTGATTTTAAACAGGCTGATTTTTTTGGAAAATATTTAACGAAAGTTAACAACTAATATTGACCTAAACCAAAGCAGTTATTTATAGTGAAACCCTCCTGGCACCAAAACAGTACAAAAACATTTTAATCAGTGAACATCAGTGGTGGAGAAAGTACTCAGATCCTTTACTTAAGTAAAAGCAGAAATACCACACTGTGAAAATACTCCAATACAAGTAAACGTCCTGCTTTCAAAACTTATTTAAGTAAACGTATGTATTACCAGCTAAAATATCAAAAGTAAAAGTACTCATTCTGCAGAAAAATGGTCTCTGTCACTATTTTAGTATTAAATAAGATGTTTCTGGATTCATATTACTGGTGCATTAATGTGTGTGTTACATTTTACTGCTGTAGTGTGCTAATTTTAGATACATGGTTTTCACCGGACAGGAAGGGTATGAAAATTTGTAATCAGAAAAGTAACTAGTAACTAAAGCTGTCAGATAAATGCAGTGAAGTAAAAAGTACAATATTTGCCTCTGAGATGTAGTGGAGTAGAAGTATAAAGTTGCATAAAATGGAAATCCTAGAGTAAAATTCAAGTACCTCAAATTTGTACTCAAGTACAGTACTTGAGTAAATGTACTCAGTTACATTCCACCACCGGTGAACATGCAGGCTGTAAGAGTCCCACCTCAGCCTCTAAACCACTAGAGTGCAGCAGAGTATCTCCAGTGTCAGCAGTCCTGTAAATAAACATCCATCCTCAGCCAGTTCTCTGGTTTAGCCACTACATTTTTACAATAGTGTTTTTACATTTTGTTGTTTTTACTGTAAATTTTCAAATATATTGTGAAGCACTTTGTAACTTTTTTTAGAAATTTATTTAAAATTATTTTGAAAATTATTACTGACAAAAGAGAGGAGGAGGATGGAGTTTTTGATTTTAAGCTTAAGAAACATTGCATGACCAAAATTTAGCACCATCATGTGAGACACTCTTTCAGTAAATGGAGGTATGTGACTTTTAGTCAACTGAACCAGAATAGCAGCATTAAAAGGTATAATCTAGAGTTTCACATCCACAATAAATACTGTAGCAAGGATTCTATGTAACTAAAAGGCTTAACCACTTTTAATTAGAAATAAGCCACTCAAGCTTTTCATAATGATTTTTGATACATATGCCCTTCTGTAGTTTCTTCCTAATATTTCATATATTATATGCGGTTTATCAGCCTTGTGCTGTTTTCCCACTGTCCTCTCTCTTCAGAGCTTGAGTAGCGTCATTTACCCATGTCAAGAGCAATCTCTTAATTTTAATTTTATAAACGCCTCTGACAATTTTCCTCCCAGAGTTAGCAGAGTTAAAGTTGCCAGACAGGATCAGACAATAGATGCTTGGAGAAAGAATAGATCACATAATATAAACAATGGTTTTGTGCTCAGATATAACAGATTTTTAATCATTTTAGTCAAAAACAATGAACATTTGACTTCAAGGAACACATGCCTTCTTGCTCAAAGCAAAAAACACTGTTCATACTTCTTATTTTATCATAACTGCTACATACATTTGGATCTATTAGAAATAAAGTATTTAATGGACAAAAAGCCAGATTTAATGGGAGAAAGAGTTACATCTTCATATACTGACATGTCCGGTACGGCTTCGTTGTGTATATATAAGCCTATATTCTAGAAGCATTGACCGGTATGGGCGACCACTCAAGACAAAGTACTTTGTATTGAATGGCATCAGATGTCAAAGAGCTTGTGACTTGGCACGTTTATCTTTAGATCAAAGTTGCTGTAGCCATGTGTGAGGGATTATGCTCCTCTCAATCCCTCCTTATCCTTCAGCTCAACCTAACACCTGAAGAGTCTTTACTTTCACTCTGATGCTGCTGCAGGAGGTAGTGACGGATGGTCTTATCATTACCTGTCATCCACAGCTAGTGAGGGAAAGGGTCTCATGTTTCCTAGATTGGGATTTTTTATTTGATGGATAAAAAAAGTAGCTCAAGGATGTTCTCCTGCTCGTCGAGTGCGTCATGAAGCAGACGAGTGGGATCAGACAACAACCTGGACAGGAAGTAAGTCTCAGCAACACCATGCCTAGAAAGAGTGAGTCACAACGTCTGTCTGTTTTATGAACAATTTTCAGTGCACATTTACTACAGAACAAACCCGACAACACTGAATGTTTGCATATTTGCAGCCTGCTTTCTCTGACATCAAGTATTGACAACCAAAAAACGAACATGTAAAATGAAAATATGCCCCAAAAATGAGGATGTGACCTTTTAATTCGCAATTTTTTTTATCACGCAATCTTGAGTTCATGTGAGTTCATCCTTCAGATCTGGTTTGCTTTATAACACCAGGTGACAGTCTATTCAGAGTTTTACTGCAGTGTGCCTTTGATGACCTTACTCCCTGTCACTTTAAAGGACACGATGTCACTGCTAATTCTTCTCACTGAATCTCTGACCTTTAACAAATACAGTATATTCACAAACATGTGTGTGCTACAGGCTCTACAGCACATTACCTACATTCTTCTACAGCTACAGGGATTATCAGTGTGAGATCAACAGAGGACCACTGAGATTAGCAGCCAATCTAAATACAAGTGCCTCTTTAAAAATATGCACTTTAAAAATGCTCAGGATGTCTTTTATGAGAATTCAAGGGCAAAACAAATCATCATTATTTGTCAGTGTTTAGGAAAGAGAAAAGCTTTTGCGTGACAGTCGAGTGCTGATGTGGGTGATGCTGACGTCCACTTCTTCCTTCTGTCTTCAGATCTATATGACATGAACACATGGTGAAACTGACACCACAGACGCAGGGAGACAAGAAAACTGGAGGAAATAGACATGGGGTGAGACACACTGCATTAATATGAAAAACTGCTTCCCTTTCCTGTTTGGACACTGCTTTTTGCATAATGGGTTACAGTACGTAGCTTGGTAACATTCAGTGGAGCTGAAACGATTAGTCTTTGAACAGATTAGCCGCTCAACGGCAAATTAATCAGCAACTATTTCAATAATCGAATAATCGTTTCAGCCGAACGTTCTCTGGTTCCAGCTGACAAATGTGAGAATTGGTTGCTTTTCTATGTCCTATCTTTTGTATCGATGGTGGGATAAAGCAGAGTTTGAAGGCACCTCCTTGGGCTCTAGTGTGATGGGCATTTCTTTAATATTTTATGACATTGTACAGACAAAACAATAGACTGGGTATTCAAGAAAATAATCAGCAGATTATGCGATAATGAGAATAATCATTGGTTGCACCCCTAATATTCAGATTTGCAATCAAATTATTGTTGATTCAGTTCATACGTTGGCATTGCTGCTTTTAAAGTTACAATAAAAGATGAAAGTGCCACTTACTGCATCAAAAATGGTTTCTGAAAGCAGGTTATCAAAGCTACAGTCAAACTCCTACTAAGAGTCAGTATATGTCTGAAGATTTTATGCAAAATTTACTTGACTTGTTTTATATGCTGTTTTTTTTTTTTATTGAATTTTTAAAAGTTTCTTAGACACGGCAATTATTCTTAAAAGTTAAAAAGTTTTTGTATTACCACATTCTCTGAGTCAAGGTCCAATATGATGTGAGGTCCCATAAAGGCCTAGTACAAGGATTGTGATACGCAAAAGGTTTCCTCCGCGCTCACCTTCTGAATATCAGTGAATCTCCTGGTTACTGTACAGTGGCGTGACTTGCACATTTAACAGCAGCCTTCCTCATAACTGTTTCACCCCAGAAAAACCCCGTAATGACCATTTCCACATCAAACTTTCATTGCAATTTGGTCCTCAACATATGTTCAATCAAAACAGCATGAATGAGACAAAAGAAGTTGGTCAATTATTCAGCAGCCATTCACAGGACTCTCTGCTAATCCCGCCATGCTCTGCTGGACTAATGACAGCCGCAGCAGGTGCAGGCAGCGGTGACCAGTGCAGGATGAAATTATGCCTGTATATTTTGGTTTTGTCCTTAAAACTGTGGAAAGAATGAGCTTGGTTTGGTTTCTAAGATCTACAGACATTTGTGAAACATTGTGGTGCAGACTGTTTACATGTTGCTTTTTTGATGCTTCTATTTAAGTCTTCATGTAAATCACTCTATGCAAAAATACATTATTTTTTCTTCCCTGAACAAAGTATGATAATGAGTATTGAGTTTTCACAGCTTCATTATGTTTGTGTTTAATTCTCAAAACTAAAGCACAAAGCTGGTGGGGATCTAAACTGTTTGAATGGACTTTGTGTTGATGAAGTTTGAGTTTTTAAGCTGTTACTGTACCTGTTCACTAGTGTTTAAAACGGAGAAACGAACAGAAATCTTTGCACAGAGCCTGCGATTGTGTACTGCATGTTAAGCAGGTGCCCTTTGACTGTGGCACACACGCACACACACATACACACACACAGACACAATGCATTAGTTTTAAACCTTGCACCGTCTTTTTTCTATCACACAAAATCTTTAATGGAAAAGGAATGCAAATAATTAGTTTCTTTCTTTCTTTTCTTGTCTTTTTTTTTAATCTGAAAAGAGTCTTTCATGGGCTGCTGCATAATGCAGGGTTGTCGTGGCAACAGCCTCCCTCATAAGAAGGGAGGGGCTTGACTGGAAACCACAGTCACTACTGGTGCTGGGATGTCCCATCAGGAGGAGAGCTGGTGTTGCTCAAAACATTTTTTTATTTTAAACAAACTTTTAATTGTATTTTTTTCTTGTTTATAGTAGATACTCATTGTGTATATAGTAGCTGTTTTTAAAGGTTATTAATGCGTCTGTTCTCAAAGGTGGAATGTGACTTGGTGCATTTACTTAAAGCAAAAGTTTGACATTTTGGGATGTGCGTTTATTCGCTTTCTGGATGAGAATTAGATGAGATTATATATGTCTCTTAAACATCAGGCAACAGCCAGCAGTAGGTTAGCTTATCTTAGCACAAAGACTAGAAACAGGGGGAAACAGCTAACCTGGCTAAAGAGGTAAGCTAAAGTGGTCATTGAGAAACTGGATTTGATCATGTAAAATAAAATCACCACAAATCACCAAATTGTACCAAAATAACAAATAATGAAGAAATGAACACAATACCAACATTGGAGTAGTTGTATCTGACTGCAAACTCCCTGAAATTCAGTGAAGCTATATGTGCTTAACACAGTACATAGGTTAACAAATAGAAATTACTTATATGTCTACAACTTCCGACTCCTTATCATTTAACTCCCACTAAGCTGTAGACATTCCCAAAGTCTGCATCATTGCCATTTGTTTAGTGGTCACTACTTGCAATTTCCCTTACTTTATCTTATTTGATCTTATCTTATATATATATAAATTAATTAATAAACAAACCCATACACTGCCCAGAGACAAAGTGATTACTTAAAATTAGATTTTATGAATCATAAAATTCTTAAATATAACTTAGTAAGTCAAATGTAGTGGCAGGATAGCCTATAACAAGGAAACATAATTCAGTTTTTTTTCCCCACACACGACATGACACAAAAAAGCCTGTATAACCACTGTAGAGATAAATAGAAATAATGCATGGATACCAAGGCTATTTTTACACGTGAATGTAATATTGATGAAGTTTGTTTTTTTTCTTCTTCTTCTGTTTTTTCCGGACTGGATTAGCTCTGACTGCATCCGGCTGCGGTTGCCTTTCCCTTTTGTTGTCGGCGGGTCCCTTTAATAAGTGAGGAGGAAGTGAGTGGAAGCTGCTCTCAGTTCAGCTCTAGTGTGTTTTCATGCAGAGCAGCAGACAGGACGGTGGGCGAAGAGGAGAAACTACCACCGCAGTTAAACTGGGGAAAGTGCAGTAAGGATCACCGCTTACCGTCATCTGATGCATCCTCATGCGTCATTCTGGTTTTCACACCGGCAGATCAGATAACATTTAGGTGAGTGAATCGGGACTTCCTGCATGTCTTTCTTTAGAAAATATTAGCTGAGATTGAATGAATGTCCACACTTTATCCCACTTCTTTCTATGAAAGACGTGTGCATTAATGCATGCACCAGAAGAAGCTTTAAAATGCAGGATTACATTTCTGGATTAACATTAAATGTGCATCCAATCATATAAAGTGCAAGTGTCCGGACGGTTCTGTGTGGTGTGTTAATGTATGAGTGTGGACTGCTTCAGTAATCCATTTACAGCAAACAGCAGGCCTATTCCCAAGGCATCTTAAATCTGTAAAAACTTGAAAGAACCTCTGTGCCTACTGATGCACTTGCTGAGTTATGAGTCGTGTGGTTTTATGTTTTATGTACATAGTTGCATGTGCATAGACTCAGTATTAAGCAATGTTCAGGTTTACTGTCAGAATACTTAAGGCTTCAGTGTGAAAAGCTAGATGTGCTTTTGGTGCTGCCACTGTGTGTTTTCTTTCACTTAAAGAAGAGGTATTTAGTTCTTGTTGAACTTATGAGGACGTGCAATTAGATTTGATGGGGCTACTAAAGTTTAATAGAGCTTCTTCACAACACAGGTGAAATAAGCATAATTAATTGGTGCATTGCAGCTGCAATAATTGCTGTAATGGAGCCATAATGAATGAATGGATGCACACTTGTGATGTTTCTGTTATGACAAGTCAAGATAACTGCTATGAAAAAGGTCTATGAATCTGATTTATTTGGGAACAATAAAGAAACAAGAGTGATATGATGCAAGGCTAGCAAAAACAATCATCAATCGACATGTAAAATACAAGATGGACAGACTTGACAGACAAGAAAAGAATAAAAAAAAATAATAATAATAATAATAATAATAAACTTTATTTATATAGCACTTTTCGAAAACAAAAGTTACAAAGTGCTTTACAAAATCAAATAATTCTCATAGACAAACAATGGTAAAATAATTTAAAAATAGTATAGCAGTTACACAGCATTGAGCAAAATGAGTTACATATGAGGGAGTATAAGTAAAATAAAATAATGTCAAATCATTAAAATAATCATTAAAATAAGAGTTAAGAGAATGCCTTTGTAGGTTTTAAGAAGTGACTTAACAGAGTCAAGTCAGAGCACAAACCCTGTAAAGGGAGAAATGTGATTTTTTTTTTTTTTTTTTTTTTTTTTTTTAAGAAGGATTTAAAAGAGGATTCGGAGCTCGCCAGTCTGATTCTCCTCAGGGAGGTTTTTCCAGAGAGTAGGGGCCCTAAAAATGGGTGATGCTCATCAATAAATCACATCAGTCAAATCCAAAACATGAATCAGAAATACTTTATTGATCCCCTAAAGGGAAACTCTTTGGGAGCTACGGCAACGGGCAGCATGCGGGCTGGCGCATGCGCACACAACTGAAATGAAATGAAAAGGTCTATCTTGATTTCGACTTCACTGTCAGTATACAGCGGCAGGCGAGCCTTGTGTCTTTGTGTGTAAAACTCAGTCTAACTCAGAAGAAACATTCCTAAAAATAAGCATGCAGTTAATTTTTTTGTTAATGTTCTCATTTTGTTATTAGTTTCCATAGTATTGTCACTGGTTAATAAAAATCAATGTACGCGTCAGCATGGTGTACAATGTTTTCAGCTTGGGTTTGGGAACCTCTGCTTTAAAAAGCTGTTTTAAAGGAATAATTAGAAAATTTGGGAAATGAATAATTAAAATTAATTTTTAACTTTGGAGAGAGGCTAAGCCAGGCTAGTTGTTTCATCCTACTAAAGTATGGAGCTAGCAGTCAGCTAGCTTAGCTTAGCATAACTGTGTGACATTCAAGAATCTACCTACCAGCACCTCTAAAGCTCACCACTTAACACCGTTGCATCTCGTCTGTTTGTACACAAACAGTAATGTAAAAATTACAATTAGTGGTTTTAGTACTGTTTCCTCCTGCTTTCTGTCTTAAGGTGGGCTTCTAGCTCCTCCATAGGTCTATGCACAGATATGGGAGCGGTATCTTTTCAAATAACGTTCGACAAAAAAGTGAATAAGCACATTTCCAAAAATGTCGAACTATTACTTTAACTGCTTGAACACATTTTAAGTTAAAACATCTAAACAGCAAAGATGAAGCAACGTTTGGAGTCTGCTAAACTGTGATGGGCATTTTACATTTGACATGTTTTAGACTGGATAATTATTCAGTTACAGTAGATAATTGATAGGAACAATTCTTTATACGTTATTCAACAAAAAGGAGGTTTAGTTGCAGTACTATTATCATAACTTTTTATATAAAACTGTGTCAGCAGCACATCACCAAGCCAGATTCATGTCATTAGATGGCTCCATTCTTACTCCATAGATAAACTAAGTGGATTAAAGTCTCATTACATTTGCCTGCTCTCTGTCTACCTCACTCTGTGTGTGTGTGAGAGTGAGCGAGTGTCTCCTCCTTTGATGTCTGATCTGTAGTTTTTCTATGGCTGCTGTTTTTTCAGTCACTGTGACATTAGAGGTGCTTGAATGCAGTAAGTGATTCTGGGAACAGGAAGTAGAGAGTGATGCAGTAAAGGCTGCATAACTCTCCCACCACTGCAGTGCACTGTGCTGCAGCTATTCTCATGCTAATCAAGAAATAAAGCAGCCACTAAGATAACTGAAGTAACTAAGATAACTGAAGGACTGAAGTAATGCAAAATGTACACTTAATCTTGCTGTTGCATACAATAGTTGGCTGACTTGTCACAGTAATTCCACACTTCATTGCATATATACACATGTACAGTCTCCATTTTTTTTTTTTATATTACAAACATTTATTTAATACTCCAATCCAGTATAACATTGTCTCAGGACTTCTCTGACATATTTCCAACAAATACTAAACATTATAAGCTTAACGAAGGTTAGATCAGTGCTGGTATTAAACCTCAGTAGTTTCTTGGTACAGACAGAAATGTATTTGCAACACTGAGTATCAAACTGTAAAATACCGACTCAGAACGCAGATTTACACTCTTTGATACATCTTTGATCAGACAGTTTCTGATTTTTAATTATAATTTTGCTAGGTTTTTGTATGGCTGTTTTTTTTTCCATTAACATTTGAAAACTTTGGCTTCTTTAGGGACATTAGAAAATCAACTTTATATTTCTCAAAGTGAAGTATCAAAGTATTTGGTATCAGAACCAAAACGCAGGTATCATATCAGCACTAGTACTGAAAACTTTCAAGCAAAGCGATAGTCCTAGGTAGGATTTATTCCAGGACGGTTGCGTTGCAGTATATTGCTTTAGATTGTACAGATGTACCAAATAAACAGATAACTGAGTGTATAAAGTAACTGAAGATTTGTGACCGTCGTCTAGGTAGTTCAATGTTACTGTGTCTCCTGAAATTCAGTAGATGTTTTTTGTTTGTATAGTAAGGTGATGAGCATTTGATTATCCAGATAAAGACAGACATATTTTTCCATTACGTGTCAACTGGTGGTTTTATTGATGTTTTTCTTCAGCTTGTACGTTGAGGCCCTGCAGGCTGAACTGTTGCCCTGTGACACTTTAACCTCCCAGGATCAATGGACTCGTTGCTGTGACCTCTGCTGGGGCTCTACAGCGAAGTCTGTGTGGTTAAAGCTAATTGATAAGCTTTGGACATCAGCCAGCTCAGTGACTGTTAACCGAGTAGCAGCTCCGAGTGTCTGAGTGTAAAGGATTTGGAGAAGTCACAGTGTGTTTGTGTGTTAAGGGTCGTAACATTTACTGCAAAACAACCGTAGCAAGAGGCACTTCAGGGCGGGGCACTCACTAAGCCAAAACGTTACTAGCATTACATATTTATAATTTTAGGGTTTATTTTCTCATTTTACTTTTTGTCTTTATTGCTACAACGCTGCACAGAAGTTCTGATGAGACAGAAACTCACTTTCCCTGAGAAATAGTTGAAGCATTTAAGTCCCCTAAAGCCAAAAATTCATGTTTTCACATTACTGTTTTTGATACAACTTGTTCTTAGTGAGCTCTAGAGGTGTTGATGGCTGTATTTCTGAATGCTGTAGACAGCCAGGCTAACTCTTTTCCCTCTATTTCCAGTCTTTATGCTATGCTAAGCTAAGCTAACCGTCTCCTGGCTCCAGTTCCATACTTAAAGCACAGTTATGTGAGTGGTATCGATCTTCTCATCCTGGCAAGAAAGCAAATAAGTGTATTTCCCTTGAACTATTCCTTTTTAATCTATGAAATGTCAAATTGTGAAAAATGCCACCAGTTCCCAGAGCCCATAACATCTTCCAACAGTCCAAAAACCAAAAATAAAAAGTAGCAAATCATCACATTTAAGAAGCTAGAGGCAGTGAATGTTTAGCATTTCTGCTTGATAACTTAAAGGTCCTGCACACCTACACAGGTGGTTTCAGTTATTCTGGCTGGTTAATGTTGGGCACAGCCAGGGGCGTAGCACAAAATTCTGGACCCTGTACATAGGCATTCTCTATAGGCCCCTCCCGGCATCCACAGCTATTCATTCTAGTATCTTTGTGGGCTCTCCTCACGTAAGGGCTCTGTATACTCAGTCCCCCAAGTGTGATATAAGTGTGAACTTGTATCTGCGTTCTCAAACAAGCCCTGTCATAATGTAATGTGCATGTCATGCTCCAGCCAGCAGGGGACATCAGCGTTGCACAAAAGGAACATGACCCACCCAAGTAATCACCATAAGCATAACAATGAAGTGATGATTCTTCTTAAAACGAGTCACCAGTTGGCGGTGTAAGCCCAAACGATTCCAATCTGTTCTCTGTAAATGAAAGGAAATGTGTAGCGTAATAAATAGTACAGTGGGCTATAAATCTGTCCCTTTTTTGATGACTTGTTTCAGCTAATTGGTCTTGTTTGAGAGTGATGAACAGGTAATTAAAAAAACTGGTGGATCACAGTGCACAGTGTGTTTGTGTGTCCACGCTCACCTCTCTTTGTCATTCAGACTGACTGTTTGCATTTCAGATTATTTAGCTTTCTCTCGCTATTTGCTCTTTTGCATCTGGTTTGAGCAAGTTGTCTTTGTTTTCTTTGCTGAAGGGAACAAGAGAAGCAATATTCAAAATAACCAAACAGTCGGGTCCGCAAAAGGTAAAACCAGAATACCAGTGTCTCATTTTCAACACAGTGAGCTGTAGTTAATCTTTGGACTCCCTTTAGTTTATCTTTTGACAAGGGCAGTCAAAATGGTACTCAGTCAGCCTAGAACATTACAGTATGTCCTGAGCAGCTGGTTTGTTAGTTTTAGCATAAAACGTCACAAGCCATATCGCACTGTAGAAACAATTAAACATTTCTGTTCATTTTTCTGTTAGTCTCCTGTACTTTTCACATGTCTTTTCTCATTGTTTGACCACCCGTTCATGCCCATTTACATGCTCTCAGCAATCAAAGTGGCATTATTAGTTTGGTTGATAGTCGTGCTGTAAATTGCATGTACAGTATATTGTTGGAGCTCCAAAATGCATGCTTGTGGGTTCAAATTCTGGATCTTCAAGAGATATATTCAGCTGGCTTCCTTTGGTTATACAAATGACACATTCACAGCATATAAAGCTAAGTTGAAAAATAATTGAATCAAAGTATTCATGTGTCCATACAGAGCTCTTTTCTCTGCTGTAAGTAATCCAGTTAAGTGGGAGTGGATGTACAGCAGGGAAAAGATGCATTTGGATAATTAATACAAACATTGTTTGTGGCCTGCCAATGAGATTAAAGCTTTCAAGAAATGGGAAACACTCTAGGGGCATACACTTCTGTGTTATGTAGTGTATGTGTGTTCCTGTCTGTAGGAAAGTGTGTGTGTGTTTCATGTTCTTATATCCCAGTGGGGACTTTAACCTGAATGCACACTAACCCATAGAGACTTGTGTCACCTTGGGGACAGAAATTGAGGTCCCCATGGGTAGAGACTGCTTTTTGAGGGTTAGGGTTAAAGTTAGGCATTTAGTTGTGGGGAAAGCATTATGTCAATATTTGTGTGTGGGTGTGTGTGCAGCCTGAAAAGACAGACTGAGTGATTTTGTTGTTGTGGAACCACCAATATTTCTCTGCCAAGCTGGAAGTATGAAACATGTGGTAACAATGAAGGGAAGGCTGCTCTCTTGGTGTCAGAATAGGATGCTCATTTTGCTATTGTGTTTTGGGATAGTGGCACTAAAGTCTACAAAAATTCAGTAACAAGTTACTAATATAAACACTATTGTACATACTGCAAAAAGGCCCAGGTATCAGACTTTAATACTTTTTTTTTTGGTACTGACCAAAATATGTCCATAGCAGAGTATTGAGAGCTGGCATCAAATGTCAAGTCAGATTTGTAGGCTTAAATTTAATAAAAATTTTGACAGTTGAGAAAATAATCTCACCACAAGGTCCATTTTGTAGCTGTTCTGGAGCTTTTGATCATTTCACATTATCTTCATCAGCAAACTGTTTTGTCAGTTGTTGTGGAATTGTTGATGTTCAAATCTCAATTTCTTTCTGAGCCCTTTAGGGACATCTAAAAGTGAGAGAAACAAATCCTTAAAGTGCTCAGACAACAATCACCATGTGATATGATTAAAAGCACTAGAACAACTCTTAAATGGGCCTTGTGGTGAGATTGTTTGCTCAACTGCTGTTTCCAAGGTCAAGAACAAACTTTGAACCTCCATAATTTTGCCAATTTTAGACTGTTTTATTTAGGCAAAGTTCTTGCATGGCTGACTTGTAGACAAGATTTAACACTGGAGAAATTTGGCTTTATTTGTTAAATTAAAACAAGAGCAGGAGTCTGCAGCTGTGCTAGCGGCTCAGTGAGGCTGTAGTTAGGCACAGCTAGCTAACATGCTCACAGTGACAATGCCAACATGCTGACATTAAGCAGGTATAATGTTCACCGTGTTCACCATCTTAGTTTAGCGTGTTAGCATGCTAACATTTGCTTATTAGCACTAAACGCACAGTACAGCTGAGGCTGGTGGGAATGTGAGTTTTGCAGGTATTTGGTTATAAACCAAAGTGCTGGATGAATTAAAGTGTTGACCTGATGGCGCTAGATGAAAAGTTAGGGGATCACTGAAGTTCTCAAAATTCATCCCAGGGGCAAACATGAATGTCTATATCAAATTTAATTTCATGTCAAGATATGTCACTAAAAAACAGAAATGTCAACCTCTTGGTGGAGCTAGATGAAAAGTGAGGGGATCAGCAAAGTCATTAGGATACTGCATCTGGGGTCAATAGTTCAATAGTTGCTGAGATATTTCATTCTGGACCAGAGCAGTGGACTGACAGACCAACATTGCCATAAAAAGGGTTTTGTAGAAAACATGTTAATTAAAACAAAAAGTATTGTTTTGGTATCAGAAATCAAATATTATATCAACAGTAGTATAGAGAATTTTAAACAATACCCAGCCCTACAGCAAATCTTGACAATGAAGCGTTTCTCAAACTTGATTTGTGTTTTTATTAGAACACAAATCAAGAGTGGATATATTTGTTTATCCCAGTGATTTGTGGGTAAAGCAGTTCTCTTCCTCTCGTCTCTCCTGGGTTGTAGTCTTTGGTTCTGTTGCATCATCTGTCTTGTTTACCAGCTTTGCTTCAGTGCACTGAGGCCCCGGGGGCAAACAGGACGCATAGCAACATGTTTAACTTGTTTAGCTGGTGAATAACTGCATTTTCACCCTTTGAACTATCATGTTTTGTATATGACTGCACTGTGATCGGTATTCTGAGGATATTTATGGTTATTGTGGCTTTCTGTCACCATTTTTGGACCATCTTGTTTCAATTACTGTGAATTTGGCCAGCTGTTACTCTTGAACTCTTACATCAAGGATTCTCAGGAATGGCAATGGGAAAAATTACGTTAGTTTTACACTCTGCAGTAGATTATGTAAATGTTCAACTCTTTAGGGACATATGTTTTAGCTTTGTCAGTTTGGACTTATGTTCTTTTTTAAAAGATGTGGATGATGTCATTCCAGCTTGCTAAAGAGAAAAGTAGAGCTCACGTACACTTGGGGCCTTTCTTGGAAATGGAGATAAACTTTTACAAATGGAATCAGGGTTCAACTTTATCCATCTTTATTGTACAAAAAGAGACAAAACAATATAAAGCATGTAATAAAAAGACAGAGTACATGCTATGCCTATTGTAACAGGGGCAGTACTTTCCCTTTCTCTTCTTTTTCCTCCGTCACTCCTTATCTGTTTCTCCTCTGTGCTATTCATGCCTCTTGCCCTCACTGGGGTTAAAGAGCCGCACAAGCTTTAAGCCCAACCTCCCGCAGTCTCACTAAACCCTCTGATTGGTCCGTGCTTTCCCTCTACACCACTGGCGGGCCCTCCCCCCTCCGTCTCTGCTCACCCAGTGGCTCCCTGTCAGTCTGTTTTGGATTATTGTAACAGCTCAGGCCTCTCACATGCGCTCCCCTCTCTGCCCACTGCGCACACTACAGTATATCAGAGATGAGAAGGATTAGGTGACAGAAAGCAGCGTTTGTTTTCACCCCAGGGAAGACAGAGGAGAGGAGTGCAGCCATGGAGTTGAAGTAAGTGGCATGTTTGGGATTTAAAGATGGAGAGGAGGATTGGAAAGAGTGAGTAATAGATGGAAAAATTACATGAGGAAAGGGGGGGATTTATGATTTAAAGGAAGAGGGAACTGTACCAATGTTGTTCTGGGAAAGTCCTTATGCAGGGTACAATGTTTATAAATTGTTTGTGTGTGTCAGTCTGTTTGGCTTCTGTAACAGGAAGATTATTATTAAAAGATGCGTCTGTAATTCCAAGTTATTTCCCTGGACGTCTTGTGAGCTAATACTAGAAATACAGGTGTTAACATATCAAAATACATATTGTTTACTCTCAGCAGATGTGCTTTAAGTGCCATTTCTATGCAGGTATGTACTGTGCTATAAGCTCGCAAGAAAACATCTGCTTTTCTCTCATTTCCTTTTCCTGTTTATGATGCTCAGTGGCCTCATCTTATCTGTCTTGAAACCGAGCAGGTGCACTGAACATGCCCGTATTCTGTGTGTTGTGGCTCTACAATCTGTAGAACATATGGCACCCTCTATCTTTAGACCCTTGATTTGGTTAAAAAGCACTTGTTTGATCCATAACATATAATCAAAAGTTTCTGCAAGTCTGTTAAGTGTCAGTGTGGGGAAGCTGCAGGATTAAATCCAGAGACAATACACAAGCAGGCTGTGTATCAGCTGCTGGTGTGATGAAATATGACATTCAGCAGAATCATTAAACTTTCTAGGCAATAAGAATTGATGCAGTCATCATATTGTAACGCTGGTTACTCATTTAATGTTAACTAGTTACTTCATTACAGCTATTTTCAGGATGTGGGTATAAGTAAAAAGCACAGGGACTGCTTTTTCACGGCAACTTGGTCCACTTTAATGATTGCCATGAAAGCTGGAAAACAGAACTCTCTACATCACTTCTCTTCTCGCTCAATACGCCTATTTATTTTCTGGCAGAGAGTTAGATGAGAAGTTTAATACCACTCTCATGTCTATCCAGTAAATATGAAGCTACAGCCGGCAGCTGGTTAGCTTAGCTTAGCACAAAAACTGGAAACGGGGAAAAAGCTAGCCTGGCTCTGTCCAACAACAAACTTTGCCTGCGAGCACATCTAAAGCTCACTAATTAACTGGTTATATCTCATTTATAGAATCTTTACATAAACTGAAAATTCAAAACAAGGGAGGTTAATCTACAAAATCTTATTTTACAGTATGATAGAAGAGACTGCATTACACATACTTTTTCCAATTTAGCAAATAGCAATTTATCATTACAATATAATCTGTACAAACTCTAAATGGATTTTATACATAGTAAGTAACACAGTTACCTTTTTTCTCGTATGGCTATGTTAAGTGCCAAGCAGGAGGATTAAGGATCAACTCAATCAAAAACTAAAACGATTTTCTATTGCCGCATTTTTGTGTGGACACTGAGCCACAATGTTTTAGCTTCATTGAATTCTAGTTGACAGATGTGCAGCATGGACAGTTTCCAATGTCCCTACGTTAGCACGTCTGTAGGCCTTAATTCGAGGTCAGTAGTTAACATGCACGCACTAACACACGCAGACACCCAGACAGAGCATTGTCTTATCTTGTGTCACCAGAATGCACAGTTGGCAGATATATAGCCCGCTGATGCATTGACATGGGGTTTCCTTATTCACTCAGAGTACAGCCTTTTTCTTTGAAATATAAATTTGACCTAATAAACCTTTAAAGAATGGCAGGGAATTCAGTTTTTCAACAGGACTAGGACTCTCAGACGTTTTACAGTTTTATTAATCGCAAAAATGTCTTAAAGCTACCCGAACAAAACCCTTAAAATAGTGCTCACGAAATTGCTACGAACTTATTTGTTACTTTTGAGTCTTAAAACCCCATTGACCAGTACACTTTCATCTGTGGTTTTCAAAGATGCTTCTGGTCGTTCAAACTTTTCAAAGGGGGAGGAGGGTGGATGTGGGTTGAACGAGGGGATGTTCAGGCTGAAGGCATGCTCTGCCGCTGTAATCTCTCACCATCCTGTCCCCAGTGGATGCTTTAGATTAGCATGAGAGTGTTGGGGCTTATGTCACCCTCTCCAGCATTGAAGGCATGTGTAGCCCCTGATTCCACTGAAACTGAAAGTTGGACAGCACTATAATATACTGTACTATACCACTACATAGGTGTGGTTTTAATCTTTTTTTTTTTTTTAGCAACTTCCTGGAGCTGCTACTAAATAATTACAGCATCTGGAGTAAGAGCTCAGAATTTTAGTATTTTGTTATGAAACTGTTGCAGCATTGATAACCAGGGTCACCATGGACATAAGCCTTATAGACAGACCATCTGGCTTTAGGCGCTGAGAAGATTTGAAATACAAACGCTGAAAACAAACTGTCAACTCACACATAAACATTAGTTATAATGATAATGTAGCAGTGTGTGTCAATAGTGTTGACTCTAAAAATAGTCCATGTTGTCCTCTCCTGATTATGGTGATTTTAGGTGTAAATGAATGTGAGAGAGCTGTTGCCAGACATAAGTCATCTTAGGCTTATCTTGTGTGCCCAGAATGAATAATTGTCAGATATGCAGCCAAGTGACACACTGACATGGAGTATCCTCATTTATTACAGACTTTGGTAGCACTTTACATTACAGCTCGGTAATAACATGGTATTAGTGGGGTAATAGTTTGATAATAAAGAGGTCATTATAAGTAATACCCTGTAATTACCAAAGTAATGACCAGGTAATAAGGGGCCACAAACAAAGGGTAATAATGGGGAAACACATTTAAAGATAGCAATGAGGCAAAACTACTTAGTAATATTATAGTGCAATATTTGGATTAAAAAGAGGTAATATGGTGACATTAATGGGGTAACAACCTGATGATGATGATGATAAGAGAATACAGGTTGATGTTTTCACAATATTATAGACTATGGTAATTACCAATTTTGACCTCCAATAATTTTCACGTGATTTAGAAGGTATTACGCTGATAGTAGCCTATAATATTGTGAAAACATCAACCTATATTACCTCATTATCAGGCCATTACTTAGAGCGGTATGAATTTTTCTTATCTAACTTGTATAAGCATATTTCCTAAAAAGTCAAACTATTCCTTTAAGTATGTTGTGGTTACTTAGATTGCAGCTAACATGACAAACGTAGTAATCTGAAAATATTCCTCTCTAAGAGTTTTATTAAATACACTTGTGCAAAGGAGAACAACATATTTACTCTAGTAAGGTGTGCAGAACATAATATCTATAAAAGCGCAATTAAAACAACAACAAAAAAACACTCAAGATAATAAAATCTGACTTCAAATTGCTGATGTAAAATAAAGTGGCTGGGCATAAAAAGAGCAGCAATAAACTGTCCTGTGACTCTACTCTCAGTTGACACCAACAGTTGTGAACCTGCATGTGACTGGACTTTTGGACTTCTGACCTAACAAACTAAAGCGGTCATTCTGACTGGGCAGTGTCATTATTATGCAGGGTGACATGGCATTTTGTGTGTTCAGAAACACAGAGATGGTGAAAACAGCTGAGGTCAGTGCTCTGGAAAGAGCTGTGGGATGGACACCAGAGGGAGACCCAGAGTAACATACAAGCCACTGCAGCCACGATGTAAACCAAAACCTAAAATATACCTAAAAGAACTGTTTGAAAATCATTTCCTCTTCATACTGGTGAGTGGAAATGAGCTGGTTTAAAATTACAGTTTGCCCTAGATTCTCTACATACAACAGTTAAAGATTAACATTGGTTAAAGTTGTGTTTTCTTTATTGGAGGATGGGTTAAGAGAGAGCAGATGTTGTTTTTTTACAGTTTCAAGTCAGTTGGAAATGCAGCACAGTAGTCTCTGAAATGTCTTAATGCATCAGGGGTGGTGATGTGGGTGGGAATAGTGAAGCAACATAAACAGGTTAAGTGACATGTTTACTCCTCAGAGTGTGAATGTGTGTGTTCATGTGTTTGTTCCCCTGAGCTATTAGTGTCTCGACTTTGTTGCTTTCATACAGGCCTTCCTCTGATGTAATGGTCCTGCTGGCCTCTTTGAAAGTAATGGACTTAAAGACCCAACACTTAAATTTTAGCCATGCTTGCGGCATGGCTCTAGGAATGGCAATGTCGATCTGTCTGTTGGTTGATCCACCATTTTAGTCCTGACTGAAATATCTCAACAACTACTAGATGGATTGACTTGAACGTTTGTACAAACATTCATGGTTCCCAGAGGATGACTCCTGAAGTGATCCCCTGACTTTTTATCTAGTGCCACCAGGAGGTTGATATTTGTCGTTTTTAATGGAATTGCCTGCACAACTATTGGATTGATTGTCATGAAATGTGGCATAGACATTCATGTCCCCCTCAGGACACCTTGTAATAACTTTGGTAATCTGTTGACTCTTCATGTAACACCAAGTTTTTTAATTTGTAAAATAGCTTGGTTTATTACCAAATACCTACTAAACTAACGACATTCCCATCCGCTAATTAGCAAATGTTAGCATGCTGCTGTTGGCATTTAGCTCAAAGCCCCAAAGAGATGCTAACATGGCTGAAGACTGTTAGTCTTGTTTAAGTATATTTATATAGGCTATATAAATGAGTTTGACTGTCAGCAGTTTGTGTTTCTTAACTGCTCATAACTGAAAATAAAGGCCTCTTTTTTCCTGCTGTGTTTCCAAACACTGTTGATGTAATAAAACCTGTAACAGCATCAGAAAACACTAAGAACTTGGATTTAGTTGTTAGGCCTTTTAATGCTAACATTACTGTCTGTCCATTTGGAAGTCATAGCAGGTTCCAGTCCTGTGTTTTGATTTTTAGTTGACATCCAGCCTTTAACAAATCAGAGTGATGGAAAAAGTGTGTTGCTTGTCATAGAAGCTGGTGGCTGTAAGGATGTGAGTGTATGAACAAAGTTTGCATTATCCAAATTGAAGGCAGCCTCTAAAACCACTTATGAAAGATATCCTTTGACCACTAGTAGGACTATGGAGCAATGTTTTTGTTTTTTGTTTGTAAGGGTACCTTCAAATCATAAGGCTGGTAATATTCTATATTTCTCTGATTGTCGACAAATCCCATGAAAAGACCCGAACCAACAATGGGATAATCAGTCTCCCTATACTTTCTGTCTTATCCTTATTACTGTACTGAATCCATGCTGATGCTTTGGAAACTTTTTAGTTTATTTTCTCTTGTTCTGTGTCCCGCTCCTCTGACTGACTCAGAGCTCACGGACTTTGGCAGAGGCTGAGATGAGATCACTGGAACAACATTGGAACTGCCAGGCACAATGAAAAGTGTGAATAAAGCTCTGTCAAGATCAACTCGTGTTATTTTTTAAATGGAAAAGTAGAAATGCCACAAAATGATTTAAGAACTTCGCTATGATATTTTGTTACTCTCTGGTAGATGGAGAACAGTAATTTCTAAGGACATGAAAGGATAAGATCATTCAAATCAACCCCCAGCCTCAGAAACCAAATAATTCTTGGAAAATTCTTATTTAATACCATTATTTTAATGGTTACTGATGAAGGAAATACAGAAGAACAGTGGAAATCCCCCTCACAGTGTTTTTATTGTTATTGTCTTTCCTCAAGTAGCCCAATTTTGATTCTAAGCAGACTGATCTTGAACTGACTTCAAAGTAGGTATGTTATTATTTGGGATTTATTGGGTCTCTGTAAATAATATTATAAAGAGTACGGTCTAGACTGCTCTATATATTGGGTGAATAAGCAGCGAGCTACGTATTCATCCCACTGATGTCATTTTCAGTTGACACAGAAGCAGTGGTATAGCTGCTGCCAGAAGCAGTTAACTTTTTTCACATTGATCAAAGAAATATATCAATTTATTTCTGTATTTGCACTAACTTGTACAACTGTGTCCATGTACTGATTGTCATGAATGTAGCTAGCTATGCAGGATGATAACGTCCCCATTCTTAATCTGGACTTTCTAAGATCTACAAAGATTGGCCGACTGTTTCTCCAGCCAGTGGAAACAGCTGTGAAGATGTGGGCAGCAATTCAGAGGTCTGGAACCACACTAAAAACAATTAACAGACAGGACTGATTTTCATGTAAATTGAATTGTGAAAACGGAGCCCTTTTTAAAGCTGTTATTGTGTTGACTAAACACACACACATCTCTTCGTTCTCCTCTCCTCTATGTGCATACAGTACCAGCCCAGACTCACTCTCAACGCGGGAAATATGGCTGCTTTGTGCTGGCATGATGCAAAAATACAGTATTAGCTTTTTTCAGAAGGTCAGGTGAAAGGTTAAAGCTTTGTGTGATAAGCTGAACTCAATGAAAGCAGACAGCAGTGCAGTGATTGAGACCCCTGCCTTCATCTTCATCTAGTCAGGGTTATGTCAAGAGACTATGAAGGAATAACAACATACTATATTAAGAATTAACCTACTTGTAGTATGTGATACATCAGTTACACACACACACACACACACACACACACACACACACACACACACACACACACACACACACACACACACACACACACACACACACACACACACACACACACACACACACAGTGAAGTGTGTGTGTGTGTGTGTGTGTGAAGGAATGTGTATATGCACATATAAGAGTGTCCCTGGTTTTGGTAGATTTGAAGCACTCAGCTCTTCTCTTTCTGTCATACTTTCATTCCCTTCTACTTGGTAATCATGATTCTCTTTCATCTTCATTCCCTTTCTTCATATTTTGCCTCTGACTCTCTCATACCTTTTTTTTGTTTGTTTTTCTCTGTCTCTGCATGTACAGTGAGTCAGCAGCATGCGCACACACACGCTCAGAAAGATCCCTTTGGCTTTAACTCTATTGGCCGTGGAGGGGACCCATAACTGCTGCCCCCTTTTTTTTTTTTTTTTTTTTTTTTCACCATTTGTTAGATCACCAGCCGTCAGCCATAGTCGCTGACATACTCCTGATGCTGCACACGCTCGCTGCACTGCAGTGAGCCAGCATTTACTTCAGACAGAGAGAGAGACAGAGAGAGAGAGAGAGAAAGGTAGGAGGGAGATGAATGGATGAGACAGACCGAGCCAAGAATGCAAGTGATGGGAGGAGAGGAAGTGGTGAGGGGGAGTAAAAGAGAGAGAGAGAACTGAAACACAATCTGGCTAAATCGCCCCTCCTCAACTTCGCTCACGTGTGTGTGCACACCCATAAACACACGGAGGAGCTGTCTCGCTCACACACATCCTGTCATCTCCTGTTTGGCTCGTCGCTGCTAACTGGAGGGAGGCATCATTTCATTTGCGAGCTGACAGGACTTGAAGGCAGGTTTAAAGGGATTTTAGTGCAACAAATTCTGCCTGCTTCACTCACATGGAGCCAGTGTTTCGGTCTGTGTGCTGGAGTGGATGACGCCTGTTGATCGGCTCATAGATGCAGCACTGTAGGTCTTCTTGTTTATTAATAATGTTATGAGCCATATACTGAGCCTTTTGGAATAGCAGGTGTTGTTTCGAGCACACATTTTTGCATGATTAGAACTAATTTCTCTTGGAGTCACTACAGTAGATGCAAAAAGGCTAAATTTCTCTGTTTAAGTATGAATTCAATTCAATCCTCCAATAATATTTCCCTTTTCATGTGTACCCTCCGCTGCGTAGTAGATGACGGCTCAATCCAGCAGGAATTATTCCGCTTAGCTGGTGCAGATCTGATTATGTAAGAGTGGAGCGTTGTGTGGCTGCTGCGACCTTGTAGACTGTCAGCACAGGGCTGCTTCTGTTGTCCTGTTGTGGCTGTCTGCTGGATTTAGGAGTTTTAATCAGTGCCATATTTGATGCTCTGTTTGTCTGCTTAATCTGGTCTGTGGAGCTGGTAAGTTATTAACATCCAGCCTAAGAGCTGAGCTTTTGTGTTTTTGCATGTCTGTGCTGGCGTAAAGTGTATATATTGTAATTCAAATCTCAGATGCAAATTATTTATTTCCTTTTTATATATGGATACACATTTATGAATTAAGAATATGGCCTCTAAAGCTGGTGTTTGCTTCTGGGCTGGTCAAATGTTAGATTGTGAACTGCTTGTTGAGGTTTTATTTAAGTCATCCACTGCTACAGTAACTTGCTGAGCTGCTCAACGTGTAGCTATTTGGCAGCTGGCAGCAAACACATTACATACCAGTCATGTAACATACTGGAAATTTTGGTAATAACCAATTACTGTCACAATTTGGTAATTGTGACAGTAATTTTATCCACCGCTCTCCATTTTCAGGCTTACTAAATCACCACATTGTGGCTACAGGATCTGCTTTTCAGAGAGGAGAAAGAGAGGAGGAGACTTGGATAAGAGGGAGAGATTATGAGAAAACAGAAGAGAGAGGAGGAGAAAGAGAGCATGCACCGTAGAAAGAAGTACAGTCCCCGAGGGTTTCCTCTCAGCAGCAGAGGTGGCCTGTTTCCGTGCCTGTCTTGAATGTGAAGGGACAATAAAAGCCCTGACACACTTTCCGTGTCTAAGTTAGCTGCCAGATAATGTTACAGAAAGGTCAGACATTTAAAATAAAGGATGTTTCAGATAAAACTGGAGAGCAAGTTAGACTCATCCACAATTACGAAGAATCAGTGTAAATATTGTGAATAGTGGTGTCAAAGTAAAGTGTTTATTTTTGTAGGTTCAGTGTTCTCTCTCGCACTGAGTGCTGAACACTGAGTGCCTTGCTTTCACTCTATAATCAAATATTTATCACTCAAAGTGCTTTTTATGACGAACAGCCAGCTGTAGACCAAGCACATATTCATGCTCTGCTCTGACTATCTAATACTGTGGTGGTTCTCAACATGGGGGTCGAGATCCCCCCGTGGGGTCGCAAGATAAATTCTGCTATGTATATTTTCTCAGAGTCCTACAGAGGTAAAACTAACGATTTTAGACTTTTTCTCACCCAAAACCAATTCTGATACCTCAACTCAGGGTATCTGCTGAAATCGAGTACTGATCCAAAGCCAGTGCTATTTTGTTTTTTGTGTGTGTTTTTAATGTGGATCAGTCACATCTGGCAGATGCCCGATCTACTTAATAAGGTCAGTGCCGAGTGTACAGGTGCCGATACTTGTGGATCCTATCAGTGAATCCCTTCTAAAAACTATTCAAATTAAACGATCTGAGAAGATAACATCACTCTTTCGTCATGGCCTGGATTAATCTTTTACGGGTCTTCAGTGTGGAGTTAATTAATTTTTTATAACTAATTTGACACATGACTCTGGGGCTTTTGGTGGCCCTGGAGGTCTGGCGCCCTGGGGCAGTTGCCTGCTTTTCCTGGTTGGTAATCCAGCCTTGGGTTTGGTCGAATTGCTCGCAACTCCAGGACATTGGCAACCTGTGGCATGCATTGATGTATTATAGGAACTGGATACCAAACTCAAAGATGGCACCCAGTCACTTGACACTACACATTAGTGCATTAGTTTCTACTTCTGGCTGAGTGGCGGCACCGCATCCAGCTCTCTTAATACATCTATAGTGACAAGAGATCACAAGTAGACTTTTGAGGGTCATGAGACAAAAAGGTTGGGAACAACAGTTCTACTGCGTTCTCTGTCAAAAGAGCTCTATGGACACATTGGACAGCCATAGTGTCAGCCTTAATTTTTAAGCCAAAATGGAGTCCTTAAGACTTTTAATCTCAATATTTTTTAGAATTAGGGCTAGAGGTTAATAACTTGCATCCACAATACTATGAAAGTTTTGATCCTCAGTTAGTTGCCACTTTTTCAAACATTTGATGTTGAAGCCATGACCTGAGTTTGACCCTTCACAACCTCACAGATGTTGTTATCTGTTCCCAGGCTGTTAGGTCCATTGACTCAATGAAAGAAAAAGTAATTACATGTAAATAAGTTTATTCCACTGACCAAAAGGAAAGACATCTAACAGTTGGTTTTATCTTGGTGACCTGCTGATTGAGGGGATGTTCGCAGTCACCGTTTCTATACTTCTGTGTTTATGGGTTTGAGTTGAAGCCTGTAGCCACAGGCGCTGATTGGTGTGTCTGTTTGTGCATTTGGCATTTCCTCTCTCTGTGAGGGGATGGAAGGAAGAAGGCATTTCGCTTTAAACTCTGATCTTTACAACCCACAGATTTCCACTCGCCTCCATGGGTCATCACAGTGTGTTTGATCATATGTGTGTGTCTTTTCACTGTGTCCTCACTTGTCTCGTCCTCGCTCTGTTTCACTCTGCAGGGTGCAGGGTAAGAGGAAGAGGGACTCCTATGTCAGAGTTTTAGGATGGCCAGTGAAGGCTCCACTATTCCCAGCCCTGTGGTCCGCCAGATTGACAAGCAGTTCTTGATCTGCAGCATATGTCTGGACCGCTACGAAAACCCCAAAGTACTGCCCTGCCTACACACCTTCTGTGAGAGGTGAGTGGAGTTACCATGTTGTTTTTATGTAGGAATTCCATGTTTTAATCCTGTAAATTGTGTATACTGGACATGGGTGTGTGTGTGTCTGTGTGTGTTGAGGTTTAAATGTGCAAATGAAGAGTGGAAAAAGTGGGCAAATGCAACTTGTGAGGTTTTAAATTCAAATATATGATTTGTATGTTTTCTGGGAGAAAGGGATGTTGCATGACCTTAAGTGGGAGATATAATACTAGATTTTGTAAGTAATACTGTATTGCTTTTGTAAATTTTTAATTATTGTTTCATATGAGATGTTGCTGCATTTCTGTTGACTCTGGTGTGTTGGTGCCATCGTCTCTGACAACTAGCCTTTGTTTCTGACACAAAAGAGAAATTGGACTGTGCCTGTCTGTCCCTTCGCTCTGGTTGCTTCTGCAGAGTCATTAAGCCATTACATTTAACAATATAGTTGTTTTCTATTATATTCATTTCTCCACTACGTGTGTGTGTGTGAAATGAGAAAATGTGCTTGTAGTTGTAGGAGGAAACTACTTGAATACTTCACATTTTTCTTCTTTGGAGTTGATCAGATCACATTTGTTGTAAAGTTGAAATTTTAAAGCATTTGGCATCTTTTTGTGCCCTGGGTTTTAATTAATTTGCTGGATTGCAAGTTACTGAAATTATTATTTGATCAGAATTTATGAATATGAAACCTAAATTAATGTTTAAAGTGTAATATGACGCTAAATTCTCAATGGTAGAAAGATATTATTGCATGTTGAAAGCCTCGTATACTCTAATGTATTTCTGACCACATCCAACATGATGCTAGGTGTAGTCAGAGGAGTGACCACACTCATCAGTGACGTAATGTTGCTCTACAATGAGTCAAATGGATGTAGATAGATTTGTGAAACTTATTTTTTATTTAATGGACAAGTATATAGCATGAACCAATGCCACATAACACAGCCTTTATAGCCAAAGCTAGTTCGGAACGTTCATCCCTACATATGCTTTTACGATGCACAAAACTCAACAATAAAATAGATACAGAACAGCACAAAACAATGATACAATAAAATTACCATAAAACTCAATGACAAGCACCAAATCATTCATGACTATATGACTGATCCCTCTCAAACAAAACTATTGAGTTTAAATTTTAAGTTCTATGGGTAAGGAGTTCCACAGATTGAGACACACTCTGTATTACTGAGCCAGAAAACCTGAGAAGAACCACCAGGCCACAAAGCACTTGAGGATTATTGATGGTTATTTAAGCATTTATGGATGGGTAGATCTTATTGGCTTCCTGTCAAAAATTTGAATTGCATGATTATATATTATCTTAAGATGCTTGATTGTTTTAGGTGCTGCCTGTGACCAGGAAGTTACACAATAACTCAAATCTTTATTAAATTTATAATTTATGGGATTATGGCAGGGCTATTGTATCTGATTGCACTAGACTATCCAGGTGTAGATAATAAACTGGTAAGAAAGTAACTCAGTTTGTTCTGCTACTGTAAATCACTTTTGTAAATATTTTAACCACTAGATGGCATCAAAGGCAAGATTTCCACCTGTGTTCATCCACTTTAGGTCAATGAACTGGCAGATTATAGTTTTGAATGTTTTTGTTGAATTCTTTTTTATTTGTAGGCAGCTGTGTAAACAGAAAAAACAAGACTGAATGTCAAGAGACTTCCCTGTTAAAAAAAATCTTGCTGTATTCACAATAATAACTGCATATAAACTCTATATCATCACTCTCTGTATACAGTATAGCGGAGTCCTTCATCTTTCCTATGCCTTCTCATTGCAATAAACACACACCACATCACCTACATCTTACTCCAGACTCTCTTTGATACAACCTTTTTACAGGATGCTTCCACTCAGAATCAACAGATTAATAATCCCCCCGGTCTCCTCCTCCAGGTGCCTGCAGAATTACATCCCTGCCCACAGCCTCACACTGTCGTGCCCCGTGTGCCGCCAGACCTCGATCCTGCCGGAGAAGGGTGTGGCGGCATTACAGAATAACTTCTTCATCACCAACCTGATGGACGTGCTGCAGCGGGCGCCGGACAGCTGCAGCCAGGAGGCCGCTGCTCTCAACAACATCACCACTGTGGCTACAGGCCAACTGCTCTCCTGCCCCAACCATGGAGGCAACGTAAGAGTCATACACACTGTCAGTTTGTCTGCCTGTCTTTTCATTTGATCTCCTCTCTGACTTTTACACACATACATAAAAGATTTTGTCTGCTCAAGTAACCTAATGATATACTCAAGACATACTACTACTACTAAATTGAGAGCTAATAAGGTAGTTGTGTATGTTAGTTAGACCTTTTTACATGAAGTTTAGACCTATAAGCCACCACATCTGAACATCCAGCTGTTCCCTTTTTTTCCTTAACCTATTAGTTTGTCTAGTATACAGGTTTATAGGGTTGTGGGGTTTTCAGCAGAACATGAATTATTATCCATCTTCTATGACTGGAGGTTAGTTTAAAGACACTAGCACCGCTTTTACGTGCGTGCAGTATTAATAATTATTAATCATTGTCTAACAAATCTGATACAGACTTGATAATGAACAGCTTAGATGTCAAATTCATTGGTCACTGGGTCAGGTTTTGATCATGCTTTCTAAAGGTTCACTGTCAGCCAAACATTCACAGTTTTGGAAGAGATTTTATCACCCAAAATATTATCATAAATTATGAATATAAAATTAACAAAACTAAGAGTCTACAGCTAGCAGGTGTCTCTGTGAGGCTACATGTATAGGGACAGTGGTGCTTTGAGCGTAATGCTAACAGCTTGCTAAAATGCTCACAATGACAATGCTAACATGCAGATGTTCAGCAGGTGTAATGTTTACCATGTTCACTATCTTAGTTTAGTGTGTTAGTATGCTAACATTTGCTAATTAGCACTAAAGACAAAGTACAGCTGAGGCAAATGAGAATGTCATTAGTTTTTCTGGTGTTTGGTCATAAACAAAAGTATTGGACAAAAAAAATTTGAAAAAAGTTTGATCTGAAGATGGCGCTAGATGAAAAGTTGAGGGATCACCAAAGTTATTAGAATTCATCCTGGCCCGGGCCCTTTGCTGCATGTTATCCCTTCTCTCTCCCCCCTGCCTTTCCTGTCGCTTTTTACTGTCACTATCAAATAAAGCAAAAATGCTAAAAAAAAAAAAAAAAAAAAAAAAAAAAAAGAACAAATGTGGCAAAAAAATATTTGTACTAAGCCTCAACCCCATATTTGAGTCTAATCTCTACTTTTTCCTGTTGCTCAGGTCATGGAGTTTTACTGTCCGCCTTGTGAGACGGCCATGTGTCAGGAGTGTACAAGTGGCGAACATGGAGAGCACCCAACTGTGCCTCTTAGAGATGTAGTGGAACAACACAAGGCATCATTACAGGACCAGCTAGATGCTGTCAAGAAGAGGTACAACAGCAGCATTATGTAGACTTCATTATACTGCATTACAGATGTTATGCATATTACTCCCAAGTAACCGCCACGATGGCACGAATGAAACAAACACAACCCTCCTTTATGTGCGCACTCTATCATATGACTGTTGACTCGTTATATGAAAACTTTCTCCTCATTCCTCCGGTCCCTCTGTTGCTCCCAGATTGCCAGAGATCGACTCAGCCCTGCTGACTCTGTCAGAGATCCTGCAGCAGCTGACCAATCAAAAGAGCTCCATTGAGGATGGCATCCACACTACCTTTGATGAGTTGCAGAAGACTCTGAATGTCCGCAAGAGCGTTTTACTTATGGAGCTGGAGGTCAACTACGGCCTCAAGCAGAAGGTAAAGTAACATGGTCTGAGTAATTTATTTAGCTGACACATGCAGAGTGTAGTTTCAGTGTTATGCTCAGATGTTGTTGTTGTTGTTGCTGTGGTCACAATAATAAGTGTTGTTTGAGTTTTTTAATTAGCATAAAGCACTTTGCAGTCTTTATCTACCTCCTTAAAGGGGTTGTATGAACTGGAAGCTCTGATTTGTTCTTATAACGAAAAGCAAATAATGCAGAAAGAAACAATTAAAATGAACACAACACTGACCTAATTACAATCCATTTTTGGAAAGCATTTAACCTATCACAGGCTACTCATCAAGCTGTTTTTGCTGATCTGTGTGTCAGGGGCTCAGCTGGTCTGATAGGCGATTAACAGGCACAAAGAGGGGGGCCAGGGAGCTGGTGCACCACCCCAATCCAGACAACCAATCACCCAGTCTGGTTAAGAGCCTGCTGCTGCCTCCTCAGGGAGCTTCATCACATGGGTTGCTAATGATTTACAATTCACTGGCTGGTGTGCAGTCAAAACACTGGAGCCCAGGGGAAAGTCAGATATGCGACTTTCAGCTGTGTTGTTGCTTGTAGCTAGATGGAGCCAGTGTACTGTATGTACACTTGGGTTGATTTGGGTGTGTCATGTGCAGTGAGGGAACACAGTACAGCTTTGCTCTTAATGCCGCAAACACTGTATCCTCTTACTCTGAAGCTTGGTCTCTATTCTTACAATATGTATGGACAGTGGCTTAGTTTTCAGAGCTTCACAGTGTGAATTAGTATAAAGAGAAAGAGATAGAAGCATTGATGAAACATTTCACTCCAGTCTGAGAGGCTTAATGGCCTCTCTTGTTGGAGAAGAAGAGGAGTTTGATGGCCAGATGGGGGTGAGTCAGTCTTGGTTCTTTAATCAGGGTACAGTGATGTTCCAGCACTAAAGAGAAATAGTGAAAAGGTTTCACATTAGCAACAATATAATTTTTTATAAGACTTGAAGTAAAGCATACTGAGAGATTTCATGATCTAAATGTGACTTGTGTTAGCTTGTTATTAGCTAAATGATAACACTTTTATACTAAAGTTACAAAACACATGCTTAAGTAATGCATAATTAATGCATGACTCATTTCATGATTTAATGCAGGATGTATCATGAATTCCTGTTGAAATGATCAATTAACTATGAGCTTATGTGATTAGTTCACACTGAATGGATCATCAATTAATAAGTTATATTTATATGCAACCAAATTAGCTGCAGTCGAGTTACACAGAAAAGGGCATTTTAGACGCGTGCATTTGATCAGCCTCTCTTAAATCAGAATCAACCTTATTGGCCAAGTATGTGTACACACACAAGGAAACAGACTGAAGCTTTAGTTGCTCTCAATGTACCTACACACAGTTCCAAGAATAATTTGCAGGAAGATAGATAGAAATACACATACAAACAAGGACAACAAGGCTGAACAAATAAAAAATAAACATAGAACTATTATGTATATACAAGTAGGTGGAAAAATAGATCCATCTATCCATCTAGCAACAATGACGAACAACATACGATGTCTATATACAGTCTACAAACATATAATCTCAAACATCTACGTGTTGCTGCATGACCCAGCAGTCTTTGTTTATGTCACATTTACAAGCACGTGCACTTTTTAAAATGATTTTTTGTTGTTGTTGAAAAATGTGGAGTGTAGCACAGAAGAGAAAGATACACTGAAACTAAAAACATCTTGCAGGTGCCAATTGATAAATCGGGTTAGAATGAACAGACATATCTAAGCATATGTCAGTCGATAGTAATGTTGTGTCAGGAATCTGATTCTGACTTGCCAACATTACTGTTCTGTTGACCGTTGGGTTATGTCAGCAACTGTAACAGTCCTTTCACAGACTGATCTCTGCATGTCACCACAGGATGATGTAGCCATATCTGACAGATGTTCATCTGTTTTCATGGTCAGTCACTGCAGAAAACCTGCAGCTGTGTGTGAGGACTTTTATTGGTTTGCATATTAGGAATCATAACAATATATGTTTTTGCCAACATGCACTTAATAAGCTAAGATCCCATTACCCTAATGGTGGCAAGTCATAGTTGATGCTTTATTTTTACTGTACACCGATATTGATCTCTCATTGATCTTTCATTCGCCCTTCTACACAACAGTGGGTGGATGGATTTACATTTGGGCTTTAATGCTGAAGGACAGAAAAAGTTTTGCTATTCACAATGGTGTTTCGATCTTTTTTTCTCCAATGTTTGCATTTTTCTTCTGGCCTCTATAATGTATTCAAATGCATAACTGTATTTTGTATTACTAATTCTTTGGTTGACCTGCTCCCAACCTGTGATGGGGGGCCAAGAAGACACTGCTTTTGTTTTTAGGGGGTCCAAGCCTAAAAGGCTTAGGAACCAGTGTTCAAGCTAACCACACAGTAACCCTGCTGCCCCCTGGTGTGTCTATGCGTAGGTGCTCCAAGCCCAGCTGGACACCCTGCTGCAGGGCCAGGAGGGCATCAACAGCAGCTGTAACTTCACGGAGCAGGCCCTGAGCCATGGCACCGAGGCCGAGGTGCTGCTGGTGAAGAAACAGATGAGCGAGCGTCTCATTGAGCTCGCCAGCCAGGAGCTTCCTCTGCAGCCTGGAGAGAATGACCAGCTGGACTTCCTTGTGGAGACAGAGGGACTAAAGAAGTCCATCCACAACCTGGGCACTATTGTAACGACGAACGCCGTGGCCTCTGAGACTGTAGCGACAGGTGAAGGGCTACGGCATTGTGTGGTAGGTGTGCCCACTTCCATCACCATAACTACTAAGGACAAAGACAGAGAGCTGTGCAAGATGGGTAACGCAGTCATCACTGCTGAAATCTCCTCACCTGATGGCAGCAAAGGTGAAGGAGAGATACTGGACAACAAGAATGGCACTTACGAATACCTGTTCACAGCTCCTAAAGAGGGGACTTTTAATTTATCGCTGCGTTTATATGACCAACATATCAAAGGCAGCCCCTTTAAGATAAAGGCCACCAAGTCTATAGATGTGTCGCTAACTTCAGACGGCATGAAGAAGAGGCTGAAGTCTCCAGGCAGTAGTCACATCAAGCAGAAGGCCATCAAGAGGCCGGCCAGTATGTACAGCACAGGGAGGAGGAAAGAGAACCCCATCGAGGACGACCTCATCTTCAGAATCGGTAAGAAAGCAGACATTTTGCCAGCAGGAGGGCTGGATATCGAACCTCAATACTTTGTTGGTACCGACCGAAATGTGGCGGTAGCACCTGGAATGTTGAGTCAGATTCATAATCGTGTTGAACTATTATTTGATCAGTTTCTGATTAGACCTTTTTTAACCAAAGTTCTTGTATAGCTTACACTTAGATGAAATTTAACGATGTGGCTTCTTTTTAAAATGAGGGGGGGGGGGGGAAAAGGGGTTTGTAGAAAAGGTTTCTCTCAAAGTAAGGTATTGAGAAAAGTATAATTTTGGTAGCGTAGGTGTCGTATTAGCACTAGTATAGATACATTGTAATACCCACCCTGAGCCTGTAGACCAGCATCTTGTAAATTTGTCAGATGTAGTTAATGTCCAGTGCGCTCAAAACATCTACTTGGCTATTTAAAATATTTAAAAACATAATTATTTTTCATACAGTGTAACATAAAAAGCAACAGGGACAGCATGTCAGCTTTGTCTCTTTCTTTGTCATTTTTTTTAAGTGTTTTACATAGCATGGTGCAATTAACTTGATAAAACTACATTTCAGCTATATTTCGTGTTTTCCAGGCACAAAAGGAAGAAACAAAGGGGAGTTCACTAATCTGCAGGGAGTGGCTGCCTCGTCTTTGGGAAAAGTGCTGATAGCAGACAGCAACAACCAGTGTGTGCAGGTAAAAATAACTTCCTGTGCTCTCAGCCTACAGAAATAGCAGATGTTAAGGGGTGTATTAAGAAGTCATTGGTGGAGCACTATAATTTCATTATTCACTTACCTTGAACAATGCTGCCTCAGCACTTTGCCAGCTCCTTTGAACTTTGCAGTATATATTTTATGGACAATTGTTGATTAAAACTACTGAACACAAGACAGAAGCTTTTTTTTTTTTTTTTTTTTTTTTTTGACAAAAACATTTTTTGATGTGTTTTTGTGCTGCAGATTTTCTCAAATGATGGTCAGTTCAAAAGCCGTTTTGGTGTCCGGGGCAGGACTCCGGGGCAACTGCAGCGGCCAACGGGTGTGGCTGTCCACCCCAACGGCGACATCATCATAGCTGACTATGACAACAAATGGGTCAGCATCTTTTCAAGTGAAGGCAAGTTTAAGGTAAGCCAAGCTTAATCTTATCTTTATTCTGTCCTTAGATTGTCTGTGGGACAAAGTAATAAAACTATGATGTAATTTTCACTGAGATCAATAATAGGTATATTACCATGTAGGTTGCTGCCATAAATACTGATATTAAATTGTATATTGTCCCCATACCACCACTGTATTTTAACCCTTACAATTGTGTATAAGTGTGACTATTTTAGTCATTCACACAGCACAACAGGTGCATTGTATGCCCTGCCCTAGGTCATTTACAATTTTCACAACTCATTTGCACATTTCCAGATTGTTAAAAGATGCACTAATGCAGATTTTCACTTCCCTCTTCAGTCTATTTCAGAAGTCTTGATACTGAATAATAAAAGAGTGGCGATTTTAAAGTGAAAATGAATTGTATTAGCCTTGTGCTTTGGATAATTTGATAGTTGTCCTACTTTCTTTCTTAGTTACAGCAGAGTTGCAATGGCAAAGGATACACCCATGTTCCATTTAGAGCAGCCTGCGGCTCATTCACTGAATTGCAGGCCTTCTCTCAAACACCATCACAAAACTACTTGCCACACTATTTATGTCTGTAGTGTCTGCGTATTCATGGGATGTTTTATTTCTGTTTAACTATACATCACATAAGACGATAGAACATTTTAAAGGGGCTGAATTTTTTTTTGACATACAATCCTTTGGGGGTTGTAATGTATACATGTAATATTATGCAATATAATTTACTCTGATATTACTCTACTAATACTACTGTTAGTCTAAATTTCTAATCATGAAGTATGTGATTAAAAACTTCTGGCGCTACCTAACAGAAATGTAAAATCCTTGACTCATCAGAACAAGATTGGCTCAGGGAAGCTGATGGGCCCTAAAGGCGTGTCAGTGGACAGAAACGGTCACATCATCGTGGTCGACAACAAGTCCTGCTGCGTCTTCATCTTTCAGCTCAACGGCAAGCTGGTCACCAAGTTCGGTAACCGTGGCAACGGTGACAGGCAGTTTGCAGGTACACTCAATGGTAATATGTGCACTGCCCCCTACAGTCTCTCTCCAACCAGCTCACACCTGCATGTGGAATGAAGACGAATGCCAAACCAGGAACCATAACGACCCCATTATCCTTTTGACTTTTTTCAAAATAATAACAATAGGACAAGAGCTTGACAAACCTACTAGACACCTTTTCACTGATATCAGTTTAAAACATATTGTGTATGATAGACAATTTTTTTTTTCATGAGTTAAATGGTCATTGCATAGATTATTAACTCAACAGTCCTAAAACAGCATGTAGTTCCACCGATTTATGGTTTGAATATATATTTTTTTTTGTTTCTTTGTCATTAAATGCATTTGTCTACTTATTAACTTGCATGTCCTCTAAAAACACCTGTCATGAAGTTTCTTTCTAAATACTCCTGTCTGATTTTGACAAACAGCACATGTCTGAGACCTTGTTGCTTTTATTTTATTTTTTTAATTCAGGCCCTCACTTTGCTGCTGTCAACAACAACAATGAAATCATTGTGACAGATTTCCACAACCACTCAGTCAAGGTAAGTGCAATATCAGAGCGGTGGAAGTGTATTATAGGTATACAAAGTCTAGAGCCAAAAAAAAAAAAAAGATCAGTCCAAATTTTAGCACTAAAAATGGTGACTTGTATAATAGAGGCTTTTTTTCTCTATTTTATATTGTAAAGTCTTAGTAGTTTTCCCCCTCTAAGCATCTTATAATCAAATTTTAATTATCAAAACAATTAAGTTTATGTATTACTTTGTGTATTTTGTTTGCTGTGTTGGTATACAGAACAATGGCTCATTATGTTTGAGTAATTTTAGATTACTGTCTCCATGCTATTACCCCCTTGAAAATCAAAATGTAGGTGTTCAACACAGAAGGAGAATTCTTGCTGAAGTTTGGTTCTAACGGCGAGGGCAACGGCCAGTTCAACGCCCCCACAGGCGTGGCAGTGGATGTCAATGGGAACATCATAGTAGCAGACTGGGGCAACAGCAGGATACAGGTCAGTACAAAAAGTCTCACTTTAACAAGTCTTAAGAAAATACAAACAGAAGTAGTTGTTTGCATTTCAGTACATGTCTTTTGTCTCATGTCTCTTTAATGTCATACAAATTTTATTTGAATTAGATTTTTTTTTTTTTTAAATCAAGTGCCATGCCATCTTCTGGCCCATATACAAATGACGTACCTCATCGTATGTCGCTTTGGACAAAAGTGTCTGCCAAATGTATAAAAGTAGAAATGTAAATCTAACTGTTTTTTTTTGTTTTTTGTTTTTTAATTTAAAGTACCTGATTGTCACTTGTACAGAAAAAGCTGATTACACATTGGAGTCTAAACTTCATGTAACAATAAATAGATTTTCTCTTCTTTAGTTCGCATAGTTCTTCTAAATAATTTGCACATTTATAAAACACCAATTTTCAAACAACCACTTCAGTCACTGTGAATCAACCTTATTTATGAAATCATTCTCATCCTTTATAAAACTAACCAGAGGATCAAATACTGTGTTTTCCAGTAGAAATGAAGACTCATTTTAAATTTTTCCCCAGGATTACACATTGGACAAATTCAACTTCTTCTTCCAAAGCAGTGTACCTACTTGGACTTGTTTCAATTTGAAGTGGCAATATACCAACTCTAAACTGATCCCAAAATACTTTTTTTCGTCAACAAATAATGACAAATGAATAAATGCGACTTTAGTAAAGGAATTATATTAAATTTTACAAAGTGTGTAGTGATGTTTACTGCAATTATTTGGTGTTTGGTGTATGTGAGAAATCAAATATTTTAATTGACTTGATTTTGCCAACACCTCCCCCTTGCGCTGCATACCTCACACTATTTCTTTATGTTCACTCTCAATCAGGATGACGTCATTATAAGTGAACCACAGAGTTCTTAACGTTGCCTTGCCACGCTATACTCAACGACTTAATGACTTCATTGTATATACCAAGTTATTAATATAAACTGCAAATGAAGTGGGAGACAAAGCACCTCCTGGTTTTATCCCAACAGATTTTATATTTCTCTCTGTATCTCTCAGGTGTTTGATGGCAGCGGCTCGTTCCTGTCCTACATCAACACATCAGCAGACCCGCTGTACGGCCCGCAGGGACTGGCTCTCACCTCTGACGGACATGTTGTGGTTGCAGATTCTGGCAACCACTGCTTCAAAATCTACCGCTACCTGCAGTAGTAGCCTCCGTCAGCGCACAAACTGTACAGTGTGTGTGTGTGTGTGTGTGTGTGTGTATACACACATGCACTCATTCGTGTGGCACGACCGTCAGATTTGCACTCATCTGCTCACCTATTCATCCTTGAATCGTGCTGTCGTTGTGCCATCTGTTTGACCTCTGACGCTGAAGAAACTGAGAGAATTATTTGTGGTTTGAATGAAGTGTGAGGATCGATGATATTCACAGACGGCTGCCCCTGATTGGTTCTTTAGAGGAGTCACTCATAACCTTGTTCACATTCCATCTTAACTACACTGATTTGAAAAAAACTTTAGTATTGTACATATGTTAGACCTTTTGATTTGTTGCGACATGGCAGGAAAACTGGAAAATAACGCTTTTGCACTTCCTAGAAATACTGGTTGGACACTGTGTTAAGTGAGATTTGAAATTAAAGTAAAGAAGTACCTTAGTCACCTGAGAAACAGTGGGAATTCTATTTATAGCTCCAGTAACTGCAGCTTCCTGTTAAATACTCTTAAGAGTCCTCACATTTTGCCTGCTCACTATAAAATAAAAACCTCCTACTGTAGGTAGCAGGGTATTTTAGAGCATGATTAAGCATCTCTGTGCATGCTGTTTTTCCTAATAAACACCAGAAAAGCTACTGTGCACTATATAGGAATCTATGCAGGCTGATACTTAACACAAAAAGAAAATAGAAATTGAAGCACTATTTCAAATATAATACGTCTACCTATTTGTGAAAATGACTAGTCAATGTTATATGTCATCACTTTAAATAACTTCCGCTTAATTGGTTTTACAAAAACAGTGTGTTTGTGTGTGCAAGACAAGCGTGATTGTGTGAGTGTGTTGTGACCAATTAAGGTACCAAACAAAAGCCACTTGATATGTTGACTTACAGTCTGCTGTTTGCATGTGTGTTTGGGTGTGTCGTGTATGAAGCCTCTTGACATTTTGACTTACAATCAGCTGTGATTATGCGCAAACATCTTAGAATGTGTTGCAGAATTTGAGTAAATAGCTACAATGCTGAAAATAAACTCAGTTAGGGTGCATCAGTCCTCGCTGAAAGGGTTTGTTCATCAATCTAACATCAGACAGAGCTGCAGAAGTGCGATCACCTTCACTCCTTTCCATGTGTCTTTCAAAAAACCCGTAGGACTACTAACAAGTTGTATTTTAGTAAAACAATCTGTCCATCCTCAAAAATAGATGCAAAGTGTAATTCAACAGTTGAGGTGTATGTTGTAAAAGGGCACTGTGCTCCTATTAGTCCTATTCGTTTGTCTTCAAGCACACAGTTTTCATTACTTGTTATCCTGAATTTGGTCATCCATTTTCTACACAATCCTGTTTAAATTATTTGTTTTCCATTGTCTTGTTTATATTTGTAATGCCAAAAGGAATTAAAGTGCCCATAGGAAAGAATAGTGTGTTTGATTTTGTGCAGTACATACTATATGTTGTAAAATAGTGCATTTATTATTAACTCCATCACTGCTAAAACACTGTGTAATGATGATTTAAAGTTGTTGTTTTTTTGTTTTTTTTTATTAGCATAGCATCTATTTGTTTGCAGACTGACACTCATTACAGAAATGTCCTTTGCATGTTCATGATTCTAAAAAGGATCACCGGTATACTATTTCTCCCTGCAGTGATGATGAATCAATGTTGTCAATATGATTGGAAATAACAAGCACAACACACTATAACTGATGTCCTTTTTATTTTATTGTCTCCCAGTACAATACATATATAAATACGTTTGACAAAACGGGCCTTTTTATTATCGAGTCCTGTCACCTCTACACCCGTCCCTATTTGAACAATGTATTTTATTAGACAGCAGAGGGCCTCAGAAAATCATGAGGTGAAGTCAAACAGCGTCGCTCCTCCTCGTTAAAGTAATGCTACCTTCCCTTGCAGTCGGAAATAATAATGATTGACGCGATCAAAGACACTAACGGCCCAAAACGGTGGAAAACGTGACATTTTTTCTGCGATATGCTAGGTTCAGACCATAGACTGTATGGTTCATACGGTACAGACATGTGTACAGAAGTCGCGTTAAGTGTTTTATTGATTCACAGTATGGTAAAACGACAAGCCACTGTTTTAAAATTAATTATTCATACACATTTTGTTCTCAAACCCATTCTGGTGTAGCACCACAAAGAATACATGCACCTATTAACTTCAAAAATAAATACAATTTGCACAATCGTCGCTAACAGTTTCTACAGTTAGTTATTACATAGCCTATTCAGCACGGGACCGCGGTGATTTGGAGTTTACAAGAAGCAGTGAAGGCAGCACAACCCCATGGCAGCCTTCCGCGGGAAATTCAGTAGCATACTGCCTGGACGATATTTTTCTTGTTTGGATTACAAACATAACAACAGCGCTATATAACATCTTACAGTGCAAGTGCCGAAAACATTAATGTTAGTGGAAGTTGCTGGTGCTGCCAACGTAACAAAATGGTAAGCAGATATTCACCCTTACCTGCAGTTGATGGGGCAGCGCTTCAGTGACGCTTATCTACAGGCTAGCATTACCAAGCTAGCTCCTAGCTAACGGTAACATCAGCTTTAGCTACCAACCGGCAGTAATGTCACCCAGTTAATACAAAATATTTTTATACGCTTAGAAATACGTTACCAATGTACGTGTCACAAGGCTAATATTAGCTTAATTCACGAACGTCGTACTAGCTACGTATCATTCCTGTGTTGATATCCGAGTGATCTATCCACTTCATGTAATCAGCGCTCATTAACGCTCCGTAATCGAGGACAGTTAAATACAGGAACACATTGGAGGAAAGGTGAACTTCTCTGTTGATTATCAGGAGAGAAACAGACCTTGTCAAGTGGGATTAAAATAATAAAAACACGACGTACTCGAATTGAGTTAACGTTCATTTCCATTAGCCTGCAGCAACTCATGTAAAATCCAAGATTGTTGCCCAGTGCTGCCTGTGGTGGCCGGAAGCCATATTACAACAACACTGATGCGGAGCATAGACGTGCAATAAAGAGCCACCAAAGGCAGCAATGATGGCCTAATTTAAACATGAATATTTGCGTGCTGTTTAAGTGCTGTAAATGGTAGGTATGTATTGTTACATGTTCGTGTTTTGTTCCTTATTGCATGCTAAATACTGGGAAATCTTTACATGGAAATGCAATCAACCCCTCACACAGTGTTTACTGCTGCTTACATATTATTCTATTGCTGTGTGATATAGTATATTAGTTACTGAAACTATCCAGGCCTTATGTTACATTAAACTTATCTATTACAGTCAAAGAAGAAAGGACTAAGTTTGGAGGAGAAGAGAACTCGCATGATGGAGATTTTCTTTGAAACGGTGAGTTTTCCCATTGCAGGTGACCACAACGGTTTAAAGTAGGTATATATTAAATTGATATCAGTATATTGATATAATATGAGGCCTCCCAGCCTCCATGTCCCCTTTGTGCTGTCTTGATTACACTGTGAGCGCATGGATTTAAGAGCTAATCACTATACTTACTAGTCACTAGTGTATGCGTTTTATTTTCTCTAACACAATCTGAAAAAAAGAGTATTGATTTAACGTTGCTAATGTTGATTTAGGCTGGCCACTTTTTGTGAAGGAAAACTAACGCCAAAACATAAATTGATCCTATAAAGACTTGATATTTGAGTAATATGAGGGGGCTTTAGTGTTCTAATTTTAAAAACCTGCAACAGACACAGAACAGGTTGTTCTTAGGAAAAATGCATCACTTTGTGGTTTTCTCTCTTTTTGATACACATACACATCATCTGCACACACAACCACACAAATACTACAGATTAGACAATGTTAAAATAAGATAAAACATTTCAGCACTACAATTAAATACAATCAAGTACAGAAAATGAAATGGTTTTTAGGCTGCCTAAAATAGGTTAACCTTGAATATGTTCTCTCATTCTCTTTCTAGAAAGATGTGTTTCAGCTGAAAGACATTGAGAAGATCGCCCCTAAGACAAAGGGCATAAGTGAGTAATGATCAACAGAGAAATATCAGTAACATTAACACACTTTTTAAACGGTCTCTTCAAATGTGTCCATCTAGTCAAGTGTTTAGGTTGGCTGCCTGTTTAACAAAATATGTACAGTCTTGTTGTGTGTGTTCCCCTGCTGGTTTCTAACAAAATAAATTAAACAAATCTAAAGGTAATTAGAGATGTCACTAATTTTTTAGAGAAGAAAAATATGAATGTGGGAGCTGAGTCTGAACAGGAGACACTCAACTGATTTCTAAGGGAAAAACACGATGCACTAAAAATTTGACATTTTGGGACGGATTATTCTCATATTTCCATTGAGCATATTGTTTTTTAAATTTTTGTTTGCATGTTTTAGCTCATTTACCACCCTAACCTTATATTTTATCCAGTTAATCTGCAGATCTTTGAGTGGTAATCTACAGTGAACACTTTACCCAACTTTATTTTAGACAGAGCTATTTATTGTTGCATTACACTTTAGTTGAACATGCACTTGAAGCTGAAAAGTCTGCACTTTTACTCTCTAAACTGCAGAAAACAGTTATTGCTATGTAAAGATATAGTGGAGTAATGGCGTCCTGAGTAGAGAATGACATCACACCCCCTCTGCCTGGGTTGTTATCAGAGCTTCTCTGTGCTTTGTTTATACAGCCGGTCCGGCCGCGCGTGCATGTTGGTGCATATGAGTTTCTACCTGTGAAACTGTTGGCTTTGTTGGCTTAGCTGGGTTTTTTTTTTCATCTCACGCGGTGAATTAAGGATTTATTTCAAACAAACCAGAGTTGGTGATTGTTGGAACAGTGTAAAGATTAACAAAGACGGTTTTGGTGAGTTTTATTTTGTTTCTGTCCCATTTGAATGAAGTGTTTTTTACGACAATTTGCAAGGTAAAATTACTGTTTTTCTCAATAGAATCTGGTGGGCCATAATGTCTGTTTGTTTTGGTCTGAGATGCTGGTGCTCTAGTGTGACATGTAGTAGAAGTGAATGTCACATACAGTACCTTTTTTTTTTTAAAAGAAAATACAAAATATACTAAATGTAAACATTCAGGACTTAGCAATTTCCCCTCGGGGATCAATAAAGTATTTCTGATTCTGATTCTGAACCTGGGCATGACTGTTAGTGAGACCCGCAGATACCATGGCAACCAGGATTAGCTGTTGCCATCTTAACTGTATTTAGTCTGTATAAGCAGAACCAGACCTATCAATGGCAGTAATCTCATAGTGCAGAGAACTGCTGAAAGCTTTTGGTTTTTAAATAAAACATATCCCCTCAATGTCAACATGGAGCCTGACATTATAAGTATCGAGGGGAAGTTTATTACAATACAAACTTGGATTTTTAAGGGCTAGACCATGCAGAGGAAGAAAACTGTCTTGTGTATGTTTGGGTGAACTGAGGAGGGATTTTTGTTTAAAAGTGGACATAACATTAATCTGGAGAAACTGGATTGTGTTGCTGTAATTAAAAGCACATGTTTTTGACCCCCTTACTTAGGCATGATGTAGTTACTGAGTAATGGGGGAAGGGGGCAACAAGAGATCTGCATTACGGGCACATGTTCCTGTAGAAAGGGAGAAAATGTGAGAAAAGGGGCCAAGGGAGTGATCTCATCTTAAATTGAAAAAAAAGAGTGGTAATGACATACTGGTAACCATTAAAAGATGGAGTAGTTTTAAGTTGAAAAGGGGCAAAAAGCTATTTGAATCACATGAACAGAGAGGAGACAAAGGAATGGAAAATACCATTCTGAAGTCATGCACCTACAGAGTTTGGTTGATCCAACCAGAGTGTTTTTTATTTTCAATCTTTTCAATGTTTATTTTTGCTGCTGTTCAACATCCTCTCAGGACTCAGCACAGCTCAGCCCTTAACACAGCAGATAAGCTCTTTTAGTTTCACAGTGGAGTGGCTAAGCAAACATGTGGGAGTATCGCGTTTCACCACTAACACTATTCAAGATGGAACTTCTGCTCTGTTACATCCTCTCATGCAATGTTCTCACACATAAGTATAAAATGGCCAGATAGGCTGCAGATGTGTGGGTTTAGTTTTGTGAACATTTGAGTGGTAAACCTTGCCAGCAGTAAAAATGAGACCTGATGCTGACTTGTGTTTTTTAAATCCTCAGTAGAATGCAATATTATATCTAACATCAGATATATTTTATATTGCCTAGTCTTCTAAGCTTGTAACAATCATACCTCTACCATAAATCAGTCATCCACAAATCAAATCAATGATCCACAAATAGCATCACTTGGAAGGCAGTGTAATAATAGAAAATGGAGGATTGTGGACCTTTTAATGTGGAAGGTGTTCTTTCCTCTCTCTCTGCTGCTTTAAGCTCCCATGACTGTGAAGGAAGTGCTGCAGAGCTTGGTGGATGACAACATGGTGGACTGTGAAAGAGTGGGTACATCCAACTACTACTGGGCCTTTCCTAGCAAGGCCCTGCATGCTCGCAAGCACAAACTGGAGGAGCTGCAAAAACAGGTGAGAAGACTTTAACTTTAAGATGATTTTAACAGATTTTCCCCAAAGACTGTTGTGTTTTCTGTTAGAAGACACTGCTCACTGTCATTTACAGTAAATGAGGTCAGCATATGACCAGAATGGCCCAGAAAATGCTTCTGGTAATAGAAAGTTTGTTTTCACATTTTTAATATTCAAAATAAACAGATAAATTCCCAAATATGAAAAAAAACAAAATAATGAGTCATAATTTATAACTTAGAACTGAGAATCTTTCATGTTACACTTGGTGGCTTTTGGTAGAGATTTGTTGTCACAGAAAGTAACACTGCTCGTCTTTGAATTTCTCTGTGTCTGATGTGTCCCACTTCCCTCTCCTGTTGCACGGCGGACAGATGGTGTGAGGGAGGTGACTCCTCAGAGAATGTGAACCACCAAATTTCTGAGACAGAAGTTAAACGCTGTAGAGCAGCAATCTGTCACAAAATAATGACGTGTGATTACACCATAAGCATTACAATATACAGCAGCTGATCGTTAGATTTACTGTAGACTCGTAATGTGGAATGTGACAGTTCAAATTATATAATCTAGTTAACACAGCAATGTTAAGTGTGTATGAAAAAGTTGAGTGTGTAATTTACAAATTACAACACAGCTTCCTTTCTTTCTGCCAAATAATTACAGAGCATGCTTTAACAGTACAATGTACAGCACTGTAATTAGCTATTAATGCCAGTAAACCATTAGCCTCTAATGCACTGATGAGCAGTCATGTTCATTTAAGATTTTAAGGGTTTCTGCAAGGCAGTTAAAAGCTACAAAGGCCAGTTTAGCTTCTGTAGAAGATGTGGTAACCAGTGTTTTGCAAGATTTGTTGCCTTTCAGGAGATTATTGGTTGGTCCGAGTAACTTTTTCTTTGAAGTTCAAACAACTATGTCATGAACAGTTGAATTGACTTTATGGCAGAGGACAGGAAAATCTCTATCTTTCCTTGGTAGAAGTTTGGTGTCAAATATGCCTAATGTAACAACTCTTTCACTTTAAAGAATTCTCAAGCAAAGCAGCGCAAAGTGTCTCTACAGAAAGCAGTTGAAAAAGCGAAAGTAGGACGTCAAGATACAGTAAGAATATTTTCATATGCTTCCCCGCCATGTACAGACAAATATATGATGATGAAATAAAATGAATAATCCATGTTAGTTAGACTTATAAAATAAATCTTTCAAAAATGATCTCTGTCTCTGTGTGTAGAAGGAGAGAAGCTCTCTGCTGAAAGAGTTGAAGGCTCTGAGAGAAGAGCGAGCTCAGCTGCAGACCGAGTTGGAGAAGTACAAAGAATGTGACCCAGAAGTCGTTGAGGAGATGAGTGAGTACAGATGCAACATGACTGGATTTTCAAAAAGTCAGTTTTAAGCTTTAGCATCAATTAAGTCACCTACGATAACTGACTAGAGAAATTTAGCCCCCTATAAAAGGTAATACAATCCAGTATAATAGTCCCTCTGTGAAACTTTAATTATTAATTAATTAATACTTTGGATGGCATTACACTGCATACAAGCTTCTGTTTTACTGGTAATGTATGTGTATTGATCATGTAGTTAAACAGCACCTCGAGTACAAAGCGGATTTGCATATCTAACAAGGTTGTCACTGGACTTAAAATTTGTATGTATTCTGTAACATGTATTTTGAGTGAGGTTTTGTGCCCGGTGTTTTGATAGAATCATCCGACAGCAAGCTTGTTTGTTAACTACTGTAGCTGAAAGCTTTGGTGAGCCTAATTATTTTTTGGAACAAAAATCATTCAAAGAATAATGCAATAAGGAATCATCAAGGCAGATGCCGCTTTTTTGCATCCAGTGAGTGAGGATCTTTTATTTAGAAGAGAGACAGAGGAAAGAGTTGCATGGCGTCCAAGAAACAAACCATTCTTCTTCTATATGACTCAAAGTACCATGAATAAGTGGTTTCACACCAGATAATGAACACAAAATTGCACCTTAGGGGCTGGATTATTTCAGTGCAATAACCAGTGCTGCAATGAACTTGGCCTCCAACCAAAATCACCTACTTGTAGTGCTAAAAAAAAAACATTAGCAGGATGTGTTAAAACATATTTTACACCCTCAAGCTCCCTCTTCACACATTTCACTGAACACAATCTTAGATGTTCACACAAGGTGTAAATGCAAAGTGTTTTAGATATGCCGGGAACCAAGTGCTTTAGCAAAGGTCAATGGTGTCCAGGGATGCATGTCTAGAATCTGACTGATTGATTTATAAAAAATACAGCTGGTGTCATAAAATTTAACAGCCACCTCACTAATAGTTAAAGCTGTAAACCAGCACAATAATGACAACTACCAAGATAAACCACCATGTTCTGAACAGACACATTACAAACACTAACAAAAAGTAACATTTGCATTTTGGAACAAACAGCTAACTTGACACTACTTTCAGCACTAGGCAGTGCATGATGGGAAATATGGGCCGTCGCTATGGCTATAATACTCTCAGCACCGAGCAGCACATGTAGTAGAGTGCAGTGTGCACAGCTGAGCAGACGTAGTGGAGCCAAAGCGGTGTGTTCACAGTAAACTGCTAACTGGTTTGTGAAATACATTGCTGGAAAGTTAATAAATAATGAACCCATCATTTTCCCCTTTCAATATAACTCTTATATAACCCTGTCCCTGACAACCGTCACGTCACTCATGCTTATCACAACTGTTTGTTGTGTTAGCGAGGGAGCTAGCCAGCTATAGTTTGTCAGTCAGTAGCAGATTGAAAGGTTAGCATCAGAGCATCTCTTCATCATTCTGCAGCTATAATGTCAGGAGCCTGTTATATAATGTCAGAAGCCTGTTTTTTCAAATAATGGTTTGGAATCGGAACAAAGCTGTAGCATGAATCTCATAGCTTGATAGAGTAAGTTAGAGAATATGTAGTTTAGTAGAGAGCAGTGGTAGAATGTAATTAAGTACATTTAGTACTGTACTTTAGTACAGTTTAGAGGTACTTGAGTATTTCCATGGTATTTTCTGCTACTTCAGCAATTGACTGATACTGAGCAGTGCTGATGTTTATTTAGCTATTTATTTTATTCTTTATTTTCTCAGTGTTCATTTCTAGAATTGGTTGACAATGTATATTTAATATGTTATGGAATATTAGCAAACATTCTTTAATAAAATTATTTGTTTAAGAAAGCAGCCTTCTGAGTACCTTTGCATAGGCATATCAATGCAAAATCGGTGCACAGTCCACACAGAAAAGGTATATTTTCATTCCAGCTCAAAAATTCACTATATTGGCCGCCATATCGGTAATCTGTGAAAGTTTCCCCTCTAAAATTGGTATCCCATATCAGTCGGGCTCTACATGTGACCACATTCATATGTAGTATAGCCATATGAATACAAATGCTCGCCTTACTGCATTAAAGCACTGCCTAGTCGACTTTATAGTGTGTGTATAGAACAAGAATCCTCCCAAACACAGTGGAGTACAGTTTATGTGCTGTGTTACATAACTTGGGACATGATTTTGAAGTGCAGGTTCTTGTCATAGGAGTCCTCGTCTCTAATTGTGCTTCTGAGAACAAACATGTATTTTGTCTGGTTAGCAGCAGGGTCACAGTTTCTCACGTTTAAGTGAGGAAGTGAAAATTGATCACTCGAGTGTGGTCACTTGACATGCGTTTGAGATACACTTTTATGTCAGCTTGAACCACATACTGGTTCTATGTTGATGCAAGTGTGAACCTTCCTGCTGGAACAGAGGCATCCTTTTTCTGTTCAGATCTTAAGACTTGCATGTCAATTTTAATTGCAGTCTAAATAACAACTCTAAGGGTTTATTGAGTATTTTGCCATAAAGGTTCTCAATTTGGATTTAAGTGTAAATGGAAAGTGAACTTAGATCACAGCACAGCTTAAGTAACCCAGAAAAGAAGATATTTTTTGATTACAGCTGCTAGTACATAGTGTAGAGGCTAAATATTCTCTACACTGTATGGTAGGTCTGAACAACAAAAAGTCTGTATTTTTAGCTTGGTGCCAAACTGTTTTTGACAAATATGAATAAAACAAGTAGAATACATTGATGTATTAAATGTTAAGCCATACTGGTTGTATCATACTGTTATCACTGTCTCCACTTGCCTACAGGTCTTTTTTTCTTCTCTTTGAACTACACCACATGTACACATCTTTGTTACAGATAATCATCTCCTCTTAGTGAAATTTGAATTATGCTCTGAGAGCTGCTTGTAGCTATGTACAGAGTGTGATTATGTTATGTCTACTGCTGAGGGGGTTTGACTGAACTTGCAGAATGGGCACAGACCTGTTCATGCATATAGGGTTCATGTAAATCTTTTAAAACAAATGTCTGTTGAGACCAGTGGTGAAATGTAACGAAGTACATTTACTCAAGTACAACACTAAAAGAGTAAAAGATTTTAGAAATAGGAAAGTCATAAAACCAATCCCTCCTTAGAGGTCTTTAAATTATATTTAAATACATAAATCACTAGGTCAACATTAACCTATTTTGGGTCAATATAACACCAATGCAATACTGGGTTAACTTAACCTAGAACCAATGGGTTGTTTTGACCCATTGTAGATTACTGTTGGGTTATTTACAAAAATTAAAATATGGTTATTTTGACCCAGGCTTTTATTGTTAGGTATATAAAAATTACATTCAAAACTCCAAATGATACAAATATTATTAACCATAAGTAACAAATAGTGACATGTAAATTTAAAAAGAGCTAGAGTGGATTAAAACAGTTCACAACCATACCATGTTTTAGTTTGGGTAAATAACCCAACAATAGGCCTGTCACAATAACTGTTTTTGTTGGACAATGATATTGTCCCTGAAAAAGACCATTTTATGCCACATGATAATATAATAGCATAATAATGCAAGTGCACACTTTCAAAGAGCAATGAACTTTTAAGCTGCCTGAGCCCCGCCCATGGTAAAACTCAGCAGACGATGAGAGGACAGAAGCAGCGCGACCAGAAATGACCGAAAAATGTGTCTCAGACTCTGCATAGTTTTTTATGTTACATTCGACATAGGCACCCAAGCCTTATAATGCAGGGAAAACCCTGCTGTTTGTTCTGGCATCATGTTGGCTAAAATGTTGGCAATATTGTACGATATATGGACATGACCTCGATAATTTTTGCTGACCTTGATAAGTTGATAAAGTAATTATCGTGACAGGCCTACCCAACAATGATATAAAAAATAACAGTAACAACCCATTGTCTTTCGTGGTTTTCTACTCATGGGTAGTGGGTAAAGTTAGCCCAGTATTGCATTGGTGAAGATGGTGAATTTTAGTAGTCAAATTTAAATATACTGTATAAGTCAAAAATACTAGTATCAGCCTATAAAATCATGTGTAAGTTTTTAATTGCAGAATATTAACTCGATAACTTGATAAAAATCCACTGAATTATGAGTACTTTTACTTTGGATTCTCAAAAAACATTTTGCTAATGATACTTTTGTACTTTTTCACTTTTAATTGTAATGTAGTATTTTTAAAGTGTAGTATTACTACCTTTACTTAAGTAAAGGATCCGAGTACTTCCACCACTGGTTGAGACACTACAACAGTATTACATATACATTTGAACCATTAATAATATAATATGAATAATAAAAATGACTCAACAATAGTACGTAATAGCTAAGTAAGTGCTTTACTTTTTAAAAGCTGTCAGTCAGTACTAAAGGGTTATTCAAGAATCAAAAGTAGGGTGGCCTTAGCATGGCATACTTTCTTAACTTTACCTCTGTTCACATGAAACCAGACCCACATTACTATTTATTATGTACTAATTATTGTATTTTGGGTTTCTTTGAGTTGTCGTCTGCCCTGAGCATGTTTGACAGTGATTGCCACGCCCATTCCAATAAGCATTGGAATGCACTACATTTTGGAGAATCCAACTGCAACCAAAATTTAAATGCATTTGTGGTTTGGAGTCGGTGTGTAAGTGTTCCTCTTCTCATTAGATCAGACCAAAGTACTATTAAAGGCACAGTTATGCTCACTGTAATTACCACTGAAAATATTAGTGGTGGACAGACAGACACCGTTTTGATTTAAGATAGACTTGTCAAGTCAAAATGTTTGACATTTGGTTACCACACCCATAGATACCAAAACCACTGTGGTAACACGTGGGGTTAAAAACCACCAAATATGGGAAGAGCAAAAGGCACCTCAGAGAAATGACAGCCACAGCCATGTGCATGGAGGAAGCACAAGTCAGAGTTGTACATGGATTCACAAATCTTATTTACAACCATATTGAAGGGAAACCATAAAGAGATGAATTGATGTTTTTTGCAATTTCTTTAAAATTCTTAAATTACTTGTTTACCAAAGGAAAAAAAAATGTTTTGTTTGTCCTGTTCCTTTTCCATCTTTAATGTATGCTGTTTCTTTCGGCATCCAAATTCTCATCCATACTGTGAAATCACAGTGTCTCCAGGTCCGTGAGTCAGAAGTTATTCAATTCAATTCCTCCCACTTGCAGCTGCTATTTATTTTTATGGATATCTTTCACTGTATCATCATTATCAATAAATGCTTGAATGACTGTTGGAATGGTGTTGAGAAAACCTCACCTTTTAGGCTCATGCAACGTATGCCACCATTTGTGACAACCATAGCAGATATTTTTGCTGAACATTGCTACTGATCAAGTCCTTGGACTTCCTCTGATTTTCATGAAGGACACATCAGGGAGAAATCTGCTATAAATTAATCCTGGCCTAAAATAGCTTATATTGGCTGGATTTTAGGATGCTGCAGCCCAGTCTCTTTAGCACAGCAGCCAAGTAAGTGTCTGTTGATAGCTAACATGGATTCAACAAAAGGTTATTTTTAACTACTGCTAAAAGGTAAAGCGATTATTCAAGGTGCCTAGCAACTTAATGATGCTGTTGTTTGAGGATTCAGTTTTATGGGTCACCAAGTATGTCACTTAAGGCTTGAGAGCTATGCACATTGTTCAGCTCTATTTCAGGTTTCTAGCTACAGCTGCAGGGGAGGTGTAGGCTACACTGGCCACTTTAATTTAATAGTAAATCACCACTTGTTCATACAGTATGGCTGTAGCTATGCAACCATCACTTCACTGACCATACTTTCCTCCAGAAAGGATATTGTTTGCTGCAGACCTTCATTTACGTCCAGCTGGGCTTTCACATTAAGCATTATTTGTTTGGCCTATTTTACATGAGCACAGTACGTGAGCCTTGCTCATAAACATGGGTCACAAAACATACATGGATTTGCAACACAAAATGGACGAAGATGTTCTGTTTCTTTCATCTGTAACATGACTCTCTTAATTATCATTTATCCGATGAAATGAAAGAAACCATCACATTTAACTGATTACATGTAGTCTTTTCCTTACATTGGTGTAAATAATATTGCAAATATTAATTCACTCTTAACAGGCATTGCAGACATAATATATAATGCACATATCATATATTCTGTTTTGCAGGAAAGTCAAATGCTGTAGCAAAAGATGCTGTTTCCAGGTGGACAGGTGAGTCATCTTTATATATTAGTACATGCACATGTAATGCGTCTGGAATCTCCCAACTATTTTGATAATCAATTTTAGTCATTTCTCAAGCAAAAATGCCGAACTTTTGATGTTTCCAGCTTCTCAAATGTGATAATTTGATAGGTTTTCTTGTTTTATATTATAGTAAATTGAATATTTTGGGGTTTTGGACCGATGTACAAAACAGAAGAAGACATTTGATAACATCACCTTAGGCTTTAGGAAATTGTGATGGACATTTTTCACTGTTTTTTGTTCGTTGATTAATCACTGTGTGTGCAGAAGGTCACTTCCCAGGAGTCAACACTCAGGCTCTCTGTGTGCATTCATTGACCTAAGCTGTAACCTTGGAGACAGCTGACCTTTGGGGATCATGGTAACCAGCTGGGCCTGTGGTGTTTTGACTCTATAGGCCAAATTGCCTGTAACTGGTCAACAAAGTCGTTTTGTCAGTTTTAGTTGGCACATTTTTGCTTTACTTCCATACAATTATATTCATTTTAAGACACTATGAGTCATATCTGCCTCTTCCATGACTTGAATTTCCCTCATTTGGGGTGGATACTACTAAACCAAAACATATTAGGTAGCAATGAGCATAAAAGTGTTTCCTCACACAGTACCATGTACAACTGTTGCCTTAGACCAAGTACAATGCAATTTTTTACTACAAGCTGTAATGTCCTCAGCTGTCCTGTTGCAACTAACAGCACTATTTCGTCAGTTCTCTCAATTGGCTGTCAGTACATTTTTAACAGATTTGTTGCTCTGTTGCATTTTCACCAAACACCAAAATCAGCACAGCAAGGCCACATCTTCTAGGCTTGGTGAAGGAAGTTGCTGCGTCTTTTTAAACAAAACATGCACTGCTATTATTGCTACGTAGATGGCGTTATTTCAACGTCTTGTCTAGTAGGCCACAACAGACTTAAGTAACAACCCTGCTTAATGTATTGAATTGCCTGTGGCTGCAACTTGTTCATGTATCAGCAGACCTTACTTTTCCAAAACTATGTTGTGTGGCTTTAACCTGCAGCCTCGTCACACTGAGACACACCTACACATAAAGACTCACGTACAAGCCCTGACACACATCATACTTGCACTTCATATTGTCATATCAAAACTGGAGTACAGTGATCCTACAGGACTTAAGTGAAAGGCATTACTAATAACATGATTCGGAGTTTATTGACTTAAGCTCTTGATAAAACAGGCGTTGATCTACAGGAAGCTACTTGATTTACTCTTTAAATGGGTGACACATCCACAGTTTTCAGCTTGTCTCGTGAATCACTTCTAAAAGACACTTTCCTTCAATTCATAGAAACAAATTTTCAATTGTAAAATAAACTGCAATAGAAAGAACATAACGTAATTGTCATTTCTGATTACAGCCATGTTGAAGATTATCTAGGCTACTTGATATGTGAATGAAGTCAGATTAATTGTGCATTAAGTACAGAACCACTTCTGTACTTAAAATTTTGAATTTCAATGCTTGTATGACTTTTGTATACAAAAAGGTATTCTTACAATAGAATATCTAGGTAAATTCACCATCATACATCAAATTCAAAGATTTTTTTATTATAAATGATGATGAAGCTAATAAATTGGCTAAGTCATAGTAAAAAATGTTAGACTAAGGCCTATTATTGTAACGTTTTGCAAATATTCCACCTCGTCTTTATGGCTGAGGGAATGTGTCAAAAATGCAAATAAAAACACAATTACAACACAGTTAAGTCTCAAACATGAACATTTCCAGATACTTGTTAAAATTCCACCTCACACAGAGCTCTACCTGACAGATATATGGTATCAAATCTGCACTTTTTATGCACAGATTTTATGCGAAATACTGGTGCACTTATGCAGTCTGCATCAGAAATTGGAGCGTTGGCATAGAGTGCCCCACCCTCATTGTAAGATTATTGTTAAGACGCACCAGATTCACCCTAATTGCCCAAATTATTTTCAAGTGTGGGAGATTGTCACTGGTGGGAAATGTTCAGGAAGTAATAACCAAATCTTCAGCCAAAATAACTCAACTTTTGCCTAAACAGCATTGAGCAAGTGCTTCAGAGCAGTGAGACAGATGGTTTGTTCTTGGACTCAACCATCATTCTCAAGTCCAAGAATATTCTCATAATTCCAGACTGACTGTGCTATCTATAATACTATATAACACTGGAGGGGCAAGTGCATCAGTGTATTGTGGTTCATTAAACAAAGATTTTGATTTCTGTTTTCAGACAATATTTTCTCCATCAAGTCTTGGACAAAGAAGAAGTTTGCCTTTGATGATAGCCGCATTAATAAAGCCTTTGGGATTCCTGAGGACTTTGACTATATGGACTGACTGCCAGATTTTCTGCCAGAGTTCATGGTCATAATAAGGGAACAATAAGTGTTTAAACTTAAGTTTGGAGCCAGTATAGCTGGTCTCAGCAGTTCTAGTTGATGTTCTGTGTAATGAAAATAAATGCACCAGGATTCATATTTATGGCCTTGGAATAAGGACGGATATCAGTCATGTTGCTGTGGCAGATGGACTTCATCAGCAGATATGTTGTTTTGGTGCAACCAGAGAAGAGAAGCACCAACCAGCCTGACTTTTCTGACACCTGTTTGCATGAAAATTGAGAACCCGAAGTTGATGATGGAAAGGAATCAACACTTAACACATCTGTGTAGCCAGTGATCTAATTTATATGGTTTAAACAGATGGTTTGGAATCAAATGCTTGTGCACTTTTTTCTTACGTTTTCCCTGTTTTATTTTTGCTTGGAGGGAAAAGGGAAAAACTCCTTGTTAGCAAGATCCAGTCCTGAATTAAATTACAGAGGATTTGTTTAAGATATGTCTACAAGTGCTGTAAATATTTAGAATGCATTTACTTTTTGCAGAACCTTTTTTTTCGTGTTGCTAATAAAATGTCCCTGTGAGTTTTATGAGCCGTTTTCTACAGTCGTATTCCTTCCAAAGCTTAGTGTGCAGTGTACAAATGTATTTACACCAGCCCTCCTATCTTTTTTTTTAGAAATACCCCACTGGAACATTGAAAAATCTGACATAAAAGCACACCTTTTTTTCAGAGCTGCACATTCACTTCTGTATGTACAAAAAAGGAACACAGTTGTCATGACATGTCTAAATGACTATTGCCCTGCTTTTCCCCCTCCCTTTTCTATGTCAAACCAGATGCAAAACAGGTAGTTGGGCATTCTGTGTTTACTCAATGACCTAGTTGCCATTGTGTCTAGGTTTATTTATTAAAATTTCAAATGTGCTCCCTGCTCGTCTTACTCATCAGTTAAGTTTTCTTTCCAGTAGATGAATGATATGCAAACATATTGTTAGTTCTCTGTTGATTCATGACTTGCTTTTAATTTCTGTTTTTTAATGCACGTTATTTTTATCTGTAAGCCATTAAAGAGGCACATGTTAGTATTAAGTGACAAATTTTATGTGATAGATATACCCTTGCAAAAATACTGTATGTAAATGTAGTTTCCTATTGATGCGTCCTAATGCGATGTTCAGTTATTTATACTGATAAGGATAAAATGCCAGTAAACAATGTGCAGATGCAAATGTCAGTGCTCTTACATGTATATTTATCGTGGCAACCTTAAGCTCCTTATTAGATGTGCACTGGTGACTAGCAACACTGATCCAACAAAAACATATTCAAAATGCCTAGCTGCAGTTTTGTTTGGTGCCTGACACACACACACACACACAGAGGAGTAGCCTAGGTGTATGTTCATGTGTGTACTTGCCCAACCTGTCCTAACTGATTCACGAGTCTGACATACTGAAAGTTCAAGCTCTCCTAAAGGCGGTGCATAGTTTTACCTCACTGGCACTAATTTAAAGACTATTAATTGCAGTATCTTTGGTTAAACATGTCCTGTCCTTGCAAGAGATCAACAATGCAATAATAATTATGCTGACTAAAGACTAACTGAACCTAAAGTATATGCCAAAAGAAGGACGTAGGATTATATAACACAAAACTTATGCATAAATAGCTTTTATTGCATGTAAGGTATGCTCAAAGATCCTGTCAAGTAGGGTAAATACTGATTTTTACTAATTTAATAGTAAGTTAAAAGTAAATAATACAATAATGTAAAAAAAAAAAAATGCATTCAAACCCCACTTTGGTAAAAGTACATTAGTATTATCAGCAAAATGTACTTAAAGTATCAAAAGAAAAAGTACTGGTTTTGCAGAAAAATGGCCCCAGTGACTGATATGTACTGATGAATCAATGTGCAAGTAACACTTTTGTAGTTGGTTGAGGTGGAGCTAGTTTTAACTGCTTTATATACAGTTTGGTAGTTTAGTTGTTTGTTTGTTCCCAACTTGAGGCTGCAACCCTCCAAATCGTCACAAAAGAAATCTGTGGGTCATGAGGTGGTTAATGGGGTAGAAAAGAAGAAAAAACAATGTTCTGATACACAAATTTGGATTCATTTTTGGACTTTTCTCTAATCTTTTATTTTTTTGTTAAATATTAGATAATGTCACCTCTCGGGCCTCGAACAGTTATTTAAATAAAGCCACCTGAGAAGTTTAGGAGGGAAATCTCCATTTGGTGGAACTGCTAACAACTCAAACATCTGAAATGTAACAAGGACATCTAGACACTGCTTTTTTTGTAAGGAGTCACAAGCCAAAACGTTTGTCAACCACTGGTTTAATCTTTAACAATGCATTGTATTTTATAAGATTATTATATGTTTTTTATGTAAAATCTTTATCTGTAAAGTAGCTATTAACTATAGCTGGCAGATACACATCGGAGTAAAATATTTATATGTATATATATATATAAAATATTTTTCGTACATTTGAAATGTAGTGTAATTGTAGAACTAAGTTGCAAAATGTAAGTAAACTACTTGAGTATAGTTTCCACCACTGAATAGTGTGTGCAGGTTTGTAGCATAGACTGTACATACAGTCAATGGTCTGTAGGGTACTGGTGTTGGAGGAAGTATTCAGATCCTTAAGAAAAAGTATGTAAGTATTATTAGCAAAATGTACTTATCAAGTACAAAAGTAAAAGTATGCATGATGCCCCTTGGGGGCATTATACTATTGTATATCGCATTATTAGATTACTGATGCATTAATTTGTAAGTAGCATTTTAATGTTGTAGCTGGTTGAGGTGGAGATAATTGTTGACTAACTATTTTATATATTGTTGTGTAGACTAATATATAACAGTGCATCATAGTTTATAAACTGATCATGTGTATTGTCTGTAAAATCTTAATCTGTAAAGTAACTATAGCTGTCAAATAAATGTAGTGGAGAAAAAAGTACAATATTTCCCTCTGAAATGCAGTGCAGTCGAAGTATAAAGTACCTCACATTTGTGCTTAAGTAAATGTATTTAGTTACTTTCCACCACTGTAGGTAGGGTACAGTATGCATGCATATCTTTGTATGATGCATTTTTGACAACTTTGTTTCGTTTACCTTCAGCAACGGACACGTAAACAGGCCTGTTGCAAGTGACACTGCTGCCTGCTCGCACTGCACAATGTGTTTGAGGAGGCGGGGAGGGACAGAGGGAGGGAGGGAGCTGCTGCTGCTTGGTGAGAGAGAAAGAACGACCAACGCAGCGAAACACAAGGTAGGCTGCTAGCTGAGAGGGCAGCATGGCGGGGCTACAGGATTTCCAACAAGGCGGCCACTGTCACAGGAAAACGTGGATCAATATACTACTAGGAATACTACAATTACTTTTACCCTGCGTGCAGCACGGAGGGGCTCAGCTGCAAGGTTTGTACTGACCTTTATTTTCCGCTTCGGAGGTGCAACGCGACCGTTGCAAAAAAAAAAAAATGTAAAAATGTAACGTTAAGTTAGCTAGACTGACTTGACAGCAAACGTTAGTCTGGTAAATGGGTGGCAAGCTAAATTGTCCAAACATGTCAAATTAAATGTTCTAAATACATTTCCTACTAGTGACTCAGGCATATTTTGTTCTTTACCAACAGGGAAGAGGGTTGTAGCAAATGTTTTGTCAGCCTGCTAGTTCATGCTAGCTCCCAGTTCCCTGTGATGTTTGGTTAAACGAAACGATAACTTGTTCAGGCAAGGAAGTCACGTATTATCAGGACTTAAAGGGGGCACTTAACGGTTACTGCTGTCACTGTAATAAAGCTACACAATGTCGTGAACTAACCCTACACGGCTCACAAGTCGTGTGTACTGCAGTAGCAGGAGAGATGTTTTCCAAGTTCGTTAGCTACCGAGCTAACCCTCCTGCTAATCAAGCAGCTAGCAAACAGCCTTTGTCAGCCTGCCGAGGCGAAGTCATTTCCTCACTTGACTGTGTGATTATCATCAACGCCGTTTCAGTTTATTAATTTGTTACAACCAGTAATAATAATGGAGGTTGGTAGTTTGCAGTTTAATTCCTTCGACTGCTTGAATCTGGTGCATTTTCACTTGGTTGTTTTCCATGTTGCCCCAGTTTCCAACCCTAACATCTCACTGTTAATTTAATTTCATGCTCCCACAAAGCTCTGAGTCAGATGTCCACCAGCGTGGTCGAGGTCTGGCAACCGGAGGATGCAGACCCATTAGTCCCACTTCAGGTAATTATAATTTCTTTCTTGGGTGTGTTTGTAAGGAGGAGGAATCGAGAGTATTTATATGCAAAGCACAAATCACCCAGCAGCTTTCAAATGCAGCCAGATGCATGTGCACGTGTGTGGTAAGTGCATGCACATTGTTTTTGGCTCCACTTTGTAACTAGTTAAGTAACTTGTGAATAATTATTTGTTTATGTGAGGAAAGATCAGTGACCATACATGACTTTGCATCATACTACTGAGCAAATTTTGTAGTTATCTGGCTGGTATTCATAGTTAAATACTGAAATGAAACCAGAGCGTGAGGCCACCTGCCATGTGGCTCCTCCTAATTCTCTTTTGTACATAGTGTCCATTGTGGAGTTCAGTCAGTAGTACACACGTTAGGAATGAGGCAGTCTGAATGCAACTTTGCAGTTCTTTCCTGCATACTGTTTTGCAATTATTTCCTGCCTATGTAGTTTGCATGTTATGCTTTTTTGTTGTGCAGGATTTTTTTTTTTAGGATCTGAGTTAGAATTTCCCAAACATTTTCAAGTAGGTGGCTGTCATGGTTATGTAATTATGAGGCAAGACCAGCACAAACAGCAGGAGTTCAGTGTTTACTGATAACCTGTCATGAGGTCACCAGCTGACTGTCATGTTACCTGAGGGGGGTGTGGCATTTTCTGTAGCCTTTGTAAACAGATGTGAATAGCACTGATATTTTGGTTGCCTTTTTAAAATAAGTTTTGTTTTTTTTTAAAAAAGGATAATGCACATTACACCAAAGTAGTTTCCATACATTAAGTAAAGCCTGTTTGTTTTTCTAAGATAAATGGTAAGCTTTTGAGAAATTTGATACAGTAAATACTAATAATAAATATTAATACACAAATAATTATACATAGTTAATTTTGTTGCTATGTTATGCAAAGTTTTTAAAATACTTATTTTGAAATCTGAACACTGCAGTAACTACCATAGACATGTTCAGACCAGAGATAACACAGGAGTTCATTCAACATTGAAGATAATTCTTAGAGGGTGTTGGATACATTTTTAAAAATGAAGGTTTAAAGAAAAGGGGGCTATGTCAGTGTTTGGACATGTTTTTTCCACTCATCTCTACCTTGCAGACCAATTGGCAGAATTGTTGACATTGTTAGGTGTCATGTTTAGATAGGCAGCGGTGAAGGGAGTGGTGACTGTCTCAGTTACATGGGCTATGTGAAATAGAGCGTGACATGGGTGTCTTTCCTTTATATTCTACTGCCGCTGGTGGTCAGCTGGTTAAGTAGTGTACTGTATGTTGCTGCAGGCACATTGAAGTGGTGATGCAGGAAATACAGTGTCATGTGCCATGATACATAGTAAAAATCAGATATCAGATTTGGGCAGCAGAGATCATAACTGATCAGATATTATGTGCGTAACTAGAGCTTGTAATCGTTGCAATCTTCATCTCATACCTCTTTATATGTATTTTGTAACCATGGACTTGTGTTTTGGATTTGATTAAGGATCATATGTTTGAATCAACTCCAAGTTGAATTAGGTGGCTTCCAGTCCATTAGTAATTGTTAGATTAGTTCAGGTTTCCATCTCTTTCATCCTCATATTTGAGTTTTTTATACAGACCCTTCACAAATGGTTTAAACCCCTGCATTCATCTTAAAATTCCTGCATCTAGAATAAAATTAATTTATAAATGGTGCTGCTCCATTTTTGAATATTCCTCATGCTTTAATGGCTCACCTGCTGCAACAAGCAGCAACAGAATGTGTCATTGTTGTGCTTAATCAACTGGAAAATCTGTTTTGTCTCATTCACTTTAGCCATTAACTTGCCAATCTTCAAAGGTGTTGGGGGGCATTGTAGAATATAATATAGAATAAAACAAGGATACATCAACCAGCAACCTGTAACTTTTGCCATGTTCAGACAATGGATGTGTGATTATGGATAGAATCAGTATATCAAATTTTATATTGCAGTATATATCAAAGTAATATTTTTTTTACTTGAGAAACTGTTAAAAGACTGGACATATACTAGATAGAAATGTCTGTTTTTCACTTAGCAAATTAAATGCCTGATAAATTATGATACCATATCACATTGATGAAAAAATCCTGGAAATCCAATATTGTCATAAACAAGTCCTGCTCTTTGATTTGCTGTATTACCTTGCAAAGACATTTAAAAGTTAATTGCATTATAGAAATAATATGGTATAATCTTTACTGGTTGACAAATCTGTCGTTTTACAGTAGTATATAGTGTCATATCTCCCAACCCTTGCTCAGACTACAGTAGAAACGATAGCGCATCCGATGTCGCGCTTTTAAAGTTGTCATTGAAGCGCTACGTTCTGTAAGTGTTTGGCTTGGTGCTTAACTAAGGTAGTTTGCAGTAAAGTGCAGGTGGAAAGATGGGGGAGGAGATAATATGTCTGACAGATCAGGATTCATAGTAGTGTTTCAGCCACTATACTTACATATGTACTCTATTGGTGGTGTTTTGTGTGATCATAAAGGCATGATGTAGCCATAAGGCCCTAGATTGTTCCTATGGAAACTGTATGTTCTGCCTTTGAAGAGACCAAAGCTTATCTCTGTGGGCCATGCATGGTGCACATAACCCACTACAGTGTAGTTAACAGTGTTTGTACTGCTGTGTTGTCATTTTCAGTCACACATTCAAGTCACATTCAGTAAAAACTATAATGAAAACCCAGTGCATTTTCATTGTTTATAGTTTTCATGTAGTACTGCTGGCGTGTGTATTTTGAAATGTTAAACTGTGCCTCATTTTGCAGTCTGGCCTCAATTATTTATGACAATGTGGAGAAGATTACACACCATTATCGCACAAATTAGGGCTTGATCCAAGTCACGTCATTGTTACAATGATCAGTTGTCAATTAACTACTAAGGGCACTGCTGGTCAATTTTCCCCTCAAGAAGAATGAACTTAAACAAAACTCAGTACATGCAATATGATGACAGTTTAATCTGGTTAGGCAGTAGTTGCACATGTGCACATGGTTCAGCATAACTTAATTTTCCTGATTTGTGATAATTGTGTGAATGTCTGGAAGAATGATTTGTACTCTGGAGGAAACACATTCGTGCTACCAAGTAAGAGAAAGAAAAATGAAGGGACTTTGTTGAAGTTTTTCATTTCGATAAATAAAATTTTCCTTAACTAACACAAAACTATATCATTAATTAATAAATAAAAAAGACTAAGTATGTAGAAGATGCTGTATACAGTGTAAAAAGTACTTCTCTAAGATCAAGAAAAATGAAAAACCCAATTTCACCAGTCATGTCAACATTTAATGTAGCGCCATATCAAAGTCAGAAATGCTGTATTCCTTCAGTAATCGTGAATGCACAGTGTGAGAACATGTAGTGGACAACAAACTGGATGTTAGTTGTTTTATTCTGAGGACTACAGTATACTCTGCCAATACTGGCAGAGAGTGCTGCCTGCTGTCTAACCCTCAGAGTCCGGGTGGAAAAGATGTAATGCCATTTTTAGTTTCCCAAGGCTGTTCCAGTTTCCTTCTTGGATATCCTGATTTATTTACAGTGAAATCATATTTTATGCAAAATAAAACCTTTTGACATTTCAAGAAATAAAATGCAGATGCACAATGAAACATATCAGAACAGTTAATGGTGTATCGATGTGCTCTTGTTTATGAAAATCATCATAGTAGTCAGGAGGCTGTTTGGCATACCAGTAGATTTACATCCCACAGAGCTGCCTGCTATGGTTATTTCTAGGCCACAGTGTGAATGTAGAATAAATGGGTTGCAGTCTGCTGTTTTGACCATATTGACTAAAGTGTATTTTTATTTCATTTTCAGGTGGAGAAGGAACGAAGAAAAGATGGTCTTCCACTGGAAGACAGGTAATCTTTTGTTAGTTTATCTTGTGTGGGAACAGCATAAAAGTGAAACTCTTCTGTGGGTTTTATTACACATTTATAATGAATTACACATTCATGACAGTCAGCAACCCCAGATGAAAAGGCATAAGACATAAACCACCTTACTTTGCTTGTTCAAACATTGGTCAGAGAAAAGCTGCTTTTCCACCAAAAGTACCAGGAACTTTATCCCCAGGAACTACTTTTCAAGGAACTTAACAAGTTCCTTCAGCCCATTGTTGTGTGCGTTTCCACCACAGTCTAAAGACCTGCATAGATTAGGCAAATTACACCCCTCACACAGCTGCATAACTCTATTGTTCACCTGTTTTAAATATTGAGCTTACCGGTATATAATATTGAAATTGAGAGCCACTACTTCCTCAGAGCGTTCTAATATTAGAATATGGTAGCATAAGCGTTATGTGACTTACGATTCTACACCATTAACGTTAGCTGTTGGTATTAGCGTGTAGCTAACGTTAGCTTTTGGTTAGGGTAGCAATAGCATGACAACAGTTAGCGGTTATAGCATTTAACAAGCAGCATGTGGGCCATATGTGATTTACCTTCAACCGACTGGTCATTGGGTGTCTCCCACCACGGCTTCAACAACGCAGTAGCTGAGCTGCTGCGCCGAGAAAGCTGGCCTGTGACCCAGCAACACATCGATCCAGACGGTCAAACCACGCTGCTCTGCCGGTTTCAGCTTGCCTAATCAGAAATGTTCAGCGCAGCAAGCCCCATCCCGAAAGGGGTAAAAAATTTCCCCGGTACTTAATTTAGACCCTGCTCCCTGCGGTGGAAACGCGCTGAGTTCCTCCAATGGTTCTTAGTCCCTGGGGAAAGTTCCTGCAGTCGAAACACAGCTAAAGGCACACATACATTCAGCGATTTTAAAAGAATATTTACAGTTGTCTGAAGTTGATGAAAAGTTTCCACCTGTTCATGAGTAGCACTTGGGTATAGGTAGAAATTTTCCACCAAACCACATAATTGCCAACAAACCCCAAACCAACATACAGATTGCGTCATACTGAAGTGTTTTCTCTTGTATAGTGTAGACTAAAATTATACTGTAAGACACAGAATGAAAGCAGGGTTGTGGCGTGGGTTTGGTTTGTGAACAGCCCAATGGAAAAAACAAGCCTACCTCTTCATCACCACAGAATGATTGTGTGCTGTACAGACAAGTGTTTTTTAAAGTGCTCATATTCAACAAACTACAAATTATAGTAGAGCTCTGTTAAATGGTTTATTTGATATGCAGAATTAAACTGTAACTGCGGGGTTTTTGCATTCACACAAATGACTTGGTGTGGTGTGTAATAGGACTGAAGGTTTCTAAAAAGGCTTTTAAAAGTCCTCCCCTGTGTGCAGGCTATGTTGTTTATGTTGGTGAGGGAGGGGGTTAACGGAGAGAGTTTGGGGGTGTGTTAGAGAGGCACAGAACCAAATTCCTGACTAATTTTAGAACTCCTTGAAAGAAAAAGGAGGAGAGGTCTGTCTGTCCCAGCTGTTTTTGTTCCCGCAGAAAATTGTTCAGAAAATAGATGTTTGCAGGAAGATATCAACAATTCATGGTATTATTTAGTAATAGCTTGCTCAGAAACAGAGCAGTCTTTAGGCCAGTTTATCCCCCCTACTGATGTTAAATACATTTTTTTTTTTTTAAGTGAAGCATATATTCTAGATTTTGTGCTTTCTTCTGCCCCTTCTTTATCTTTCTAGAGACGTAATGCCAGTAATGTAAAGAGCCCAGCCTGTCATATACCTAAACTGGCTCAGTATGTTCCCCACCCTTTAAGTGTTGGTATTGCTCTGCATGATTTTAATGGTACCTTACTTCTGAGTTATTGCAATGCCATGATAGTATGTAACCCAAGAAGACATCACGTAGTTGTGGCAATAATATGAAATTAGTTTGTCTAAATTCAAAGAAGAGTTTGGCTAATGCAGCCTAGCAAAAACTGTTATCTCCTGCAACTGAGCTACCCCAAACATTAAATAATAATGGACTAAATAGAGCTGTCACATTTTAAAAGCACTAATCTGGTATTGCAATTCATACATTTTCTGTAGTAAAAGTATGTTAAAGGAGCATGCCACCAATTTTACACGTAAAGGTCAGCTTGCTAGTAGTGAGGAGTATTTGTCAGCCTGTGAAAACAGTTGTTTAATGTCTTAACTGGCTCTTTAAGGAGCTCACCACAGTCTGAATAAAATAACCCTTATGACATCATTGTGTTATCTCAACTTGGGCTTGGAGCCCACAAATTTATAACAGAAAGCCTGCATTACAAACTTGGGTTATGGAGTTTTAAAGATGTGGTTGTTTACTAGACCAGGGTCGATTTAATGGAAAGATGCTTTCAAGATGCATTATGGGAAATGTAGGATTTAGTATTTTTGGAGCTTGACCCATACTAGGGACTAAAAGTCAGGATATCTAAGCCTTTACTGCTTCGATTGTGATCTTTTTTTAATTTGTCTCTTCTGAGTCCCCTAACCTTATGAGTGTTATACTAAATTGCATAGTCCTTTTGAGTACTCCTTTGAAGTGACAAGTTTTCAGTCTTGATATAAAGTTCATCTGGTTTACATGCAGCCGCCTGTTGCTGAACAGTGTGGGAATGTGGCTATTTTTAAGTCCAGGAAGGTGAGAGGCAAAGGAGGCTTCGTAGTGCTGGTTGACCTCAAGACCTCAAGAGCTGTTGGCTGTGAGGCCTCTCGTGCCTGGGTTATCAGGCACTTGGCAGGCCTTAGACAGATTCTCTCCCTGTCTAAAGAGCAAAGTAGGCTGCAGATACAGAGGTTAATATCTCTTTCTGAGTCCAGTCAAAATGTCTTAGCTCTTCTCCTTGTCTCTTTAGCTCTTTTTTACTATAATCTCCAATACAATAATTTCTTATAATATCCTTACTCCTTTATTCTGTTGATTTAACAAATATAAGTGACACAAACATACTCTTCACTGCAGTGTAGTGTTAATACTGTGGCACAAGTATTACTGTGCCATGTGGTTTTAATTTCACTGTTACTCATATTGTTTCCCTAGCTTCTACAAACGCTTGTGAACACCAGTTGACCTAAACTCTCCAGTGGTCCTAACCTCTCCCCTGGAGCATGGCTGAGGTCACTGCTAACATTGACTTTATTTGAGTTAGATCCAAGGGATCAAATAGCGTCAAACATAACTTGTTATTTTTGTACTGTGGCAGTGGACAGAACCCTTGGACTACAGCTCAGTGGTATGCTTGTTGAGAGGCTGAGTTTTTCTTTATGGGCAACTGTTGTTGAATCCAGAGAAAATACTAAGTTTTTAATACATATGACAAGGTAAATGCCCTCCTTTTCCGCTCTAACAATGTTTGAAGTTATACTCTTTGACAAGTTATGAATTAACAAACAATTAGAACTGCAGAGAGCATGAAAGAGACAAGCACTTAAGTAAGAGAGGAGACAGTGTCAAACCCCACTGCCAGCTTATTTGTTATTCTTTGTCTACAACAGGGAAAAAGAAAGGGAAATATTGTAATTTCACAGGTGGTAAACCGTGAGTCATAATGGCAGTTAAGTCCTTAAGAGCAGGTGAATGAATGGCTATTAATCATTGAGAGAGTTGGTGTCTGTGATTAGTAAATACGTTGCAATATCTGTCTACAAATAATGTCAACCGTGCGTTTGACAGCAATATGGTTTTAAGTAAACACGTGGTGAAACATCTTATTACGATCATAAAATAACAAACGCAAATTTGCAATAGCTGCAACCACATGTGCGCATGGATTCTCACACACACACACACACACACAACTGCCTTTTTGTTAAAGGCCACTCACACTGCCACACCCCCTTTTTGCCAATTGGCATGAACAGTTAATGAGCTATCCTTTGGCTCATGACCAACCTTTCCACAAATTCTTGTACAAGTTTGTGAATCCATTTCGAAATTATGTGCCTTTTTGCAATAGGCCACTCCCATTGCCACACCCACTTTTAGCCAATTGGCATGAACACATACGCTCACACACACTCACACACACTTGACCTCCATGCCAAATTTCAGTCTCCTGGAGCGAAAACTGTGGCTGCCAAAGGTTGGGGAAATTTTTGTCGACCTGCTGATCGCAGCTAAAAGGACAATGAAGGGATTTTGTTGTTGTTTTACTTATGCTTCTTTTTGTGTGTTGGATCTCCACTTTGCATCTGGTTCACTTTGTTGCCTCTCTGGCACATTCGCAGAATGCAAACATGTAAAAAAAAAATCAGACTAGGATGTAGGCCTGCACTTAGTTCCATATTGCAATGATGATATGATTTGTGAAAATTAAACAAATTGAAGTGTGCATATAAGCTATACAGTTACTTTGTCAACCTGGTTGTCTTTAAATTCAGTTTAAATTCATTTAATATTTTAAATATAACTAAATGTTGTTTCTAGAGCAGCAATAGTGAAGTTTACTATGGCAATATCACTATTTAAACTCAATAATATCTCACTGGAAACAAATCTAAAATGTCAATAAAATAATCATATTCCTGAATACAGAGCAAAGTTGGCTCTGCTGGCCGCTGTGCGTGTGTATGTGGAGGAGCTCAGTCCGACACAGAGCAGGGCAGAGGCTGCAGTGTGATAATAAATACTACGGTCTTAGCCCTGTTTAATACCGGGTTTCTGTACCCATCCCTAAATTAAATTAAATGATTTTTCTTATTCAGCATGTTTCAGGCAGTCTTTTGCGATGTGTTTATCACACATGTTCATATCGCAATGACGATGACAATACGATTTATCGGTCAGCACTACTAGGATGTACACTGTGACTGCACATTTCTCAGTAATGTAAAAGGTTGATGTTGCATTACATTAATTTGGCAGTCGCTTTTGTCCAAAGCAACTTACAAATAAGTGCATTCGGGTTTAATATGAACAATAGCTAGATATTGTCAAAAATTGGAAGTGCTTCCATCTTAAACAAGCAAATAAAAGCATGTTCAGTGCTACAGTACAAGTGCTTGTGTGATCTGGGTGTGTTAATCAGGTTATGCTGACTCTGAATTTGACCTTAATTAATTGAGATACCCTGGAGAAGGCGTTACTTATGAATTCTGCAATAATCTGAATTGTATTGATCTGATCATAATCAAATACATTTTGTGCATATATGTACATTCAGTGGATGACTAATATGGCATTCTTTTAGTCATGTTTTTGTTTTGTTTTTATAAAAATGCATGGTTTTAAATGTCCAGAAAGAAGAAATGGGATCAATACACAGGTGAGATTAATGAAAAACCCAAAGAGTTTGTTTGTTTGTTTTTTTTTAGACAATTGATCTTTAAAAACAGACAAGATGATAAGCAAAGGCACAGCTGATTACAGAAAAGGGTTAACATCAGTAAGATGTGCTCGGTTTGTAGTTGGTTGTAGGAGTATGTATGGTTCTTGGTATTTTCTCAGCTTCCTACCTGTTAACTTATGAATTCAGTTTTGGTCTTCTGAGTTCTTTTATTGTGCAGCAGGGTCTAAGGATGGTGACAGTTGGCCAGTCAGTCTGTTTATCCGTCTGTCTTGATATTAATGCATTTCCTCTGAAAACAGAACAATTATTTAGACAAACCAGCCTTTTAATAAATGCCAAAATGGCATCAAAACAGCCATGCGTGTTGTTTTCCAAAATAAGCCTCGGTTGAGGCTTGCTGGTGGACATGCTGGTTGATGCGCTAGATTAGATCTGAAATGATTAATCTTTTAGTTGAGTGACAGAAAATTAATTGGCAACAGTTTCGATAATCGTTACTCGTTTAGTCAAAAATGCCAAACTTTCTCTAAATTTAAGCTTCTCAAATGTGAGGATTCACTGCTTTTCTTTGAGCTATGTGATAGTAAGCTGAATAGGTAGGTCCACTTGGTAGGTTGCAGTAAGCCTTGTGTACAGCCTGCGATCTACATTTTAACCTAGAAGAACGTGTTTATCCAACTTCCGATTTGAGAGCTGCAGTGGGGGGAAACGAAAACACCAAGAACACAACGCTGCAAGCAAGCAATGCAGGCTCAGCCATGGGTAAATGCAAATTCAATAAGAAGTTCCAGAGATTCGTACGAGGCGTGATGTGAACTTTTGTTGCAAAACATTCAAACTTGGGACAATGGTAAGCATGGATTCTCAAATGAAATCTCAAAAGCACAAGCGCTATGCTAGCTCTCGAAAAAGTACAATGCCCATCAAGTCGTACACTACTACTGGTAGTTTAGCTGTACGTACTAGAGATGATATGTCTCCTCTGCAGTGGTGTAATGTAAATCAGTACATTTAGGCTACTCAAGTATTGTACACAAGTGAAGTAGAAGTAGGTCTATTTGTACTTGAGTCTTTTCTTTTCATGCCACTTTCTACCTCTACTCCACTAACGTTCCATCTCAGCGTTAAATATTGTACTTTTTACTCCACTGCATTTGTCTGACAGCTTTAGTTACTATTTTTCAGATACACATACCCATCCTGTCCAGTGTAAAACCATGTATCTCCAAATGTGGTGATATTGAATGGATGTTTTTTCATGGGTTGAGAAAATTCTCCTACTTCTTTTAAGATAAATAAAATATTTTAAACCCCCCTTGAATTAGCTGGCAAATGCATCGTCTCAGAGCTGAAAATGGCTGTTTTTCTAAACTCAAAATGTATTTTTTTAGAGATATGTGGTTCTCACAGGACAGCAACGCTACAAACACATGCTGATCTTATAGAATATGATACATTGCCGTAGATTAAACTACCCAACAGTATATAAAGTAGTTAAAATTAGCTCAACCTTAAACATCTACAGCAGTAAAATGCAACATACACATTAATGCAGCAGTAATATTAACCCAGAAACAACATATATATAATAGTAAAACAATGATAGGGAACATTTTACTGGAGAATGAGTACTTGTGTGGTATTAGTACTTTTTTACTTAAAGGATCTGAATACTTCTTCCACCACTGCTGCTCTGGCAAAGCCTTTAGGCCCCAATACCATTCATCAAACTACTGCCATACAGTTTTATTTTCGTTAATGTGAAGTTATGTTAGCTAATGTTCACTGAATATTTCAGTTATTCAAATTCAGTAAAACTCTGTACTACTACTACTGTAGTGTAGTTTGTCAATTTCTTTTGCTGCAGTAATGGTATTATTTTTTCCTTTTTAGCGGTATTAAAGGTCTTAAAAGTTATTAAATTTGAACTTGAATACAATACTGAAAATGTGTAGATACCCTGCATGGGCTCTTCAGGTGAGGGATAGAGTTAAATAACACAAAAGACTATTGAATCACTCATGAAATCATAAGGTAAAGATGGCTGCATCGATGGCAATTACAATATTTTTCAGGGGTGATCTACATGAACACTTGAACCGTAGTTTTTTACTGTGCCAGTATTATATCAAGGTATTACAAAAATAAAAGGGATACTGCACCAGAGGTGAAAGTAACGAATTACTAATGAAGTACTCGTGTCACTGTGATTGAGTAGCTTTTTCGTGTACTTGTATTTTTGATTATTTTTTATTTTTATTTTTAAGTCAGTAATTTTAATTTTACTTAAGTATGTTTTAAATGAAATAAAGTAGCTTGCTACATTTGTACATCCATCTGTTACTGAGTAAATTATTTAATTTTGCTTTAAAATGATCAACGGGGGAAAAACGTGTGTTTTGAGAGAAGTAGCCTGCCCCATAATGTAGGTTAATTAGTTAATGTAATGTGATTCCATTAGAGTTAAACAAGGGGTAGGATTAGGCATCTCAACAGCATTTATTTGGCTGAAAACCCAAAGTATATTATATTAGTACACTAGTTAGTGTACTACCATGGGACATGTCTATCAAGTACATTTAGATAAGGCAGCAACAGACACATAGAGCAGCACTTGTGCTCTGCCTCCAGATTCTCAAAAACAAAAAGAAATTGACAGTCACTACAAACTGTACTCAAAGGGATCCAGCTATTTTTACTTAGGTGTAGCCTACATGAAATTAATATGTAATTATGCCAAACAATCAAAACTTTCATTGAGAAATGCATCTTACCTAAAAGAAGAGAAAGTAACTTCAACTCAGTTTTATAATGAATGTGATCCACAACATTTCTCTCAATTTGCTTTGTGAATCAATAACAGATGCTTGTACTGGATAACGTTTTCAAAAACGGCTTTCAAAATAAAAGAGAAATGTCCCACACTTCAACCCACACAGCAATGTTAAGAATAAACAGAAATGTGGTAGTAGGTAGTGTCTTTGGCAACTTATATAAGAACAAATCGCCAAATTCATATGTGGAAAAGTCGCCGCGACCGGGTCAGTCCTCCCTACTGGCTCTTCGGCGCACTGCCCCCTGGAAAACAGCATCCGTCTCCAGCAGTGAGAGCCAGGTAGGTCCTGCTGTTTACTGACGGTGATTATGTGATGTGAGCAACAAACTTGAACTCACAATGTCTGTGTTGCTTTCCACAACGCACTGTGGGTCAGAATCTCTCTCTCAACACAATCTTACGGCATCCATAAGATTATAAAGACGGGTAGGCTTTTAGCTTTGCTTTTTAGCCAACAAGTGGAAACAGGGTGGAAAAAATCTGAGATCTCAACATTACGAAATTTCCGGTTCTGGTTATTGATGAAAACTTAAAGTATCTACAATACAAAGCTCAGGACTTTATTTTCCATGTTTTGATACACTGGGAATGATTTTAAAATGATGGGCGCTCCCGGGCGCTATGGGGTCTGGGGGGTTAAGGCACATCTCATATCTACTGCGGCGAATATGATTATATAAGTGAGCACTACATCACAGCCACCTACCAAAAAAGAAATTTAATCTGCTGTTAGGTGAACACAACGCATGGATGCATAAGGGAACCAGTTAGTTTGAAAACCATTCGGGACATAACATCGGCGAGAGCAGAGGGGGCTTTCGTGTTACAACAAAGCCAACTGAGCTAACGTTAGCGTGCAGTATGAAGTTGCATAAAATGCAATGTGAAACAGTTTCCCACATCCAACCTACCACTCTGGTTATTTAATTGGCTTCAGATGATGCTTAACGTTCACACAATTTCTCTTGACTGCCCCTTAATATTACAACATTAGCTAGCCCAACATCGTCCCAGCCTGTGGGATAATAGACGCTAGCCACATTAGCCCTGCACTATGCTAACGCCAGTTAGTTCAACAGGCTATCCTGCAAAATAAACAGTGAAGCAACATAAAAATGGCTTAACTTTGTCAATCAGTATCAAGCCATCCTTGATCTTCAGTTTTGAAGTGAATCCTACTTTGTCCTCGTAGTAGTCTGAAGTAAGATGGTTAACTTAGCGCACGAATAAGTTTTCCAATTGTGGGGACATTTCCATCAAAGTTAATCCACAGGATCTTCACTTCCTCGGATGGTGGGAGTAGATGAAGACTTTTGTGTTGGTTTTTGCAGCCAACAACAGAGAAATTTGCATGCTTTGCATGTAACGTTACCTTCCACATCTTCATGTGCACAACACTGGAGTCGGCATTAGCGAGGACAATAGTTACTGGATGTAACGCCAGTTCTGTGGGTACGTGCTAGCCCTCTACCTGCATGTTATCGCAGCCACAGTAAAGCACATTAGTTTTAATATGCTAAAACATTTGTCACAGTAATGACGGTATAGCAAAATCCATGTCATGGAAGAACGTGACACTGGTGATGAAACCGGTATGCCGCACACCCCTAAGTTCTTCCACTTGCTTGCTTCTGTTGCTCAACAGCTGTGTGAGTCCTCTGTCAACAGGGTTCAGTTTGTTTTCATACATGCACACACATACATGCACAACCACAAATCAGCTGCTGCTTCCCTGCTTCAAGGCACCTATTCCCAGAACTCATTAGCACAGGATGTCACACACACTGCCATCAATAAAAACACAGTGGAGCTCTAAAAGGAGCTGCTGGAGAAAAGTTTCCTGTTTTAACCCTGACTTTCAGTTGGTTGCTTGTATTCAGTGTTGCTTACATGCTGTGCAAAGCAACATAGATTCTATATGCACCTGCTATGTTGTGTCTATAGTGGGAAGTCTTTATATGAGATTGATATGGGACTGTTGTGGGTTAAGAATGGATTAAAACTGATTTTAAAATTAACTCCCTTTTTCAAGCTACATGGCTTTCTATAGAATGTTCACAGTGTATTGTGCTTGAAGTGGGACAAATCATTGATGAAGATTTCTTGTGATACATTGTAGGTAGACTCAGTGGTACCAGTACTGCACTTGTCCAACACTCTACTTGTGAGCATAAATGTATCCTTTACTACATACAGTATGTTTTAACTCTTGAAGTGTTCGGGTTTGTGGCAGATCAGCTTGTTGCCAGTTCATGGCTGTGCATGCCATTCGAATGATGCTGTGTGTGTTAAGGTCTTAAGATTCCATACAATATGTGATTGTGCCACACCGCTTTCCATGCTATCACATCATACAAATTTTGATAAAAATCCTCGACTAATGAGCCCAGTAATCAAAGGATAGAGTTGTCATGTTTCATCCCTATGTAAAGTTCTACCTGTGAATACATATATCAAAACATGTTGTCAGGGTTGGTAGAGATATGACATTAATTTCTTTAGGACCATAATGTTGTCTAGAGAGAGATGTCACAATGGTTTTTAAAGTCTTTTTCATAGTAAATTCTCATTTGATGAAGCCTGTGTTATTTGGTAGTGAGTTTTTTTTTGTGCCCAGCTTCAGGAAATTCATTAAAATACAGACAGATTAATTTATCTGTTAAAAGTCTTGAATGATTGTGTTAAGAAGTGTGCAACTTTTTCCAAAATACCCTAATTACATGGAGTACTGTGTAATGTTGTATTTTTGTGATGTGTCAAATGTACAGTTATCTAACAAACCTCGCCATAAGCCATGTGTTTTCTATTTTTATTACATGAATTATTTTCATGTGCAAAGGCTTTATTTAAATTGTGATTCATACTTCTCCTCTCATTATGATAGTCATCTAATTTCTGTGATGGCATGATCCTAGTCCCTTTGTTAGGCAGGGAAATAAGTGGTTTGTTAAGTGGCCAGGGGCAGTAATAGGTCTGACTGTAAATTCATCCTTGTGAACTGTCACATGCTCTGTTGGAAAGGGAACACAATGTCCTGTCTTAAATTAAGTAAGTTCTGATAGTAAAATATACAAACAGATGTTTTTTTCTTGTTCTACGTTTTTAGTGAAACTGATTAGATTCAAGTACTGTGCTATGGCCTTATGTTTTTTTTCTTTTGTACTTTTCTTCTCTCCACCAGCTCTTCTCTATATACACAGGAGAATGGGAGGCCCTTGCATTTTCAGCCCCCAGCGTTGGAGTTTGGGACGCAGTAAGTATTGCTCTCACTTCCTAGTTTAATATGACATGCCTTAACAAGCATAGATGTTATTTATTTTGTACTAAAAATGTACTTCATTTTGCCATCTCTGTCTTGAGTGATGTGGAAAACTCCACTGACCTAATTTAACCTGAGTTAAAATAAAACTGTGGCGTCATAGCAAGTGGCCTGTCCCTATGATGAATGCTACATAAGGGGAAGGTTTCATAAAGCAGGGGGCCCTTCAACCTTAAAGAACAGACAGGATACCCAAGTATGGCAGTAAGCTCCCTTTCCCAGCATCCAGATGCATACTGGAGAGGGCTGACCCCAGTCAAAAGGGTTAACAACTTCACTGTTTGCTTCCATACTCCCAAAGCAGCCAGAATATCAGATGTAATGTTGTGGTTGGACAGCAGTACCCATTATTCCTGTTAAGAGAAAATAGTCACAAGCAGCATCTATTTTGTAGTATTTTGTATCATACATTTGGAATGCTGAAAGCAGGCAAATTACCAAAAATACTAAAAATGTATTGAAAGTATTGGCTAAATGTTTGGATACTGAAGTATTGCTGCAGGAAATTATTATTATTATTTTTTTTTTTTTGTGCGAACTGTGGGAACTGTCGTAATTATACTGCTCAGTTACATCAGTAGTATTGACTGGTAAGTAATCCTGAAGATGTGACTAAAGAAAGTTTGTGTTACAACTGTTGGGAAAACATGTGGGCATAGCAAAAACAATTACACAGATACAGGTAAATAAAAAATAAATAAAACTAGATGTTAAAAGATATACAATGATACAGCCGATGTATGTAACCAAATATGACCCAGTAAACCTGCACGAAAAGGACTGCAACATTAAATTAGCTTAATCATACTGAACTGCAAATTACCAGACACACCACTTTATCTGTGTTGGTACGTTTTTAGCATGCTTGGCTGTTTGTCAGGCTTGCTGGTGATTATTTTAGCAGACTACATTTTGATGTGGTTAGGAAGATCCTGTCTGCCCATGTCCAAAAATCTGTTTGTGCTTATTAGGCAGAATGCAGTGTGACAATTAATCCAAAACATTGTACACTTGACCAGGTTGGTAGCTGGAAAGAAAAAGTAGAAACTATTTTATTAGACCACTCAATCTCCTGATTTAAATGCTGTTGAGCATGCATTTCATTTTCTTAAAGTGAAAGTAAAGTCAAACTCTCACAGACAAACAGGAAATGATGCTTCAGTTGAGACTTGAACGACCTTCTCAAATGAAGATGTCAAGAATGTGGCAATGATATGTTGTAGACTGGAAGCAGTTATAGGGTAAAGGTATTTTAAATACCTTTTTTTTCCTCGTATTTTACTCACCTGAAATCGGCCACCTAAATCACAACAAATTAGCTTTCATTTATTTTCAAAACTTAAGTACTCAAATTAAAGTTGAAATTTGCACTTCTGTCTTTATATTCATTATTTGACTTGAGATACATTTCTATTGTTTAATATAATATGTATTTCTTATGTCAAATAGTTATACTCTACAGTGCCCATATTGTGGATAATGTATAGATCTCCAAATAGAACTGGCTCACAGCCTGTACATGCTGAACAAACAGCTGCCGCTGTTTTGCATTTAATTGCAGAGAAATGAGACGTGCATTAAAGATGATGTCTTGCCCCACATACATTTTTTAAAAAGTCAACTTAAACTGTGAAAAATATTTATTGATACTCAATTCCATTCCCAAAATGAAACAAAGCAGTAAAAATGCTACCTGTATGCTACATGTATTCCTGGGCTTCCTCTGTAGTATTTGTTGCAGGGCTACAGTATTGGATTGCATTAAATTGTATAGAGGTTACTGTTATTGTTTTACCCGATAAAACTATAATTACATTAAGCCATGCATACACTTTGCATTATCCAAGATTATTTCTAAGAACCAGTGAACTTGTAATTTTGCCCACATGAAAGTACCTCTCATCCCACCTCAGTCAGCCGTACATGGTTAATGAAACACCCTTCATAAATATTGGTACACAGTTAAATAAGCTTGTTATTATATTCCCCTTGTATGAGAACACAGCAGTTTGAACATAAGGTTATAAACAGAGATTTGTATTTTAATTCAATTTAAATGAAATTATGAATTTAATTAACTTGAAGTGCTTGTGGAAAGGGTGGGTAAGAGGTATTAATTGGTTGCCTTAGTTTGGGTGTCACAAAGCAGAAAATGTTGAGTGGTGATATGTCACTGTAATAGATAATAGCAGAAATGGCCAAACCCAGAGAGCTAATCTTTGTGCTGATGTAGCCCAAAGCCTCATAGCCTTCCTTAGGTTCTTATTTGTATATGCGGTTTTACTTCTGACACTGGGGCCTTTCTCAGATTAAACATGGAGAGCTAATACTTGTTACCCATCTGTTGACAAAGAGACACATTTTTCCCTCATAGCATTCCCATATTGACAGTAGTTATTCGGTGACTCCCATGACTTACTGCTGTGACTGAATTACTAGGCTAATTTCTAACTTTTAAACACTGACAACACTGTTGGTTAAAGTTTTATCTTTATATAAATGCAAATAAAAATATTTGGCTTTGTTTCCTAGTTTTGCTCATCTACATATTAAATGTGCCCCAAAGAATTAAGCTGTTTGTTCACATTAATTCCTGTGTTACACAGAGCACAGTATAAAAAGAAGAATGCAATATTCTTGTTTGGTGTTTTATGTATAACCTTAAACTTATGATCATGTGGAGAGATGTTGCTTGCATCATTTAAAATGAACAGTTTGACCCTAAATGTCCAAATGAAAGTTGACTATTAAATGCTTTTTTTTTTAAATTAGCCTTAACCACTCCAGTCCTAATGGGTTAAATGAGCAGCAGAAGGATCTAATTTAATAGAGGCTCCTTAGAGGCCTCACGAATAACCTAACTGAATTTGGGCACCAAATTTCTCTGCTGGCTGTGGTGCCCCATGGGTAAAGGCTTCGTTGAGAGCCCCTTATATATAATGCTGTTCTGTCTGTCTTTACAGGCCGCTGGGGCTGGCAAGAGCTGAAACCATATATATACACAACCCCAGCCAAGAAGTTCCTGTGACACTGCTGTCAATGTTTACATCCAGCAGGCATTTTTACATACCTTTCTTTCACAGAAGAGTAAGTCTGTGTGTGTGTGTTTGTGTGTACACGTTGAGCTGCACAATATAGTCCCGAGTAATAATGTTAAGTATGAATTCTGTTCTCCATTGTCTGTCTTGTTTTTTGTAGAAATGTCTGAATTAACTTATCATGTTTCCTGTCTGTCGTAGGTGATCCCACCCAGAGGGAAGGCATCTTTTAAACTAATTTTCTTTCCGTCTGAGGAGGGCAATGTAGAAAACACATTATTTATAAACACATCGGCCCATGGGCTACTGTCATACCAGGTCAGTTCCATAAACACACCTCCTGCTTTATAGTCTCAGACCATGTTCTGTTGGGATAATGGTGAAATCCCACATCATAATGCAAGTGGTCCTTCTTCTTCCTCAGCTTTTATCTCCATATAGTAAAGTGAAAGATTCTCACATGGTGGTTGTGTTACCATAATATGTGTCCTTGATGTGGCAGAGTTTACAAATCAAACTTAAGTCATATCAGACTTTGTTTTTCTTTAAAATTTTGTGATCCAAAATAGCACCAGACTGGTTTAAGACTGCTGCTCAGAACATAGCTGGCATCCACCATGTTTGTTTTCACTTTTCATCCCACATGCACGTGTTCATAAACAAAGGAAGTCAAAAACCCTATTGTTTATGCTAATAGAAAATCATGTTGAACTTTTGTTTTAAATTAACTTTCTAAAACTACTGTTGACCTCACATTGCATGATCAGGACCTGGAAAGTAAAAACTGTCACAAGCAGGTCACAGTTAGACTAGTAGACACTATGCAGAAAAGGTGTAAAACAAAAACTACATAGTTTCCCACAACTGGTAAATGTTGTTACTTTTACTTCCCCTTAGTAGATCCATGTGTTTATTTGCACTCCAGTCCCTGAGTCTGTCTTGTTATTCCACCCTAACTGGTTGTGCTACAACTCAGTTTTCTTAAATTTTACAGGCTTTGGTAACTATTTAGTGATAGTTCTGTCTTTCATATTTCAACTTAAGGTTGAATGAACATGCTTGTTGCATGTTCATAAAGAGCAAATAAGAGTTACCTATAGAGATTTACTCCAAATACATTATAATCTTGTAGTTGTGAATTTTTCCCATCTCACATTAAACCTGCACCACCGTGGTTCTCACATTTAGCTTATTGAAGGCAAACAAACACGCTGACACTTGGACTCACATGCACTGCCTCCAATAGTGCCATTCCCCTCATGCTTCAAAGAAATGCAGATGTTCCAGTCATTGCTTGTTTGTTTGTTTTTTTTTTGTTGCCAATGAGCCCAGCAACACAAAACTTTGACGTACATTTTTCTCAAACATTTATCTGTTAACTCTTTGTACAGTGTGAGCCATTGATATAATGGTGACATAAATTGGCTTGGTCCTCGATTGGCTCTGAGAGGCTGTTTACAAATGAGCCGCGATATGATTGGACTAAACCACCAGCAAGCTTGTCTGAGCCTGAGATTCTGTTTGACTGCATTAACAACACAACTGCTTTATTGCAGGGATAGCGGGAGTCTTTCCTTCTCTAAATACTTTAAATTCTGTTTATTTAACATGGCATAATGTAGAAAATGATTGTTCAAACAAACTAATGTACAACAACAACCAAAGTTATATCCACCTTCAATCGTTAGAAGGCCATCTATAACTTGTGAAACTACTGTAGCAATCTCGCCATTAAGCACAAATGTCCAAAAGGTTGTATAAAGTTTACGAATGTATTGGCTTATTGAAATAAACATTATTAATAGTGCCTGACACAGCAGAATGGACCGTCCCTTTACTACAGCTGGCTGTTTTGTTCTGCTCTGGTAAAGTATTTCCACACTGTTGATTGTAGTTAAGAATTGGGGCGCACAGCCATGTTTCTTTCTGCCTCTTGTTCTTGCCCCACACTGCACAGTGTTAGTCAAGCAAACACGACGACTATGACTTGTCAACAACAACTACCCACAGTGTGCCTCAGCGTCGGCCGGAGGCATTATGTTTTCGGGTTGTTCATCCGTCCCATTCACAATATCTCAGGAACGCCTTGAAGGAATTTCTTCAAAATTGGCACAAATGTCCTCTTGCACTGTAAGGATGAGCTGATTAGAAATTGGTGGTCAAAGGTCAAGATCACTGTGACCTCACAAAGCCCATTTTTGGCCATAACTCAAGAATTGTTGACCATATTTCAGTTGGTTGGACAGTTAATTGGTGACACTTTTGACTCAAAGGTCACTGTGACCTCATGGAGTGATGGCGTATTTCACCCAAAAGGTCCAAGGACAACTTCACTGTGATATCATAATGCCCTGGAACACTTTTTTGGCCTCAATATAGGTTTTTAGCCATAATTTAAGAATGAATTGGGTGATTCCAGATTTCACACACATGTTGACTGGGACGACACAATGAGTAAACAATAACTAGCACAGTACGGGCTTTCCTCCGTCTCGTCCATTCTGCCTTTCACTTCCTGCCTCATTCTGAATTTCGAGCTCCATCGGAATCATGTAACTGCAAACAAGGTATTTGGCCGCGCCTTGCTAATCGTGATCCTGTGAGTGTGTTTCACCTACAGCTCAGAGAGGCTTTGCATCTAAAAATGCCAGAAGAAAACAAAAGCAACACATTTTGTGTAGCTATACTCAAATATAATATATTCTTATATATAAGAATCCGTCTTTACATAGTAAACAAGTACATGTGCACCTTTTTAGCCAATACATCTATGATAATCCTTCATTAATCAGTTCAACAATGTATATTCACTGGAATCATACATATGTATCATCAATAAAGTGATAACTTCCATTTAGCCAAAAAATACACTTTATACCGTTTTATTCAATTCCTTCACTAGTTGTATATTCACTGCATATGAGTCTGGACAGATATGGGTGTAAACTGCAACTTGACTGGTTGGCATACAACTGTGGGGCAGTAATTCAATTTTTATTCATTTTTGTTGGGCCAAGATTAGTTAGAAAGCTGCTTGATCTCGTCTTGGTGCCTTTTTGTTTTAATACTACCCATTCACACCAATAGATTCAGAACCTTCATTGGCTATGTTTAGTCAGTAGTTTGGTTTTCAGTCTTAAGGTGTCCTCTGTAACATTTGGAGGTCCTCTGTGACCTGAAAACTACACCCTCTATTTGTGTTTTTGTTTTTTCACCAAGAAGATGAAAAAACTGCTGAATACAAATGTATTTGTTTTGAAAATACTACATCCTTTGTGGTGCTACGTTATTAGCAACTTACCTTCTTTTTCTTTATTCATATTCACAGCTACTATGTCACAAACTGCTCCAGGAGTTCAATTCAAGCCCACTAAATAACACTACTCCTTGTTTGCTTGTTGGCTGCCTGGCCTTCATATATATTGCATGTAGTGTTGAGAATCCTTGTTGTTAACTGTTCCTTTTCCAGGTATTTGGTGTGGGAGTTCACCAAGGTTCCTTAAAGTCTGTCCAAAGAAAGGATAGTCTGTTAATATTCCCTCACATCCAGAGCATTAAGCTGACCCAAACTCAGGTATGTATTTAAATGTGTGTGTGTGCATGTGTGTGTGTGTGTTGGTTTGTGCAGGCCATGCATAGTGTGAATAACAGATCGTCATTGGAAACAGCTGATTTCCCCTCTCCTGTCAGCCCTGATAAACAGATGGCTGCATACATACATACACACACACACACACACACACACACACACACACACAGGGGCTTTGTGGTACACACTGACAAGCTCTTGCTCTCATGAAATTACTGAATGTGTGTGTCAGTGTGAAGGATGTCACAAAACAATCACTTTTTTCTTGCTTAAAAACATAAATGTTTGCTTGCAGAGTGTAACCACAATCACTCAATTTAAAATGATACATGCTTTGTGCAGTCATTCATTTGTGCACGTTTCAAAACCATTCAAAAACACAGAAAACCAATGACAAATTGGAGCATGGTTTTAGAAGGAAGTCGAGACATTGAAAGGCCTCCACGCCTCCACAACAGGAAGTGGGGTGGCAGTTGCACAATGTCAGGTTGGCCAAGTGCAGAGAGACATCAGAGAGCGCTCTCATAATCACTCAGATTGCTGCTTATGCTGAATGCAGCCTTTTGTCCTCTCAGCAAGCACGCCACGTTTCAACATATGGTTAACAAAAACATGGTGTACATATACAGTATACTTATCATCCTCGAGTTTGTACACTTGCTCCAAATTCATACTGTCACTTTTTTCTGTCTTTGCATTTCTGCTTCATTTACCACAAGCTGACATTTTGTTCCTCAATGCTGAGGACAAGGCCACAAGGCTTTATCTGTTTGTAGGATATATTGAAAAAGTTATAATAAATGGATGTGCATGAAAATGTTGAGAGATGGTGATGGTGGGGCCAAGGCGTGCATGGCAGCGTGTGTTAACAAAAAGGCATATTTAGTATATGTGATTTATGTGCCTATAGAATAGGGATGGGCGATATGACCTACAATTTATCACGTTTTTTTTTTTTTTACGGTGACGGTATTATATCACGGCATAACAAAAATAAATGGGATACTCCACTCAAAACATAATTCAACCTTTTCACTCTATTGTCAATGTAAGGGAACGTGTCTTAAGAAAGGAAAAATTATTAAAACTTTATGTGTTTATTGGCTCCAAATAAGAATGAAAATGAGTTAGAGGCCTACATGTGTTTTGGGAGGAGTAGCCTGCCTCATAATGTACACAACGCATGGACGCGTATGGGAACCAGTTAGTTTGAAAACCAGTTGGGACATAACACTGGCGAGAGCAGAGGGGGCTTTCGTGTTATAACAAAGCCAGCTGAGCTAATGTTAGCGTGCAGTATGAAGTTGCATAAAACGCAAAGTGAAAAAACAGTTTCCCACTGACTGCCCCTTAATTTTACAACATTAGCTAGCCCAACATCGTCCCAGCCTGTGGGATAATAGACACTAGCCGCATTAGCCCCACACCATGCTAACACCAAGTTCAACAGGCTATCCTGCAAAATAAACAGTGAAGCAACATAAAAATGGCTATACTTACTGCTTCTGAGTTTAAAGTCAGTATCGAGCCATCCCTGATCTTCAGTTTTGAAGCGAATCCTGCTTTGTACTGGTCCTCGTAGCAGTCTGAAGTAAAATGGTTAACTTAGCGCACGTATGAGTTTTCCAATTGTTGTGGGGATATTTCCATCAAAAATAAAATTAATCCACAGGATCTTCACTTCCTCGGATGGTGGGAGTAGATGAAGACTTTTGTGTTGGTTTTTGCAGCCAACAACAGAGAAATTTGCATGCTTTGCATGTAACATTACCTTCCACATCTTCATGTGCACAACACTGGAGTCGGCGTTAGCGAGGACAATAGTAAGTTACTGGATGTAACTCCAGTTCTAGGAGTATGTGCTAGCCCTCTACCTTATCGCAGCCACAGTAAAGCACATTAGTTTTAATATGCAAAAACATTTATTATGGTAATGACGGTATAGCAAAATCCATGTCATGGAAGAACGTGACTGGTGACAAAACGGGTATACCGACCACCCCTACTATAGAATCTGAAAAAAGAGGTAGTCCCTCCACTGGTGTTTAATTCAAAACAGCAGAGGGGCAATGGAAAGCTCAGACATAACTACTATGCCAGTTTTTGCTAGAACTTTGTACAGGGCAGTCCTAATAACCACTGACCATATGTGGAACGAATTGGCCTGGTGGTGTTTGGATTATTGGATAAAATGCTGAAAGAGCAACTTAACACCCCGTTTTAGCTTGAACCCTCCTTCAAAAATTAAACCCTGACACACAGTTTTTCGGGCTGAGTGTCCCAGGAAACGTCATAGATTTTCCACAGATTTCTGGGGGAGTCAAGCGGACAGAATTACTGGATTTTCTCTGGAAAGAGGAAAATAACTGCTGTTGCAATAAACACTGTAAAATGGGACCGGGATCAATAGATGGTGATGATAGTGTAATAAAGTGTCTGTGATTTTCTTTCTTTATAATTTTTTAATTTTTTATTTTTTTAGATGGCATAGAGAGTTTAGTGTTATATCTGACAGCCTGTCATGTACAGGTTTAAATGTAGATGCTTAATGTTGATCCAGTATACCCCCCTTTCATGGTCTACCATGAATTATTGATTACCTAGACACAGGTGTTTACAACCACAGTGTTCAGTTGTTCAGTGGTCTGTGTTTGCAGACCTGTGAGTGTAGACAGTTGTTATACTGCTCCTTTTAATTTGCTCAGTAAGTGATCAAACCAACCAAAGCTGCTCTGTTGGAAGTATTGAATTTCTATACTGTGTAGTGCATGGCTAGCACCACTAGAGTTCAGTCATGTGTAGCTTTGTAGTAGCCATTGAACATCAAGGCATTGTGTATATAAATGAAAAAAGATGAGCTGAATTATTTCAAACCCCTGATTTCATGGCCTGTCATGCTGTTTCTCCTGCAGGAAGATGCCTCCAACATCACTATACTGGGTCTACTCCTTGAGTGCAGCTTACCGAAGAGTTTGTTTAACAATCCTCAGGTACTTATTTAAAGATCCCCTCCGCACATGTTCTAAGACTTATTGAAATACTCTGCTTGGACTAATAATTAGTGTCTGTTTTTTCCCCCATGAAACTTCAGTTACCTAACTGAAAATTCTTCTTCTCCCTCATGAAAAAAATCCACAATCTATGAATAAGCAGATATGTATAATTTCAAAAGTTTAATCAATATTTCTCCTACTTTGCTGTAAAGTCAATTCTCAGTGTTTGTGCACTGGAGGTTTCAAGTTTTCACTTCACACTTCTGTAAGTTGCACACTGGACCGCAAGTGGCTTACACACTAGTTGTGAAATCACAAAATCATCCTTGTAGGTACATGTCTTAGTGGCTCATTCACATCTTCACATTTATTATTTTGATTTACTTAAAAGTTCATCAACCATTGCTATCAGTTCTGACCAATCACATTTTCCCTGTATAAAGGATGCATGACATCAGAATTCAAAACTCAAATGCAATTGTTCTGTCCAAAGAGAGATGGCTCTCCAACTGATTCATATGGAGACAGAAATGAACTATTTTACCCAGATGCTCAACACAGATTTTATTAATTTCTCTGAATGACACTTGTTAGTTCAAAACATTCTTGAATTTGCGTGCATTCGGACCATGAGAAGGGAGAGCATAGTAGACTTTGAGGAAATACACACAGGCGTGCAAAGGAGGGCGTTTAACCAAGTACTTGATTTTTTATTATGTTTGATCAGACACTGTTTTAGTTTATTCCTACTACACACCCACTACTCTAAGTTTTAGACTAGCTGGCTCTCTGTTCAAAGAGACAGCCGAGCTCGTCATCTGCGCGCCTTCTGCTTTTTCCAGGACCCCTGAGGAGGGTGAAAGGGCCAGACTTTTAATTGCTTTCTCAAGAGACTCTATAATTGCATGGCTCCCAGTGCTCATGTGGTGCAATACACATGATGCAAGAAGTGGCTGCAGACAACCTAACTATATTGTCATAATTGTACAAAGTGAAATCATCCTTGCGTTCTGTTGAATGAGTGTCACAGCTGTGACCTTTGGCTTGTACCCAAGATCAACACCTGCTCCTCCACCTGTTCTTTTTCAAGTCTTGGCTAACAAAATCGAGAACTGGCCTTTTGGTCAGTGTCGGTACCGCTCAGAGATTAAATTAGCCTTACAGGAAGTTAGCAGTAGCCTTGGTTTCAAGGGATTATGTTTGCTATTGCATCCTTTAGCCCCTGTGGCACCAAGCCAGGGCAGTTGTCTACAGGTTAAGTGATTCACCCACTGAGATGAGCCCTGGTTTTCTGTGAGATTCACACTCTCCCAGCACTGATTTGTCAGCTTCAACAGGGTGTTAGTCATAGGGTGGGGTCGAGGGTGTGGAGTAGCAGTAGGTTACTGCCCGCTTGTTTCTGTTTGTCGATTTACAGCATGCATCAGGTTACTCTGACGTCTGCCACAGCAAAGAAAATAATTCACACATTTCCATCACCATTTGTTTTCTTTCCACCGTCACCTCAACAACTTGTTAATTTGTAACATTGATATATTCTTGGTCTCTTTAACATCCAAATTGCCTTTTTTTGTTTTTGTCTCCTTTATCTTAGTTAGTTTCTGTTCCTATTTACTGAATTTCACATCTCTCGAATTACTCCTCATTGTTCTCATGCTTCTCCTTCTGCTTGGTGCGTGACTGGTATGCTTTTCCTGTCCCGTCCCAGGGGTCCTGCCTCCAGAGTGAGGAGCGCCTCAGTCTGCAGATTAATCTGTCTGCGCGTGGTGACCGGCCCACTGATCTGGACAAGCTCAAGCCTTACGTCATTGAGCACATTTTGGTGCTGCTGGTGGCCCCCACTGCTGGACAGGATGCAGTAGGTGGGTTTGTTTGACCTGTCTGACGCAATGTCTGGAGGCAAAATAGTTGTGGGAATGTGACAGTGTTGCACAGCGTCACTTAAAGATACCATACAGCTTGATTCTGACTGATTTGTCATTCATAAATAATATTTTAGTGTGGAAAGACAAACATCTAACTTCACACTAGTTGTATTTCTGCTTCTTCAGCCTCCACTCAGATTACCTCAGTAAATGTCTTATCTTTTATACCCGTTTCTGTGGTGACCCACTATCAAGTTCAAAAGGTTAAAATGGTGATTCCATTTTGACACTAGAGGTAGACTTAATGAAGCTCTCTGAAATTTCATGTGGCTGCTGTTTTGAAAGAACTGTCCGATGAGAGAAATCTTAGAAGACAAGTTCTGCTTTCCTGGGCTCTCATTACAGAGTAACACAGAGGCTAAAGATCAAATGAAATCAGCTGCAGGTGTCTACACAGCATTTTCGTTGGTGTACAATTACTGTAAATACTTGTGAACGCTCACACAGGCTTTGTCTTTGTTGTTGAAGCACAACAACAAACCAAATCTGTGTTTCTAATAACTTCATAGTGTCATAGTTTCTACTTGGAGTATTTGACTATTTCTGTCAGCAGCAGACAGTGTCTTGGTGTATAGTCTTGTTATAACTTCTTTGTCACACTGGCTTTGTGAACATGGAGGCCATTTTTCATTTTCACTTTCATTTTATCATAGCTTTGCTTAGAAATCTGTCTCTGGTTTCAGCAAGTTCTCTTAATGACATATAAAGAATGTAAGGGAGACCTTTCCATAGCAGTAAATGTAGATTTGTACTTGCATCAAAATCACATATAACTGTGTAAACCTATAAATATATACATTTAGTATGTATGTATGTACATATGTACACCGTTTTTATTTATCTTACCTTTTATTTATTTTACAGGTGAACCAAAAATAGGAGTTTATATGTTAAATTCTGGAGGCAAGAAGCTCTATGTAAAGGTGAGGTGTTTTTCTTCTTTTTTTTCTTTTCTTTTTTTTTTTTTACAATATTATGGGTATTATTGGTAGCAATGTATAGGCTTTGACAAGATTATCTATCTCCCCAGGACATGCATGTGTTATCAAAAGTGGAGGCCAGCCTGGAATTTAATCAAGTTCCTCTGAGACCAGAAGCAAAAAACTTCACTGAAGTAGCTATACTTGCCTGCAGAGGTTCATTGCCAGGCCGCGGAAGGAAATGCAAAAGTCTTATCAGTTTAAAAATTCTGGGAAACCAGACAACCTACAGCTTCCCTGGACTGCATATCTCTCACAGGTAATGTTGAGACCTTTTTTAGAATTAAAGCAATACTGTGGTTGTAGATAGTGACAAGCACAGTATACATATTTATTGTCTCTGTTGAGGTGATAAGTCCATTACAGGAATTGGTAAAACACTTAAATGCTTAGTAAGTGTCATTAACATGTGATACTGAATATTGTGGTGTCCTTTTGTTGTTGCTTTCTGCAGACGGACCGTGGGGGATTTGTTCAGCCTGTTCCAGGTGAAACAAAGAGATGCAGACCAGGTGGATCTGTGGCTGACAAACTCCCTCCTCCTGCCCCTCACTGTGATGAATGTCAGCCTCTCACAGAAGCTGCAGGGAGTAATGAAGGTATGCACCACTGCCTTATGTAATGATAGGAAGCAGATCTGATTACAGCAAACTTTCTCTTCGTTTGTGCCAATTGAATTCTGACATGGGCAAAGCACACTACACGTCACGCTGTTATCATAAGGATCCCAAGTACAGGACAGGATTTGACACTAATGTCTCTGCTACCTCCTGCCTGTCAGGTGATGAACTTCAGCGGCCCACTGACGGTTCCCCAGGGCTGCTGGCGTATCCTGTCCCTCCAGCTGCTCAGCAGGGCCCGGTCAGTCAATCAGCTGTCCACTCTGAGTCTGGATACCAGCCTGGGCACATCCCTGCACATTCCCCTTTACTTTCACTCTACTCCTTTCAAGGTAAAATACCAGCTCTAGTGGCTAGTTAGTAGAGTGTTGGGTTGGGGATCAGTATACAGGATCAGATGTGGTAATAGATGATGTGTCTGTCAGCAGGGGGAGGTGGTGTTTGAGGCGGAACAAGAATGTGGACAACCTTGCCCTCTCAGGTTGTCTGAAACAGGTGAGACATGGCACCTGATAACCCCATGTGTGAGAGAAAAAGTCATAATCTAAGTAAGTACATAAGCCATAAGAGGTTTTTTTTTAGTGAATTTATTAATCTATTTCCTCTAATATCCCATCAGGTCTTTCAGAGTGGCAGCGTTCCCTCCTCCCAGACTTTTTCCCCTCGTCTTGGGCTACAGACAGCAAACTGGCTGCTGAGCTCTGCTCTCGATGGCAGAGCCACAAAGACGAACTGCCTTGCAGGTGAGTCTTAAATGTAACACTTCGCTTTCTTTTTCATGCTATTGTTTGTCTTGTTGTCTATCATTACACACCATTAACATCATCAATCATGTAAATCCTTTTGTCTGCTCAGGTGGCCCAGACTCCCTGTAGAGACGTCATTTCCTCTGGACTTTGGTGCTACACCCGTCAATGAAAGCAAGGTGGGCAACACTTATGACTCCTCACTAAAAATGGTGTGTGTGTGTCTCTCTCTCTCTCTCTCTCTCTCTCTCTCTCTCTCTCTCTCTCTCTCTCTCTCTCTCTCTCTCTCTCTCTCTACATATATATAAAAGCTGGAATTACAATTTGTGACATGTCTGCCGCAAAAAGAAAACCTTTGTTTCTATTTGTTTCAGGTGAAGACATTCATGCTGAAGAATCCTTCCTCTTCAGTGGTTTCTGTAGAGATTCGCATCCTCTCCCTGTACCCTGCCCCCCTGGAGGCTCTGGACCTCCTAACCAAATGGTATGCTGTCAAGAGTATATGTTTGAGAATTATTCAACTACAGTTGTTTTCTGCCTCGGCTATTTGGAGCACTGTACCGTGTTGCTCCAGCACATCCCTCTAATTGATTTTTCAAACTGTTTTCTCTGTTTTGATTGGCAGGTTTAATATCAGCCCCCTCTCTGTCAACATCAGCACTACAGAGTTTTCTCTGTTGGCTTCTCCCCCCAAGGTAAATCGTGAGAATGCTCCTGGGAAATAAAGTTGTGGCACTGTTTAATCTTTTAGTATTTACTCATTGCTTTTTGGCTCCCAACAGGTAATACTTATCTAACTTTCATCAAATGCATGGACAACACTGTCATTGTTGTTGTGCTTCAGTCTTGCCTATGTTGCTTTCCCTCTAAACCTTTTTTCCCGTCTTCCTGTGTGTTTATTTACAGGCGGGTCAGAATGTGGAGGACATAACAGGAGAGGGTGTCCTGCGACTGCTGCTGCAGCCCTGGGAGGCCAGAGAAGTTGCTGTGGTTTTTACTCCCTCTGAACACAAACCCACCACTACCATTATCATCATCAGGTAATGATTGTTCATGCCTTTTCAATAATGAATATATAGGTTTCATAATAGTAGAGAATTTTTGAAGTTTGGAAGAAATGTTTCGCAATAGTGGAGAGTTTCATAGCAGTTAAATAAGAATATAAGAAATTAGCAGTCATTGGTAAAAGAAACTGGAAGCTTATCATTAAAATCTGTGCAGATTTAAATAGGAACAGGTTCTTGTTTCAGTGTCAAATGCACAATAATGCATCTAACAAGCAGGAATTAACAGGCGTGTTGTTTTAGCAAAGCTATTCTTAAAACTTTAAAATAGAAATAGTAGGTTAGTCTAGGGTTAGCACTATTGGAATTGGATCACGGAATAGCAGCTGAATGTACTATGGACTGACAAATCACAGTTTAAACCTATTCATTCTAACCACTGAGAAGACTGCAGAGGGCCCAAAGAAAAACAGGTTCCCAAAATATTTAGAGCCCAATTGTAAGCACAGTTGTGGTTCAGAAATGATCTAGGGTCACTTACACTTGTCTGGACTGGAAAACAAATATATTTGGGGGAGAAATGGTCACAACAGTATTCTCCCGTCATGCAACACTGTGGGGACATTGACTAAACCTAAGTTTTAATCATTTAATTATTCTAAAACTATTTCAAATGTAAATAATACATTTGATTTATAATTACACTGTTTTTATCAATGTTAAAATAGCCATTATTGAAGGAAAGAAGAAAAACATCAATATAACAGGTGACTCCAAGCTTTTGAACAGTAGTGTAAATATGTATTTATTTAGTACAGGGTAAAAATCTGAATAGCCAAAGAATAAATCCCAAAAAAATGTAATATTAGTTGGATATTATTAGGGGAAAATGAAAAATGTATTCCTAGGGCCCTTTATTGTGTTATCAGGAACACAGCTCATTTAGTCATTGAGGATGTTTTTATTAAGCATGTTGAGTGCAATGTTAGTTCTGTTAAACATGGTCTGTGTTTTATCTTTTTAACTGTGTTTCAGGAACAACCTGACTGTGTTTGACATGATGATGGTGCAGGGCCACGGGGCCAAAGAGCTGCTAAGAGTCGGAGGCAAACTGCCCGGCCCAGGAGCTTCCCTGCGCTTCAATGTTCCTCAGTCAACTCTAATGGAGTGTCGTGATGGTGAGATTAATGTTTAAACTTTACATCACTACATGACTGTTATGTGATAAAGTTTAGGGTTACATATTTGCTTTTAAAAGAAAGATAAGGATATTGAATATACAAATGGCTAAACATTACTGCTTGTCACTCCCAGGCTTGCGCACCAACAAGCCGCTTTTCGCCATCAGGAAAAGTTTCAAGGTGGAGAATGCAGGAGAGCTTCCTCTGACAGTCATGTCAATGAATATAAATGGATATAAATGTCAGGGATTTGGCTTTGAGGTGTTGCAGTGTCACCCCTTCAGCCTCGACCACAACACCTCCTCTGAGATCACAATTGCGTAAGTGGAATTCTAGCCTGCTTTGGTTTACAGCCGATTTCTTTTTTTCTTTTACTGGTGTGTGTGTGTGTGTGTGTGTGTGTGTGAAGATGTGTGTTTGTGTTCATGCCAATTGGCTAAAGGGGGGTGAGGCACTGTGAGAGTGGCCTATAACAAAAAGGTACATAACTAAACAGATTCACATAACATGACCAAGCTTTGTAGAAAGACACACACACACACACACACACACCATTTTGCCACATCCCCTTTCATAACCCACAAACCGGTTGTCGTAGACACTTGGGAGACATTATTGGACTAAGCAGAGTGCATTTTGCATTGGTTACAGTTTGCCCCGCCACCGACAATTTACCCACGCCCCTTGTCATAACTCATGAACCATTTGTCATACACTCGTGTGTGTGTGTGTGTGTGTGTGTGTGTGTGTGTGTGTGTGTGTGTGTGTGTGTGGTCGCAGCTATTGTGAATTCACGCTCGTTTTCTTCCTTTTCAGTCTCTCCTCTTTCTGTCCATTTCTGTGTCTCTCACTGCCTCTGCCTGTCTGTGTCCTCAGGTTCACTCCAGACTTCACCTCATCCTGGGTGTTCCGGGACCTCACCCTGGTGACGTCACGTGGCACCTCTTTCCCTTTCACCCTCAATGTGACGCTGCCCCACCACATGTTGCCTCTCTGCGCTCAGGTGGTTCCTGGCCCCAGCTGGGAGGAAACTTTCTGGGTGGTCACCCTCATATTCACATGGTTAGTACCTTTTAAGTAATTGTTACATCATTATTGAGCCCCTCTACAAGACCTGCAGAAATAATCTGTGTTGAATACTATTTGTCCAGTTTGTTTGTTTGTTTTTTTGACTGACCTAAAAAGAGCTTAAAATCTGCTTCTGAGTCTACGGACATGCAAATATGGAGATAGCACATGACTTACGTTACACCTATCACACTGTTTGTACAATTACTCTCTGTTTTAAACATTTTAAACATGATAACTAGCTAACATGATAAAAAACAAAACCACAGATATCAGTTAAAAGTTGTGTGTTTATGGAGGGGCCAGGAGAAGAAAAGGGGCCAGTGATGGTCTTTTACTGATTTGAGTTGGACATTTTTATTAGAGAAAGATTATTCTAATCTTAGTTAAACTATTTACAGTAGTAAGTCATTATAGATAGATGCTCTGATGATATCTTTTGTGTTTGTTTGTGTTTCAGCTTCTCCCTGTTTGGTGTGTGTCTGATGGCCTTCCATCAGGCTCAGTATATCCTCAATGAGTTCTCCACACCCAGCATCAGGAGCAACCACAACTCTGTCCTGTCCCAGGATAACAGCCCCGTCAATAACATCACACCCAATGGTGTAAAGTATGTCCAGTGTTTTTCAGAGAATTTATTATTTACATAAAGACAAATACTGATTTTTTTCTGGTGTTAAAATACTTTAATTTGTCATTTCTGTTTCTTGTGTGTATAGTAAAACAAAGGGCAGTTGTAAGAGCTATGTGGACACCTGTCACACCTCAGACAAAGGTAAGGGACGTGGCTCTCCAGCCTTGGCCAACAGCCCCGCCCCGCGTCCTCAATCCTCAAAGAGAGGTTCTTCAATCACCCTGTCCCAACCACAAAAGAAACACAAGGTTTCACTCTATTACACCAAATACAAGTCCAGCTTGTCCACAGCAGCGGCTGGTGCTGTGACAATGGATGAAGAGCATGAAGAACTGACACCGGACCCTCCCCTGACCCCAGACCCTGATGTCTGCAACAACAACGAACCAGCTTTCATCAGTGAGCTGGATAAAAAGACATCCGCAGACTTTAAAGAAGACCCCCACAGCACTATAGAAGATAGAGTGCCAGCAGCAGTTATGTTTCCCATGGAAATGTCTGCTGGTTTCCTAGATAACGTCACATTGAGTCCAGGACCTAGACCAGGTCTGTTACTCTGCAGTCCTGTAGAGAAGAGCTGCGCTGAGCACTATGCAGAGAAGATCAACTCTGAGAAAAGGGACAGTTCTGAAGTGGAGGTAAGGAAGGTGCTGAACTGTATTGTGCTAGTACTTAATTAATTAAATGTTATGTCTTACTAATTGATTCAGGCACTTTGAAAAGCATATAATCAAATGGCTTCCAATTAACAAACAACTATTATTACTTTTCTTCTCTCTCCAGCTGAAGGAAGATGGCAGGGGCCAGAAAAAGAAAGCACAGAGCACAGAGACTGGCACTGCATCAGGAAATAATAAGGGAAAGAGGAGTCGCAGGAAGACAGAAAATGTCTCCAGGTAGTCCACACTTCACACATATTTTCATCTATGAATCAATTTACATTTATTCTAATAAAATACCACATGACCCTGGTCTTTTTTGTGTAATATTAGTGGAAAAAGAGCTACATCAAACAGCAGTGAAACTAAATACGACAGACAGTGTTATAAAGCACCAAACAGTAGATAATGTGTTATCATTGTTTCTGTGTCTGATTACTGCTGCAGTGCTCCTGAGCACAATGTGGTAGTGATTCCAGAGAGGGAGAAAGAACCTGATTGGAAAACAGGGGACCGTAACATCAATGGAACTCGCAACAGGAACCGCTGCTGCAACGGATTCAAGTCAGAAGCACCAAAGCCTGGACAGAGTGCTGAGAGCCCCCTCAAACAGAATGGTGGGCCTCCTCCTGACCTGTCAGTTTTCTGCAGCTTTACTCACTCAACAACAACCAAACACTTGATTTTAATCTCACTTGCCTTGTTGATGTGCAGCAGGTGTGTGTCCTGCTCGTACTCGACGGAAGTGCACTACAGAGCGTCGTGGTGGTGGAGTGTGTGAGTCGGGCTCGGACTCCGGCAGCTCGTCGGGCAGTGTGAGGGCCAGCAGAGGGAGCTGGGGCAGCTGGAGCAGCGCCAGCAGCATGGAGGGAGACAAAGACCCCAGTGCCCGAACACATGCCTGCACTACCTCATCTAGAAAAAGTAAGGAACACTACCTTATCTAGGAAAACCAGAACTATTAACATACTATTAAGTTCCATAATTTTCCCACAACAAAGTCATAATCTGTTATGGAAAAAAATTAACTGTAGCTGTAATTTTATCACAGATAAGATGACATTATTTTGACATTTGTGCAAACAGATTTTTGTCATGTTGGTATTTACAGGGGACTCCATGCAGTACGGCACCTACGCAGTAGACCGAGACTGCTACCAAACCATGAATACAAACTACAAGGCTGTCAGGTACCTCAGCAAATGCACACACAATCACCTGGATACAAGAACTGGCTGTGATGACTGTATGAGCCTCCACAGGAACGTGTTCTTGGTGTTTGTTAGCAAAAGATGGATACTATTTTATCTGTGTGTTTAATGTGGACAAAAATTACAAATTTGGTTTACAAAATTCTATGTGAAATGTGTTCCATATGTGAATTGTGCTGAGTACTTTTTAAGTTAAATTAAAAAAGTAGGTAATTCAATTAAATGAACTAAAACTCCTAAAATATGGTAATTCAAAATATACAGTTATGTTGCACAGGAATGTTTTTTTATCTATTCTGTTAGTGTTTCTATTGCCACAAAATAGTGTTATTTTCAACTTGATAAGATTTTACTCAAACTTAGTAAAATTTGATGTTTCTGTTTATCAACTTTGCGTCTTGGCTAAGCCACTGATGAAAATATTTGGATTATATGGAGCTTATGGAAAATATACAGTTGTGTTTTTATTTTTTTTATTTGTTCCCTCATTGACGTGTAACCTTTGCCTTTTCGCTGTTTAGCATGAACAGCTTGTATCGTAAAGACCAGTGCCAAAGCCCACATCCCACAGTGCCCAGCTTTTCCCCGAGTTTTGCTGCTGTTGCTGCAGGAGTAGACAGGAACATGGGTAAAGACATTCATAGTAAATAGATACTTGAAAAGTACAGTCTGAAATAAACACCTGTCCATTCAACAAAAAAGGCTTGTGTGTGTCTGATTTCTAATGGAAATTTGTTGTTGTGCTCCCTCAGACCTGACAGGTCAGTATTTGCCTGAAGAGACGTGGTCAGCTCCATCCATCCCCCTCACCAATGAGTTCAGATACAACACCACCGAAGCTCTGCCCTACATACCTCAGCCAGCAACCACTGCAGCGTACAATGGGTAGGTGTCTGTTATTTATATAAAAAAATAATCAAATGACAATCTGTACTGTGAAAGGGGGGTCACTTTGACTGACAAATTCAGCACCAAACAGCAGACAAAGTTAGTGACAAGCTGATAAAGAAAGATGGGCATTAAATAACCTAAGAGCCAGATATTTTCCCCAGGAGGTTGTAGAGACTGAACCAGAGCTAATAAGAAAGCGAATATTGGACAGAAACGTGACTCCAAATGAATGCTAATGTTGCGTCTGCTGGATGTGAAAGTAGGAAATTGTTTGCTAGTGTTAGCTACAACAACGTTATGTTAAGCTCTGTAATTGTCAGCTTTTCTTCTGTGGGGTTCTTCTGACCCCAAGTGCCAAAAAAAATCAGTTGCAGCTTTAAAGAAGCCGAAGTTTTTGCATGACACATGACTGCAGTCAGATTGTTTAGATGATGATGAAGACAAACACAGTGATCATGATTTCTTCTTCTGCGTGTTTTTAAACGATAACTTAACTTCCTCAATGACGTTCTTGTTGTAATCTATGAAAACATGACACATTACTTTTATCCTGGACCCTATTTTCCTGTCATGTTTTTTAATTATAATACTGCCCAATCACAATTTATTCATGTCAGACCTCTGTGGGCCTCTTAGAGGGAAATCAGATTGAATTCTGGGCTGGTAACAGTGCCAGAAGTATTTGTTTTACTGTTCATCTCAAAACTCCACTTCACCCCTCTGTGTAAACACCATCCCTAACTGCTTAAAATAACTTTGTTAGTAAGCACATACTGTAGATATGTCCTAGCATGGCAACTGCAACTGGTTTACAGTTTGAATAATTACCTTCACAGTGCTGCTTTAGTGTGTTTTATCTGTCCCTGCTAAAACCTTTGGATGAAATGTTTCCTTGTTTCCTTCAGGTTTACTTGGTGTAGTGCCAACAGCCAGTGCAACAGTCCCTACACCTACATTGAGGAAAGCAACTACATTGGTACAAGCTCATGACATGCAATTTTCTTACACGTTAATCCAGTAATATATTCGTATTACACTTTATACTCTTAGGCATAGAATTGAATAACTTGAAACTGTTACTAGAACAAGCATTGAGTGTGCTTCCTTAATGTTTCTCTGGATTCCAGTTCAGCATTTGTTTGCTCTGATCACCTCGTAGGTAATGGAACATTTCCGAGTGGTTTTCCCAGTCAAGAGGGCCAGAATTCACACTGCAGTCAGACCAGCTGGCGTGAGGAACCGCCTCAGGAATCGCCCTCAACCTGGGACACAGCAGCCTGTGTGGGCAGCAAGGTGATGAGTCACAATAATAAACTCAGATGGTCTAAACAGGTCCAAGCAATCTGGCTGCTCTCCTGCTGCAGCTAAATATTATTTATATTAGTCAGAGGGAAACTAATGATAATTTTTGTTATCGATTACATCTGCAGATTATTTTTTCAATTAATCTTTTTGTCTATAAAATGTCATAAAATAGTGAAAAATGTCAAAAATAATTTCCTAGAGCCAAAGGCGAATCTTCAGATGTCTTGTTTTGTCTGATCAATATTCCATAATCCAAAAATAATCAGTTTATTCTGAACTAAAACTATGTATAACACGGAAAAGCTTCAAATTAAAAAAAGAAATGCCGTAGGTTTTGGTAAAATGACGGTTAAAATATGATATAAATGAAAGAGCACAGTGTGAAATAACAACACTAAATCTCAGTTACACTGGGGCTATTATAACGCTTTACTGTGAACACTAAACAGATAATAGGGGGAAACAATGGGGAATTGCAGTTGCTTACACAACTGATTGTGCTGTGATCACAATGTAACCACAGTAGTAGAGTTACAGAAAAGTAACTTTTGGACATTTCGCACATGAGTGTTTAACACGAACCAGGCCAATGAGAGAGCAGCAGGGTTCCCACACATCCTGGAAAACAGTTTGACCAATTTTCCAGTCATGGAAAACACATCGAAAATGACAGGAAAAGTAAAATGTCCTGACAATCTTGTGTTGTGTCCTGGAAAATTATTTCAACATCCTCCTATTTTCCTTTAGCTGAGAATGAACTACTAAGCTGTCTGTCAGAAATCTCCAAAACGGATAACATTGCCATCTGAAAGGGTTTCAGGATCATATTAACGTTCAAATGGTAGTTTATGGATGAGAGTATTTTTAATAAGCTGCTTTTGGGAATGTTGTGAACACACCCCAAAGTCATATCACATGGTAGCACATGCAGCCTGGATGACATAACAACTTAAGTGGCGAAACTTCGAATAATGTAAGTTACATTATCTTTCAAATGTAAATATTATAATATTGTAAAAAATAACAATAAACTAACAATATTAAAAATAGAGCATTTAAACAAGGCAAGAAATAAAATAAAAAATCAGAAAGAGGGGATAGTAGTAAAAGTAGTGACATTAAAACATCTAAAGGTTATGCCTGTACACTGAAATGTTTCTGTAACACTTGTCTTCTAGCCATAAATGTCTTTTGAAGGTCCAGTGTGTAGGATTTAGTGGCATCTAGCAGTGAAATTGCAGTTTACAACTATTTTAATACTGCTCGCCTTACCCTCCCTTTCCAAGCATGTAGGAGAAACTACGGTGGCCTTGAAACTCGCGAAAGGCCCTATCTAGAGCCAGTGTTTTGTTTGTCCATTCTGCGCTACTGTAGAAACATGGCCGTGCAACATGGCGAACTCCGTGGAAGGGGACCCGCTCCCTCTGTAGATATAAAGGGCTTATTCTAAGGTAACGAAAACACAACAATTCTTATTTTCAGGTGATTATACACTAATGAAAACATACTTAGGAATACTATTGCCAAATTCTGCAAATAGAGCCCCCTAAATTTTACACACTGAACCTTTAATTCAGACTTCCACAAAGAAGAACACATTAGTGTATGGCACGATCCCTGCCTGTAATACTAGCTAGAGCATCACTGAAAATGTCCTGGAAAACTCCTGGAAATTGATCTCTAGGAAAGAGTGGGAACCCTGAGCAGGTTGCTGCTTAAAACCTGTGATTAAGCACCAAGATGGTCAAGATCCTTATTGACCTACTGAAATCCCCCCACACCTGTGATGCACTCGTTAACGCCCAGATTTGGTGTTATTTTTTTCTGTTGTTGTCATTTTGAACGACAGTACACACAGAGATACACTAAAGACACCAGTGGCTTCTGTGTTGTGACTCATATACCATTTAGAGGAAGTTATCAGCTCTTGTACTTTCATCACTCTGCTCTCCATGTCTGAGCAGAAATAAGGAACAAGAGCATCTGGATTTAATTATCTCAGTCTTACTGTAAGTGGGTTTTTATGAACTTCTCTTTTGTTTGCTGCTTCTCGTTTTTGCACAGCTGTGCAGTGTTGCATGCAGTTTTTCTCATGTTATTCAAATGCTCGAGTAAATTATTGGTGAGTGTATTTGAGCTCATGCAAAAATAAATTGCATCACATAATTGTCCTATTAGTTGTAAATGTACCTTTGATTATGTTTCTTGATTTTAGTGTGATATATTTTTGTTGACATTGCATTTTAATGGATAGCTTTTACAATAATAAATTTTTCAGTGTGGTTTTCAAAAGTTAACATTATATTTACTGTTGCTTTCATCAGTAACAGTTTATTGACAACTGTAAAACATACGACCTCAGGACTAATCTGTCCATTTGTAACCAAAATTGAGGGATGCTTGCCAAAACTGTTTTCGCCCAAAAATACTTAAATGTGTTAACAAATTGGCTGATATATCAGATTTTTAAAGTGGCAATCCTTAAAGCTAGGGTAGGTAATGTATTTCAAAAGCATTTTTGTTATGTTTGTTGAAATTCTCTTTACAGCCCGACAGCAATCATTAAATCAAATGCTTGGATACTTTCAAAATGTAGCTATCTCTTGCTAGTTTGTCCAGCGGTACCTACTCTAGCTCTAAGATTTCAGTGCTGGTTGATTTGGTGACAGAGTTACTGGTGGTAACAGCAAATGCGGTTACAGGTCAAAGAATTCTGGGGGCAGCAAAACAAACTATTGACGTTTTAATAAAGAAGTCAGGCAATAACTGTCCTTTTTCCATCATTCTGTGAGCAACCGTGATCTGATTTTATGCTGCACATGGCAGAGTCTGCGAACAGCAGGGCGCAGGGAAAGGAGTTGGTTACCTCGCTGAGAAGTTGGTGTGCAGCCTGTCGCCTGCAGCTCTTCATCTAACAGCTCACTGTAGCTGTTGCTCCTTGTTCATTCTCCCTGCAATATATCAAACTGATCTGCTCAAATGCCGAAAATAACCGTTGTCTTGTTTTGTAGATGCATTTTTGATGAACGATAGCGGTCAGTGTCAAGCTCACTGACAAATACATTGCATTTCCTGTGACATCATAATAAAACTCAACTTGTGTTTCGCCAGTTAAATGTTTTTAATGTAATGCTGCAGCAGTAGGAAATGTTAGGTTTGCATTAGCAGTAACTTAATACAGCATTTTTTCCAGGAATGTCGCCACAGACACCCAGTTAGTAATACTGTAAATGCAATGTAAGGACTTTTCACATAATTTCATCGGTGGACCATCCATAGGCTCAATCACTATTGTGTTAACTCCTGATAGTGACTTAACAGACATTTATTTAAATGAAAATCTTCGAGATTGCCACTTTAAACAATACATTTATTTTTATTTTATTTTGTGTTTATTTTATTTTAATTTTTTACTCTCAAATATTGGTCTCAAAATTCCAGTCTCTTTCGGGCTTGATGCTAATACCATGAGGTAATAATAGCAGTAAATTACATTTAAAGACGGACATCAAACAATGAGGAATCACATTTTGTAAAAGGGCATTTAGTGAGTGCTCTTCCAAAGCTATATGAAATGACCGCACAATAAAATACATTTCTAAATTATAAATGCAATATGTTACATTTACTTGTAGCATCTTGACAACAGACGTAGAAAACGGGTTGTGTTCTTGCATGGTTGAGTCAGGTACTGTAAGTCAATGCTTTCATTTTTTATTTTTGTGGTATTTTTTGCCTTTGAGAGTGTGACAGTGTAGACATAGACAGGAAAGAGAGGCATGGCATGCAAGACAGCTCCAAAGCTGGAATCGAAAAGGGGACATTGTGGTTACATGACATGCGTCTTAACCACTATTTACTCTGATACCCGAAGAGATGACTTTTTTGCTGAGGATGGGGAGAAACTTTGCCGGGAAGGTCATTTTGTTTTAGCTGCAAAGGAGAGACGAGATTAAAAAGTTCAGAAAGAGCAGCCAGGTCATCACTGCAGGGAACAGGCAGCCACGTGGTCGATGGTATCAGAGCACAGTGGCAGGTAAAGTTAGAAAATGTCATGGAAGTATAACCCTTAACTTCTTAAGACAGCTTTGGACAGTAGCTCCTGTGCACACAAAACAGCTAGATTAGCTTAAAAAAAAGTGGTTTAAAAGCTAATATTATGTCTCTCTCTGTCCACCACAGCCATACTTCTCGGGTACCCGCAGCCTCTCCCCCATGTCCAGTCTGTTTGGATCCATCTGGACGCCCCAGAGCCACTTCCAGCCTGAGCGATCAGCCCCGATGTCCCCCGTGTCCCCAATCACCCCACCTCATTCTCCCTTCAGCCGGGAGCCAGAGGCGAGGTGCGCACCGATCCAGTACAGCAGCTTCAACCCGTTCGGCCCGCACATGAACCTGGACATATGGAACTCTTCCTCCAACCGCAGCTCTAACTCACAACTCTCCAACGACTCCGGCTACTGTGGAGATGTTTAAAATAAAATACAAAACGGCAGACCTTAACAATAATTATAAACATATAAAACATTGATATGTAAAAGAAAGGAAATAAAAATGAATGTTCTTTTATCATTAAAGGGGAAAATGTGAATATTCCTTTTCTTTTATGTTCCCATTTTCAAACGTTAAATGTTGTGAAAGGTTAAGCATTTGTTGTATATTTTTCTAGATGTTTTGCAGTTTTGATCATAGAAAATAAAAAAAAAAGGTTTTGTACTTGAAGTCAGTCTTTATTTAATTACATAATGTAGTTTTTAACCTGTCTACCTACCTGTCCGTCTGTCCGTCTTTCTTGGGTGCCCTTTTTGACTATTTGTCAGAGCCCACAAGTCCAATCATCATTCATCTTCATTTTTGTTTCATCATCTGCTTTATTTTACACAGAACACAGGCTCAAAGCTTACAGTGAAAACATTAGACTGAAGTTTGCTGGCTGAGCTATTGAATTATCAAGCAGTTAAGAGTCTAACTGATGAATCTAGCTTGATAGGTGAGGCTGGTTCGTTTGTCTCTCAGCTACAATACAAAAACATTCACACTAATGTTTTCGTCCTTTTCGCTAAGTGTTTGAGAATAAATATTTAGTTCAAATAAAAGATAAAAGAGTGACCATTAGTCATGTAGCAACCTGACAGGAAAGAGGCATCTCTCTCTCACAGATGCTAATCCGCCTTAAGCACTTCCTGCTGTTTTTGGTTCTGTCAGCTCTCTACTGAACTGTAAAACCAAACGAACCAACAACCTAAGTGTTGTTCGTGAGACTATGTAATCCCAAAGCTCTGCCAGGAAATGGTTATTTTATTTCTGTCACTCTACTACCTAATGTGGCAGAATGTATAAGACATCAGGAAATAATTTGCAAACTAGAGAAGTGATATCAAATGTATAAATCATTTTTCTGTCCTGCCATGACTGCCGAAGACACAAGAAATTTCATAAGACAGCGAGATTCATCAAGGTATTTTATTTTGTTTACTACTTTATTTTCAGTACTCTGTCATGCTTTGTTGCTTTACTGAGTGCGGCGTGTGCTGCTCGCGTAATTATAGTCTTTTTCAGTGTTTCATTATAGATAATGAACAGTTCATTTAAAATGTGTTCAAAATATGCATTTTAAAAGTTTTTTTAATGACTTTTTTTAGCATATGCAGTTCCATTTGAAATTCACATTAATTCATCATTTAGATATAGAATCAACAAAATACAGTAGAAATACTGAGTAGCATTAAGTATTAAATACAAATTTAAATCATATAATTGTTTTTTTAATTTATCAATTTATGAATTGATTTTAACCGGACACCTATGATGCTGGTGTTTACCATTTTAAATTTAATGCCAGTATTGAACTGTAGGTAAGGACATCCTCATTGAGGCTTAGCTGAAGAACTTGGGGCTTGTGTCATTTATAACAATAAAATAGATAAATATCTTGCCATTGAGAACTACACAAATTAAATTTGTGTAATGTTTGCGTGAATCTGGCCATACAGTACAAGTGGACCATACAACATGTCGAGTATTATCCCTTAAACACTGAAAAAGGACATAATAAGGTCACACACTCCAAACTCCATGAGAGGCCTTTTGCCGGGAAGACATCTTGACTTGTCACAGTAGAAAAAGTGAAAATCTGATTAATGATTCCATTCAGGTTTTAGTTTTGTGCATGCTGACTCGCTGTCACACTGTCATGACTCAGTGGGACACTTGAACAGCCAACATTAATGTTGTTAGTTACACCTGTGCTTTTCCTGCTGTGACAAGTCAAAATGTCTGCTGTGATAAAAAACCCATGTTTTAGTGAACAGAATGATGAATGCAAGTGTATTTCCCAGAAATATCATGGCTTCTCTGTGGTATAATTACCCAAAATGCCTTTGGGAAGGAAGTCAGACAGCATCTGTTTTATTCCCAAGGTTCATTTGCATTTTTTAATATTTATCTCAGATGACGTAGAGGTAGTTTGATAAATCATCAAAGGTAGTTTGATCATGTGTACGTCAGCTTATTAGTCACAACCAACAACTGTATGAACTGTAAAGAAAAGGCCTGATGGTTTTCTTTTTTGTTTTATAGGGACTAAGATGAGAATCCTGACATTTCTCATGTTTGTCCTGCTAATGCATCAAAGCTTGTCACTCTCCGTACCACAGTGTCACAGCTGTGAACAAACATCCTGTAACTGCTCGAGAGAAAACCTGACGAAAGTCCCTGCAGCCCCTTCAAAGCTCATCACTGAACTCGATCTCTCATTCAACAGACTGGGGACAATAAGGAAAAATGACTTTGTTGCATATGCCAGTTTACAGTCTTTGATCATGAATAACAACAGAATCAAAACAATCCAGGAGCAAGCATTTGTCCCACTGAGTAATTTGGAGAAATTGGACTTGTCCTTAAACAGACTAGATACGTTGTCTGCTGGATGGTTTAAGAACCTTTTTTCTCTTCAGTACTTGAATCTTTTGGGGAACAGATATAACACGTTGGGTCAAGGCAATCTTTTCCAGCCACTGAAGAGATTAAAAACCCTACATTTTGGAGGACCATACCTTCAGTCTGTCAAAAAAAGTGACTTTTCTGGCCTCAGTGGTCTTGAAGCGATTATTTTTGATGGACAGAATCTGCATTTCTACACAGAAGGAAGTTTGAGACAAATTGGGCCAATTAAATATGTAACACTAGGTCTGAATGGTCCGTTTCAGAGAAATCAATCACTTGTAGGAGCTATACTGTCTGATGTCGTACACCCAGACACAACCCTGACATTCACTGACACATGGTTCATCACAAAGAATCAAATGATCCCATTTAAAGTGGCCTTCAACGGTGGAACAACACGTGTTATTTTAAAAAATAATAACATTACAGTTACAGCTTGTTTAGCATTTCTAAAACTGCTGTCAAACTCGATTATAAATATGTTTGCACTTGAAGATACAAAATTCTTCTTCATTCATTTGAGTGACATTACATATCCCCAATCCATGGACCATTTGGAGACTGTTGTCCTCAAAAACATTGATGTCTAGTGAGATGAGTTCTATAGTTTCCCAGCTCTCTTATTCCTGCAACGTCTGCTGAACGTGGTGCGTTTGTCTGTGCTAAACTGCAAGTTGTTAGCCATTCCTTGTGAATTATCTGCCGATCTCTCAAAGCTGGAGTATGTGGACATCAGTGACAACATTTTTAGTGATCTGGCCCTTAGCCAAATGATGTGCGAGGGCAAAGGTGTTTTTTTGAGTCTGAAAACCATCAATATCAGCAGGAATTACCTGCAGTCAATCAACAGCCAGCTCTTCACCAAACTAGATAAGCTTGAAAACATTGACATGAGTGGAAATATGTTTCATAGAATGCCTGAGACTTGTTACTGGCCGCCAAGTCTCCAATTCTTAAACCTTTCATCAGCGCATTTAACAAAAGTGACCACTTGTTTGCCGATAAATTTACACATCCTCGATCTATCAGACAATGCCTTGACTGTGTTCAACATCGAACTATCTTTTCTCACAGAGTTATACATCTCTGGAAACAAGCTCAGTAGTTTGCCAGGTGGGGGTTTATACCCTGGTCTCGCATTTCTCTCCATTCAAAACAACGACTTACACACGTTCAGCAGTAATAATCTAAACGATTATAATAATCTGAAGCGTCTGGAGGCTGGTGCTAACATGTATGTCTGTTCATGTGACTTTGTAGCGTTCATGACAGGTGACTCGACGACTCATCGCGTCACAATTGGAGATGGATTCAAGTCGTATATCTGTGACTCCCCTGATACCGTGAGAGGAGAGAGTGTGGTAGACGTGAGGTTGACAGTGTTTGAGTGCCACATAGCTTTAGCTTTTACTTTACTCTGCTTAGGCATCCTGGGAGTGTTTCTGCTCATCTTAGGTTTGTGTCACAAATTCAGCATTGTGTGGTATATCATGATGACCTGGGTCTGGCTGAGAGCTAAGAGGAAGCCAAAGTTAAAAAAGGGAGAGCTCGAGTATGACGCCTTTGTGTCCTACAGTGAAATGGACTCTGGTTGGGTGGAAGCACATTTGGTCCCGGAGCTCGAGCAGGCCGAGCCTCCTCTCCAACTCTGCCTCCACAAGAGAGACTTTGTGGCTGGATATTGGACAACATCATGGACGCCATCGAGAAGAGTCACAAAACTCTGTTTGTCCTTTCTCAGCATTTTGTCAGGAGTGAATGGTGCAAGTACGAACTGGATTACACCCATTTTAGATTGTTTGACCAAAATGACGACGCAGTGGTGCTGATTCTGTTGGAGCCCATTGACAAAGAGACCATCCCCAAAAAGTTCTGTAAGCTGTGGAGAGTCATGAACTCCAGGACTTACCTGGAGTGGCCTGATGATGACAACCAGATCCCCAGGTTCTGGCAAAGCTTGAGAACAGCTATTAAAACACCTGAGACTGAGAATAGAAACTGTTTAATTGACACTGTGGACTTATAATTTAGTGTTTTGCTTTGCAGTTTTTTAAAATCTGTGACTTTTGAGAGCCTTTCAGTGCTATTTTCAGTAGGTGGGTAAATGTGACAAAAGCCTAAGAATTGGTTTGTCTCAATAAAATATCTGTGGTCAGCTGATAAATTGTGCCTCCTCAGTATTTGTTGTATCCAAACTGCTCATCCCGTTCAGGCGCTGGAGCCTAACCAGCACACACTGGGGCAACCATGTCCCCTAAAAATTACGTTTCTATACTGCTAATTTGTTGTGCCAATTATGTTTTGTGGAGAAATGTAAATGCTGTCTACATTATATTCCTTGGCAATGTTTTTTCTAGTATAGGAAGTGCTACATTTATGTATCCCACGTCATAGGGAGGTGGTTGGGGTGTATGGTGGGTGCACAAAGTGCAGGACATGTCAGTAGGGCATGTCACAGGCCATATTTGTTTTGTTTAACAACATTACAAGATGTAGCCTATCTGTCTGATTCACTGGGATGCTTTACAGCTGCACAAGCCCTTACACGCTGTAACTGAAGGTGTCAAATTTTTCTTGTAAACTGAATTTATTCTGTAAGTATGCATTACCCATCATGTCTGCTAAGGTACTGATAATCATTAATCCCATATGAAACAATATTTATATGAAATTCTAAGTTTGTACAAGCTGCTTAACTACTGTTCTTAGATGTACTAATTTCAAATAGTTTTGTATGTGTGTGTTAATTTCTTACATATGTAGAACAGCCTCCTAATCTTTAACCTATAAACAAACTGTTACCTACTAAAAATTATTTATCATTTCAAAAAGTTGGTTTCTGAAACAATTTATCCACTGTAGCTGGAATGATTTTGCTATATACTCTCAAATTATAATGATGAATTTCACATATAAGACAAATCCATGTGTGTGTGTGTGTGTGTGTGTGTGTGTGTCCATGTGCTTGTGTGCCTAAAAGCGTGTGTAATTCATTGTCAGGCTCTTGAGAGCTGACATATTGCCGCTATTGATCTTTAGTCCTAAAATCAACACAGAAGCCTGGATACTGATGACAGGCAGGCCAGGGGAGTCAGGGTGTCCTGATAACACACACATACACACGCTAACACACAAACACACATTAATGCTCAGCATGCACATATAAACAGAAGCACATGCACATATTTACAGAGTTACAGATGTCTGTAAAGGTCAGTAAAATCTGGTGAAGTGCAGGACTTAATCGGTGAGACTTAAAATCATCAAAATTGCTTTCATGATTGACACGTTATATACATGCAACAGCACACTATAAGCTGGCATTAGTTTACTTTACTCTGTTTTATCTACAGTTACGTAAACCGGCAAGACTTTTATCTCCCAAAAGCAACATGGCACTTACAAATATTGTGCTGCTCGATGTTCAAATCCACGGCACTTTATTTGAATTGTCATAAAGATCTCAATGCTTCCAAAGATTTCAAATATGTCTGGTTAAATGTTGAGAAAATGCAAATAATAATTAATAAATGTAGCCGTAAAAACATGGTGTCTTGTTTCAGTTTTATAGAGCTTGAGTGAAGTGTGAGAACATGCAGATACAGAACATGGTAAAACCTATTTAACAAATTTTTAAAAATAACTTCTTGGGAAGTTTCTTTTGTAGGAAACTGGATACTCATTTGCAGTAAAGTAAGCTTCTTCTGTGACAGCACATTGGTTAAGTCTGCATTCATTAATTTGGAAATGATCTGCGTAGTAGTTGTAAAAAACTGAAGAGCACAGTTGCTGCTAAAATCTTAATAAACTGACAGAGATTTTGCTGGGAGCTATTAGTACAGTGTGCGGATCTTTTGTCTGATTCTTGCAATATACGCCCATATATTTTTACACGTTCAGCTAACCTGCTGTGCAACAAGTAAAAAAAAAAAACCTCTCAAGGCCACATTATAAATAAATGTGAACACACAAATGTGTCTACACAAATAAAGTCCTTGGCAGAAACGTTCCTCAGAAATTACAGTTACATAAATGTTCCTTTTTTTGGAAGTTATTAGAAAGCTGTCCTACAATGTCAAAGTCTTTTTGTCTGTCTATAACTTTAAAGCAAGTTTTAGGGAAAAACTAGGGAGGGAAGGAAGAATGAAAGAGGTTAAAGGATTAATTAGGAGGTTTGGGCAAAACAAACCATCCAAGTCAAGTTTCTGGGAAATCAAGTGTGTGTTAAGGTATACTGTACGACTGTCGAAGTATAAGGGTGATATTGCTACATTTCCCGTATTCTCAGCAAAGAAAAAGACCCAAACCAACAATTAACAAGTATTGTCTATGTAGCCAAAGCCTGATATAACTCATCTGTGCCATAGAGCTCCATTGTTGCCCAAAAACTTTTAAAAACACCAAAGAGCTACACTGTTGCACTAAATGACATGTTCCTTCATTACGGTGAACATGGGCACTGTAGTTTATTTTGAGTCTATTCCACATACACCTTTTGGGTGCCGAAAATACTCACCAAATGTGTATTAATCCACGGCTGAAAGTAGTCCCCAACAAATGCACGATTTAGCCCTGTTTGACTAACATTTGCTAAAAGCTACAGTGCCCCGCTGTTTTAGGACATGACTGAGCCTTTTTAAAAAAAAAAATAAAACTATATATTTGTTGGTCTGTTTTTAAGATTCTTCAGTCAAACTAATTGGCTTTTGGGCTGACAGCCACAGACAGGAAATTGGAAAGTTTTGAGAGACAGACTTGGTTTTGGTCTTTTGGTCTTAACCTTTTCTAGACTCAATGGGAGTAAAAATAGGCAGTTTGTTGCTGGAGGGCACTCTGCTCCACAACAGGATCTATTGTCACCCCTGCGTCTGTCTTCCACCAGCCTTTAAAGAGTTTTGTTTTCTATTCAGCAAGTCATTCAATAGCCACAGGGAAAACTGATGGTGTGTTGAGCACACAGTCATCTTCTTGAAGACAAGAATTGGCAGTTTGGGAGGTTGGCATGGTTGACTCTTGTGAGCTTGACGTCGTGTCCTTATGCGTTACACTTAAAAAACATTACAGCACGTCATGTTTTCAGCAGAGCCATGTCTGACTAGGCTGTACTGTGTCTCAGTCTGCTGATGACAGTTCAGAGTGTTCCCCTTTAGAAGTCAAAACAGCATATGATTTGATTTCATGCTCTTTTATCCTTTAACTAGCCTCATAACAGGGACGGAAAAAGCAATGATGTGTGTGTGTGTGTGTGTGTGTAACAACTCTCCATCATCCCCTAGCAGAGGATCCATTAGCCTTCAACCCCCTCCCCGGTTGCCCAGTGATAAAGTAAACAAAGTGTGTTTGACCAATCCGGCACGCAAATATTTGTTCTGGAAGCCGCCTCATCCGACGGGAGACACACACACACGTCTGCAGCCGTGTGCTGAGGTATATATACAGTGACAATCCTGACGGTCCAGGATTACATATGCACACACACATAAAGAAAAGTGGATCCATCAATGACCCAGGCCAGACTGTTCCTTGGACTTCAACATAGATTCACCTGAACCTGGCGGCTAATTGCACTTGGGTAATAAAACTTTTACTTTTTCAACCGATTTCAATTTTATATCGTGTCAACAAACTGCTTTCCTATTTGATTCTTACTTTTTCTCTTCTGTAACTGTCTCTCCAGTTTTAATAATCCAACATGGCGGCGGGCGTCATCAGAAACTTCCTCGCGCAGGCCCCGACTCCAGCCTACTTCCCCCTGATTTTCCAGCACTCTCCGTGCAAGGAAGACGAAGAGGAGATGCTGGAGGAAAAACCAGAGGTGGGGGAAGATGAAGAAGACAGTGAAGTAGAGGAGGAGGAGGAGGATGAATGTGAAGCTCAGGAGGAAGAGGAGGAATGCTTAGAGGTTTTCTTAAACCCCGCCCACTACGCGTTGGACGTGACCAAGCAGCTGCTGAGGTTTGCAGAGCTCATCAGCCGTGACGTGCAGCGGTATTTCGGTCGCTGCTCTGGTGATCAAGACGCTTGTGACATCTACAGCGACTCGGTCTCCGTCACAACCAGCGGGCGTCTGCGTTACTATGACGACCTGCTGAAAATCGCAAGAGCAGGAAGTCCAGAGGAGCAAGAAAACAGCTCTGTGACATGTGCCGATGATCAAGGAGTCGGGGTTGCTAAGGGCAACAGCGGTTTGGGGCCCCTGGCCGAACTGTTCGACCACAGCGGCCCGAGTCAGGCCCGCAGCCGACCGATGATCAAGCGGCATCTCCCGCTCAGTTTCTGGACTGAGCCGATCCCCTGCTGCTCTCTGCTCACCTTCAGTAACACACCCGACAGTGACGCGCCTTCACAGGACAGCACACACACAGACACTAACGCACACGTGCACTACAACCCGCCCCCGCACCACAGCACACACGCCCTCGACACCGCTCAGCCGGACTTCAGTGACTTGCTGGCAAACTGGGACCCAAACCCGGAGCTCACACACACACTGACGGAGAACACACACATGCAGCATTAAACGCAACACCAGCCTTTTCAACTGTGATAGATACTTAAAAAGGACAAAACAGAAACAAATCAACATGTGCTGTATCATTTACAAGTTCCAGTTCCTCTGGATAATCCACAGACCTAACAGTTTTCACTGCTGTTTACTGAAGAAAGACTTCCAAACAAACAAATACTCTGGATTATCCAGAGAAACCTGGTTTCTCAACAGATACACTGTTACTTTGCAAAAACCCTCCTTTTTATCAAGTTGTTTTATTCTGTAATTAAGTCCTTCATGGGTTTTTTTTTAAACAAGTGAAAAACCTATCAATGATGTAAGAATATTTCAGCCTGTTTGTGATGCAAAATCTAATTGTTTCAGAAATTTTATAAAATTAATTTTCATTTTTCTTGTGTAATTCTTTCTAGTTTTAAGTTTAAAGAGGAACTTCCCCTGAAAATCTTACATTTACAGGTGTTCTCCAAGACACCGTGACATCACTGTCAGGTGTGGTTACAAGTACAACAGAGCACATTTCTGACCACACCCATCAGGTGAAATTAAAATTTAAATTGAGAGAGGGGAGGGAAACACTGCTTTTCAGCCTCTTAGATTAGATTATAAAGGGGTCATCAGCCTCTGGATTACCCCTTTATTTTATTTAAAGTATTTGGGGGTATTTTATGCCTTTACTAGGTAACGACTTGCAACAGTGATCCTCCATCAGACTGGAGCCAGGGGCATTTCAGTCCATGGTCAGGACCTTGAACCCCTAGGCCGACAGTGCCCCCATGGAGTACCCTTATAAAGTCCTAATTTATTCAGATGATTGAAAAACATTGGTCAGCGCAGAAAGTTTGAATGGAAATCAACTTGTTTCAAGTATTTTTCACAGTCAAGTTACATTTTGCTTGACTCTGTTGCAGCAATGTTCCTAATTCTTTCATGTTTAAAAAAAAGGGATAAATTATGGACATGACTTGATAAGACGGAGATTTTTTTTAAGTGTATTGACTTTTAAAAATGATTTACAGTTTGTCCCCAAACCTGAGTATTGAAGCCTTTTAAAAAAGAGGATGTTCCTGAGCCAGAGTCGGCTGTTTGAGTGGAACAATTCCTCCAATCCACTTTCATGACCGGGGGTTTGGGAGAGGAAGGAGCGACAGGTGGAGGCTGATACAATCCCAGAGGACTCCGACTGCGCTTCATCTCCGGATCCCGCAGTTGTTGACTTAGCTCGCGATGAAAACGTGTCTCTCAGAGAGGAGATCCTCCAGCTGAGGAAACAAACTGAGTTTTTCACAAGGTGAGATGTCCAGCAGGCTCAGATTAGAGGTAGATGCACTAAAATGTGTTTAAGTTTACAGACATGTTCAAAGTTTAATGGCTAGTTAATGAAACTACAACTCAGCGCAGTATCTTTGTACTTGTAGTATTTCATTATTGTTTTTGTCAAACATGTACTCCTGATTGTTGTGTAGTACTTTAGCAGTAGCAGCTGATATAGTATCATGTCTGTGTGTGTGTGTGTGTGTGTGTGTGTGTGTGTGTGTGTGTGTGTGTGTGTGATGAAGGCCAATCATATATTTCTCATAGTTTTAAATGGTAACATCTGAATTTCTTCAGGTTTGCATCCTATGACCTCATGCACTTCTGGGTCTCATTAAAGCCCTCGCTGACGTCTTTGTTCAGTGTGACACAAGCACAGAGAGACACCTTCACAGAGCCAAGTACTCTTCATAATAATAATAATGATAATAATAAGTTCCATGGACCATACAATACAACTTGACAAAGATCAGGGCTGATGAAATTAAATTAATTTGAGAGAAATATAATGTACATTTTCATTTGTTTTGAACAGACTCATTCAGACTGCAGTCCATAGATGAGATGTTCGTGTTTCTGAACTATCTTGCACTCTATCTTGGTTCAAAACAGCGTGACCGATATGCAGTCCGTGGAAACGTGGAACAACTTTCTGCACACTGTGAGGATCTGGATACCAGAGGAGAAAATAAGGGAACATTTGCCAGCAGAGTTCAAGGACTATGCAGACACTACAGTCATCCAGAACTGCACGGAGCTGAGGTGCCCTTCATCACCTCTTCTCCAAAGTGAAGTGTTCTCGCACTGTACTGCCGCAGGGCCTGCTTGGAGTTGCTCCTCATGGGACGGCCACATTCATCTCTCCACTGTATGCCTCATTTATCAGTGACAAACAGATCATGCGAGAGTCTGGAATTCTCTCCCTTTTGAGACCTGAGGTGGCCATCGTGGTCGACCGAGGTTTTCTCGTTGACGACTGTAAGATCTATAGCTATAGGCCGGCATTTCACTCTGGCAGATCCCAGATGTCTGCCTGTGAGGTCAGGGCCACTGCACGCGTCAGGGTGCATGTGGAGTGCCTCATACGCTGAGTGAAGTTCTTTTTGGCTACATTAATCGGCTCTATACCGTTGCATGTCTCCTGACAAACTATGACAGTGGGCCTCTTGTAAAGGGTTGGGCAAAGAAGCCAGAGTAGCACTTGTATATTGCATTTCCATTTACGACAACGCTTTTATCCAAAGCAACATCATCTGCTGGGCTTTTTCGAAGATGGAAGAGGTGTTAGTCTCCCACCACCTCCACCCTCAAAAAAGCCTAGCAGAGGATGTACCGTATGTTGTCTTGAGGACAAAATGTAAATCTTGTAAACAGCAGTTATCTGTATATACTTACATGTAATCTGTTTTATATTGCTCAAGTTATTGAATATTGTTTTATTCAAATAAATTCACTTTGTTCAATTTAACTAGTACTCAGATTTTTTTTGGTCACCCACCTGTCAGTTCTGCTCACCTATCTTTCTATAAATAACAATTACTGTAGTTTACACAAGACACCAAAACACTCCAATGCTATGTATATACACACACACACACACACACGACATTAGTATAATAATATATTTCTACATGAAATACAATAATAATAATTTCACTGATGTAACGTTTGTTGCAATCAGTATACATTTGTCTAGCCTACACACACCTTTTATTTAATAGAAAAGCTCTGATCACTGTTTGCAAGCACATTTCAGTGTGTTTCAAGAAAGGATGAAACAACAGTGCTTTATGTTCAGACTATTTCATAAAAGTTTTAAGTGATCTTAAATGCCCAAATGTAACAAGCTATGTGGACTGCCCATATATTAAGATCAGTGAGGGCACACATACACTAAGGAAATCCCATCCTTCCCACATGTTGATTTCTGGATTTGACTAGTGTAACGTTGTTGTCGATATATGTTTATTCAGAGGAATCCCCGAGACAAGGAAACCACAGAAACAATTAAAGAAAAAAGAGAGCCGCATCTGCATCTTTGTCAAGCTGCTAATAGCTAAGAACGGTGCTATACCTTCTCCTACCAGCAGTGCATGCACTTGTGTCGAATGTTACAAATTTATTTCGGTTTGAGGTAAATGGAATCTGGATGTTATTTTCAACAAGGCCAAACACTGGCTGCCTCTTTGGATGACCCCATCCACGGTGCGCCGGGATGGATAAGGAACCCACAAGGATAATGGTTAACCTCCCTTGCTATGCAGTGCTCCTCTACTGCTGCAGGTTCCATGTCGAAGCCTTTTCGTGAGATTTTCTGTCCCCTGGTGTGACAGACCTCTCTGAATATCGAGGTGGTGACGCGGGACCGCCTTAGTTGGTGCCACTCAACGCGGGAATGCTGATCTTTTGTACTGTTTTCAATTTTGTGTGCTGATGTTTCCAGGGACATCATGTGGAGTTGCTGATGTTCAGTGCAGACAAAAGCACTGGTTGAGGGTCCCAGCCTGTAATCACAAAGTGGCAGCTGTGGGGCATGTGTGTGTGGACAGGTTTTCAGCACTCTCTTTGTTGGCATGTGATAGGATAACACACTTCCTTGTTGCACTTTTCCGATCACAGAGTCAACCAGAGGTACATATTTGGCTATAGCCATAATTAATGGAGCCACATCACTGGGACGGTCATGGTGGACTTCATCCACCCTGAGTGTGTAAAGTTTAGCCAGGAGTGAACTGACTCCTTTATACAAGTGGCTCTTATGAAAAAGACAAATAAATAAAAAAGAAAAAACAAACAAAAATTTTGCTTATTATTTGCATAAACTAAGTTCAAATGAAACACCTATGAAACACTACTGCACAAATTCAGTGGGCCGCATACCCCTGGAAATAAACCCGGAAGTTCAGCAGCACAAGTTAAATTCATTTGACCTGCTTTGTTTGGGAGTCAGGGCGGTTGAGGCAGATATCTCAAAACCTCAGCACATTAGCAGCAAACCAAAACGATCTGCCCGACCAGACTCCACTTCTTTGGGTTAACTGACCTTATATATAACCATCCCTGGGCCAGCACGTACCATGAATCTGCTGACAGTTTCTTAAAGTAACTGTCAGCACTCATCTCCAAACAGCCCTCAAGTCCGGATTTTTTGCAAAACAGATCAATTACCTGTTTTTTTTCACACAGTAGAGTGGATGAGCTGTTGAAAGGAGCGTGAGAGAGAGGAGGGAGAGGTGAAAGTGTTTGCTGTAGTTTAAGTAAACAGAAATAGCATGATAATAGAGAAGAGTGAAGAAGAGAGAGCTAGAGATCCGCATAATTACTGTGCTGTCACTGTGTTTAGGTAAATGAGGGTCTGATAAGGCCCAGAGAGAGGAGGTGCGGTGTGAGGAGTGAAAGATTAAAGAAGTACACACATATACATGCGATCATCTGGTGGGTGATGGGCTCTGAAAGCTAAAGACACAATGAAGAAAATAATCAAGAAAAGGATGAAAAGGGAGGAGAGAAAGATAAAGATGTGTACGTGTGATGAGTCTTGAAGTCTTAACAGTGGATCAGCCAGTTTTCCCCAATTCTGAATCTACAGGGCACCATTTGATTGGTTTAGTTAAGAGAGTCTCCCGCAGGCGTACCGTCTGATTGGATGAGTGGGAAGGCCAGTAAAATTTTGACACACACTCTCCATCTTAGACAAATAAAGGTACAAACTTTCAGTGACACATGTATTGTGGGTGTCCATACCTGAGCGGAGGTACCAGAGCAGCTCAGACAGAAAACAGCCAACATGAGGACGTGCACGCTTTTGTCCATAACTCTGCTGGGCCTGCTGCTGTGGGTCTCCTGCATCCAGGCCGACGACACAGACGCCAACACTGACAAACAGACTGAAACACAAGAGACGTCAACAGAAGAGACTCCAGGAGAGACAGAAGTGGAGGAGGAAACCAAAGAGGCACCAAAGAAAGAGAAAACAACGGAGATAGAGGAGGAGGAAGATGTAATGGTTCTCCACATCAACAACTTTGCCAGAGCTCTCAGCGAAAATCAGTATTTACTGGTTGAATTCTGTAAGTAGTTATGAATAATATCTAATGTAGAAACAGCAGAGTGATCACTGTTAATGATGAATAAACTCTTTTGTGCCCAATAGGTGACATTAAACTATATATATTACGTTTGTGTTGCTTTTTTAGCACAAATAACATCAGTGACAACATATGTTAGGCCAAAATGGATTATCATTGACCAGTTTTGTGTTAAAATGTGTCACAGATCCGTACTTTCCTAAAGAAGACATGCAAATGTGATGGAGTGATACAAAAACTAAAGAGTAAAATTAATATGGAGGTTACTTCTTGACTTTGGGGACATCAATACTAAAATAAAGCTGAAGAAAGCCTTGGGATTGGACCGAAAGCTTCAGGAATAGCTAACTAAGTGGACCTTGAGTTTAGAATTTTTAGTAAAATATAAATGTAAAATGTCAGAGTGTTGCACCACTGCTCTCTGTTCTGGCCCTCGCGAGCACTGAGGCGTTATCATACAAACGTGCATACACGTGGCCTCTCCTGTCCAGATGCTCTCTTGGTTCAATTCTCCCACAGATGAACTCAGCACTGCAAGTGGAGAGGTCATGACAAGGAAAAGAGCAAAGGGGATAAAGGCTAAGCCCAACTGCCACCATTGCTATCAGCAGCTCATTTCCATGCGTATATACCGGGCATGTGGTGCTGATAGCAACAAAAAACTGGACAGAACAGAGGCCTGTGGAGTAGCTGCGTGTCTGCTGCTTTGGTTATCCATCCACCCCCCTTAATTTCAAGATTTTTTAGATTTTCAGTAACACATTTAAACTCAGTCCCATGTTGTATAAAGAGATTAACTGTCTATGCGTGTGTTTTTGTGTGTGTAGATGCTCCCTGGTGTGGCCACTGTAAACAGCTGGAGCCACTTTATGCAGAGGCTGCTGGGAAGCTAAAGACGGAGGAACCAGCACTGCGTTTGGCCAAAGTGGACGCCACAGAGGAGAAGGAGCTGGCTGAGGAGTTTGACATCGTAGGCTTCCCCACTCTGAAATTGTTCGTCAACGGAGACCGCAAGCAGCCCGTCGACTACACTGGTAAACACACACACAGGGACACACACGTAATGTAGGCTAACTGTAGACTACACCGTTAAAGGTCCAGTGCGTAACATTTAGGAGGAGCTTTTGGCAGAAGGGTGAGGCAGGCAGTATCCAAATGGTTGCAATCTGCAATTTCACCGCTAGATGCCACTAAATCCTACACACTGGCCCTTTAAAGCTGCTGTCCAGCTTTTCAGATTTACAACCATATGTGCCTATGTCATCACTGAACCTGAACAGCCCTGTCTGAGCCTAGTGTGTGTGTGTGTGTGTGTGTGTGTGTGTGTGTATTTACCTTACCTGTTCACTGCTGAACCTGTCTGGCATCTTTTATATGCCTTAAGTTATTTGATTGGATCAGTCGTTTTTGTGTCTTTAATGTTTGACTGTGCAAATCAACTGTATTTTATTTTATTTTGTATTTTTATTGTGTAATTATTATGTATTTTATTTTTCTTTTAATATCTGGTTAAAGAAATAGTTCAACCTTTTGTGGGAAACACACTTATTTGTTTTCTTCTAGAGAATTAGATGAGAAGATTGATACCAGTCTCGTGTCTGTGTGTTAACTATGAAGCTTTACCCAGGAGACGATTAGCTTAGCATAAAGTAAAGACTGGAAATGGTCAAACAGCTGCCTATCAGCACCTCTTAATTTTACTAATTTGGCACATGTGGCACCGGAAAAATGAATTGTTTTTAAGTCTAGGGAAATTAAACAATTAACAATGAAGTAGTCCAGCACCTAACCCCCTGTAAAACCACAATGTGTTGTTTTTGCAAGAAGTAAACAAACAAGATATAACATGTTATTTGGTGAGCTTTAGAGGTGCTGGTATACATGGCTTTAGCTCAACAGTCAACGCACAGACATGAGAGTGGTATCAATATTCTCATCTTAAAGAAATTTCCCAAAATGTCAAACTATTATTTTAAGTAGTGAAATGTAACACTGGTAGGCGTATTTTTGAACTTTGGAGAGCCGCGCTAGCTGTTTCCCACTATTTCCAGTCTTTATGCTAAGCTAACCATCTACTGGCTCTAGCTTCATACTTAACGTACAGAGGTATCAATCTTCTCTCGGGAAAAAATAAAACAAATAAATGCATTTTCAAAACTTGGTCATGACATTAACAGCCATCACTGAGTCTAGTGTGTACAATATGTGTGTGTGTGTGTGTGTGTGTGTGTGTGTGTGTGTGTGTGTGTGTTTTGTTTACCCTACATGTTCACAGTTTGCTGTGTTAACTGGTCCTTCACTCACATACCTCTGCCTATTTGTCTGAATCAACATATTTTTGCACATTTTTATAACCTAGTTGACTTGAGCTACACTGTTACTTTTGTTTTCTTTTTATCTTGGTGTGTTAGCACCTGAAGCACCTGAAATAACTCTGACATGACTTGACATGACTTGAATTTGTTTGTGGTTGTATGTGTTTTCCAGGTAAGAGGTCAGTAGAGGGAATAATCCAGTGGATGAAGCGTCGTGCAGGCCCTGGTGCTCCAGTGCTTGACTCTCTAGACTCTGCAGCTCAGTTCATTGATTCCCATAACATCACTGTTGTAGGATTCTTTGATGTACGTTTATCTATTTTATCTATCCTTACTAATAAATCATAAAATCACATATTTATATTTAAATTTACATTTATATTTATATTAGGATCTGGAAAGTGAGGCAGCCAAGTTGTTCAAGGAAGCTCATTTGGAGATGACTGACATGGAGTTTGCTGTGTCATCGAGTCCTGAGGTTTTCCAGAAGTATGAAGTAAAAGCCAACTCAGTGGTGCTCTTCAAAAAGGTGCGAACATGTTATGATACTAACTGAAAGGCACATAGTCAAGTGTTTTATAGAAGGCAGATCCAAGACACAAGTAGCCGTAATGATGTTAGCTTTGCTGCCATCTAGCGCCCAGAGATAGTGTATGCAGTGTTTTCCTTTTTGAGGCCCAAATGTCCTCACAAGGATAGAAAGGTGAGGATATTTTACTGATTCTGACTTCTGTAAAAGGGTTTTCAAACTTTAGGAACTTTAGATTTAGGGTGTAGTTTAGTATTAAGACAAAGCTTAAGTTAGGTTTAGGGTTAGATCTAGCCATATAGCTGAAGGTAAAAAAAGGATTAGGCCTGTAACTGAGACTGTAACTTAGACTGTAAATGAGAAGCTGAAATGAGCAGCTGTTTGAGAGTTTTACTTGATATTTGAATTACATAGTTAAGCAATATTCAAAATTGTAGAATGACTAATGGATTTATTGACTCATTGTTTCAGAACTAGAAGAGATTAGTAGGTTAGGGTTAGGTCTACCGAAGTTGAGTAAAACAAACGTGTGTGTGTTTGCTAGTTTGATGATGGCAGAGCAGACTTTGCGTTGTCAGAAGAAGGGAAGCTGGACAAAACAAATTTGACCACCTTCATCAAGGAAAACAGCCTGGAGCTGATCATCCCATTCAGCCAGCAGGTAACACACACACACGCACACAAACGATTACAAAATTCAAATTAAATGTAAAATTATATTGAAATAATACTGTATGTCAGACTGCAGATAAGATCTTCACCTCCAGCATCATCCTGCACAGCCTGCTGTTCATCAACTCCTCTGTGGAGAGTCAGACAGCCCTGGTGGACGAATCCAGGACTGTTGCCAAAAAATTCAAGGGCAAGGTAACAGTGTGATGTGTGTGTGTGTGTGTGTGTGTGTGTGTGTGTGTGTGTGTGTGTGTGTGTGTGTGTGTGTGTGTGTGTGTGTGTGTGTGTAGGAAAGTGTGTCTTTGAGAGAAAGTCAGTGACAGAAAGACATAAACTAAATTTAACCTTATTGTCTTTGTTTTTTATGTCTCGTGTGTGTGTGTGTGTGTGTGTGTGTATTATGTAGATGCTGTTCATTGTGATCGATGTGACAGAAGCCCTCTCTCATGTGCTGAGATACTTCGGCGTGTCCGAAAATGACGCCCCCACTGTACGCATCATCAACATGGAGACAGGAAAGAAGTTCACCATCGCTGCCAGGGATCTCACAGAAAATTCACTGAGACAGCTGTGCCAGGAGGTTGTGGATGGCACTGCCAAGGTAACACACACACGAACATGCACACATTTCATATTAAGTCACACAGCAGCATTAAACCCAATAACTTGTCTTGTTTTGTGGTGCAGCCCTACTATCGGTCTGAAGAGATCCCAGAGGACTGGAATAAAGGACCAGTCAAAGTCCTGGTGGGGAAAAACTTTGAGTCTGTTGCTCTGGACCCGACCAAAAACGTCTTTGTGGAGTTCTGTAAGTCCGTTTGTCCGCCTGCGTGAGTCTGCACTGTAGAAACTGTAATTTAGTGAAATCAACTCAATCAATTTCAAATTTCTCATATCTGCTTTCAAACTATTTCAGAATCATTAGCTCTTGACTTAAATGATAAGTTGAGTTAATGTTCTGCTTAGTGTTCATTAACTCATCAACTTTTCAACGTTTCTTAAGAAATACTGGCTGGGTCTGAAAACACTCCCTAAATGCTACCTAATGGACTGTGTCACAGCACAGGTAGTACTGGTAATGGTTTGTTCTTAGGTCAGGGTGATTTAATTACCGCTAAACCTTGCTGCTGTATCAGATCTAACAGGCCACAACATACACAGAATGCCTAGACTGCCAACAACAAGAAAGGATGCAGGCCTTACCTGAACCCTGCACGTGCACTGAGCACAGCATTAGTTTCAGTTCATTTAGCTTAACAAATAGACGCAGACAGAAACTAAACCAAGATACTTCAGGGATGAAGGTTATTATTCATTGTCCATCGCAGTCTCAACAAATAGTTCCTTTGTCGAAAAGTTATTATTTCCAACCTGTAGCTAAATATATATATGTGAAAGTGTCTAAAAAACGAACATGGATGCCTCATCATCCATCATTCAAGGTCATTCAACAGTCATTTAATGGATACTGTGCTGATCTAACCCTCAACATTACCGACACAAGTAATCATACAACTGTTGCTCAAAGCTAGACAGCTAATGTTATACATTCAGTGTTCAAAGGCAGTAAGACGATTGGAGTCTCCAGTAATAAGAGAAGCAGACTTGTTGAAATAACAACATAAATGCAGTGTAGACGTCGAGAAACCCACTGATACAAAACCAGCTACCAGATGTGCCCTTTCATCTTCTAAAAGTGTGTGTGTGTGTGTGTGTGTGTGTGTGTGTGTGTGTGTGTGTGTGTGTGTGTGTAGATGCTCCATGGTGTGGACACTGTAAGGAACTGACCCCCATCTGGGATCAGCTGGGTGAAAAGTACGCCGACAATGATGACATCATCATAGCCAAGATGGATGCCACGGCCAACGAGGTGGAGTCTGTTGTTGTTGAAGGATTCCCAACACTCAAATATTTCCCAGCTGGTGGCAAAGAGGTACACATACAAACTTACACACATGTCCACCTACACGAGCTCTACACACAGACATAATGTTTATATGATTTTTCTTTTAATTATTTCTCTCTTCCACTCATTCTGTCCTCCAATATTTTTTTCCTTTTTCTCTCGCTTTTCTGTCTCTTCCTCCTTTGTTGTCCTGTAGGTGGTCGACTACACTGGAAAAAGGGATCTGGACACCATGTCTAAGTTCCTGGATGATGGAGGAGTGTTGCCTGAGGGGGCAAGTGAGGAAGGGGAACCTCAGGATGATGAGGAAGACGAGGAAGGTGACGACGCTGGTGATGATAGCAAGGTTTGTATTTTTACTGCAACTTTTATATTTTTCTCGATAATATAAATCTTCTCCACTCATTACTCTCCCATTTTATTTTTCTATCTTTCAGGAGACTGATGAGTCTGCAGAGGGACTGACAAACACAACATCTAAGGATGAGCTGTGATGTCACTTCGGTTTCCAGCCAATCAGGATCAACCTAGCATCTTCCAATTTTTCTTAATAAAATGAATTTGGGTTACAAACATAAGATGTTATGTACTTATGACTATTGTGAATGGACTATAAACACTGTTTAGATTTGTCATCCCCTCTCTCTTTTCTGCCTTCCCTGTCTCCCCCCCCCCCAACAATTATAGCTTTTCCTATGAAGACATATTTTATAGTTATTTTAGTTTTAGTATAATGTCATCCAATATCTGTTTATGCACCAGCATCCACTTATGGTTGCTCACCGGAGGTGTTATAGTTGTTGACAAATACATTAATAAACACTTCTGCTTACTTTTCATTAGTGTATAATCACCTGAAAATAAGAATTGTTGTGTTTTTGTTACCTTAGAATAAGCCCTTTATATCTACAGAGGGAGCGGGTCCTCTTCTACAGAGTCCGCCATGTTGCTCCGCCATGTTTCTACAGTAGCCCAGAACGGACAAAGCTGGCTAACTAGCTAGGCCTGCTTGTGAGCTTGGATTATTACTCAGCACCGAAGTGAAGATCCAGTGTTAGCAGTGTCAGCTAGCTCCTGTTGGCTAGAATGACCACAGAGAAAGACTTTAGCTAACAGGAGCTAACTGGCTAAATCAGGTAGCTGTTGAGCTTGCTAGCTTAAGAGGCAAGACAACACCACTGTCATAAAAAGTGACATTATGAAATAAGAAGTGATATGAAATAAAAGTGTTACTGGCGAAAATGTTGCTATGAAATAAAAACAAACTTTTGAAAAAGGACATTTAGAAATAAAAATGAACTCTTATAAAACTCTGTTATTATGAAAATAAGAACGATGAAATAACATTTCATGATAATAAGTTGAGTTTTATTCATTTCTTTAATTATTTCACAAATTATTGTTTCATTTGTATATTTTATGCAAGCTATTCATGTGATTATTTAATAATTATTTATTTAATATTGAACACTTTGGGTCTCCATAGATTACAATATATATAATATAATATATTCAATAGTTAAATACTAGTTATAAATGCTAAATAGGGGTGGTTAAAGTAGAAAAGTTAGCTTTTTTGGTGCCCTTTCTTAACTTCCACCATGCAAAAGAGAGTGAACTACTCTCATTGTATAAATAAAGGTTGAATGAACTGCCATACTACCTTTTTTGAATCAAGATACTGTAAAAATTTATGCCACATTTATAACTACAAATACTCACAGGAAATACATTTTTGTACCAATGATTTCTATTATTATTTTGTGATCATCACTTGTAGCTTTTCCTTCAAACAATTAGTGCACAGTTATCCAGTAAATACTTTTATGTTCACATATTTTATTGTATTTTATTTCTTGGTAAATAAAATAATGTATATGCTAAGCAAATAATTCAAATATTACTATATTATGTCTAGGTAAATGCTGTAACTGTAAATAAAGTGCTGCCAGAGAATGAGTTTGGCATTTAGGAAACAAGTGACAGTAAAAAGGTAGACTCATATGACGCAAGCCGGTTAACAAGGTGAGTTTGTACAAGGGAAACCGGTAAAGACGGTTGGTTTTCAGTCTGTGGGAAACAAAATGCTTCTAATTCCTGAGGAAAACAGGTTCAACAGGCTGTGATGTCACGACAGACACCAACATGGTACGCGTTTCCCTGCCCTGCCAGCCGAGCTTCCTCATTTGTCCAAGGTAAGACCACTGCTCTGATATATCTCACTCATCACGCTGTTTAATTAGTGAAGAAGGACATGTACTACTCTTTGAAGGCAGTGTTAGGTGTTTGTACATGTCGGCGGCAGGTCTGTCCCTGTTTGGATCAGATACCAGGTCTTGGATGTATCTCGTTTACATAAGAGAAGCGTCCCATGTAAGCTAGAATTACTTGACTGCATTCAGCAGGTGTGTTTAATGGCTGATACAGTTGGTTTCAGGTGACATATTGGCATGAAAACACATCTTGTGGAGAAGAAGTGAAGGTGGGATGACATGATTCAGGATTACCTGTGTTCAGTGCCACGCACTATAATGACACTGTTATTTTGAACTGATAGTAAGTGTTTAACTGAGCATTTGAACTGTATTAAGGTGATGGTGAGTATGACCTATTTAAAAATGTAGATACTTCACATCAATTTAATTAGAGTGAAAATATTTTGAATTGACGTTCTCTCTGAATCTACTCTATTTGTATTCATGTATATATAGTGCTCTGGATTTACTTATCATATACAGTCATTTGTACCAGACAAGTAGATGAAACTGCCCATATTTTTTGAGTGATTTTTACATTTCAACTTTGAAAGTAATTAAGAATAATATAGTCTCACAGTGTCATATACTGAAGAAACTGACAGGATATCTACTTTGTCTTTGTACTAACTACACTGTGATGCTGCAGCTTGTGTGTGTTGTTTTGACTCTGTCACTTTAACCCTCTGTTGCTCTGGTGAAAGTTGGTCTCAAGAGAATCTCTCTATTGTTCATGTAGTAGTGGTGGGAGGAGGCGATACCAGTAACTCCCACAACAGAATCAGAGCTGCAGATTCGACTGAAGCAATGTGACATGTGACCGGCATCCCACAGCTTGAAGTACAGAGAGACTAAGAGCTGAGGTGTTCACAGTACCTCCAGTATTTAGAAACTGACTGACTTTTGTTCAGTGTCCTCATACACACTGGGCTGGTAAAAAGCTGTAGTGTTCCCATTCAGGAACTCAGTAGAGATGGCACTAACAATACAGAACAGTGTATTACAGGTACATTAAAAACTGGGGAAATGTTGTTGAGTAAGAATAAGAAAGCCCTTGGTGGAGCACATAGCTCAACCAATAACAATAGAAAATCTAAATAGAAAATCTGCAACGTGGTCTGGATCTACATCAATCATCCTGATTATTTTCATTCAACTAAGTGCAGTAAAATGTTCAAAGACACCCTATATAGAAATATATAAAAAAGAAATCCAGTTTCCCCAACTGGATCTGGATCTACACCAAAAATGAATCGCTTGTTGTTTGACAAAATAATCTTAGCTCAAGGTCCACTTGTTAGCTTTTTGTAGAGCTTTAAATTTCAGTCTTTATCAGTGGATTGGACTTTTTTCAATTGAATGAACACCAGAAACAGACAACTTCAGCTGACTATGAACATGTGGAACAGGTGGTTGTGTATGTGGGGGGGCCTTGATCTTTCTGCGGCCGTCTACTGACATTCCTAGTAGATGCTCATACCAGTTTTGATCCATTGTTCACAGACAGCAGATGTTGTCTGTTTCCGGTCTTCATTCAGTCTCATTGACAACTGAGCAAATTACATCTGCTGATGAAGGCTGTGAGATACGATCTATTTTTGTTGTTCACCTATCTTTGTTCAGCCTTGTTGTACTTGTTTGTATGTCGATTTCTATCTATCTTCCTGAAAATTGTTCTTGGAACTGGGTGTAAGTACAGTGAGAGCAAATTAGTCAAATTCCTTGTATGTGTACACATACTTGGCCAATAAAAGCTGATTCTGATTCTGAAAACTGTAGAAAAAGCTAGTAAATGGACACTGAATGGAGATAATTTTGTCAAACTTCTACTTCTGAGTTCCTTAACTCTGCAGCTAATTTCAATGAAATAGTTACAAGTTTTTAAGATCCCACTAACTAACAGATGAATAAACAGGTCCAAAAATATAACCTCCTTGAAGGAATCATGTAGAAAAAATAATGCAATGCAAAGGAGAAAATGCAGGTTTTACTATACTAAACACCAGCAAGAGTGTGTCCTTGTGTGTGAATTATCTGCTGTCTCTTCTCCTCTTTGTCACTAGCTTCCTGTGTGACTGGATGATCTCCTGATGGAACCTCCTTCATATGAGGAGGCCAGTCTCCACCCTCCTGTTCTGGGCACACAAGAGCTCAACACCCCCCCTCCCCCATCCTACGACGCCTACCTCCACTCTCCCTCAACACCTCCCCCAACCTATGGAGAAGCAGGTGAGTTAAAATCTCACTGGTCTCTCTTTCTCTATTTCTTTCACAGTTCATCTGAGAATACATCCACACGCATCTTTTGTTTCTCTGTTTTGGGCCTCTGTCCACACTAAACCTGTGTTTTTCTCACCCAAAAACTAAGCTTTCTGAAAACAGTTTACATAATGGGTGAATCTGAAAAACCTGTTTTGTGTTTAAGTGTAGATGGGGAAAAGAAGAAAGAAGAGATGTTGCCGTTTTGGTATTGTTTAGGCGTTTTAATGTGGATGGAGATCTTTAGGAAAACGACAAGCACTAGTGTGGATGCACATAATTTTCACACATGAACTAGGTTTTCAAAATTAGCTGGCTAGTGTGGACATAGTGGATACAGTCTAAGACTACGTCTACATTAAGCCATCTAAATTTTGAAAACACTGTTTTCGTGTGAAAGCATTCTACGTCCACGTTAGTGTTTTCATGTCATTTTTGTTTTGAGATCTCTGTCCACAGTGAAAACACCTGAACAACATAAAAATGACTAAATCTATTATTTGATGGTTGTGACATTTGAAATGCGCGATCAGAGAAAAAGTTAGACATGTCTTCTTAACTTTGCTGCCACACAGCTGGTTACTGCGCCGAGTGACATTACACCTCTGTCAAGTGTCCTCCTGTTCTCTGCGGTCTGTGGTTTTAATGCAGCCGATTTCACGATATGGCTGTTCTCATTTACGTATTTTTCTGTTTCCGTGCTGAGCAAGTATTAAATAGTTATTAATTCCCAGAGAAAGTTAGCGGCGACTAAAGGTTAACTTTACTGGCACACAGCCCCCGACCCTCACTGGGCTGGCTTACATCAGTGTTTTGCGAAAGCTCCGTTTACCCCGTACACACTGAAACACCAAGCAGGAGTTTTAAGATTTATACACCCTGGAGGCCGTTTTCATAAAGCTCAGTTTTGGGGGAAGAAAAACGCTGTTTTAGTTTGGACGGGGGGCTGAAAAGGAGAGAAAAAGATGCATTTACAAATCAGAATCAGAAACCAGAATCAGAAATTTAACTGGCTTTAATGGGCGTACTCTTAAGTATTTCTTTTTTCTAGTTACAATCCAACCAGATCATTTTCCTGTCCTGACTCCACCCAGGGTGCCAACTGCTGTGACGTCACCTTCAGAAAACACTGGAGTCATATTCCATCCAGTTACACAAAGTATTAAAACTACATCTTTACCATTGCTCTTAATAGCATACATACACAATAACTGGGCAGGTGAAAATAATTGAATTTGCTTCTTTTTTTGTTCCTGATATCCTCCTCTGTCCTGCCTGTGCCCTTTGAATGCCAGTTGGTGTAACACCGTCTGTCAGCAGCAGACAAACTCAGACAGTCGTAGTCGTGACCCAGCCGCAGCCTGTTCCTATCTCAGTGACATGTCTGGGAGACATCCCCGGTGTAGTGTGCTGCCCGCACTGCCACCACGTTGTCACCACTAAAGTCACATACCTGCCTGGGGGGGCTGCCTGGTGCATGTGTGTACTTCTCACCATGTTGGGGTGAGACACAGACACACACATGCATGAGTATTTAACGTCAGAGTGCTAAACCAGCTTTAACAAAAGCTTCATCTGTGTATTCTGTCTCTGCATGTCTGTTTCAGGTTGGTCTGTGGTTTCTGTCTGATTCCGTTCATGGTACGTGGCCTACAAGATGCACATCATTCCTGCCCACAGTGTGGAAACCATCTGCACACACACAGAAGATGACACTGTCAGGATTAATAAGGCTCCTCTTGTCCTATTTTTGTCATGATAAATAAACTGTTTATCATAAGCTAGGAAAGTAAATAGCTCGCTGCCCAAGCTACACAGGGAAGCAAGAGTGTATTTAAGGTATGATAAGTGTGTGATCTAAAGTTTACACAGTAAATACTGAACATAGAGATGGACAGAGGAGTGGCTTATGCTGCAGGAGCTGTTTGAGATGTTTCCACTGACGTTTTCATACAATTTTTTCACTATAAAAAGTTGTCGCAGTTGGACTCTTCGGAACTCACCACTGCTTTTCACTATGCAGGACAAAATTCCCATCTTTTTACAGCTACAGTACAAGGGGTGATTTGATTTTAAATTTGTAATGTGATCTTTGTCATCATATTCCAGATGAGATGGTTGAGAAACACATTTTGAACATTTTAAGGCATTCTTCACAAGCAGACAAGCGTTTCTAATACATAGAAGAAAACTATGCAAAAACACATTTGACTTTTTGTAAGAATGTATGGGGGGGGGGTTAACTAAAATTAATGAGCAGGAAGAGAATTCGTCCCTGCATGAGCATACGGCACCATTTTATGCGTGCAGGATGCTTTACATTAATGACTGCAGACGAAAGACTAAACAGTGGGGAACAGAGGACATTTATGATGAACATTACGATGTCCAGGACTTAATTTATTTGTTTGTCATTAATTGGACAATTGTATTTTTTATATTTAAATACTAAAAGAACTAAATCTTTGTTATTTCTCTTTTTTTCTAATGCAGATACCACTAACATTAATTTAAACTTTAATGATGAAGGGGGCAACTTGTCCAGGCTTGAATGCCAGACATGATTTTCTTTGTTAAAGGCCCAGAACACATCCAAGGTAAACCCACACAAGTGATTTTAATCATTTTGGCTGATTAGACCTTTTCTCCGGGCTGTGTGGGGGTGTACAGACCGATCTACTGACTTCTCCCTCACTCTCCGCTTTGTTGCTCCTGTTATGGCAGTAAATACTGTATAACACCTTTATCATTTTTATTATACATGGAAGTTAGGTGGCCTGATGTAACACACCTGTGTGGGTGTGCAGTGCCGTTAAGGAGGATTCTGCTACTACTCAAATTGATTGACAGAACTTTTAATACAAAGAGGTACATAAGACAATAACTAAATTTAAAAGAATAATGTTTTTGGTTGTTTCCTTATACTGGAGTTAAACAGGTTTATAGTTTGAATTATGTTCATCTGTTGAGAAACACAAAATTGTGATTTGCAATCTATGATTCAAACACTTCAATTGTGTATACTGTGCCTCAAACCTATATATTATTAACTGCTGCCTTAGCAACCAGTGGAGGCTTTATTCCAGGATAGTTACCCTAACTGATAGCCTTGTCACACCAGATACATAGCCTATAAGCTAAATTAGCCACTTTTTTGTAGTGCTTTGTTAACAGGTGAAAGCAGCTACCAACAAACAGTGTTGAGCTTCTTTTAAATTAGCTGAATTGATTGTATTAGTGTAAATATTGGATTTTATTTAGATGTAAAAAAAAAAATGTGTTTGGTGACACGTGTAGTTCTTTTCGCCAAGTGCGACATATTGTTGATCACAGAAATCCCCAATATCTTGGTTGACAACTGGTCATTGTCGAATGAAAGAAATCCCCAATTTCTACTGACTGGGAATTACAACTCTGATGCTGAGGTGAACGTTTTTTTCTGCCTCGACTGCTTGTAATTACAGTCTGAACAATATGATGTGACTGTGGCAATAAACCCCCTGTTTTTACGCAAGATATACACATGGTTCTTGTATGAGATATAACGTGTTAATTAGTGAGCTTTAGAGATGCTAGTAGGCAGACATTGTTACCTTTGGACAGAGCCAGGCTAGCTGTTTCCCCCTGTTTCCAGTCTCTGTGCTAAGCTAACTTTCTCCTAGCTATAGCGTCATATCTACCAGACAGATACTGAATGAGAGTATTGATCTTCTCATCTAAACTTCTGCAGGAAAACGAATAAGCATATTTCTCAAAATGTTGAACTATTCCTTTGATCATATAGACTTGATATATACTGTGATATAGACCTGCTGTGAATACCAGGTATAGAAAACAGGGTGACGGTTGTGGCTGAAGTATATGAGAAGTGCCAGTCCTGCAGAGTCTATGCACTTCAGTACAATGACTGATTGATGCACCTACTTTACCTGTTGTTATTATAATAATGTGTGGCGCTCAGTATCCCTGCCAACTTCCTCTTTTTTTAATCAAAATGTTGTCATGTTATTATTTATCATCCTATCATGTTGATGGGGAAATAAAAATGGTCTTGGTTACTTTGACAAAGCTGTGAAGTAGTTTTATTTTTCCAACATTTGTGCCAGTGGGTGGATTTTACATATGAACACGCATGTGTTTGAGTGCTTGAGCATAATGTGTGTGTGTGTTTGGTGAGAGTGTATGCTTTTGTGCTTCCACTTTGACCTTGTTGAGACTAACAGTGTTAGGCAAAGGGCATTTAGATATTAGTGATATACTTGATATGAACAGCAGCCAATAGCAGCGATACAGCAGGGCTCAGATAGAAAAGTTAATCAGCTACAGACTGGTGGGCCTAGTCGGCAGATAACAAAAGCATTCACAACTACCAGCTCAGCACTGATACACACACACACACACACGCACATATATCAGCCCTTCCTTTCACCACTCCCTCCATACCTTACTGTCAAGCTTGTTCCAGTGCCCAGTTTGTCAGTCTGAGGGTGAACCGTCATGAGGACGCTGTTGCTGCTGGGGGTGTCGACCTTCTGTCTCTGTGTGTTTGTCACTGCTGACACACAAGCCGACCGACAGGCAGATAAATCATCCCCTGAGAAGGATGGAGTTTTACAGCTGAAGAAAGGAAATTTCAACAGGGCACTGAGAAAATATAAGCAGCTGCTGGTGCACTTCCGTAAGTTACCTACATGTTTGTACAGGCTAAGTATTAAAATGACAAAGCCAAATAGCCACCTCACACTGCAGCATATTCATCATGTTCCTTATTTATACTCACTGTGTGTGTCTGTTTCTGTGTGTGCAGATGCTCCCCTGTCAGGAGAAGGCTATCGCGTCTCTGCAGCGTTTGAAGGTGCTGCTGCAGAGCTTCAGGGGTCAGAGGTCAAACTGGCAGTGGTTGATGTGACAAAGGAGAAGGACCTGGCTAAAGAACTCAATGCGACAGGCCTCCCCACAATCAGGCTGTACCTTTCTGGAGATAAACACAACCCTGTACCCTGTCCCGGTACGTGCAAATAACAAATAGTATATTATACGTACATTAATATCAGTTAATGGAGGTGTAATGTATCACTTTATTAAGAACTAAATCTTTAATAGTAGCTTTATTCCAGGTAAAAAGATCTGGGATTACTCTAGAAGAACCGAGCCAATCAACTAAGGTCATCACTTCCCATGAAAATGTGCATGTAACCATCTAATAAATATAAATTAAACAATTATACAGTACATGCATGTACTGTATGTAGGCCTATACTGTATGATCTTAGTCCTCACGAAGAAAAGAACATCATGCAGATAATCAGTATTAGCCTGGCTGTGCTGGCTAGCACATTAGCTAAAATCTTTGCTATACAATCCTGCTTTCACCCATCTTTTTTCCTCCTATTTGTTAAAAGTTTCTTTAGGCTCAGCTAAGCTAATCACCTCCTGGCTCTAGCTCAGTAGTTTACCCACGGTCATGAGTGGAATCGATCTTCTCATCTAAATCTCGGCAAGAAAGCAAATAAGCGTATTTCCCAAAATGTCAAACTATTTCTTTAATAGATAGATAGATAGATAGATAGATAGATAGATAGATAGATAGATAGATAGATAGATAGATAGATAGATAGATAGATAGATAGATAGAGTACTTTATTAAGTATTAAGGGAAATTATACCGTTACAGCAGCTTGGAGCAAAAAAGAGATAATGAGCAAAAAATTATACAATACTTATCAACAATAACTTAAGTGGGATCATTTTTTGTACATATATACATGTGTAATGCATGTGTTTTTCTAACTGAGCTGTTGAATCTTATTTGGTTCGGTTACATTGAATGTGAAAATTATTTGTTTTCCTGGATTGTGATTAAGTTCCTAAGAGCTCGGCTTCCATCTTGACCTGGCTGAAGAGGAGGGCAGGGTCTGCTGCTGACCTCATCACTGATCTTAGCCAATCAGAGGCCTCAGAGGAACTGACAGTGGTTGGATTTTTCAAGGTGAATTACAACTGTTTGATTTTCCAGCTTCTCACTGGTATTGTGACTGTAATCAATTACCTGAATAACAATTTGTGTGTGTTTTTATGTGTGTGTGTGTGTGTGTGTGTGTGTGTGTGTGTGTGTGTGTGTGTGTGTGTGTGTGTGTGTGTGTGTGTGTGTGTGTAGGAGCTGAACGATGAGTACGTCCAGGTGTTCTACGCTGCAGCGATTGACCTTCCTGATGTTAGCTTTGCTGTGACACAGAACAATGAAGTTATCAGCAAATATGGTCTCACACACGATGTTGTACTGCTGCTCAAAAAGGTACTCTAAATACAACATACACCAGACACAACACACACACCTCTGACAGATGGCTGTATATGTCTGCGTATTGTATGTGTCTTTGTGTTTTCTTAGTACTGACTGTATGTGCGTGCGTGTGTGTGTGCGTGTGTGTGTCTGCTGCAGTCTAAGCTCATCCAGGCTTACAAAATGATGCCTCAGACGTCTAAAGAGGAGCTGATCATTTTTATCACTGTCTACCAGATGGACCCAGTGACTGAGTACACTGGACAGGTAGAGTATTAGATGCATGGTGCAATTTCACACACATACTGTATAACTGCTCTACTCCCAAGTTGGTGTGGGGGATGTTTTTTTGTATTTAAACTCACTGAGACGGGTTACTTCACTGTATTTATACACTGAAGAATTTCTATATTAGTTTGTGTTTTGGTTTCAGTTGCCATTTTTAGGTTGAAAATCTGAAGGTCACATACCTCTTTGAATGAATATGAAAAATTGGAGGTTTTCCTTCACATTAGGCCTTTCATTACCCTGGCAAGGGTAAAAAGTCAAATTTCTCAGAGCAAGACACTAGCAACACAGCTGAGATTTAATAGTTATTTTAACAGTTTACACTATTCAGACACACATAACCTTAAATTGTTAATGGAGATGTATTTATGTTATTCTCTCTCTTGCAGACAGCCACTCAGATATTAACAGCACCCGTGTTGAACCACGCCATCCTGTTTGTCAACAAAAGCTCTGCTGACTTTAAAGAGATCTACTCTGCCTTTAACAGCGCTGCAAAAGCATTCAGGTTGAAGGTAAATTATTTCAAACAGCAGCACATACTAGAATAATCTTCTTGCAAGCTGTTACTTTACCTCTGCATGTGTGTGTGTGTGTATTCAGATTTTGTTTGTGTGGGTGAACGTGGATGAGCCTCGTAATGGTAGGGTAATGGAGTACTTCCGGGTTCGGGAGTTCGAGGCTCCTCTCATCCGATTGGTCAACCTGACAGACCATGTGACCTATCACCTGCCCTCAGACACTCTGGATGTAGAAACCATAAAAAAATTCTGCCAGTCCTATCTGGAGGGCAAGGCTAAGGTAACTTTCACTCTCTCGCATCTTGTGTGTAAAACATAACAGGAACTGGAGAAACAGCCTGTCCTGATGTAAATAATGTGTTTGTGTGTGTGTTAATGTAACAGCCTAAGATGCAGAGTGAGCCGATACCTGAAGGATGGGACAAACAGCCGGTGAAGGAGCTGGTGGGAATGACTCTGGAGAAAGTCGCCTTTAACCCCAACAAGACTGTTTTTGTCCTGTTCTGTATGTAAATATACTGTTCATTTAAAAACTACTCAGTAAGCTTGGACTTGGAAATCTGCAGGTCAAAAGCCATCTAGTCACCTCGGGTAATACTCAGCTAAATCTGGTCGAAAAGGGTAACGTCTAGGTTACGTGTAAGCATTGTTTTAGCAATTTAAAGCTGCAGTAGTCGATATTTTATGGATAAAATTACTGATGATGAACACACACAAAGAATTATCACCTGACTCTATAGTTCCCCTCAGCCCTACACAGCGTTTTAGCATCTTTCAGCTCATTGTCTTGATTTTCCAGCCCACAACTTTATTACTTCAGTTTACTCTCACTGCCCTGATCAACACTGTTCTAGCAGGCAGCTGTTGTCAGCAAGAAAGCTCTCATGAACCCTCTGCCTGCTCAGCACCAAACAGCAGTCAAAGTTAACGACTAACTTGTGAACATTAGTGGAGCATTTAGCAGCCAAAGAGCCAGATATTTCCCAGAGAGTTGGTGGAGACCAAAACAGAGCTAAAAGGAGAGTGAATATTGGACTTATGTTCATCAGGTGGCCAGAAACACAATTTCTAATGAATAATAATGTTGTTCCATGTCTGCTGGATGTGTAAATAGAGAACTGCTTGCTAATACATCAATAACTTAATAAGGTGATAACATGTAAAACTTGTGTTTTCAGCTCGTTTTGTTGCCCCAAAGTGGCTAGTAACGCAGGTTTAAATCTAATTTAAAAAAACAATTAAATTGGCACCTAGATATCATTTGACCAACAAATCCATGCTTCCTGGGTCACACTGCTTATTATCATTTACTGCTTTTTTTTGTTTTCTTTGTGCTCTCTTAACTTTCCACTCTTGATGTTGCTACTTGTGTGTGTTGCCACTTACTTACTCACCACCTATGCTTAAAAAATCTATTTCAGATCTTCCCTACAGTCAGGAGTCCCGCGCTCTGTTTCCACTGTGGGAGGAGTTAGCCGAGGCCTTGAAGGAGCGAGAGGACGTGGTCATCGCTCGCATCGATGCCTCAGCCAATGACATCAACATGTCAATGCAGGGCACCTACCCATCACTCTGCCTCTTCCCTGCTCTATATGCTGAAAGAGTATGGAGCTATCACAATTATTCTTTTTTGTATCTTCAGTATTTTCAAATGAAGTATGTTTTTTCAATGTGATGATTTGACTGTGAACTAGCTTTGAATGAACTATCAATAATCAATTCAAACTCTGTTAATATCAGAACCTGTTATGGGGTGACTGTGGTTGCGTTATTTTTTTTTTACAGAAACAAGAACATACAGTGTAAACGAGGATAGATAAATATTGTAATATATCACTGTGAGTCTTATGCATTAAAGGAGCAAATTATTGTGTGGGGATTATATGTTATAACCCTGCTCTGTGGGGGAAACTTGACATATATCGAGGTAATAATGTTCAGTTTGTGATATCTGTGTTCCTGTCAGATGGTGGTTTACCCTGGTAAGAGGAAGTTGAAGGACCTGGTTAAGTTTGTAGATAAAGAGATGGAAAAAGCCAAAAAAGACAGAGTTAAGGTAAAATTATCTCCTTTATTACTCTGCCCCACAAACACCAACACCACTGCAGTGGTTTGAGTTTGTATGACTGTGTGTGTTTGAGAGCTGCCTTTTTTCTGTGTTAAAAATAAACTCCTTCTTTTGTGTCTCCAGGAGGATGAAGACAGGAGGAAGTACATCGAGGCCATAAAAGCTGAAGAGGCAAAAAAAGCTAACAAAACCAAAGACGAGCTTTAATCCAAAAACAGAGAATACAGCGTGTGTGTGTGTGTGTGTATGTGTGTCATACCTTTTAGTTAGTACTTTTTAAACATGGATCTGGTTTTATCTGCTCAACCAAGCTGTCAATAACTGTCTGTCCAATCAAATCCAATAAAGTCTTCAGGTAAAAACTCTGATGGTTACAAGACTTTTTATTTATTTAACCTCAGTGGGTCTCGATGTCATGTTGATCATGGGAATTCAAAGTTGAAGACTTGATGTTGACTTAAACGAAGTTAAAAAGATCCTTGACTAGAAGTGTAGACTAATAATGAATAATATAATAATATAGAGCCCGATACATCAGCATGGTTGATATTATCGGCTGATTTTATCTTAACACGGATATTTTGTATTTGCTAATATGTTGGTCAATGAGTAACAAAACATTGCAGTATATAAATGCCAAAGATATGTTTGAGGTAATTTAGAAACAGTGTCTCCATTACACAGTTTGTCCACCAGAGATCACTGACAAGTTTCTTCTTTAACTGTAAAATTTCTTGTTCGGTTAAAAAAAAACCAACAACAAATTTTAAGGTTTCTTATCAAAATGTTTGTTCATGTTATGCGTTTATGTTAAAGGATAATGCTGGTGATATTCTATATTTATATAGGTATTGTCAAGAGCCCAGCTCCTTTTGGAAATTACTTATGCTTTTTTAAAAATGTAACTATATTTTTAAAGATTTATGTCTTCAGTAGGAACAGATGGGAGGCTGAGTGCCACAAAGAGGGTCAGGAAGTCAGAAAGTCTTGAGAGCTGGATTAACGCTGACACTAACAAAATGTAGATTATCTACTACTTTACAAAATAAATATCTGATGCTTCGCTAACATTTACCATCGATGACACTAGTTGTATTTTTTCTGGAAATTTGGGGATTTTAGGGGGCAGTTTGAAATGAAAACAAAAAAATGGTGGATATTTTATAGAATCATTCAGGCTGTAATATATTTAAATTTGATTACTTTCAGGCCAACATGACAAAATATTCACAAAATATTGTAACTAAGTACATTTACTCAAGTACTGTACTTAAGTACAGTTTTGAGGTACTTGTACTTTACTTTAGTATTTCCATTTTACTTTCTACTTCTACTCCACTACATTTGGGAAGTCAATATTGTACTTTTTACTCCACTACATTTATTTGACACTATTAGTTACTAGTTACTTTGGATATTTAGATTATTAATACAAAATATATCAACTAATAAATTATGATGTCTTTTAATGGATTAAGCTACCCAGCAGTATATAAAGAAGTTAAAATTTGCAGTACTTCTTCCACCACTGATATGGATCCACTGAGAGTCCATAAATGATAATAGGCCTACTGAAATGTGGCCCAGCCCTAAATTATAGTAATATGGGAAATTTAGGTTAGTATATAGCATATATATCTCCTTTTAGAAAAGAAAGAAAAAACATCCTCTTAGATTGACGGTTTTAATTTAAACCCATAATGAGCAGTTCATTCTCAGCCTGTGAGCTGCTCTCGGTGACGCGGTGTGACTTCACACGGAGGCTGGAGGAGCACGCCGCCGCTGCGCGCAGCTCTCTGACCGCCTCCTCTCGTTCTCTCAGCGGGCTGACAGGCAGCAGAAAGCCGGAGGGATGGAGCCAGCGGGCGCGTATGGCGCCGGGAAGGCCGGGAGCTTCACCTTCGATCCGGTCGCCTTTTTCACTCATCCCCGGACCATCCTCAGACTGATGTCGTGGGTAAGCCTCCTCTGCAATGTGTGGGTTGATATCGATGTACGGGCCTACCTGTATGCCCCCCTTTGCTAATGTGTCTTTTATCCAGTCATGTCATGATTATTATAAATCAGTATTTTTCTAAAAGTCTCAATATCTTTGAGTTAAATCCCTGATGTTCTGGGTACTGATGTACTGTTGTTCAGCTCGGTGTAATAAACAGAATAAAAATCATTTTGAGTGATGCAGCTTCTGGCTGGAGCTTCAGGACCAGCGTCTGATTACCATATGATTATCTGGAGCCGCTTTGTGTCTAGAATGAGCTCATGTGAATGCTTTGGATTTAAATGCCCGCTAACCGGAATGTAACACCTCTCTGTCGTCTCTCTGGTGTGATGCTGTGCAGCTGTGAGTCACCATACAGCATTTGATGTGCACTGAAGGAACAAGGAACAATCTGGTTTTATAGGAGGCATAGCAAGTTAACAGAAGCACACAAACCCTCTCTCTTTGTGTCTTTGTCTTGTAATTCAATTCGGTCCAACATGATTTGTCATAACCAATTTGCCAGTTCTCCTTAAAACAAAGCACATCTAACGGTGAAAAAATAAAATACAGTATGGTAAAAACAAAATCAAGTCAAAAGGAAGCATTTTTAAAAGAAAAAACAGATATTACAAATTGGAACAGGAAACTAAGTAGGCCTACATTTAGGCTCAAGTATTGTACTTTAGTTCAGTTTTGAGGTACTTTTACTTTACTTGAGTATTTCCATTTTATGCTACTTTCTACTTCATTACATTTTGGAAGCCAATATCGTACTCTCTCCTCCACTACATGTATTTGACAACATTAGTTACTTTGCAGATTCAGATTATTAATAATAATAAAAATAAAGAAATAGAAATCAACTAATAAATGATGATGTATTATTATGGATTAAGCTACCCAGCAGTATATAAAGTAATTGAAATTATTGCATCAATAATTAGAAGCCAGTGATATAATATACACTATTCCGAAATGGGCCATTCTGCATAATGAGTACCATAACTTTTGGTACTTTAAGTATATTTTGATGCTATTACTTTTGTACTTACTTAAGATTTCTAATTCAGAACTTTTACTGATGGAGTATTTCTACACTGTAGTATTGCTGATTTTACTTAATCTCAGTACTTCCTCCACCACTGCAGGTCAGTACAATAATGTGACATGTAGACCTTCAAATTAATTACCGAGAGGGTTTCAAGGAATGATGATTTTCATTATCGATTAATCTGACGATTATTTTCTCAATTAACTTATTAAGTGTTTGGTTTATAAACTGTGAGAAAATTGTGAAAAATTACCATCAAAAATTTCCTAAATCCAAAGGTGATGTCATCAAATTGCTTGTTTTGTCCAGCCAACAGTCCAAACCCCAAAGATATTCAGTTTACTGTCACAGAAGACAAAGAAAAGCAGCAAATACTCAATCAATTATTAAAATAGTTGCAATTATTTTTCTGTCAATCAACTATCAATCAATCGATAGCTAAAGATTGGTAATGAAATGTATAAGTTCTCCCATTTATTTTGCATACTGTTGACAGTCCTTCATTGTCACATTGTGCAGTTACAGTAAGTGCTACATGTCCATCTTTAGGTTGGTGCCCTATATTTGCATCCACTTTTGGATTTAGTAACAACATTTCTTAAAGGATCAGTTCAACCAAATTGCAAAACACTTGCCAATATCTCCTAATGGTAAGGAGCTATGTAAGATGGTCGTGGTTGGATTTTCTTCGAAAGACTTTGAAATATCTGGCACTGTGACCTTTGCCATTAACCAAAGGCAATTATTTGGAGATAATTTGATTGTCTTCATATTTATTTGGTAATATGCTCCACTAGACCACAATATAAACTTAAATGGAAAGTACGGCTAAAAAGAACAATTATTTTCATCATCGTCTGTTTGCTCTATAAAATGTCAGAAAATAGTGAAAAATGTCCATCATAATTTCCAAAATGCCCACAGTAATGTCTTCATATGTCTTGTTTTGTCAGGCAAACAGTCCAAAATGCAAAAATATTCAATTTATAATGATCTATTTAGAAACAGAGAAAACCTGACAATACTCAGAACTGAGAAACTGAAACCAATGAATGTTTGTAATTTTTGCTTGAAATGAAAAATGACTTATTAGTAGTATACTCGCAGATAAATTTTCTGTCTATTAATTAATTGAGTAATTGTTTCAGCTCTAATGGAAAGAGGCCTTAAGGCAGCTCCTGGAGGGGGTCCTGTGTCAAATTTGATAATATGCTTATATAGTCCTTAAATTAATTAACATTTAATCAAATTATAACTGTTCTAACTTGAGGGTAGAAGAGTTCTAAATTGAGGCCCACTTTGGGTTAATGCGGTCCTGGTAAACTGAATTTTGTTTGTGGTCGTCAGTGAAAATTTAGCAAAACAAAAGTATTGTACATTTGAAAAACTCAACAACAATAACTCCTCTCAGAAACAATGTCCATGGTTACTTAATAATAACCCAAAGACCCACTGAGGAGAGTTTTCTTCTCTACCTTATACAGAAGACTCTAATATCTGTTGACAGTGAGGTCTTTGGATTATCAACAGTTACCAGAAAATTGCTTCTGGAAAGACACACTGCTCTTCAGTTTGTCTCAGTGGTGGATATTAAAAAATCACTGCAAATAAAACTGAAACTTTCTACTTGGATCAATAACTTTTAAGAGCAAGTAGGAAGATGTTTTGTGTTTTGCGTGAAATGACCCTTTAAGAAATTTTGTTTGCTCTGTAACAACTGAGTCAATAGCACTCAGTATTACTGAGTAAAACTTTCCGAAAACTATCTGCATGGGTAGATAGGGGTAATATGTTTGTTATGTTTGGGGTTTTTTTGTAATGTCGGTGAACTAACCCTTTAAGACTAAAATAGAAGTATATCTTTGTATCTTGAAGTTTGTACTGGTGTGTCAGTGTGTGGCACGTATGAGGAACGAAAGGCATTCATACTCCAGTGTGAGTTCATTCTCTTCTACCTGTTAGATAATAAACCGGCCCACATGTCTTTCCCTGCAGGTTTTCTCCATGGTGGTGTTCAGCTGCATCGTGAACGAAGGCTACATCAACATAGGCAGCGAGCGTTTGCTCTGCGTCTTCAACAACAACGCTGATGCCTGTAACTACGGTGTCACTGTGGGCGTGACCTGTTTCCTCGGCAGCATCTGTTTCCTGATCCTGGACATTTACTTTCCCTCCATCAGCAGCGTCAGGGACAGAAGACGGGCTGTCCTGCTGGACCTCGTCTTCTCTGGTACGTATACACACAAATATAATGTGAGCAAATATTATAAGTATGTAGATACAAAAAGGCAACACATTAAAAACCAGCAATATTTAAAGCAAATGGTAAACACTTTTAGGTATATGAAAAACATGAAACTGTACCAGATTAAAAATAGAATACGGTAAAGACATAAAAAATCCAGTAAAATAAAATAAATAAAAATGTCCTTAATGTGGGACATGTGCCAGTCCTTAGAAGCAACTTGAAAGGAATAGTTATACGGATATACGCATATTTGCTTTCTTGCCGAGAGTTGGATGAGAAGATCAATACCACTCTCATGTCTATACAGCAAATATGAAGCTACAGCCAGCAGCTGGTTAGCTTAGCTTAGCACAAAGACAGAAAGCAGAGGAAAACAGCTAGCCTGGCTCTGTCCATTGGTATCAAAAGCCACTTACCAGCACTTATAAAACTCACAAACTACCACATTGTATCTCCTTTGTTTAATCCAGATGAAAACCAAAGCGTAAAAACATTGTACTTGGGGTTATGTGCGGCACTATTTCTTGGTTGGATGCAGTAACTTCCTGGAGTCTCTGCTGGGCGTCTGGCAATCTCAAACTGACGACATGACAAGATTCCCTGACTTTTACTTTAGAGCCACCAGGATGTCAAAGTTTTCTCTTATCCATTGTAATATCTCAACATCTACTAGATGAATTGGCACAAAATATTGTAACATTCATGGTTTGTAATAACTTTTCATCTAGCACTATCATCAGTGTAAATTTTAACACTTGTACAATACTTTGGTTTATGACAAACCAAAACTAATGACATTTCCATCGGGCTCAGTTGTACTTTGTGTTTAGTGCTAATTAGCAAATGTTAGCATACTAACACGCTGAACGAAGATGGTTAAAGTTATACCTGCTAAACATCAGCATGCTAGCATTGTCATTGTGAGCATGTTGACATTAGCATTTAGCTCAAAGCAATGCGGTGCCTAAGTTGAGCCTCACAGAACTGCTAGCATTGCTGTCGACTCTCAGTCTTGTTACTAATTTTCCATGATTTTCACCTATAGATTGAATGTCAGTGGATACAGTTAGAATGTTTTGCCAGTGTTATTGTTAACAACAACAACTGAAACAATGTTATCTGAAGCAATTTGCTCAATTAAAATATATTTGAGAAAATAAAGGAAATAAAATATAATTCAAATTAAAAAAAGTTCAGGAAAAGCTCTCTGATAAAAGTACATTTGAAGAAGAGATTTAATAGATGAAGCACATTACCTTTTCTGACTCCTCTGTGTCCCCCTCCAGGTCTTGCCAGCTTCCTGTGGTTCGTTGGCTTCTGTTTTCTGGCCAATCAGTGGCAGGCTACCTCTCCAGACGAGCTACCATTGGCCCAGGGCTCCGACGCCGCCCGAGCCGCCATCACTTTCTGCTTCTTCTCCATCCTTACATGGGTCTGTATGTTTAAAAGTATGTGTGTAAACTCTGTCTGTGTGTACATCCAGGTGTGTTTGTGTTCATCATCATGTTTGTGTGTGTGTGTATTCCAGAGTTATCAGTTGCTGTTGGCAATGAACAGATTTAAGAGCATTTCCTTCATGGAGGACAAGCAGAGGCTCCTGCCTAGGACCCCTCCCACCCTCTCTCTAGTCTAACACACACACACACACACACACACACACACACACACACACACACACACACACTCACACTCACACACACACACACACTCTGAGTCCCAGCTGTATATTACTGGTTGATTATGGGCATGTCTGAAAGTTTGGTCAGGTTTCATTCAGTGATGAGATTCAGAGTAGATTTGGGTGATATGGTTGAAGTTGATATGAAAATATATAGTACAATATTTTTCCAATATATATATATGATGCTCAATGCAATGAGCTGTGACCTACTGTTTTTCATCAGACAAAGCTAAAAACCCCCCAGCAAAAACCAATTATGTTAGTTTTTAATTACAGTTTGCTTTGAATCGTTAATTTGGTCAAGAGATTTTAGAAAAATTAGTATGATCGTATCATCATGATATAATTCCACTGAAAGACAACAAGCAATAATAACTAATCATTTCCAAGCTTTCCGAGTCCGAGTTTTCACTTCTCATAGATTTGTTTGTGGTTAATCTGTCTTTACTTACTATAATCGATACTATAATGAATTTGTGGGGCGGTGGTGGCCTAAAGGGTAGAGTTCGTTCTACTGACCAGCAGGATAAATCTCGGTGAGGAAAGTAAAGAGCAGTGCTTGCACGTCCTTCAGTACAACCACTAAGGTGCCCTTGAGCAAGGCCCTTAACCCCCAACTGCTCCAGTTGAGCTGCTCGGTGGCTGACAGGTCAGACTGTGGATTTACTTTCCAGGTGTGAATGTGTGTAAATGTGGGGATGTGAACAGGGTGTTCCTGAAAAAGAGCTGCTCTCAGTGAGACTTCTGTGGTTGAATAATAGATAACTTTTTTTTTTGCAATGCCAGAAAACATTGCTGGTGAGACAGAAACCGATTTATTATCCACTGATAACTCAATGGAGCCAGTTAAAACAATCTTACCACCAAACCTATAGCCATTCATCTCACTGTCAGAGGATGTGGAGAGGTTAAGCTGTAATTATATCAAAAAAGTACAATTACAAAGGATCTTTTTTTTAGTCTGTCAAGTCATTTTTCCCCCCAACAGTCCTGTGATAAATTCTTCCAATATTCTTCTGTAGAGGATTTGTAGCATGTGACAGAGAACGAAATCAATGTTCCTTTGACTTTGGCTACTCTTTGGGGAAGTCTACTGATTTTACACATTAAAGTTGGTTTTAAAGTTGTATAATATCTCCTGGCTTTCTAATGTCTGAGAAAATAACCTGAGTGATGTCATTAGGGTTGGGTTGAGAGAGTGAGACTAACTTTTAACAACATATCTGCCTTGATGAAGATGAGGGGATTTACCAAGCGGGGGTATAATGCTATAATATGCTCTCAAGTTGCATTATGGGAAATTGAGGATCCAGCATTTTTGGAGTTTAACACATACTAACTTTATGAAAGCATAATACTAAATCGCAAGACTTTTAAGAACAGTTTTATGAAGTGACCTAAACCTTTTGTACTCAGCTGCTCTAGTTTCTTCAGTCTTCCTTCTTTCTGTTTTGAGTAACACCACTTCTAACCAAACTGTGCATGGTTTATGTAATATTGCTTTCCTTTTCCACTATAAGAACTCTGTATCAAATAGGACAACAATTCAGAAAGAGCTGGAGTCAGATTAACAATAAAAAGGTGTACCAGAAGATTTCGTGTCTGGCAGAAATGCAAATACAACACAAAGCCAAAAAAAAATTAAAAGGATTATAACAAGATTATAGAAAAATTATGGATTACAATGGATCTGGTGGAGAAAATCACGTGATTTGACACGCTGGATTCCATTTTGGACCACAGACCAGCTTGGGCCATCCCCAGCTATGATGTATATCCACTGCTCCCAGTTTGTTAATGCTGTATACAGTGGACACTGAAGGAAGAACCTAGAACCAAAGCCTCACAAGGTTCTCAAAAGTTTAGGTTGTGGGAATCCCTAGATTACGTTTTTTTAGCCACGCTAAGGAGTGGCTCTCGTGATGGCAATGTCAGTCAGGCAACCACTTGGTCCAGACTGAAATATCTCAGCAACAATTGGATGGATTGTCATGAAACTTTGTACAGGCACTCATGGTCTCCAGAGGCTGAATCCTACCGACCTTGGTGATCCCTTGACTTTTCATGTAGCGCCATTATCAGGTCAAAATGTCCATTTGTCCAGTCCATTTGTTTATGCCCAAATACCTGCAAAACTAATGACATTCCCATCAGCCTCAGCTGTACTTTGTGTTTAGCGCTAATTAACAAATGTTAGCATGCCAACAAGCCAAACTAATACGCATTATCATTGTGAGCATGTTAGCACACTGATGTTAGCATTTTGCTCAAAACACCACTGTGCCTAGGTGCAGCCTCACAGAGCTTCTAGCATGGCTGTGGACCATATACAGTCTATGCTGTGAACTCTTAACCTGTAACAGTAATCATGTGTTTCTAATGCAAATCAGTGTGTAACTAACAGCCTCTGCTAATCGTGTGTGTGTGTGTATGTGTGTGTTACTAACAGGCTGTACTGACGTTGAGCGCACTGCGGCGCTTCTTAACTGGCAGCAACACGAACTTGTTCACATGGCAACACCTGGACCCCAGCAACGCCCGAGCTACACCGTACCCCATCGCCAACGGAGCTACCATAGTAACCACCAACCCCTATCAAGCCCCCCCCTTCACTGAAACCCTGGACCCCCAGAAACTCACACAGCAGAGACCCATGGCTCCTGCCTTCTAGAGATTGATGGACAGAAAGAAAGAGGAGGTGTGAGTTGGACGACACCGCATACAACGCGGGCACGGACAACTTCCTGCCCCGTTGATTAGCGGTTTTCCATCCTCTCCTGGGATTGGTGGGATTTTGGGTCACGTGATGTATGATCTATTTTCACCATGGCAACTGCTGGCTCAGCTTAGTTAGTTTTAACTCTCTGTGTCAAGAATACTGTCTTCTGTTCATGCACACACACTCACTCACACACAGATATCGACGCACGCAATCACAGCAGTAGTCACGTCACACCTGGAAACAGATATTATACATGTACACCTGGAAACACATGTGTATATACACCTGGAAGCACACACACACCGTGACTGCATGTTCATATGGTGAGGTGCAGATTAAAATAGATGTAGATCAGTGATGATGCTCCATCTGCCTTATAAAGGGATACAAGGCCTTTAGTGATGGAAATATGGAGGACAGTGACGCTGTTCTAATAATACATCCATGGTGTTGCTCCGTTTTCTTCTTCTGTTTGCCCTCAGTCAGTCTGACCAATCAGAAGCTGCCCTGCAGACCTGTGGCCTCCCATTGGCTGAAATTGAGACAGACAGGCAGCTTGACCAATAGTTTGTGAGGAAGCGAGTGAGCAGAAATTGGTACATTTTCTTGGCAAGGAAATAAAGGCAGGACAGCTTAATGCATTCTGAGCGCTATAGTGTTTCGGTGTGAAATATTCATGTGATTAAATATTTTATTGTGATATGCTGAAGTGGTAAAATGAAAAATAAAATCCATCCACCACCACCACTATCAGAGCTGTGAGTCTGCCTTTGTTCACATCATGTTTAAATAATTTCCTCTTTGCTTCTTGCAATGTGTGAAACTCTTTTTTAATATAATTATGTATCTAGACCAAGATCCAAGATGTGTTGTAGCATATTAATCAACATCTGCTGGAGGACCATAATTAGATATGTTACTCATGTTATGTTGAATTCATTAGCAGCAGCAGGCAGCAGCTGTGTATTAGCTTTATTTTTGGAATAAGTGGCTCATGTTGAAGGACAGCAACCCCTCATACTGTGTTTTTTTGTCTTTTACCTCTTTATATAGGGGGAAAGGACAGATTTAGAAGCAAGGTTATAGAGTCAAATGAAAGTCAGACAGGAAGTGGTTTTATTCCAGCACTGTCCAATAATGTTACTGTAGGTGAGCTCACTGTATATCATTCCCTGCTTTCATTCTGCAGGAACATTATACAATATTATTTGCATCCTCCAGAGTCATCATCATCATTATAATCAACATCCTATAACGCTGACATCATCATCATCATCCATTATCAGCAGCGCCAGGAGATAAATTGACATTCAAAAATGTAGAAATTCACCTTTGTAGTTCTCATATCATTGCTGCTGTGTTAATAAAATATAATCTTTGCCTTTTTCTATAAAGTCTTAAACACCATTATATCATCTGAATAAGCCCTTCTGTACAGCTGCTTCTGTCTAAATTTCACCCCGCACCCATACAGTATAATCTCTTCAAACATCAGGAGAGATGGGCCAGCTCCAGCTTCAGACAGCAGGGGGCAATCAAACTCTGCAGACCTCTGATCTCATGCTTCATACTCACCTGGTCTGAACTACCTCTACCCTGAGAATACTAAGACAGAGAAAAGGAAAGTGGAGGGGGTGAGAAACTAAGCTGACTGAACATTCAAATGGGTGGGATCAGGAAAAAAGCGAGGTAGAAACTACTAAAGCCTAGGTCACGCTACACGATGTTAACTCAGAGACTCTAAGCGCAAATTGATTGGTTTTGACTGTCAGGGTTGGGTGGATTCAGGCGTGGGAGGTTTCTCAAACATCACAAAGATGTCCATGTTTGACTGCAATCTGAGAATGATCAAGCAACTTCCAGTGGCATTTTACTGGTTAAGACAAGTTAAGAGGTACGAAAAATAGGAAGATCAGTTATATTAAAAAACAAAAACGCCCACTTGGTTAGATATAAGATTCTCATTTTGCTGCACTTTTAACAAGCTGCTGTACAGTTGGTTTGTTTTTTTTTTGGAGGAATAAGTCTCTAATAAAATGTGCCTGCACCAATCTATATAAGCGTGCAATTACAAATTAAGCATTTACATATAAAAATCTTTTTCAGCTTTAACTCTTGTAAGTTTATCACTTAAAAATCTATTTATTTTGTAAACATAAACTAATTTCTGCACTACAGAGCGAGAAATTAGGGAATTGTACTTAATTAATTAGAAAATTAGAATGAATGAGATGCCGTGTGTTGAGCTGAAAAAAACTGGTTGATTAATCGGTTAGTTAATCAACAGAAAATTGATTGATAATTGATTAATCAATTTTCAAGCAAAAATGCTAAATATTTGATGGTTCAAGCCTCTTAAATGTGAAGATTTGTGGCTTTTCCTTGTCTAACATTGTAGTGGATTGAATATCTTTGGATATTGGTCACTTGGTGGGACAAAAAAAGCTATTTGAAGACTTGAAGACGTCACCTTCGGAAATTATGATGAACATTTTTCTATTCTTTCTGATGTTTTATAGGCCAACAGATTAATTGATTTATCAAGAAAGTAATCTGCAGAAAATAATTTATAATTAAAATAATCATTAGTTGCAGTCCCTAGCTGTGACATCTCATTGTCAACACGTCTATGTGTACATGAGCAGATCAGTCTGTAACTTAATCCGTACTGCACCTTTCGGGTAATTTTGTCTCGTACTCTGACCAAGGCTTGAGATGGAAGGAAAAGGATGAGAGTGAGGGCAGAATGAGGAGAACAAGCAAGGGGAAGGTTAGTGTTTGAGTAAATATAGCAGGGGAGTGACTACTATGTCTGAACTAAAGCTAGGACTATGATAGAAGAAAAGGAAACGTCTTCTTGTGTGCATCTTTGAACACATACACACTCATACACACACAGTCTGAAAGAGTTCTGCTCACACACCCTGTGAAAATCTTGTGATTAAATGGGATGAGGCAAGGGGCGGGGCCCAAAAGAGGACTTGCAGCTCCCGCCCCTTTCGTGTGCTTCTGCAGCACATCAGGCTCCTCCACTTTAGAGAATAACCAATCCAGCGTCACTGAGTTTGTTTAGTCATCCACAGAACTTCCCTCTGGTTGATTAGGAGAGGGGGTTGTGGCATCAAATGACAGAGTCCGCCTTCTCAGATCAACGCTGCTGTCCATCAGCTGGGTTACCATAGTAACTGGCTCTTCTCCTGGCGGCGGGCTCATCCTCTGCTTCCTGTTCCTGCCCGACACCGGAGACACTGATTGGCTGAGGCGGCTCCTGTGCGCCCCGGGGCTCGGGGTAAGGTGTCTGCTTTTGTGTGAGGAGCTGGGAGGGATTTGTGTGTATGAGTGTGTGTGAACAGAACTGTTAATACGGCTGACTTCCTCGTCGGTGTCGTCTAACTGGGGGTCGGGGTCAGAGCCAGGGCCGGGGCTGCCCGCTCTGGAGCTACAAAGTGGCGCTGATAAGGTGGATTCACCGCTGGGGACCTTCAGACTGGACAGGCTCTGCAGGCTGACAGGCCTCTTCTCAACATCTGTTTCTGGCTGCGAGCCGCAGATGGCCTGGTCAGGTACATGTTCTTGTCCAGTGGTTTCACTGTGGCTCCGGCTGTGGCTCCTGCATGAGATGACCCTCTGGGGGTGTTTATATTTCAGTGTGTGTACACTGGACGATCGCTGGCGGGGTGGTGTGGAAGAAGCGGCGGGCACAGTGAGGTTAGGCTCTGCCAGATCATCAGTTGAACCGCTCTGATCCAGAGAGTCACAGCGCACAGCCTCCTGCAGACACAAACACACATAGATGACACAAGCTTCATTATGTGTTGGGTTATGCAATAAAATGATTTTGAAAATGTTACATATTTAAAATTCACTATGTGATAACGTGGCCAATAGCTACAGAAGATAAGAATTTGCAAATGCAGTCTGTTGCAACTTCAGTTAAGTTAAACAATAATGCTTGCAGATCACCCTGGATCAAAACAAAAATGCAGAATGGTGACAACATTTTTCTGAAGGACATTAAACTGCATTTAAAGCGTTTTTGGTCACTGTAATCATTGCTCCTGACCATACTGGTCATGAAGCAATCCCTTCCTAGAGTAACTACACTGTAAAACGTGGGAGACAAAATCCAGAGTCCTTGTTCTGTATTCTCAAAGCATTCTTAAGTTCATCTGAAGCTAATATGAGGCTCCAGCAGTCTGAGTTGCTGAGCCAAAAAAAGTGGGTATTTTATTATATCTATCTATATATGACTACCAGCAAATATTCCTCCACCACAGCTCAACAAGGAAACACTGTCCAGCAACACTCAAAAAGGGAATTTCACACTAAACAGATTGTAATTTTTGGAAGATACACAGCTAATTTGACAAACTCAGACTGCTGAAGTCTTATGTTAGCTTCGTCTGAACTTTAAAATGCATTTTAGCACAGATTGAGGTCTGTGGATTTTGTTCCCCATGTTGCTGTTGTGTTTTAGCTTTTTGGATGTATTTTTCCTGTCATCCCAGACATCAATTAGTTTCCATTAATTTCCATACAGCGCTTTGAGTAGTCAGAAAGACTAGAAAGGCGCTATGTAAGTACAGTCCATTTACCACAGTCCATTTACCATACAGTATGAAAATCAATTAGCAGATTCCATCCATCACAGTGAACGTAAGGTCTGCTGTATAAATCCTTGTGAAAGCTACATTATCATTGTGCATTAATACAGTTTCACTGCAGATTGAAGTCTGCACTGTATTACCATGCAACCATAAAGTAACTTTGACAAAAATGAATGCAGGCCTGATGTTTACTGTGACGAATTAAACAATCGAGCATTTTCAAGAGTATGCTAATAGATTTTCAAACTATATGGAAATTAATGGAAACCAATGGATGCATAGCAGTAAAAATAATTTAAAAACAATCTAAAACTGTACAGCATACATTTGAAAATGGTAAAAAATGGTAAAAATAAAAATAAAAATGAAAAGCTTGTGTAGTTAAAAAACTAAAATTTGCAAAAAAAAGAAGAGAAGAAGTGATAATAACACACCTGTCTCCGTAGCTGTCTGCTCGCAGTGCGGAAGGATGCTGGTCTCTTCAAGACTGAACTATCTGGAACGTAGGAGGGACTCAGCTTGTTTCTGTCTAAACTGTCCTCAGGACTGAGCCAATGAGAAGGACCCTTGCTGGCACAGTGGGTGGGACTCAGTCTGAGTGAGGGATGTCTGTCTATACTGTGACTGTACATGAGTTTAGGTCTGTCTGTGTTGTGGTCTGGATTGAGCCTGTATCCATCCATACTGTGAGTAGAGCTGAGTCTGTGTCTGTTTATTCGATGGGCCGGGCTGAACTTGTATCCATCTATGCTGTGAGCTGAGTTGAGTCTGTGTCTGTTTATTCTGTGAGCCGGACTAAGCCGGTATCCCTCTATACTGTCAGCTGGACAGAGTCTGTGTGGGGAGTGTCTGTCGATGCTCTGAGAGGTGCTGAGGCAGATCTTTGGCCTCAAGCTGCGTCCAGACCCCAGTGAAGCGTGGCTGATGGCAGGCAGAGCCCCTGGAACCTGCAGCAGTGAGCCGCCTGCACTGGAGCCCAGAGAGGACATGGAGCCTGCAGAAAATAATGTGGCAAAGATCATACTGACACACTGATGAAAAGAAAACAGAAACAGATACAAAGAAGGAAGTGTTATTGAAAACAAGAATTGTCTAGACTTTAGATGGATTTTGCTGGTTCTTCTCACATCTACGCACCCCATGAGCTCCTTAATTTCAGAAACTTCACCTTCTTACAATTGATGATGTTAATGTTTTCCAAATATATACTTTTATATCCAATATATGATATGAATACGAAGAGGGAAAGTTTCAAGATCATTTTATATCTTGTTTCAAACTAATGCACAGATTCACTCTTACTCAACCGGACAGTCTTCATATGATTAGCAGAGTCAATTTTCTATAAGATATATGGGTCCTATCTTAGGGAACTCTTAACAAGTATTAACAAGTATTGTCTGTGTATCCAAAGTCTGATATATCTCATATAACACACCAATGAACCACACTGTTGCACTGGGTGACATGTTCCTTCATCCCTGTGAATATAAACACCGTAGTTTATTTTGAGTCAATCCCACCCACACCATCCTGCTGCTGTAAATACTCATTGGAGCATCCAATATGTATTAATCCGCAGCTGAAAATAGACCCCAACAAAAACTCCTGTTTCAGTAACATTTGCTAAAGACTTCATTGCCCTGCTGTTTTAGGAAATATTTAGCAATTTGTCAACATATGAAAGTATATATTTGTGACCTGTTTTAAAGAATAATCATTTGGAATGAGTGCCATAAACAGGGTAGGGAAGTTGTAAAGTATTGAGAGATGGACATATTGCAGGTTTTTGGTCTTTTCATGGGATTTGTTGATCATAATAAAAAATGTCCTAAACAAGATGTTTAAAAAGAGGTCAACCTGTGTTTAATAATTTTTTATGTACTAAACTACACATAGTATATCTTTCTGATTGTGAGTACTGATTTTTACAGTATAATTTAAGTGGAGGTCCTTTTTTGGGCTTTCATTACTTTCTATTGTTATATTTTGTCATTTATCTGATTTTAACATAAATAAAACTCAAAACACTGTTTTGATTTGATGAATTTGCAATTTTAACAAAGCCCTCCAGTGTGATGTCCAAAGTGGAAATAACCAAGGGTGGGAAGGGACCAGCAGTAGTGGAGAAAAAAATGTCACCCATGTGCTTTGCAGGCACATCTCCCTCTTAATAATAAGGTCTATAATAACAGTCCCTCTCGTTGTACCACATCACATCTCAACAGCCCTCTATGCTATTTATGGAAGCAATAATCTTTACAGCAATCAGTTAGTAGTTATAGCACAGTAAAAACTGTTCCTTAATTAAATTGGCTATAAACAACCAAATTACCTGAGTAGCTGTAGCCGGAGTGGGCCTCATGGCCAATGGGAGGATAAGGGGAGCATCTGAGTGGCTGAACGTAGCTGTCACTGGGGAGAGGCAGCATGTGTACCATGCTCAGCAGGTTGCCATGGGAACACTCATCATCCTCAACCTGCACCTGCCACATGAGATCATCACAGCTGTCATTGTTATTGCCACCTCCACTCCCTTCCCTCTCACACATGCAGAAATATGCACACGCATTCTGCCCGTTACCTGGGCAGGTGTGTCTACATTTGGCCCCAGGTCTCCGCCCAGAGACGCAGAACTAAGGCGTTGATTGGCCTCCTCCCTCTCCCTCATCTCTTCCCTCTCCCTCTTCTCTTCCCTCTCCTCCATCTCCTCCAGCTGTGCCTCCTTGTTGCTGTCCTCCAGGTGCTTCATCAGAACGGCTACGACCACGTTGACCAGCACGAACTGAGCCGTGAGGACGAAGGTGACAAAGTAAATGGGAGAGATCAGGGGCAGGTAGGTGAGGCAGTGGCGATCCTGCGGGCGACACTCTCGCAACGTGTCCTGGACGACGAGGGTAAGAGGAAAGGATAGAGATTATGAAGCAATGAAGAAAACTCATAATAGATAAAGGGATTTAAGGTGATCTGTTAATGCACAACGTTGTACTTCCTCTCTTCTCCAACAGAAGGAGATGTTGCTCTGAGTGTGAAAAGACCTTGAGACTGTCACAGAAGAATAATACACTCGCCTAAACCTCTAATGTCAGCAGCTCTTAGTCTGTCATAAAAACAGTGATCTTCTCTTTGCTTAATGCAACGCCTGTCTCATAACTGATTTGAGCTTTGAGACACCCTCATATGCACAGACACAAACATGGACTTGTCGTCTATCCATATTCTTAAAAACTCAGACAGAGCAGAGGAGAGGAAGAAAAATAACCTTCATAATCCCATTCCAGTTGTCCCCAGTAGACACCCTGAAGAGTGTGAGGAAAGCCATGCCAAAGTTGTCAAAGGTAGCGTGGCGACTAAGACCCTCACATGGGTTCTCATCTGAACACTCTGAAAGAGGATGAAACGAGGAAAAGAGTATTAGAGGCAGTAAGTGTGAGAGAGGAGGGCGAGGGGAGAGAAGAAAGAGAACTGTGTGTAGATCAGAGAACTGATTAGAACACCGATTCTAAAATGACATAATTAATGTATGTAACACAACAAAATGTATGCATGTTTCATAATCCACGAATTTCTCACCAGTGTCAGCTGGCTTTATATGCATGCACGTGCTCGCACGCACACAAATTCACACACACTAACCCACTCACATGCATGCATGTACACGCACACACACACTAACCCAGTTTTCCAAAGAGCTCAACTCCCAGAGCTGCATAGATGAAGAACAGCAACATGAAGAGCAGACCCAGATTCCCCACCTAGACAGACATATTACACGCACACACAGATATATACAGTGTATGATACACAGAAAAAAAGACATGTACAGTATACATCGAGAGAGACGCAAACATGCAAACAGATATAAAGAGGCCATAGACAGAGAAGCCTTATTGCATTGATGTTTAATATATCTTAAAAACTATTAGGAGCCATCGTGATACCTGGAGTTGAATCATATCTCAGATAGTTACAGAGGTGCACTTTCATAGCCTGGATCCAGTCCTCATGAATCACAAACTTGTCTGTTTATTCTAATTACAAAGCAATTCACAGGGACTTCGCTTGCCTTCCCCAATGGTAGGAGGTATGGAGATGTCCAATTAGATGACGGATAAACCTATTGATGAAGAGCAGGAGCAAAAGCCCCCAGACACCACTGCAAAGACCTGGGTTCAATCCCTAGCGGTGATCAGTCACTTCAAAGACAATTGGCATTGTTCATGGGAGGGAAGATAGTGAAGGATCATGGGTATTTTGCTGCACTAGAGATTCCTGCTGGTTTATTGGAACACTGCATAGATGAACATGGGATCTAGGGGGGATAGTGCGCAATGATTTTGGAATTACCCATTCAAATTTGGGAGGAAAAATTGATATAATTTTGCTGCATTTCAGGAGCAAACAGTTCATAAATGTCTACTTGCCCTGCATACCTGTTTGTTCTAATTTACCATGCACCACCCGCCCTCCCCCCTTTCTCTCTCTACTTTCTAATTTCTGGTAGGGTCCCCTGAGGGTCCACTGAGCCCAGGGGCTGTGGAAGATACTTCCTGAAGCCTTCCCCTTCCCCTCCTGAAGTCTAAGCGGCTGTAGGCAGCGCAGTGCTTTGAGTTAACACACTCACAATGTTAACAAGCTGATATTTAGCAGTAATGTTTACCATGTTCACTATCTTATTTTAGCGTGTTAGCATGCTAACATTTGTTTATTAGCATTTAACACTAAGTATAGCTGAGGCTGATGAGAATGTCATTAGTTTTGCTGGTATTTGGTCATAAACCAAAGTATTGGACAAATTCTAATTTTGACCTGGTGATGGCGCTAGATGAAAAGTCAAGGGATCACAGAAGGTATGACAATTAATCCTAAGAGGGACATGAATGTGTGAACCAAATTTCATGGCAATCCACTCAATAGTTGGGGAGATATTTCACATTACACAAAGCGCTTTGAGTAGTCAGAAAGACTAGAAAGGTGCTATATAAGTACAGTCCATTTATCATTTACAAATGTAAGCCTAATGGTGGTGCTAGAGGAAAAGGCAGGGGATCGCCAAAGTCATTTCGATACATCCTCTTGGGACCATGAATTATTAGTTGAAATATGTCAGTCCAACCGACATTGCCATGCCCGGAGCCAAGCCACCGATGTGTCTAAAGACAGTTACATGTGCAGTTGATGGTTTAGGCCTTGCTTCTGAATGTCTTGTTCAGACCAACAATGATACTACATCAAAAAACGCAGCATCCTCAATGAGACAGGTGCTCCAGCAAAAAAAAAAAAACTTGAACCAGGTGTCATTAATCACTTTGTTGCATCACAGAGCAATGTTATCTGGATTGGAAATGCTCTGCTTTGGCCAATCAGATATGTGCAATTGTCCATACCTGGTAGTATATTTGGTTGTGTGTAACTTGTAGCATTGTGCTAATTTTACTCTTCACTTCACAAGCATCGAAACAGAGGAAAAATACTGCTGCTGTTGTAACTTGACAGAGTTTTACAATCCTGCCTCAAAGGAAAATAAATTGCTGTGTGGTGTCTTTGTGTGTGATAAGCTTTCAGACTGGACTTTCTGGTTCATAATTTATCTTCTCACAGATACCCAGTAGCAAAACAATCGCACCAAAGCAGCCATGAAGTTATTATTTAACTGGTGATTTATCAGCCACAAATAAATTTAAGTTTAAGGATCAGCAATTAGCCTTTAGCTAAACATGAGGATGTCTTCATGGTTGTTATGTGGTTATTTGGTGTTATTAGTTTAACACTGAACAGTCTGTTGGGGGGATCAGCAATGTTCGTGAATCATGTGCCATCAGTGCCAGCCCTAATAAATCGCTAAATAAAACAAGCTGTCTGCAATTCTTCAGATCTGGAAACCAGGCTAGCAGTTAAAGAGACATCGTATATTTTACAGCATCAGTGCTGCCTCTTACCTGAGGCAGAGCTTGAATCACTGTGTCCAACAGAGCTCTCATTCCTGTAGCCATCTTCAACAGCTTCAGCACTGAAACATTGTAATGTGTCAGCTCTTATCAGCCCACATATGATCATGTTTGTGTGTTTTTGTGTTTGTGTCACTGTGTGTGTACCTCTTGTTATCCTTAGGACTCTCATGATGCGTATGATGGTGGGGTTGATGGGAAGGGAAGCATTCAGGTCTATTTCCTCCAGTGTGATTCCCATGATGGACATCAACACAATGGCAAGGTCCAGCTGGTTCCATCTTGACACACACACACAAACACACACACACACGCAAATTGCAGTTTCTTTAAGGATGAAGTTGTATGTTTGTTAGTGTCTTTATATTCATGTGAGAGCTTGAATACCTCTCTTTGAAAAAGCGGCGCAGGCCAAAAGCGATGAGTTTGAGAATGGCCTCGATGACAAAAACCACCGTGAAGACATAATTGCAGTACTTCAGTATCTCCTCAAGGTACTGCAGGACACATAGACACAGACACACACTTCAAAAACCAGCTGTAGCTGTACCACTGCACACCGCTTCATTACTATGGTTCTAGAGCAGGTGGTAGAAGGTGTTGCCATGGTTACCTGAGGCTGGTTGTAGTGCTCCATGCTCATGGTGAGGAGGTTTGTGAAGATGATGATGGTGATGAAGAGATCCATGTAGTGGCTGGTGCACACGGTGTGGATGGATCGACGCAATGGGGAGTAGTCAGCGTAATATGGCTTCTCCTGGGCCTCTGCGTCACACACACACACACACACACACACACACACACACACACACACACGGTCATTAAAATGCTTCTGAAAGAAAAATATGATAAGGCCTATGAAGTCACTGATGAAGTGGTTGCCAAGTGGCACACTGCTGTGTGTGTAAGTGTGCATATGTGTGTGTGTACAGACTAAAAGTGCCACCTCAGGAATTCAGTCCTATCCATCATGCACACGCACACACGCACTGCATGGCACCTCAAGGTGTCTTTGGGCAGAAACCCTCGCTGTCTGCTGCCAGACAGTTAACCGACTAAGAGGAAAGCACTACTAGAGATTACACTGCAGAGAGAGAAGGACAGAGTGAGACAGAAATGAGGCAGAGCAAGAGAAAGAAAGAAAAGAGTGTGTGCAGTAATTTTGTGTGCTTCTGAGCATAATATAGGCAGAAATTATACATGTACTCATACAGTAAGTACGCAGGAAAAAAAAGAGGTTTATCATGTAACATTACATCTACAATATATGGCCAAAAGTATGTGGTTACCCCTGCCTTGTGTATGTTTGATCTAGTGATGTCCTTAGGGTTCCCGCTTAGGGAAATATTAATGCTACAATGACAGTTTAGACAATAATGTGCTTCCAACTTTTTGGCAACGGTTTGGGGAAGACCCTTTCCTGTTTCAACATGACAATGTCCTGGTGCACAAAGCCAGGTCCATAAAGAAATACTTTCCAGGTTGATGTGGAAGAACTTGACTGGCCTGCTCAGAGCACTGAGCTCAACCCCATCCAACACCTTTGGGATGAACTGGAACGCCCACTGTGAGCCAGGCCTTATCGCCCAACATCAGTGCCAGACCTCACTAATCCTGGATGTCCGCTGGGTGAAGCTGCATCGCATTCCGGTTGTGCCACGACTTTGTCACGTCTCCATTGCATTTTCAAATGTCCATTGGAAGGATTTCAGAGGTGGAGAGTCTTTAAATGCTCTGTTCATTAGCAGCCACATTCATCCAATATTGTTCAGAGCATTCTGATTTCATTACATCAAACTCATGTCACCTAAATAGTAAATATAGGCATTTATATTCATTTAAAAGTCAATTTCACACTTCAGAGATGTGAACTACAAAAATACACACGATGTGAAAAGATCCACACATAAGCCGCAAGTGAGATGCCCTAGTTACGGATCCAGTGGACATTGACACACTGGTTAGAATGGCAGATGTAGCTGTACTGTAGCCAGAATGAATTGGACACTGGGAGTAATGGGAGTTGTGGTTGAATGGAAGCAAATACCTGCAGCTAGGTTCCAAAATCTTGTGGAAAGCCTTTCTAGAAGAGTGGAGGCTGTTATAGCAACATATTAATGCCAATGGTTTTGAAATGTCATGTTCAGCAATCGCATATTGGTGTAATGTTGAGGTGTCCACATACTTTTGGCTATATATTATGTCTTGCACTCCCCCCTTCCCCTCCTGCTCTCTCACTTCTCCTCCTCTTCTCCAACCGTCTCTGTCGTTTCTCCTCCCTCAGCCGCGCCTCCTCCTCCTCCTGCTCCTGGCGACACTTGTGAAAGTTTTCCACCACCACGCCCACAAACATGTTGAGCACAAAGAAGCTGACGATGAGGAGGAAAGAGATGAAAAACAGCAGCATCCAAGGGTTGTTGTTTCTTATTGGCTGCAGAGCGATAGAGAGAGAAAGTGGATGAAGAGAGGGGGAGGAGAGGTAGCATGGGGACAAGAAGGAAAAAGAAGAGGACCAAAGAGTGACAAGAGAGGGTGAGGAGGGGTGGAGCAGAAGAAGAGGAGAGAGCATAAACAAGAAGACAATGTAAATCCTGAGTCAGCACTGAAACTGCAAGCACTGTCAACTCACATCTATTTATCCGTCTGCCTTTTTTCTTCCCTTACACCTCCCTCCTCTCCTGAAATATTTCCCCTTTCTGCTTGAAACAAACAAGATCAAATGATGCCTGAGACTGACACAAAACAGAACCAAAACACAGTGAAATACAATATACAATGGCTGAATGGTTTGTATGTCTCCCTGATATAAATTTTTTACTTCCCACAAACTCTCTCTTCCTCTGTATGTGTTTGTTTGTGTGTGTGTGTGTGTGTGTGTGTGTGTGTGTGTGTGTGTGTGTGTGTGTGTGTGTGTGTGTGTGTGTGTGTGTCTTCACCTGCTGGTCCACTCCGACAGCATCCAGGCCGTCATACATGATGCTGACCCAGCCGTCTTTACATGACAACACAAACAGTGACATCAGTGCCTGGAAGAGTGAGACACATAAATCAGCGGCATGCTGTCAATCAGTATGTAAGAGCAGGTGTCAGTCCTGGATGTGTGTGTGAATGTGTGTACACATGTGTGACAAACCTGTCCCAGGTTGTCAAAGTTGTATTTCCGTCGAACCCAGCGGTATCCTGTCTCCAGACACTGGGTTTTATTGGTAATGTTACTCACATCAAGCCCATCACAGTAGAAGAACTTTCCTTTAAACAGCTGCATACACAAACAGATGTGTGCACACAGATAAAAACATAAAAGAACACTGTAACCTCTAGGTAATGTAAACAAAGCTTCATAGAGCGAGATAAGATTGATGTATTGGTGTATAGTAAATTACTCCGCGAGTGCCTACAGGCCCGCTGTATGTTACAGCCAAGATATCCAAGTACCATATGGTCCAGTCTGCCTCACAGTCATTACATGCACAGAAACACCCCAGCATGGAGTGTTCTCATTAGAAGATAATTCAGTGGTAGTGTATTTTTGAGAAATGTATGCCTATGTGTTAATATTAGCTTCAGCATTCATCAAGCATAATTTCCTGTGCAAGAATTAATTTGAGTATTTGGAGGAATATTTGCAAACATGGAAACTAGTATATATTCTAGAGGAGGAGAGCTTACAGAAGGAATTTACATTGAATTTTTCGTACAGACCTTAGTACCTTAAAAAATGTGGATGTGAGTTATGGGCAATTTTCCCTTACAGATTAGAGATAAAGGATTTCTAAAGGATTTGGAGGCCTTAAAAGGTGAAACTATCAATTATTTCACAAGAAACAAAAAGCAATTACTAGTCAAAAGTAGCAATAAAATAAACATATTTTTGTGTTACAGAAATATTCTTTTCTTTCTTATACCTTTAACTAAATCAGATTTGTCTTGGGACCCCATGTGGGGTTCTGGTCCCCAGATAGGGAACCACTATTTTACAACATGATAATCTTATTAATAATTATCAGTTTGTTTTAAATACTAAAAAACTGATTAATAATTGCCTAAAATAAATAAATAATAAAGTTAATTTATTGATGGAATTAATAATACAAAAATCCAGGTGAAAATTGGATTTAAAAAAATACATTCTCAGCACAATCCCTCTGCAGTTGAACTATTGTTTTTTAATTACTTCCAGGGACTCTGCTGCATAATCAGCAGCTCATTTGCATTTCCTCCCAATTTTTCTCTTCACTTTTTATTACCTGAAGCATTTTCAGAGATACACCTCGTTTATTTTAAACCACAGTGAACAGTTTCTTCTAGCAGCAGAAAAGACAACAAGCTTTGGATGTTTAGGCACATTTAAAATGAGTATTTTTCAATGGAAATCTGCAAAAATCTAAAATAATTAGGCTTATCTTCAGCCAATAGAGGATGAACAGGGAATATGCAATATAATGTTTACCTGGACTCCCAGAATTCCAAACACGATGAAAAAAGCACAGCAGATGAGGACAATATTCCCAATGGGTCTGAGAGATGTGATCAGAGTCTCCACCACCAGTTTTAGACCAGGAGCTCGACTTATCACCCTGCGACACACACACAGTCACAGACATGCTACATAGGTACACCAGATAATATAAATGGAGTAAACACAAGAGAAAATCTCCCGTACTCCTACCTGAGTGGTCGCAGTGTGCGGAGCAGACGAAGCACGCGGAGGATGCCTAAGATTCGATTACCACCTGCTGATGCAATGGAGACCAGGATGTCCACCAGAGACACAAACACCAGCACTCCATCTAAGATATTCCAGCTACTCTGCAGGTACACGCCATTTCCAAAGTACAGGCCAAGAGCTACCACCTTGACACACAGATCCAGCAAAATTATTGGAATATTAAAATAATATGAGGTATAAAATGAGACTGAAAGCAATTCTGATCCCCACCCAGGGACAAACTTGCCCTTTTATAAGTAAGATGAGAAAATGACTTTGGAGTGAAGTGCTTATTCAGAAAACGTGTCTTGTTATGGTTACCTTGATCATCATTTCACCTACGAAGATCACAGTGAAGACGTAATTGGACACACTGAGGAACACCCGCTCCTGTCACACACACACACACACACACGTGAGAGTGTGCACAGACACACATAGAAGCAGATTCGTCAATTTAAGGGTTTCGTGTCCCAGCTCTGATCCTGGACTAACTGCAACGTGTTACATAATGAGCTGGGAAAAAAACCCATAACAAATGTAGTAGAAACATAATAAAAACATACTGAGAACAGCACGTGTTCTTGTAATGACTCCCAAACCGCTCTTACATCAGCAATAAGCATATGAGCTCCACTGTAGTCGACAGCTTGTGTTGTGTTGTGTGTGTGTGATCTTGTACTTCTATCTTTGTGAGGACTGATATTGTTTTTTAAGCCTTGACAGTGAGGACATTTACAACCATTTAATTTAAGGTAAAGGTTGGGGTTAGGCATTTTGTTACGATGGTGCATTATGTCAAAGAGGGTCCTCACAAGTATAGAGAAAGAAAACATGTGAAAGCGTGTGTTTGTGTGTGCTACCATGCTATTGGGCTGTATGTCAGGTCTCTCCAACGCAATGGTGATACAATTAAGGAAGATGAAGAGGAGGATGATATGATCAAACATCTTGTGACCTATGACCCTCTGACACCACGATCTGAACCTTAAGAAAGAAAAAGAGAAAGAAAGAGCGTCATCAGCTACTCCTCTTTTTTTATATGATTTGCACTTATCACACATCACCTACATCACTGCATTTGTCAACATAACGTGTATGTTTTCACTTGATTTCATTGATAAAAGTGAAAATTGTATTACTAAGCCTTAGCGGCAACCTTCACACTTTAACTGTGAATTTTCACACATGCTGTGGTATAAGCCACCTAGGCCACTCAGGAGGACATCAGGGGTTGTGTGTGTTTGTAATTGTGTGTGTGTGTGTAGTGTGTATTTACCGGTTGTGTGGAGCGAACAGATATAGAGACCACTCTTCATGCTCCAGGCACCACTGAGGCTCATATGGTTCCAGCATCTTCTTCAGCTTCTTACATAAACTCTGGAAGGAACACACACACACACACACACACACACACACACACACACACACACACATTGCACATGACAATATGAGCACACGCTTACATGCTTAATTATACAACTACATGAGAATAACTTTTTTGACATTGTTAGTTCACGTTAAATGACCTAAATCATGCAGTGTTCATGTTCTCATAATTTAGAATGAAATTAAAATGATTTTACTTGGTGGAAAACAGTGAATTATAGTCGTGACCTCATGTTGTATCAGTACATGTGCGTAAAAATTCCTACACAGCAGGTTTTTCAAACAATGTTCCCAATATTTCCTCCACCCTGCTCATAATTCAAATTCAGCTAATTAAATATTTTCAAAGTTACATAAGTGTCTAAGGTCACTGAGATTGGAATTTATGCCTTAGCAAGATAATTAGCAGCAGTTTTTGAACTTTTGAACACACCTAAACTAGTTCTTTTTCAACATGTTTTAACTGGAAATAACAGAAGCTGGACACCATCAAAATGCCTTTTCCTTGTGACTTTAACATTAACTACTTAAACAGCCTAACATCTATATTTTTTCATCTGGGCAAATAAATAAATAACACAAATGCAGAGAGCTGCACCTCCTCAATCTCGTCCTCCTCCTGATCGCTGTGGTAATGTGTGGTCAGGGGAGCATCGTCACAGCAGTGGTCAGGGAGGTGAAAGGTGGTGCCGTTGCAGTCGGGCGAGTGGAGCATGGGCACCTGCAGGTACTCCGGCTGGTCCAGAGACTGCTCCCTGCTGCTGGGGTTGGAGCTTGTGTATGTGTCGGACAGCAGGGACTCCATCTCCCCCGACTGGCTCTTCCTATGGAGGCTGGGGGCTCGGCCGATGCTGGTCCAGCTGGAGCGCCGGCTCTCTGGCCCACTGTCCCACAGAGACTCTGAAGACAACTTCGAAAAACAAAAACCAACTGGTTGGATTTCTGAAGTGCACAGAAAGATTTAATTCTTCACGGATTAAAGGTACCCTGTGGAGTTGCTGTGGAGCAATGTTTTGATGACTGATATTGTTTGTACCTTGTGCTCTAACAGCCTGCACATGACAAACATTAGGGCTGTACGATTAATCGAAATGCGATCACAATCTCGATTCAGGCCTCTATGAAGAACCAATATATTTATCCACCTCAAGTTCTGACAAAAACACTGTGCTTGTACCGTAAAAAAAAAAAGAACCTATGTTACTTTGCAAGCAAAAGAACAAAAAGGAGAAACTTCAGTGGAAAATCCCCATCGCCAACCACTCAAACATCCATAGCTGGAGAGAACACAAACACTGACAGCAGCATGCCACCAATTAACAGGCAGCGATGGTCGAAAAGAGCAGCAATGCACTGCACAGGTTATACTCTCTGTCACGCCTCAAAAAACACATTTTTCTCCTGAGGTGATTCTGAAAGTCCACATGAACAGAGCTGATAGTACGTTTGCTCGGATCTACTCAGGTGTTAGACATATTGACACACAGACCCGAGACATGAGTCAACAGAACAGGTTCCTAGCCGGACCCGGTTAGGCTGTAGACGAAATATTGTAATTTGAACCCGGCCCGACTTGTGTCTATGGTCGGGTGTTGGTTACTAGAAACAGAGTGGACCCATGAAGACCTTTAGTACCTGTAAAGATGGCAAACAGGAAACAAAAAAATTACAACTTTTGCTAGGGCATAGTTGGGATATCAAAGTTAATGTTTTTAGAACATCTTACTTCAGCTGGAAACATCTCATCAGTTGTTAGTTAAGCCTGCACATCAAATCGCCCTCTGTGATGGTAAATGCAACTGGCATTTCCCTCAAATATAAGCTATGTCTATCAATAAAAGGAGGCCTATATGACTCAACTGATCAACAGTTGGTCGTAGTAATGCGCCAAGGAAAGAAAGCAATGTGTCAGCAAAAGGCCCCGTAACAAGGAGACTGCCGGCCAAAATGCTGGTTACTAAATATTTGGCTTTACCCACGATGGATATTGTTGAGAAACACTGAAACAAAACTCTGCAAGGTACCCTTAACTGAAGGTCATTAAGGTGTTATTTGTTCTCATTTAGATTATACAACTCTCTGTTAATATTTTAAGTTTTTAACTTGTGCAAAACAATCACAAATCCCCAGATTTAGTATTTAGAAACTGATCATTCTGATCATATTTAAAGCACAGCTTGGCCTGGATTTACCTCTTTTTAATATTTTTTAACATTCTCTGTTTGAGTGTTTCTGTAAATCAACTTTATTACTGATAGCTATTATGGTGATAATATATTGTAGGTAAAAGCGTGTGTCCACGGCTCACCGGTGACCTCGGCTCAAGGCTGTTGATGTCCATGGAAGCACCACTCGCCCGGCGTGACTGGCTGGAGTTTATGGTGGGCGTGGCTGCAGTGTGTGTGATGACCGGCAGAGGAGGAGGAGGAGGAGGAGGAGGAGGGTGGGGCATGGAGGCTTTTGGGTTCAGGAGACCATTGGGGCTCAGCATCATGGCCTGGATCTTAAGCTCTGCACACAAACAGGCAGATTCAAACATTTTTGTTAAAAGAAAATTCCAGTTTATTAAAACTTAATTCATCATTTGTATCAGTAATGATCTGGGCTGTAGCTACCAATGATGACACAGAGCTCATGTCCACAAACCTGTATAATCAACTGACAGCTTGTGTTTCTTTTAACTTAGTAAGTACAATGTTATTATTACCCATTAGATAAGGTGAACAAAACTACAACAATAGGACACAAGTTAATAAACTAAAATTATCCTTTAAGGTGATTGTAGAGTGTATATTTCCATGTCCAGTTCTAAGTTTGTACCTGCAGCGTACAGCTCTCTCAACTTCTCCTCATCCTCAAAAGAAAGAGATTGTCTCTCGTCATCTGTCTCAGATCTGTTGGCATCACCCTAAAAACACACACACGGCACTGGGATCACCACTATCATCGTAATCTTCATCACCGTCACCTTCCTTTTCTCACTGTCTGTTGAATGTTGTAAAAGTGAAAAATATAAGCAAGTCGAGAGGGAAAGACTGAGAGACAAAGAGCGGAAGGGAGACTGGGGATCTCCAGTGTTCTCTAGTTGAGTTATGTGCATGGCTTTGGCAGCGATCTCCTGTAGTCACGCCAATAAAGCTTTACTGAATTTAATTAAAATTCACGCCAGAAAGATGGAGGCAGACGGCTTTGGCAAAGGGTATCTGTGTGTGTGTGTGTGTGTGTGTGTGTGTGTGTGTGTGTGTGTGTGTGTGATAAAGAGAGAGAGAGAAAGTACTCTGATGCTGGAGATAAAAGATGAAAACTAAACAACAAAAGCTCACCAGCTGTGAATGGCAGGCGATATCAAACACATCCCTACCCTGGAGAGTGTTGTGTGTGTGTGTGTGTGTGTGTGTGTGTGTCAGCGAGCAAGAAAGATAGAGAGAGCGAGAGATAGAAGAAGCGAGTACAACTGAAAAAGAAAGAAAAGAGAGTGATGGATAAAGAGAGAGAGGGGAGAAACCACACAGGCAGGATGGTACAGATTATTCTCTTGTAGGCAGCTTTGGTGTCATCAGCACAACAGAGCTCCAGAATTAGTCTCCACCTCATTGTCTAAGCAGCTCAAATAAAACCGCATCTTTGCCCTTACTTCGGCTTGAAAGCCCTCAACCAAAATGGCTACAAGCAAGTTGAAGAGGACGTAGTTGCCAAAGGTCATGAGGGCTACAAAATAGAGGGCAGCCAACGGCGAGGTGGAGGCCATCCCGTTATAGAGTACCGCGTTCCAGTCCTCCTGGGTGAGGATCTGCAGATGGGAAGAGATGTGGAGAGAGAGGTGGTGAAAGTCAAATGTAAGTGGGGATAAGAAAAAAATACACCGTCAAACATAAAAGGAAGCAGAAATGCAACCTACATAGCTAGGTGTAATGAGAAGAATGGATTCCCCCTTTAATATCTCATTGTGAGTTGAACAGTAATGATGCTCATCAGTGTTAAATGAGCTCCTGTGGAGTGCGTGTTTCATTACTCTTCCTCCCCCTCTGCTTTTGAAGCGTATCTTACCTGCCCACTGGGAGACTTTTTATATTTTGTTGAAAAGTCGAGTGTGAGCTCTCCCAAATTGGAGCAAATGAAATAATGGAGAAGATCTGGTGACAACAGCAGCTGCTATTTGAAATTAAAATTGACATTTAACTGTAATTCATCAATTCCTCTCAATTAAATATCGTCGATGTAGTTGTTTTCTCATACACATGTGTATGTTTGTATTTGTGTGAGCGCGAGTGCATGTCGGTGTGTTTGTCTAACCTGAAACACAGTGACGATCGCCCAGAGCAGAGAATCAAAGTTTTTTCTATCAGGTAAAGTGTCTCCACTGTCTTGTCGCAAACCGAATTTACAGCCGAACAGATGCATCCCCAAGATACTGCAACACACAAACACAAACAAAACAATGAGCAAATACATTATTTTCATTACATGGTAATTTAATATTGGATACTATGCAATAAGATACAATGATGCTGCCTGTATGAATAATTGCGTTTGTGTAAAAGGTGATGATACATGTGATAATATGTACTGTAATAGAGTAAGAGAAAGGTCAGTAGTAATAATTATGATTTTTGTAAGGTATTGAGTATAATTAAAGCTGAGAAAACAGTTTGTCTATACCTGAATATGAATATAAAGAGCATCAGCAACATGCAGAACGTGGCCACATTGTCCATGGTCTTCATCAGCACCACCAGCTGCCTCCTCAGGGCAGGAAGGAACCGGACCAGCTTCAAAACTCTCAGCAGACGAAAGGTACGCAACACCGACAAGCCTCCCTCTGCCTCACCCACAATCTCCCACACACTAAAACAAACACAGATGACAAGCAGATTATAAACACAAAGTTAAATTCACATTAAATCAACTAAGGAATGAATATGTACCACTACTGCTGTAACTCTTTTGAAGTCAGCATTAGCATCACCCACAAAAGCCTCCCTTCCAGGTAGGGAAAGTGCTACATTATTTTTCTTGTGACGTGGCAACTGAAAAGAGGAAATGGGCCAATGCTGTTTACAACTTACCAGCCAATAAAGAAGGTACAAGCAGTGTGCACTGGCACAGTAAACAAGCAAAGCCTTCAAGCACAGATACATAATTTAGCTTGTTGTACTACATAATGGAGTGAATACAGGCCCCATGGGCTAAGAGTGCAACCACATGGCTTCACTGCTAGAACCAGCTTCACTGTGACAGTTATCTGACAAATATCTAACAAAAGAATTTCCATTTTGGGATAAACTCACAGACAAAGACCCCTGCCCCCAAACCCCACCTGATGATGACAATGACGCTGTCGAAGCCGTTGTAGGGGTTCTTGATGTAGCCAAAGAGCCCGAAAGCCAGGACCTTCAGCAGCATCTCAAGACTGAACAGACTCGTGAACACCATGTTACTGATCTCCAAAATATCTGTCAGCTCCTGCGGCTGAAGAGGCGCAGTGTTTGTGGAGAGAAAAGGAGGAGAGATTGATGTACAGATATTGGACAGGCACAGAGAAAAATGAACGAATAAACAGAGACAGACAGACTGGCAGTGAGGAGAGCACTAGAGTCAACATGCTAGGAATTTCTAAAACTACACAAACCTACTCAAGGCTCCTGTGTAGATTTATGTGGATAAAGTCTTAGATATGGAGAGAGAAGCTGCTCCAGGATGTGAATGCACGTGTGCTTTTACCCACAATCCTTTGGAGTAAATTGAGTGAATGCACTTTCTTTATTAATATTACTGATATTACTTAAAGCAGTGGTTCTCAAACTGTGGCTTACGGCCATAGAGACATTGCAGGAGGGAGACAAAAGGATGGAAGGAAAATTTTGTAGCACATCTATAGTTAATCTGATTCATGTCAAACAAGAGTGTTCTCCTGTTAGCAAGGCTAACAAGATTGATTCAGACTGCAAAAAAGTACAAGATGGCCAGATTTTCGACAGGGACGAAAAGAAAAAACAGTGGTGCTCATCAAGCAAGAACTGTAGTTAAGAAAATATGTTATGAACACAACTAGAATTACTACCCCACAGTTGTATGCCAACCAGTCAAGTTGCAGTTTACATCCATGTCTGTCCGGGCTCTTATAATATTTGTAGTGAATACATGCGGGTAATTGAATAAAAGGTGTAAAGTGTATTTTCTGGCTAAATGGAAGTGATCACTATATTGATGATACATATGTATTGCTGATTCCAGTGAATATACATTGTTGAACTGATTAATGAAGGATTATCATAGATGTATTGGCTAAACAGGTGCACATGTACTTGATTACTATGTAAAGATAGATTCTATTCTTTGCGTATAGCTACACAAAATGTGTTGCTTTTGTTTTCTCCTGGCATTTTTAGATGCAAAGCCTCTTTATGAGCTGTAGGCGAAACTCACTCACGATTAGCTAGGCGCGCTCCAATACGTTGTTTGCAGTCACGTGAGTCACAAAATTCAGAATGAGGCAGGAAGTGAAAGGCAGAATAGACGAGATGGAGGAAAGCCCGTACTGTGCTAGTTATTGTTTATTCATTGTGTCGTCCCAGTAAACGTGTGTGAAATCTGGAATAGCCCTATTCATTCTTAAATTATGGCTGAAAACCTATTTTGAGGTCACAATGACCTTTGACCTTTGAGTCAAAAGTGTTACCTATTCAGTGTCCGACCAACTGTAAAATATGGTCACAATCTCCCCTTCTGTTCTTGAGTTATGGTGTTGGACAATGGCCAAAACAGTGTTTTTCCAGGACATTATGATGTCACAGTGAAGTTGACCTTTGACCTTTTGGGTAAAAAATGTCATCATATCATCGTTGTATCCCATTAAACATCTGTGTGAATTTTCTTTTCATAATTACCGCATCAATTCTTGAGTTATGGCCAAAAACGTGTTTGTCAAGGTCATTTTGAGGTCACAGTGACCTTGACCTTTGACCTTTGACAACCAAATTCTAATAAGTTTATCCTTGTGTCCAAGTGGCCGTTTGTGCCAAACTTGAAGAAATTCCTTCCAGGCGTTCCTGAGATATCGTGTTCACGAGAATGGGATGGACAACCCGAAAACATAATGCCTCCGGCCACGGCTGGCTGGCTTTTTTAAAGTTTTAAGATTATCAACAAAACTTAATAACAAGTAGTCTATTGTGCGCATATCCAAAGTCTAATATATCTTGTGCTGCCACGCCATAGAGATGTGGTCGAATATAAACTATGGTATTAAAAACACATAAAAGAGCTATACCATGGCATTGGGTGACATTTCTTCATTATGGTGAATACAAAGATTGTTGTTCATTTCTCCCAGCTCGTCAAATCAACAAGGCAGTGTAAACAAGTAACTGTGTCTCTGAGCATGCTCAGTGACATCTGCCTAACACAGAGCTACTCTCCACAGATCAAAAAACAAGTCTCTGAGGTGTTTCAGACTAAACTGCACTGGTCACGTTCCCTGAAATGAGGGAATGTCACCCGGTGAAACTGTACAGCTCTTGATTTGTTCAGTGGTTTTTACATGACAATAGATTTCTATGGCACAGAGAAAAAAAAGCTATATCAGGCTTTGGCAACATATTCATATATTAATTTATTCATTCATACATTTCCATTGTTGGTTTTGATGTCTTCAGAAGATTTGTTGATAACAAAAAAAGGATAAAATGGGGCTGGCCTTATCCTTAAATATAAGTCATTAAAGAACTTAAGGCCATCCAGATCTGCCATATTGTTCAGGAAATGGGCCAAATGCAATATTCCCCCGTCTCCCACAGTCTATCCTTGCCTTTTAGCCAATCACAATGTCAGATCTGTCCTCCTCCTCCTCACTCCTCCATTCGCTCTCGCTGGCTTCTCTCACTCTATCCCGTCTCTACACCGCTCACTCTCTCTCCTGTCCCAGGGTCACGCTTTAATTAACACTTCAGGTCTTATGAGTTTCTCCATCTCCTGATACATGCTAGCACACACGCACACACACACACATATACACACTTTGTGATCCCATATGCTTGGTGCTATAAGTGTTGATTGGAGGGTAAGTTCATTGACTTACCACACACAGTGATTAGCACATCCATTTTCAATCAAACTGTAGTCACATACAATCTGCAAGAGGCACGCACAAAGCTATGCACGTACACACACAAACATGCAGCCTCTTATACTAACACAAGCAATCATACCTGTTCGTGGTACTCAATGCCCATCGACAGCGTGTTAATAAGGATGGCAATCATGATTCCTCTATTGAAGTATCTGCTGCCAACGATGAGATCTAGTTTAGTTCGGAGTCCCGCCCAGCAACACTTGCACAGCCTTTTCTTTGGCTCAGACACCTGTGCATCACCGTGGCATGGGCTGCTACAATGGCATGGGCTGTTACTATGACACGGGCTGTTGCCATGGCATGACTTGCTGTACCCAGGATGCTGGACTTCAGTCTGCTCATTAACATTTTCGCTGTCACTAAGTTGGTTGTAGTAGATGCAGTACGGGCATACTGGGGACTCTCCTGGGACTTCACCTGGCAACTGTAATGCAGGATGCCCAACACACTCACCTGCACAGACAAAGGGAGGAGGTAATATAGACACGGGCTACAAAAATCATACATGCACAAGAGCATAGTTTTCTGTATGTTGCACTTGTGTAGACGTTCTGTCATTCAATATATTCTCTGCTCGGTAAAGGAGAGCACCTTCATTTCATTTCTGGGAGACAAAATTCAATAACATGGAAGCTACTGAGCAGTTGGGATGCTTTTGTGCAGAGGGGGAGTTCTTTTATTAGAACAGGGATGTGTGTGTGTGTGTGTGTGTGTGTGTGTGTGTGTGTGTGTGTGTGTGTGTGTGTGCATGTGTGTATGTGTGTGTTGGGGGGAAGGGGCGTGTAGTGAAGCGGGAGTAAGATTTCAGCGGAATTCATTAGCAAGCAGCTCGGGAGGAATGCTCCAATGACATAACAACAAACACTGATCTAGCACGAGCAGTTCACTTGTCATCACAATTACAACAAATTCATGTTTCACTGGAGACTGATATAGTAAATCCAATCTAGTCATTCTGTGGTGTGTGTCTATAGATAATGTGGACTGCAAAGAAACTTTCAGCAGGCAGACTTGCTGAAAATGGCTCTGCACTACATACACAAAAAATACACTTATCTAGAGCTGTGGTTTTCAGCGTTTTGGCCCAGGATCCCTAGTGCATGTAACAGCATACTGAAATATTTCTACTCAGTTTTTTGTGTATGGGAAGTGTCCCAGCCACAATTAGAATTTATTACAAGTCTACAATTCATTATTAGTATTATTATTATTATCCTATCTTACATATCTATACAGTATATATTTTAATATCACAATTCTTCTGTTTATTGATGTTTTTATCTTACACATGCTTTGACAATGTTAACATCTGTTTCGGATGCCAATAAAGCCCAGTTGAATTGAATTGAATACTCAATTGTATTGAAAGTTGATATGTCTTTTCTCTGTTACTTAACTGATTTTACACATCAAGGGCAGTTTATTCATCATGGGGAGCTCTACTTATCCTGTGAAAACAGCTGTATGACCTCTGAGACTGGAGGAGCTTTGTAAAGTTTTCTAAATTGTACATGTTTTAATGGAAAGGCTGCAATAGCAACTGGGGGTGTTGTGACGTGTTGTGTTTTTGGAGCATGACCCATACAAGGAATTTAAAAGTCAAGATATCTTGGTTTCTGCTTGGTTTTAATTCTGACCATCCATTTCTATGTTTTTCTGAAGTGAGTCCCCCACTTTTATAGAAGTGCAATTTTATGGAGTACCCCTTTAAACCCTTCACATCTTCACATCTTAAAATTCTCAAGGACCCAGTGGGAGCCATTTTTGACAGTTTTCAGTATTTATAGGACGGTGTAGTCCCTCATTCGTCCAGGAGTGTTCTATCGTATCAGTATTTATAAGTTTATATAAGTTCTCATGTCAAATAAGGTGTGTGGTTTATCCAGAGTAACTTGACATTGTCTCTGGCAAGACATGCTGCTGTTGTATTTAAATGCATTTTTATAATGCATTAAGGAACTCTCCATGTGGCAACTGTGCACAGTGCCACAACGCATCCTTCAAATCACATGTAATGCAAAGAATGTTGTGAAAATATATTCAATATCCTGTTGCAAGTCATGTTCATGAATATTCACATCCTCACTCTCACATCTTATCCTATGTCTCCCTTCAGATTTCAGGGGATCAAGCATGTTGCGCTGCACAGAGGAGGAGATCTGGACAAAAACTCAGAGAAATGTTTTGGATCAATTGTCTGGAGACACCTCGACCTTTAGGCCTGGGTAAAGGAGTTTGATTTGATGTTATACTCTAATTTTTATTTTTAAACTATGGTGTTGTGAGGTATGGGAGCATTTGCCTGATGTTTTTCAAAGCATCCTGTTTATGGAGCATGCAACTGTTGCAAACGTGTGTTTCCCTTGTATTTGTTTTATACATCTTATCCCATATTCTCCATCTTTGTGGTCCACAAATGCCACGGAACTACAATACATTGAGTGTGATCTTAAGTATTTCTGATCTGATCTGTAAGGGATACACAGATGTGTTGCCCTGGGGCTTATTACCTGAATGTATAAATACATCACAGTGTTCTTGCATTCAGTTTGCCTTGCAGGCCTGATCAAGGACTATCACCCAAAGCTTGAAAATGTATTTTAAAAACTGTGCAGACTCTGCAGGAGTGCAGGATGCTCTTCTTCTTTCTTACAATGCTTTGGGCACCAAAACAAAATTAAATTCACCTCCACTGTGTCAGAGGTGGCAGAAGTCTGTGAGCTGCATGTCTAAATGCTACTGAGGGTAAGTGGAAAAATATATTCCTTTGTAATTTGGGTGAACTGACTCTTAAAGATTTTTTTTTAAAGAAAGGATTAAAAGAATTCTTTGCCAAGGGCCTCCAAATCTGTGCTCTAAGGCCCAGGTTGACAAGCTAGGACCTTGAGAGCACTCATACACTCACAAACACACACAAACACCCCTTCGTTCTCACCATGCTCCACCACCAGCTGTGGCAGTCTGTTGACAGTCTCCGTGGCAACCAGCCTCTTCTGGTCCAGGCCCTTTGCATCCAGGTGACTGAAGAGCGGCGATATGAAGGGATAATTCAACCCATTCCCTCCATTACTGACAACAGGCTCAATCTGAGGCTGATGATGCTGGTGATGATGTTGGTGATGATGATGATAAAGCTGATGAAGGTGTGACAGGTCGTTGGGAGCGTGGCCTGAGTGCCGGTGGGCAAGCCCATTCATTTCGCCAACTCCGCCCCCTCTGACAGCTCCACTGCCCTTGTCTTTCTGGCATACGCACACGCAGTGAAAGTGTGTGCGTGTCTGAGTGTAGCAGCGGGACAGTCGTCGCCATGCCTTACGGCCCAGGTGCGCCAGGTAGCGAATTATCTCCTCGTAGCAGCTTCCTGGTTGGCTGTCGCTGGCCAGCGTGGAAGCTGATTGGTGGAGCTGGCGGGCGTGCTGCTCCGATTTCATTAAGGCGTGTTCTCTCTGCTTCGTTTCAGAAAACTGTGTTGCTATGACGACCAGGCACAGGTTGATCATGAAGAAGGAGCCCACCTGGTCATGACAATACACACATTACACACTGTTGGAACACACAGTACACATGTCATCTAGCTGTTACACAAGTAACTTTTTATGGCCGTGTGTGTGCGTATGTACTTACTATAATGAGGAAGATGAAGTAGATGAAGTTGTAGAAAGAATGTGCATCCATAACGTAGTACATGATGTCTACCCAGCCTTCTAGAGTAATTACCTGTATGAAAGCCCACACACAGACCCAGAGAAATCAGTCAAGTGTGGTGTGTAGTGTGCATATCATTCATTGATTAAAGATGCATCCCTGTGTATAAACCCTTAAACGTTTACCTGAAAAATGGCGATCCATGCATATCCAATGTTATCAAAGTTAATAGCTCCTTTGTGTGGGTTTATTTCCCCGGCCCGGCACTCATTGTAATACTGGTACCAGTTTACACATGACACTGGTTCATCTACTCTAGGTCCCATCTCTGGACGAGCCTCCTCAGCACCCAGGAAGCAGGAAGTCCCGGCTACACGGCGGCGAGGCACATCAGTGCACCGAAGCATCCCGTTTTCTCTTTCCATTGAGCAGATGAAGGGGTGGTCATCGGTGCCATCTGGCCGATAGTAGCCACTCAGGAAGGACATGTTATATCTCCTGAAGAAGAAGGGCAGAAGGTGAATGAAAAAAACATGTTATTTTATTTTAATTTATTACACATGTATAAAAAATATTAATATACAGTAATTAAATCTAATAGAGGAAACAAACACAAATTTGTCAACACATCCCCGGAAAAGACCAAAACCAACAATGCTCGAGTCTGTTTCTCAGTACTTTCCTACTTCCTACTTCCTACTTTTTCCTGTCTGTGGCACTCAAGCCCATTCAGTCCTTATGAAGATGTAAATCTTTAAAAATAGGTCACAAAAATATAAATATAGTATTATCTTTACAAAAAGAGCTGGACACTAGTTTTTAGCAGTGATTACTCATAATCATAAATATTGCATTTGTTATTTTCAGTTGTGGATTAATAGACATTCAGTGTGGTAGTGGGTACTTAAAACAACAGTGTATATGAGATTGACTAAAGTGCCCATGTTCATTTAAGTATCACCCAGTGCAAAGGTGGGGCTCACTAATAATAGTTTTTGGACAACAATGGAGCTCTATGGCGCAGAGGAATAAGCTGTGTCAGGCTTTGGCTACACAAATGATACTTGTTAGTCAAATCAATCCATTGTTGGTTTTGGTCCTATCATGGATTTTATTGACAATAATGAAAAATATAGAATATCGCCAGTCTTATGCTACAACAAAAAAAAATAGACCTGAAATACAAACAAATTTGGATAAAGTTTGGACAATTTTTGGGAAGATAAATCATTTTATCAACCTTTTGTTTTGTACTAAAGGTCTGTTTTATGGAAAAAACAGAAAGACAGTATGAAATACACAAGGGTGCTGAAGGAGGAAATGAGGAAACAGAGCGAAAAATACAGATGAAGGGAAACGAAGAAAAGAGGGAGTGAGGGTGCAGTGGAGAGATAAGCAATCAATCATCTGTGGTGTAGAGGGAGGTCACAGAGGAGCGGTGCTCCCTCACTTCTTATTAGGAAGGGTCATTTTGTTGTTTATGAAGCAGGAAAAAAATCCAAATTGCTAACTGAAAATAAAATCTAGAGAAGGACTAGTTTTGAGTAAAAATGTATTGGGTACTATACAGCAGGCTAATGTGACCACATGCGATTAAGGCAAGAGCCAATAACAATATGATACTGCCTTTCTCGATACAGCTGTGGCATGTTAGAAATGCATGTTAGCAGACTCCTGCTTCGGTGATAAAATTTTAATAATAAAAAAGTTTTTGCTTTTCAAGGCGTTCATCACTTTTGGTCCGTGCTGATGCTTCTGTTTTTGTCTGACATAATGCTGTTACAGTCATAATAAACTGAACTAGTTTGAGTCTAAGGTTCTCCAATGTGACAACAGAGAATTGCTGGCTAGTAACTGAGTTACTCTTAAATCACAATCACTTCTTAAAACTTATCTTTTTAAAAAATCCTTTTATTAATGTCAGCCCAAAGTTAAATTTTTCCAGGTAGGGTATTTTGTTTCATTTTATTCACTGTACTTTTATTTGCTGTATTATATTTAATGGTGGTGTAGATTTGTTCTATTGTGTTTTACCGTTGTAAAGTACTTTGTAACATTTGTGTTGAAAGCTGCTATATAAATAAAGTTTATTATTATTAGTAAGTGTTCAGATACAGTAGTAACTGTACATTCATTTTACAACTATTGATTAATCGTATCTGACTACTCCAAATAGTACAACAGTATAAAGGATTCTTTGATGCACCCCTACCTCTTCATAAACCACCATGCCACTGTCAGGGATTATCATCTAAGCGGGATGGTTGAGCAGATGTGAGACCAGGAGGTGAACATGATGTTATCTGATGTTATGTGATATTATATGATCGTGTGTGAACATGTGAGTGGGAGTGGGAGTGAGAGTGATGGTGTAACAGTGTCAGTTAGACAGTGATCAAGCATGACATGAGGGATCATGTAGGAGAGAACAGGAGTGACAGAGAAACTCTGAAGGGTTGTGCTGAAACAGCCACTGAGAGTCCCTGAATAACGATACACAAAATTCACTTAGCCTCCTTAATCCCTTGATTTGTGATCTCTAATGCTGGAGGTTTCAGCAGGAAACAAATTTACACATTTACTTCCTCCCAGACTGACAGAGACAGAGCTGATTAGTGAATAAACAAGATCAGACTATCTGTGATATTGATCCCTTCTTAGAAATAATAGCTGGGTGAAAGAAGATAATCAGTTGTGAGCCAACTTTTGAGACAAGGTTCAGAGTAATGAGGCCAGAGCATCCCTTGTTGTGACATCTGCCGGTTACTATAGTAACTCACATCTTGACATCCTCTCCCATGAAACAACGGTTCCTCAGTAGCCCCGCCCACAGCTGCACGCCAACGATGCCGAAGATGAAGAAGACAAAGAAGCACAGTGCCAGCACGTTGCCCAGCATGGGAAGTGTGTCTAGGAGGAGTGTCACCAGGATACGCATACCTACCAACACACATAAACACACACACACATACAGCACAAACACCATAAGCAACTGCGCACTAGACACTACAGACTAGCAAAGATCCACTTGTAACCCTACACTTTAGCAAAATGTCAGTCACAGGAAGTGTTGGCCAGACAGGAGAAATCTCTTAATGTATTCTGCACAAAACTGGAGCAGTGCAATTAATTGAATGGCAAATAATTAGAATTCAAACACCGATAATTGGCCTCCACTCAACTCTGCTGAAGAGCAGATACAAAATCTTTCTCCTTACTGCTTTGAGACTTGGCTACTTCTAACACACTCTCCCATTTTACAAGAACTCAGTCTGAGTTGTGCCAAGGTCACAAGGTGTAGTAAAAAAACAAAAGTTGGCTGGCCAGTTTGTGCACCGAGCTGTAGCAAACAACCTGAGCATCACAATGATTTCCATGACTTTGTTCACTGTGTCCTGATTTGTTTATACATGCGTGCATCAAAAGGAAAGCTGCAGCTGTTAATAGCTTGGCAGCTTTGAGGAGTTAAAGAAATGAAGTGGAATTTACAGTGCAGCCAGAGAGTACAAGGACAGAGACACATTTTTCATTGTCTTGGCTGTGACTAATGAGGTTGCTGACTTTCAACTGAGGGTGTTTCCACATCAGATGAACAGTGTAGCATCCCATTTTATACATGGTCCACCAATTATAGAGGACAGAAAGTTGATTGGACAAGCTAACATAACCTGAAAGAAGTCTTGCTTTTTGCCTTCAATCTGGTCTTCAGCAAGTGAAACACACGATTAGTTAGTGACAAGTCAGCGACTTGTCCAGTCAAGAACATTATACAGTTTGACCATAAAAATCTCCTTAGTTGCCTTCTCGCTTCTCTGTTTACAGTCTTTGACCTGCTGCATTGTCCTACAGTCAGGAGAGTCCTGTACTGTTCACCCAAATTGGATGTGAACACACTTTAAAAGTCAGCACTTTCACCTCACAGTCACTGTTTAATTTAAAATCCAATGTGCTTGAGCACAGAGCCAAAACAATGAAAGACAATAAAAAAACGGTCCTAAAACTTTGTGAGCGCAGTGTATGTAGTAGGAAAAAGGAGAAAAACTCACTGGGAACTCTGTTGATGGCTCGCAGTGGGCGGAGAACCCGGACTGTCCTGATAGCTGATAGGCTGACGTTGTGTCCATCAAGTGAGTACTCCAGCATTCTGCAGAGAGGGAAAGCCACCGCTGTGTCACTGGCATCCTGATTAGCCTGACCTTGGCAAACCCTAAACGTCTACAGGGAATCCAGCAGAACGCAGTGCACTGTCTCTGGGATACATAGCCTTTTAACTACCAATCACTGAGGTCTCTGTCTCTCCGGGCCGAATGATGCCATTGTCATTCTACGGAGCCTTCACACACACACACACACACACACACACACACACACACTTCTGCCGGTACGTCTAAGCACGCGCACACACACGCTTGACATTTAACTGGCATTAAACAAGTGTCTAAGCTTTACACAAAACACACACATACACACACACTGTTGGCTCATATTTAATGTCAGATGCGCGTGTGTACATGTGCATGCGGGTGTGTGCGTCTGTCAAACACTCACCCCACTATAACAATGAAGAAGTCCAATCTGTTCCATGTGTCACCTAGGTAACCGCTCTGACCTATGACCCCAAGAGCCACCATCTTCATCAGCATTTCCCCGGCAAAAAACACAAAGATCCCATCATCCAGAGCCTGCACACAAACACACACACACACACAAGCACACCCAGAGGATTAGTGTAAACTGATTAACTAGGAAAAAATTAAAGCAAAAACTTTTCAGACCCTTGATAATAAAGTCTCACAGCTGAACATAATTAGTCTGTAATTTCAGATTGTGTGTGTGTGAGTGTGTGAATGCGTGTGTGTGCTTTACCTGCAGCAGGAAAGGGGTGTGGTCACAGGGCTGGAACATCCCTAGAGTCACACAGTTCAGCAGGATGGCCAAAATGCTCACACGCTCAAACCATGTGACACAAGGTTAAGGATCAACACCATGGCAGACTTTGAACATTGATTACAATAACAATATCCAATATCAGCACAATTGATGAAGCGGTGCTTGTAAATCTAGCTCAGTAGGTTGATTGACAGGAGTCTCAGCCCATCACAACAAGTAGATTGCTGCTTGCATGTCCCACTTCAGCTCCACCCAGGTGTCCTGCCCTTTTCCCAAATTATACATTTCTGGCTCTAGTTAAGATTTGATTAATGGAATTACAGATGGGTGACAACTTTTTAAAAAAACAACAAAGTGTTTTAATAAAGTGTTGGGCCACCACAAGCTATACATAATAGTCGCGCACATCCAAATACCATTTAAGTCATGTGCTGGACCAATATAAGACAGCAATGAAAACATGAAAAAGGGTCCGCACACTGTGGATCCCTGAAGTGCAATTTATTGGCACATCCACTAATCCACTAGGGCCACCACAAGCTGCCAGAACAGCTTCAATGCTCTTTGTCAAAAAGTCTCGGGAACTCTACTGGAGTTATAAACACCATTCTTCCAAAATATATTTCCTTATTTGGTGTTTTGATGATGATGGTGGAGAGCACTGTCTAATACGTCACTCCAAAGTCTCCAATTGAGATCTGGTGACTGCGAAGACCATAGGATATGATTCACAGAGTTTCCATTCAAACCATTCAACCAACCCCTCGTGCCCTTTGTGGAATCATCTACATTCATTATGTTTCTCCATTCATTTATTCAGGCTTTTCTTTTGATTTGTCACCCACCTGTATCCAGCCAATGGTAATGTCTGTAGCAACCCAGAGGAAATCCTGAGGAACCTGACTGGTAGACGTTCAAGGTCCAGCCACGTCTATCTTGCAGTGTACAAAACATTACTAGACTGAACTTAGAAAATATCTGTCTGAGCACGCACACACAACTCCATGTGTGAATGTTATGCCTCACAGCTTGTTAAATCAAATTTGCAAGCACATAACTGAATGTACTAACCTAAAAGACATTTTTTATAAGGGTAGAAAGTTGCAATAATAAGCTTACTTTAATTTATAAGCACAACTTCTGACAGGACAGTTTGACATGTTTAATATTCACAACTACAAAAGCGAGACAGCTACCATGAAACACTCGGTAAGACATTTGAAGTCAGTCTAAGTGTAAACTGGCATAGGGTGTGTATTTGTGCATCTGTGTTGCTTGCTAGCTGTCAAACTGGAAGAAGGATCATGGCTCAGAAGTGAAAAGCACGGAGGTTTAAAAGGGAAAATAGTCTGAAGTAGAAAGTTAAAGGAAAGATTGTGTTGGCTTCATACAAACACAGACGCAAACATACACACTCACATTTGAGTGCAAATGTGAAAACTGCTGAATGGATGACAAGGATGTATTCAAGAGCCAAGGATGCATACATAACAATGCCCGGAGCATGCACATGAATGGACACATATACACTGACACATGTGCGCACACACGCGCGCTTACACACAGAGTCCCCTGCCCGGACACTTTGCTCTCAAGAGGGCGGAAAAATTAATGAGAGTACAATCCTTTATCACCCTTGAGACAGAGAGAGAGAGAGAGTGAGAGAGAGAGAGAGAGAGAGAGAGGGAGGGTAATCCAGTGTCCTCCCTTTGCTGTGGTTGCCATGGGAACCCCCATCTCACCGTGGGAACTGACTTCTGAGTTTCAAAATCCGCTTGCATCCTGTCTGGACTGGAACACAATTAATACAAACACACACATAAACACACACATACACAATAGAAAATGATGTCCTTCAGCCCTTCAGCACCTGCTGAAGCATCCTTCATTTCCTCAATGCTGAGGAGGGTCGTTTTAATCCTGCTCCGTCTAGTATAAATTACAGCATCTTAAATAACCCTGCATGTCCATATAACACACACTCAAACACACATAGACACATGCACGCATAGTTAAACAAGGGACGGGGCAGGGTCAAGGTGTGAGTGATGGATGAGATGGGATAGTATTTCCACATTTGGTCCATCATTCAACATCAGGGATGAAACACAGAGGGAACGTCCCCTCCTCTGTCTCTCTGTTTCACTCTCTCCATTGCTTTCATTTTATCTCCTCTCACACTCAACCTTTCCCTCTATCATCTCTCATTTTCCTCTACAGCCTTTTCCCCTCTCTTTGGCCCAATTATTTTTCTCTGCGCTCCGCTCCTCCTGCTCTCCGTCTGTCCCTCTTCCTCAATATAGTGCGGTATAATTTCCCATCTTCATTCCATATAATTTCTTGCATATCTTTTTTGCCTCTCTCATCCTCTCCCGTGTAGATACACTCTCCTTTCTCTCTGGACTGCTTTTGCTCGGCGCCCTCCCCAGCTGTTTCTGCCATCTCCATATCTGACTGCCCTTGGGTAGAGCTTTAGTCTCTCTGTCAGAAACCTGAGTCTCAGCCAACAGATAAACTACAACTGCACTTAATAATTAACATCTTCAGAGAGATGGAGAGGCAGAGCGACGGACAGGGTGAGAGAAACATATAGCTACAGTAAGGGAGAGGTGGATGAGAAAAAAGAGGGGGCAAGAAACAAGGGCAATTAGAGATGGGGTGATGAAAAATGGCTAGATGCCTCAGTAAAAAAAAGCACAGTTGAACAGCAGGATGAGAGAGGTTAAGACCCTGACAATTTGAGCTCTTAAGTGTAAACAACTGGAAATGTTACGTGGCCTCCATGTTTTGTCTTCTCTCTTTAATTGCCTCATCCTCTCATCTTCCTCCCTCTCCAACCCCCCCTCCTCGTCTCCCATGCTCTCCCCCTCTCGAACTCTCTCTCCTCGAGTGCCAACACAGGTAATAAAGGTCAGGCAGACATTATAAATCAAATCAGATCACATCACCCTGATCTTTCTGGCATCATCCCACCCTTGGCTGGGATACACATGCTAAGGCCAGCGTGCAGGAACATACGCAAAGTTCATTAACTTAAAAGGATTATCCATAGGGACACGTATGCCATCTTGATACACACGGGATATGGCCAGAGAAGGTTTTAGATTTTCCAGTGTGGTATCACGGTCTCATATCGCACCCTTTATAAAAAAAAGAGGTTAGAAGTTGTCATTTATAGCTTTATATACCAGGTTGTAAAAATCTATTTGGGTGGTGTAATATCCTGATCCAGCATAACACTTGCTTTGTCTTTTTACCTAACTCTTAAGTTAATCAGGAAGACCTCACCAGTGGACCATCTGACCATTTACCTTCAAGAAAAGCTCTGCAGAGCAGAACCAAAACCCATTTATTGCTGGCTTATTAACATTTACTTATTGCAGACTTGATGGATTGTTGTAAAATCCCTTCACTAATGACATACTAACATTTATAATTGCAGACCCGCTGACTTATCACAAAGTGAGAATCCCGTACGTCCTTATTAATGACTTCTTAACTAAAGGTATATTTTCATTAGCCATGCTAGCAGAATGGCGCTATGGATGGCAATGTCAGTGGGTTTGTTGATTGGTTCACCACTTTGGTCCAGACTGAACTATTTCAACAACTACTGGATGGATTGCCGTGAAATTTGGTACAGATATCCCAGGTACCCAGAGGATGGATCCTAATGACTTTGGTGATCCTTTGACTTTTTCTCTAGCGCCATCATGAGGTTCACATTTGTGGTTTTGAGTGAAAAGTATCAACAATTATGGGGCGTCCTGATGGCTGGATGGTTGGGGCGCATGCCACATGGACGTGGCATCCCTGGTTTGATTGCCACTTTACTTTTTTATCCAATAAAGGCAAAAAAAAAAAAAATCTTTTAACAAAAAAGTAGCAATAATAATTTGATGAATTGCCATGAAATTTGGTACACACATTCATGTCACCCAGTATGAATTGTCATCACTGTTGTGATCCCCTGACTTTTCATGTAGCGCCATCATCAGGTCAAAACTTTCATTTATCCAATACTTTGATTTATGATCAAATATCTTAATGGCAAATAAATGATTGCTGGGTTTTTTGAAAAACCCATAAAAACAACTCTTAGTCAATGGTTAAAAGGTCTATCAAGCTGGTCTTCTATGGAAAAATTTACATTTTTAATAAAGGGAAAACCAAAGTTGAAGGATTCATTCATGAACTTCATGGACTTTATTTTTAATATATCTTTTTTTGTAGCTTTTTTCTTGTGAAAAGATCTGTTTCTGTACGTTTTTTTCTTTCTGATTGTACTTTGTATGTGTGACACAAACACAAAATCTGAATAAATACACATAAATGACTTACTCACATTTATAATTTTTTATAATTTCAGACCTGATTTTATAAAGATAAACTCATGACCTGCATGACATTTAAGTGCAGTTACAAATGTTAGTAAGTCATTAATAAAGTGTCACGAGTTTGTCCCTTTCTTATAGGCTTTCAAGTCTGCAGTTATTGCATTGGTATGTCATTAATAGTGGTCCTCCTGATGAATTTAAGAGCTACCTCAAAAGACAAAGCAAGTGCAATGTTCGTGCTGGTGTAAGCCTCAACACCAGCAAAAGGGACTTTTCACAACCTGACAACACAAAAGTTGTTTACATTATTACATTATTAATGACATATAACTGATGTATAATGCATTGGTAAATGTTTTATTAACCATTAATAAAGCCATTAGTTACAACTTATAAACCCCATAAAGGGTGCCTTACTTGAAAGTGGTTTTGATCTAAAAAATATGAACAACTGTGTATGAATGAGCAACCTGCTCACTAGTTTCCTCATGCTCTTTGCTGCTTGGACACACGCTTACACTGTGGACTCCATACACATAGACTTGATTAAACATAACCTAGTTAAGCTCAAAGTCTGTCATGTGCAGAGTGGGTGTGTGTGTGTGTGCAAGAGAGAGGGAGAGAGTGTCTGAAATGACGTCGGGCAAAGTTAAGTTACTGTCAAGTTGTCAAGTCCTCTGGCTCCACCCCCCTACGAGTGTGACAGCTGGTAACCATGGAAACACTTGCTGGAATTGTGTTAATTGGCTGAATTGATTCTGACAGCTCACCCTACTTTGAGTAAGACCTCCTCCTATCCATCGTTGTCGCCCTATCACCCCCCCTTACACATACGCACACACCTCAACCCTGTAAAGAGGCAGTTTAGAAAAAGGAAAAGTGAGAGGAATAAATAGGAGGGCAAGGGATTGATACTGAGTAAAGAGGGATGAGCGAAAGAAGAAAAGAGAGGGAGAGCAGAAGAAGAAAGGCAGGCAGAGAAAAAAGGTACTTGTATGAGAGTGACAGATACAGCTTTTCTCATCTTTAAACAAAAGGAAACGCTCTGAATGTTTCATACACTGCTGAATAAGTTATATCTTCTGTGTGTGTGTGGTGTATATGTGTGTGTGTATGTGTGCTTACCCCCACACCTCCCCACGTGTGTGCGTGTTTCTGTGTGTGTCATATGTTACACTTTAAAGGAGCATGATGACTGCCACATGGAAAGCTCAGCGCCTCACAAAGTATAGGCCGCTTGTTCCACACTTACAGTGAATCTTACGTCTCCTCCCAAAGACACAGGATATAACACAAATCAATATAGCTTGGAAGGACTACAAGAGAATGTTATATAATAGCAAAAGCTAATCTTGTTTTTGTTCCAAATAAATTTGTTAGATGTGCTGTAGGGTGGAGAGATGTACAGTATGTTGTAAACATTGCACAAAGGAGGATGACTGTGTTTCTAAGACGGAGGAAATGGAAGGAAAGGAGATAGGAAATTAATTTGTAATACGTACTGAGTCCAAAAAAAGGCAAAAAGGAAGGAGGGGTCACCTCAGGAAAAATGGGACTTACAGCTCGTGGGGACTGCTCCCCCCAGTGCGCTCACATTAATGTCCCTGTCGAACAACGTCCACCCACATTACTTCCCCCGCAGATCACTCACAGACACACACACACACTGTATAAGTATAAAGTATAGAAGAATATATGAATAAACATAAAATGGGACACATGCCAGAGCTGTATGGACACACAAACGGATAGGAAGACAGACAGACACGCAAACACACACAAAAACAAACAAATACTGCAATCGGAAGTAACCGGGCCGTCGGGGCAGAGCTACGCTGTTGCCAAGCAACCAGGTGATTCCTCTAAAGAGCCTCTCCATGGGAGATTCCCTCGTTTGTGTGAGGGCATTCACTTGCTTGTGTGTGTGCGTGCTCGCACGTGTGTGTGTGTGTGTGTGTGTGTGTGTGTGTGTGTGTGTGTGTGTGTGTGTGTTTTTGAGTGTGTCCAGTAAGTTAGTGCTGACACAGTGAGTGTACAATGTTCTGGGATGTGACCATGGTAACAGCCCAGCAGGCTACAGAAGAGTTTAGTTCATGGCATTTGTAGTTTTTTTTTTCTTCTTTTCCTCTTGGTGTACGTTTTATTTATTCAGCAATTATGTATTTATATTTTATAGAGTACACAGAGTGCTGACAGTGGCAAATACCAGCAGATGTGCACAAGCACACGACGACACGCGCACGCACAAGCAGAGGAACACACACACATAGGCATGCAGACATAGAGTCATAAGCAGTGGAAAATATTCAATTTGGAAAGCCTTGACAAATCCCTGAGGTGTTGCTGACGTTTATGCATGCTTCGGAGTATTCATAGCTGCTCACACACACTAGAACGCTGATAACTACACACATACACACACTCACACCTTCACGTCTACAGCAGAAGTGGATAGAGGTTGAGAAAGAAAGTGAGAGACAGGGAGGAGAATGGGAGGTGAGACGATGAAGACAGAAGCAGAACGAGTTTCGGGAGGCATCGTGAGTTCTTACTATTTGTGACTCCTTCTGCTGTATAAACGGAGGCCAGTAACAATGCTACTGACAGGCGACTGTAACCCTGGAGATTCATTAGGGCTTGTCACTATGGAAACCTCCAATCAGGGAAAAATGTTAGCCATCTTTTCCTACAGCTAATGGGTCCAAGGAAATACCTGAGGTCTTCCAAACACCCATACACACACACACAGACACACACACAGACATGGACAATACTGTCCCTTTTCCTGTCTCCCTTGTGTTTACACGTAAAGTAAACATCTAGGCGCTAGGTTCCTTGTAGGTACAACGGATTTGAGAAAGCACAGAGCTGAAACACAATGTCTCTCTCACATTATAAACAGAAACACACTCACACGCACAAACACAGACATGTTCACAGTGCTCCGGGTGCACTCCCGGCGGTGAAGGATATGGGTGGCAGACAGCTCGAAGGCACCAGGAGCGGGGTGGGCTGGTTTGGGTCAGAACCAAAAGAACCACTGGTGCTAGAGAGGGGTACGGCAGCTCCTCCTTTTCCTCCTCCTCCTCCTCTTCCTCCTCTTCCTCCCCGTCCTGCTCCCTCTCCTCTCCCTCAACTGACACATGCACCTTCTCCCCCTCCTCCTCATCCCCTTCCTTCTGCGTTGGTCGTCTGTGCTGCTCATACAGGTCTGGCTCCTGGGTGCCCGTCATGGCCATGCTGTGAACAGCCTGAACCTAAAAGAGCGCGCAGGGGCACCAGCAGACTGTTCAGGACATGGCAACATATGGATTCGTGTGTGTGTATCTGTGTGAACGTGTGTGTTTCTGCTGTGCTGCCTTGCGGCTGACACTGCAGCTCCCCAAAACAAACCGGAAACCGAGCTGACTGTCAAGCCTGCCATCCTGTCCATGAGACACATTACCCTCTAGCAAAGCAGCATTAAAAAAAAAACCCCAACCTTTCTCTGTTTTTCTCTGAAACAATAAGCGACCTTCAGGAGAAGAATCACAGCCAGAAAGCAGTCCTGTGCAGGAAACATAAATCTACCTAAATCCAAACAGAATGAACTAATAGACGTGAGCAAAGGTGCAAACTCTGAGTCAGTTCAGACAACAGGAAGCACTTAGACCCCTTCATTATAATCCTACAGCTGCACAATTCAGTGATGACAACAGGGCATTATTGTTGATGTTTCTTACAATACATTTCAACTCATGATGCTTAATGTTACTTATATATATATTTTTTCCTTTAGCTATAATTTAAGATAAAATCTCATGAAACACAGCAACATTGTCGAACTACAGCAGCCTGTGGTTAATTTTGTGGTACTGACTGGCATTTCTTGAAGCATTGGAATATCATGTAGGAAATGTCAAATTGAATGATAATCTCAGTGTTCACAAGAGCGGATTCATGTCTTGGCTTCAGATATCATTTTTTAATTTCATCACATTTTCTGCTTTATTGGGCAGTATGCAGTGGCGTTTGGCAGGAAAAGATGGGAGTTGGAGCATGTGACACAGTCCACACTGTCACAAGTACACAGCAAACACTCCCCACTGGTCCACCGTGTGCTCTTTGCAGTGCTTACTGATCCCCAGAGATTCAGGCCAATTTGTTATTAAGCTGGTACAAGAGCTGGATTATTTGAAAAGCATAAAGAAGACTCATGACAATAGAAGTCAGGGCCAACCACGAGTCCATGCAGGCATATATAATCTGCCTACAATGTGACAGGACTACAGGTAAGCTGGCATGCAAGTTCACAGTGTAGAGAGGAGTGTATCTGTGTGTGTGCGTTTGATGAAAATAATGAGATTGAATCTGCCAGTATCCTTCTTTCCTGTGTATTTTCATTATGGGCACGTAGCCTAGACTGTGCGAGGAGTCCAGGGCCGCACAGTTTAAGGCTTTTTGTTGTGATTCAATAGTAGCTGTTGGGCGGACATCAATTAACCACTGAAAAAAAAAGAAAGCCATTCTTCTGCACAGTTAAAAACCTGCTGATGAGTCCTTTTAAAACATTTTAAAAACTCATTATGAGCCTCCATTGCCAGGCCTTGTGGAAATTAAATCATCCTATTGAATCTCAACCAGTCACCAGAACAAAATATATTCATAACTCTGTAAGACCTCTGAAAATCATTAAGTTTTATATTCATACTGTGCACTCATTATAAATACATAAATTGCCCAAAATCTTTACCAAGACATTTACAGCAGCTTCATGCTCAATAAAACCAGAGCAAACAACAAATCTCCAGAACATATTTTTACTCTTAGTGTTATACACTGACATTATACATCCTTCTGTAGGTCAACCAGTATCATATACCGACGACATCGAGGCAGCATTTCCCAGCATTACTCTTCGAAACGCTCCAAGAAAAACAGTCTAATTAATCCTATAATAAACTGTAGAGTGATATAAAACCAAACATCTTAAAATAAGTCTCAACGTTTTTGTGATATTATATGATGTAAAAAAACCCATAAAGTAAGATAAGATCACTAACTTATTATACAGTACCACAAGCACTTTATAACTGCCTATGAGAATATAATTTATATTTTTTGTCCTTTTTTGTGGAAGCCACAGCGCCATTGATAAGGAGCGACATCATAGGACCAGGACATTTTCTTTTGTGCCACGGGCATTCACCCAGCGCGGTGCCCGGGACAGGAGAGCAAAGAAAAAGTACATAATAGCACAAAAACCAAAAACTTTGCCTGCCGTCCTTACCGGGGAGCAGCGTCCATCCACCAGCGTCATTCACTCCGGGTCCGCCGTGCGCCCTGAGCTCCCGGAGCCCTGGTGCTCCATCTGAGAGCAGCCCGCTGGTCCTCTGCCTCCTCCCCCCCCCTTTGCCGATATCCAAACTCAGTCCGTCAGTCGGGAAGATGAAGAAGAGGGAGAAAAAAATGAGAGAGGACTGTGACGCAGAAGTTTTTGTAACAAAAGTAAAGTTAAATAGGACCAAGCGGCTCCCGGTGCGTCTGCGTCCCCTCAGCCGCTGGACACGCTCTGAGGTGTCAGGTACCGGAGTTCAGGCGCACCGGGGAGACGGAGAGCCGCGTCAAGCTCGCCGGAGAGAGGCAGACCGGAGATGCTCGGATTTTACCTTCAAAATAAGACAGCCTACCCCCGGAAGCTACGCACTGCAGTATAGTTCTACCGTAGTCTTGAGAAATACTAATAGTTTGATTTTTTTTATTTCGGTTAAAAAAGACACAGACGTAACTTAACTTGTGATTTCATTTAGTTAGTATACATTATAAAACAGAAACGTATCAAGTTATTCAGAGTGAAAAAAATCCTAAATGGCTGCCTCAAACACAACCATTAGGAGCAGGGCACTTTGTTTCCTTGGCAACCAGATGGTTAGCTGCTACTAGGCTAATGTTAGGCTAAATATGCTATGCATTATGCAGTGTTTACCATCAATAACCAACTATTTGTCAGGAAATTTCACTAATTTCATTCTGACTTTTTGATTTGATTGTTTAATTGCTGTTGTTGACCTGAATTACTACATCTTGGGTAGAGCTTCCTCATAGCTTCCATCCAGTGTGGCCCCGCCCCAGACTAATGATGAGTGAATTTGAAAAAATAAAATAAAATTAAAAAAAAAAAAAAAAAAATATATATATATATATATATATATATATATATATATATATATATATATATATATATATATATATATATATATATAATAATAATATGCCACTGTATTTTTTCAATAACAGTCTTATTTTGAAAGTTTTGACTGGAGATCTTTATTCTTAACATTGGTTAACTTGACACTGATGGAGCATGTGACTTGTCCCCTCTCCTCCGCCTCACAGTAGGCTACACCTCATCCCAATATCCCTCTTTCTGTCTCTGCCTGGCGGTTGTCTCACCAGCCAGCGACCCCGGACTGTGTGTGTGTGTGTGTGTGTGGGCGGAGGGTGCTGCTGTCATATAAGAGATGATGCTCCACAGTCACACTCAGGAGGGATGTTGATTCACTAAACCTGGAGGTGTGGCAGAGCTCCCACACAATACCTTGAAATCAGCTTATGCTATGACAGGTTTCAGAGGACAAGGAATTACTAATGACGGATACTGAACTATATAAAACAACATTTCCATAATAGTGGTGGAAGAAGTATCCAGATCCTTTACTTAAGTAAAAGTAACAATACCATAATGTAAAAATACTCCATTACAAAGTTAAAGTCCTGCATTCAATATTTTACTTGTAAAAGTAAATGTGCGATTCACTCATTATGCAGAATAGCCCCGTTCATTAAGTTTTTATACTTCATATTATGGGTTAATTATTACTGGTGCATTCACATGTTAGCAGTAATTTAATGTCACATAGCTTGATCAAGGTGGATTTAATGTGGGGTGGTTTAATCTATCACACCATATAATATTTTATTAGATGATTATATGTCTTGAAATTTAGGAGTAAAAAATTAAAATTTCTCTCTGAAATGTAGTGGAGTAAAGGTATAAAGTGGCATAAAATGGTTAAGTACCTTCAAATTGTACTTATGTTTAGCCTTCCTGAGTAAATGCACTTTCATTACTTTCCAGCATTGTCCATAATTTACTTTCACTTAATTTATATCCATATTATAAATAACATGTTTCTTATGAACCCTCATCAAAGAAAAGACGTGTATATTTTACAGTAGGTGAGAATGAGGTGATACCAACAAGGCAGAGAGTGAAAAAGGCAGAATAGGCATCCTTAACGTCTTAAAATAGTGCTGATGCTGAACTAAAGCTCATTTTTCTGGGGGCTCCATCCAATTCCCTGAAGGCCCCCTGGCAGTCCCTGGATCCCACTTTGGGAACTAATATTAGAGCTACATTATACAGTGGGTCTAAGCAAACAGCTTACAGGGAGAACTAGTCGTAAATGCTCTCCTGCTAATTTTTTAATATCTACATATGTCCTCCAAATAATTTTCTGGGGATGTTTTGTTTGATGTTTACACTCCATTAAACAGAAAACAGAGTCCCACAATAATGTCTCTGACAGGCTATAATGCTCATTACATGCTAGAAAACAAATCTGAATGAATTAAAAATAGACAGACAACTTTGCTATTCTTAGATCCTTCAAGTGAGGCAAAACATTTAAGTTAGCTGTGCTGGAGGAAAAGCCATGTTGTTACCTAAATCAAAAGGGTTTATCCTCACATCTCAGACTCAGCTTTTCAGGCTCAGCTCTATGTTGTCAAAGTGTGATCAGACTGAACGTGAAGAAGATTTTAGTGGAGGCGAGATTGCATATGAACTCAACTTGAGCGAAATATTATATTATTACACTGGAGGAAATTAACAGACATACCTGAAGTTCTTGTTGAGTTTTGAGATCCGAGTCACCCAAAAAGACACGCTCCATGCACACGGTTGGTGCGCATGTTGCTAGTTAGCTACAGCTAACGTCTGTACAGTTGTTACTTTGGCTGTTTGGGGCAAATAAACACCTACTGTAAAACACTTCAACAGGTTAATTTGCGCAAATAATGTAAGCTGAAAATTTTCTTCATGTTCCCTCAATTCGCATCACTTTATCAGCCTCAGCTGTACTTAGGCAAAGCTTTAAGCTGACATGTTGCATGCTATGTGTCATTTATCATTTTAATATACTCACAGCTTGTACAGTAGTAAGTAATATTTAAAACTTTAGCTTACTAGCATGCTAAAATTATCTTAGCTTGTAAGTTTTAGCATGTAAGGATGTTAGTGTAACATGTTAAGATTTAGCTCATTAGCCTGCTAACTCTAGCATGTTAGCATGCTATGTAAGCATTCATCTCAATATACAACTAAGGCTGATGGGAATGTGGCCATTAGTTTACAGCACAGACAGGTGACAAATAAAAAACCTGAATAAATGAGCAGAGAAACATAACAAATGCAGATGCTTCCATACAGGGCACAAGAGGTCACTAAATGGTTTAATGAGTGTGAAAAGGATTTTGGTGTGTGAGACCGTGCTCTCCACCACCATCATTAAAACACAAAATGAGGAAATATCTTTTAGAAGAATGGTGTTCATTCCAGCAGTAGAGTCTCAGAGACTTGTACATCTATGCCGAGGAGCACCCAAGCTGTTCTGGAGGCCCCAACACCTTGCTGAGACACTTTCAAGGTTCAGCGTTCATTTATTTGTCGTTTAACAACACAGTTGCACAATGAAATCACAGTTACGCTACACACCGAACATATATACAAATATTTAAAATTACAATAGAATAAAAATAAAAACAATATATACAGTTATTTATATACATATATTATACCTATACACGTATGCACAGATAGTATGTACAGTATGTGCAATATTAGCGTAATATGAGTATTTTTAATTATAGTGCAAGAAGAAAGACCTTGGTTTAGATGTACAAGTCTCTGAAACTCTACTAGTGGAACGAACACTATTCTTCTAAACCAACTGAACTTTATGTTGGTTTTTGTTTTAATCTGTCACCCATTTGTATCTTGTCATGAACTAAAGTGGACAAGTGAAAACTGTTATCCGTTGATTGGCACTAGACTTGCAGACTGAATGGATTCACGGCTAGTGTGGCTAAAGATTAGATTTTCACTCAGAGCAGGGAAACACCGTGTCATACGCAATCATTGCCCACAGCAGACAGACTCCTCGCAGCTATCATAACTCTTACAGCAGCAGCATACATCAAACATTTAGTGTATCTCAACAACAGAGTTTAAGATATCTAGAACACATACAACCACACAAACACTCACACAGACCTCTACGGTTAACATCTTACTCTCCCTGAGAAGGAAACTGATGAGCATTGTTGGAAGCCTCTGTGTGTGTGTGTGTGTGTGTGTGTGTTGGTAGTAATCGGTTGTTATTAGGTCTCCCCTGGCTGTGTGTTTCCACTCCCACTCCCATTCGTTTTCCCTCTTCTTCCAGTTCGTCTCATCCTTCTCACACTTAGTATCTCATGTAACTCACGCAAGACTCTTTCTGCTCCACAGGATGATTTCATGCATTTTTTTTACTCCCGCTCTGTCACTGTGGTGTTCAAATAATGGTTTACATTAGTCACTGAAATATGTACACACACACGCACACACACACACACACACAGAGGCAGAAATACATTCCCTCTGTTATCGGTTGAGGATGGGTATCTAGGCCAAACATTATTATCAGTGTGTGGTAGGCGCCCCTTGGGTGTGTTTCCATGGTGACCATCACATAACATTATATATGGGGAATGGTTTTATTCCATGCCATTGTCACAAATACGCACACACACACTGTGGGAATTCGATTACAGATCAATAATCCTGATCAATCATTGAAATTGCCATGACAACCACCTGAGGGCGCATCCTTATACAAAGCGCGAACACACACACACACACACGCGCGCACACACACTACTTTACTCCACCACTTTTTCATGACATCCATGGTTCCCAGACAAAATCACCTAAATGACTTTAGCGCGCCTCTGACTTTTCCTCAAGCGCCACCATGAGGTTGATATTTGTTTTTTCAACTAAAATGTCACAACAACTATTGGATGGATTACCACGAAATTTGGTACAGACATTGATGTTCCCCTCAGGATGAATTGTAATAACTTTGGTGATCCCTTAACTTTTCACATAACCTGCAAAACTAATGGCATTCTATCCTCCTCGGCTGTACTATGTGTTTAGTGCTAATCAGACAATGTTAACATGCTAACATACTAAACTAAAATGTTGATCCATCCTTTTTATTAGTTCTAGGAATCATAGAAATATCAGACAATACATTTCCACATCCCTTTCTCCTCTCTCTCTCTCTCCCTCTCTCAGCTTTTTCTGCACTGTGTTTGCAAGCATAAATGCACAGTGGTCCATATAAATGCATGGGCAATCATGCACTCATAGCCAGCATCTTCCTTATACGTTACATTTATGACAGAGGATAAGGGAGAGTTAGGTTGTGAACCAGTCAGTGGAGAAGCATCTTTTCTGACAATCGGCAGAAGTGAAGTTGCTTAGCAACCTTTGGCCTTGATGACAGGAAGTGATGTCATGCTTGTAAGACAAAACACAAGCAGACGCACAAATACACAGGCAGATAACAGGTGCACACATGCGCACGCACACGTGTGACACACGCAGACACACACATGCAGAGTGAACCTCGCAGGGTGGTAGACGAGAAGAACAATGAGTTGTGATAATAATCTGGTCATGGGTTAAAACACTTAATCTTCTCTAATGGTCTCACTGATCTCAGAGTCCATTAAGGATGACCTTAAATATATGTAGGCTACACACACACATACAATGCATGGACTAAGCTGAGAATGTTCTTTTATATACTGCTGTTTGAGGAAAAATACATCTGCTGCTCTCTCATTTCTCAGTGCTCCCTCAACCCGTCTGTGAACCCATCTCCTGCCTTCAGCCTGTTTTATCTGTGATCCACCAGTCACGCCATCTCTCCAACATGCACACACAGACGCAAACACAGTGAAGCTTATTGCTGTGTGCTCTGAGAGAGAGAGAGAGAGAGAGAGAGAGAGAGAAAGGTAACTGACATGGGGGGTTGTATTTGGAGCTGAGGCATAAAAGAGAAGATTTTTATTGTTAATCTGTTTCCCTCCCATGTTAAAAGTTGTAGGACTTACAGCTCCACACAGTGTTCAGTCTGTCTCACTGCACTCGCTTCCTTCCGGGACGTTTTACTTTAATTATTCATGTATGTAAAGGAATGAGCTGCCAAAGACCATGAAACTCACCACTGTGTCTGAAGAACTGCTTTCGAGGATATACTCCATCCTCTCTGAAAAATCCAGTTATTTCCAAATATATCTGATACTCCATGTGCTGCAGTACATCTTTGTTCTTTTATCGCCTATGTGTGTGGTATATCTGTATATATACAGTATTTGTCCCACTTGCCTAGTCATTATGTGCATGTTGCTGTAATTGCATGTAAAACAATGATTCACATCAAAGCCAGTTAATACAAAAAAAACCCACATCTTTTTGATACTTTGATGTATTTTTATTTTTATCAGCTCCAGCATAGTTTTTTGTGAGCTTAACTGAAATCATTTTTATTATAATGGTAATTTAAGGTTGATATTACTTCAGTATCATCAATCATTATGTTACATTGGTTAAAAAATCATCAACCTACCACTCTCTATCTATCCTTTTTAGTAACCTTCCTTCTAAATGTTTGGCTTCTTAATTAACCCAACTATATAAATAGTACATTCTAATTAGAGCAATGCACCTGTGTTTACACATTGTTGGATGGTGTGAGCACAGAGGGACAAAATGTGCACTGGAAAGCATGAAAGTAATGTATGATTACACACAATTGATAGCCCAACTAATTAAATTCAGGTCTCAGCTAGTAACATGAGTATTCTAATTTTAAGAATACAAAAACGGTGCAATGTACACTGGGGACATAAGCACAAGAGTAGCCAACAGTCTTCAGATAAAAACAACTTCACACCATTTTAAGGTGATAGTCTCAGTCAAGTACAATCAATGAGTGCACTTTTCTTTTTTTTTTTTTTTACAAAAGAGTGAAATTGATATTTTATTGCTTACATGCCTGTATATGAGCATGTTATCTTCCCCAGTAATACAATTGTATCCTTAGTTACTGTAAAAATTGGAGCATGGTTTACTTTAACTACCTTATTCATTTATATTGTGTAATTAAACTGTTTAATACACTGGGGTAAAAAATAATTACACTTTATTATGTTGGACTGTTGCAATGTCTGATTCATTTCATTATCACTTATAGCACTATAACCATTAGGTGCAACATTTAACTTGCTTATACCCACTGTTGGTTTAGAAGTGAGTTGTGAGCATTATGGTAAGATGTTTTCCAATCGAGTTTAGAGATTGGCGTGAACCCTGAAAGTTAAGTTAGAGTTTACTGTCTTTCATGTTAGTGATTAAATATTATTTAAATAGAAATTGTAGCTCATTTATTACCCACAGCCCAGAGTTACTGGAGTCAGAATTCAGGGTTACACTGTTTACATTATAATTTTAAACAGACAACACTGAATGTTTTAATATCACAACCCATGTGATCATCTTTTCACTGTAACTCCATATAACCTTGCATTTAGTCTTTTTTTTCAACTTTGTCAATTTAGTACAACACAGAGCATATAACCTTCATTTGCGTGCTCATTACACAACTAAAAAACACAACTCGGACAGTTTCATGAGGTCAAAACATTTTAATAAAAAAACCAAAAACCAAAAAACAAAAAAAAAAAACAGGAACAACTCACTGATAAGAACAGTAGTCCTCTAATTTGTCCCAATTCTGTCACATTTCACTTTCTCTCTCTCTCTCACACACACACACTCACACACACACACACCTACTGCACCTTTGGAACAAAAACATGCAGACAGTTTTGCCATTATTAATCAACACATCCTAGATTTATACAATCCAGTGTAGCACGGATGCATAAAGGTTTGCTTTAACCTAAAAGGACCATACTGTTGTTGCAAGTTTTAGCACATTAATCACAAATACTACACTGCTGACCATTTCCAAAGAACTTCATAATCTTCCAGGATTTCATTCATGTTAAGTTTGGTAGGAAACCTTGCTTCGATACAGTAGGTAATCTATCAGAGAATGTTTTGCTCCCTTTTTATTTTAAATTTACATGAACTTAGACAAAAAAACAAAAAACAAAACAAAAAGCAAAGCACACCGTACTGGCATGAACTGAAACCAATGGCAGCCTATTAAAAATGGTTAGCAGTAATGGAAAATATACATGATTTGTAGTAAATGTGCTAAATCATGCAAAACCGAGAGTACAGTCCTTCAAAAAGAGCTTACAACGGCCCTCAATGCAATGAAGGTTATTCAGCATTTAAGCCTTGAACAGCACACAGGGATGTGAGCAAAACAAACTGAGGAAAAATTATAATTATGAGAAGCAACAATTAATCTCTATTTACAAATGAATCAGAGGCAGAGGAACAGCAATTCCTCCTCTACAAAGAAGCAATCACATCCCTGAGTACAGTGTTTGTTATTCCAATCATTTAAATTGACTGCTCTGTGATCAGTTATTATCATCAAGTCCTTTCTGGCGCACTTTAGATTGATCGCAGCAGTGCAGCACAACATTACTCCCGAGTTTTTCCTGACCCAAAGTCACCAAAGAGTCATAGACCTATTTCATCCATTCGAGTAGCACATGGAGCAGCATGCCAGTGTTAGCCGATATTTCTAGATACATTATTATCTCCTTATTAACAAAGAAGGTTACAGGTTGGCCAGCAGTCTTAGCTTAGCCCGTTAGCATGAAGCCCCTTCCTCTGCTTTCTCCATCTTCTCCTCTTCCTCCACATCTTTGTCTTTGTTCTTTTTGTGTTTCTTTTTCTTGTGTTTGTGCTTGTGCTCCTTGTGTTCTCCTTCTTTGTCCTGGCTGTTGTGCTTCTTGTGCTTTTTGTGTTTTTTATGTTTCTTGTGTTTTTTCTTCTTCTTGTCCACGGTGGTGGTTCCCAAGCTGCTGTGGTTGCTCAGGGTGGGGCTGTGGGAGGGTTGGCTGAGGGACAGACTGGGGCTGCCACTCCTGCCTCTCTCTGGCTCAGAGCCTTCGCCTTCGCTGTAGTCAGGCACAAAGGCCGCCTCGTCTGTCTCACGACCCAGGTCAGAACACAAGCGCTGTCTCCTGGGCTCTGGGCCACGGCTCTCCTCTCGTCCTCCTCCACCTCTGCCTTCAGCTGCTCTCTCCTCCTTCCCTGTCGCTCCTCGCCCCTCCTCTCTTCCTCCTCCTCTCCCCTCCTCTCTTGCCACAGCTCTCCCTTCTTCTCTTACTCCTCTCCCCTCCTCCCTCACAATTTTTGTTTTTGGTTTGTCAGAATTTGTCTGTGCCGTCCTGCTACCTTTACCCTCTTCCCTCGATGCTCTCACTTTCTTCTCTTCTCTCACTACGCCTCTTCTCTCCTCCCTTGTGGCATCCCGTCCTTCACTCCTGACAGGTTTAGGCGCTTCAGTCTGCACCTCTCTGCCTCGGCCCCTCTGCGGCACAGGTGAGGGCTCTGTGGGTATAATAAGTCCGTTTTCCTGGCCTTCTTCATCATCTTCTCTCTCCCACTTGGAGCGAGGAGGAGGCTGAATGAGCGGCTCCTCCCTGGCTGGACTGGGTGTTGGGCTGACACTTGGGCTGCGGCCACGGCTGTTCACAGGGCTAGATGGGGGCTGCTCTACAGGTTTGGAGGATGCACTCTTCTGGTCTTTGTCTGAGTCCTGCTTTGTTTCTTGAGTTGACCTAGTGTTGAGAAAAAAACAGACATGTTTAACAGAGTACTGCATCGGTTTAGCATCGCACTCACTGTCAAGACTCATGTACTCTTGACAGTGTAGGGCTGTAGGGCTGCACCTAATGATTATATTTTTAACGATTATTTCTTTCAAATATCGGCCAACCGGTGCACTTACAAGCTTTTACAAAACAATGGCATAAGTAGGCCTACATATACAAGAGACTCTCTCTCTCTCTCTGTGTTTCTATGCAGAGCATGTGCAACTGTCAGTAGACCACACAAGAGGGGTAGAGCGAGGGGAGATTGTGGGCGAGGTTTTAATGCTGCAGCTTGTTCTCCGGGGAATCCATGCTTTGACCGGGTGCAGCCATACTTCATTGCGACACATAATATGCAAATCAACATGTTTCTGTAATCGATGAAGTCGATAAATCGTCCCAGCCCTAACTAAATGTTGAACTATTCCTTTAAATTTTGTCTAAACACTAGCAGCCATACAACAATTTTGCCTAAATTGTGTAAAACTGGTAAAATATTATTTAAATCAGGAACTATTTGATCAAAAAGTAAATAAATAAGATTATGATTCTGACAAGACATTCAATGCCAGTTTTTGGTACTGAATAGTTTTCAATACTCAATGCTACGAACACATTTTGATTGGCACCAAAAAAGTAATGAGTTTTAATACCCAACCCTAATTACCACCTATAGACAATTTCACTGTTTCAAATATAACCTTTCTACGTATGCCCAAGTTTATTTACTGTGCCTAATCAATGGCTGACAGAAAATTTAGACCCAAAGCTATTGTATTTCCAAGCAACATCAGTCATATATACATAATTTAACACAGATCACAAGAATGCACCAATAACAAAACATATCCAAAAACATAAAGGAATTACGCAATGTAAAATATAAAAATATACATAAAATATTTACAAATAAAAAAACAAATTTAAGTAACTGGCACAACAGACTCACCTAGTGGTGTGGCTCATCAGGGCTTTTCGGCTGATCCTGGGTTTGCTCTTCACAACAGACTCCTCAAAATCTTTTACTGCTGGAAGAAAAGGATGGAGGAGGAAAGGAAACACATTTAATCAATGCTTTATTAGATGGCACAAAACAAAATCAAAGTTATCATCTCTTCACACACGCGCACATACAGAGATTCAAATTACCTTCTCTGTGAGAAGCAGCTGGTTTCTCTCCTGAGGTGACACTCCTCTCTGCTCTGTCCTTGGACACACTCCTGGGAAATGAGAGAACATAATTACACATTAACAACTGCGTTTACAGAACCACTATATCATGCTCTCTTTCAATCATGGATATGGATGATGGTTTGACAAGCAGCAGGGAAACAAATTCAACAGACCTGTCAGATTTAGCCACTCTTTCTGACCCCTCCCTTCTCTCCTTAGAGGATACACTTGGTTTCTCCTGATGGTCTGCCACTCTCCTGGTGACGGATGATTTCTCTCCGATCGTCATTTTATCCAGAGAGACAGACCTTCCTCCTGCACTTCCACCACCGGAGTTCTTTCGTTCTGTCCTCACCGACCTTTCTCCTTCGGCATCTCTCTCCACTGTAACTGCTACCTTCTGTGAGCCTGACCCCGATACCCTGTCCCTCTCTCTGTCAGACACCATGCCTCTGTCTCTGTCTGATCCTGAAGCTCTGTCTCGCTCTCTGTCCAGTCCCGAGCTTCTGTTCTGCTCTCTGTCTGAGCCCTGCAGCCTCTCTCCAGCACTTCCAGGTCTCTCTCTGGAGACCCCCCTCTCAGCAGATGCTGACCGCTCCTTTCTTCCTGCACCTTCTGCTGTAATGCTGGTTCGGCCACCTTCAGAGGTGTTAGCAGCAGCTGATCGGTCTGAGGTGGAGGTCGACTTCTCAGGATCTGACAGCGCTCTGTCTGAGGCTGCTGTCTCAGTGCTGCCTTTTCTCCCCAGATCTCTGTTCAACTTGATCCTCCTCTGGGTCAGTGGCTTCACCTGAATATGGACAAAAGCACATACAAAATGTTACAATGGGGTTGAATCAGAGAGACTCAGCACGTTTATGGCGATGATAAGTTCTGAAATGATAAGTTGATTAATAGTTATGATTAAACAACAGAAAATTTGATACTCGATTAATATTTTAAGTTATTTATCAAACAAAAGAAAACAACTTAGTGAATTTGATTTAAAATACAGAATTGCAAATGACGACAAAATTAATTGAGCTGATAAACACATCTGTAAAAACATGTGTTTCTGAGGACTGCACAAGTAATAGACCCACCTGAACTTCCATTAGAGGTCTGATGGATCCTCGATCTGAGTCTCCCCGGCCCATTTCACGGCTTCCTGGAAGGGGAAGAAGACCAGGCCTGTCTGAGGAGGGTGGGAGTCTGTGGAGCAGGGGCTGATGAGACATGTGCGAGTGGGAGATGATTTCACCGCCAACCCCTAGCCCATCTATTCTCCTCAGCTTTCCAGGAGGAGGTCCGAGTAAAGAGCGGCCCTCCTCTCCCATCCTTCTCCGACTGTCCACTGGGGAGGGAGGTCGGTGGAGGAGTGGGAGTCCGTGTTGATGCGGGAGGGGAAGGAGACCACCACTCTGTGGAAGATCTCTTCTCCCCCGGATGTCGTGGCCAGGTCGAGGGCCATCATGAAGAGAGGGATGATGTGGAGGCAAGTTCTGGGAGGACAGTGGAGGAGTCTTAAGCAGGGCAGGCCTCACTGCAGAGCTTTTACCCTTTTCTTTTTTAGGGGTAGTTGAGTTGGGGGCATCTTCTGGCTTGGTTTTAATGGTCTTTAACGGTTTAGCAACAGAGGAGGAGGAGGATGAGGAGTCTCTTTTTTTGGTCACCACTCCTTCTCCAGTCTTTTTCTTCACCTTGTCACTCTTTACCTTTACAACCTCTGTCTTAACTTTAGCTTTTACCTTTTGACCCTTGTCTTTCTTAGTCTTATCAGACGGAGTCTTTGATGTTGACTTGGTTGATGGTTTAACAGGTGCAGCAGTGCTTTTAGAGGCTGGAGCTTTAGTGGTTGCGGCACCAACTGAAGGCTTTGAGGAGATGGGAGGCGTTTTAATGAGTGAAGGGATTTCATCCATTGGTTCGTCCCTGACAGGAGTAGCATCACCTCTGTCCACTGACTGGTGTGATGGCTCTGGTTCCTCACCGGATTTCTTCTTTTTTACTTTCTTTGTCTTCAGGACTTTAGTGCTGGACTTGTTCCCTGATGAGGAAGAGGATGGAGGATGGTGAGGTGGAGCACCTCTCTCTTCTCTCCCTCTTCTTCCTCTCCCCTGGGGGGAGTAATCTCTAGATAATGGGGACATTCTGTCCCTTCCGTCCCTCTCCCTGTCTCTGCTGCCACGACCTCTGTGATGCAGAGAGGGATGTTGGCCGTCATAGTCTTTGTAGTACCTGTTGTACCAGTCTGCGTACTCCTTCTCCCACTGGCGATACTTTTCTCTTTCCCAGCGCTCATGGCCTCCGGGACTTGGACCCTTCAGTTCATAAGGGGGTAGCTCCCGAGGAGGTGGCTTTCGTCCACCAGGGCTGCGGCTCCGGTAGCCACCTGGGGAGCGAGACCGCGACCTAGACCTGTAGGGTCCTGCTCCTTCTGCTCCCTCCCAGCCTCCTCCCCGGTAGGGGGGAGGAGATCGTGGTGAGCCTGACCGCCGATATCCGTAAGACCTTGAACGAGAGCGGGACCTTGTCCGTGAGCGTCCATAACTGCGCCCATTACGTCTAGAATAGGGGGAGCGGGGATAAGACCGGCCTTGGGAGCGTGAACGGGAGCGGGATCGACTGGGGGAATAAGAGTAAGACCTGGATCTTGATCTGGATCTAGAGCGAGAGTAAGAACGGCTGAATGGAGAGCGACTGTATGACCGGGACCTAGAAAATGAAATGATTGAGAAGACCAGAAGGAAACAAGGGGAGAAAGAAAGCAGATTATGCATTTATTTATTTATTTTTTTTAAAGGACTATACATATGTAATTAATGTAAGAACTAAAACCAATTTTGATATGCCCTCTTAATGAAGTTACCTGGAATAAGATGGTCGTCGTCTCTTTGGTGCATTTCTGTACTTCATAAGCTCTTTGTGGAAGTCTTTAGTAAATTCATCCAGTTTGGATGGAACTCTGTGGATACAAAGACAAAAACGATGAAACTTTCAAAATTACTCCACTACTTCACTGTGTGAAACTTCAATAGCATTTATCTTACTGAATTTATAATCCCAACCCTGAGTCAGGGCTCCAGGGTGCGACCATTTTGGTCACACAACCAAAAATCTGACAAGTGTGACTAAACATTTTCATTGGCGCCTGAAATTTAGCAGGTCTGATAAAAAATTGTTTTTTTAAAAACTACGCTATCTGCAATCAATTAATTGAGTGGACAATCACCCCTTGCTCTACCCCTCCTGTGCGGTCTACTGACATCGCACAGGCCCTGCAGAGAAACAAAGAGAGAGAGAGCGTCTCCGGTTTAATGTAGGCCTATTTATGCTAGTTTGTTTAAGCTTGTAAGTGCACCTGTTGGTGCCGATGTCATTCGGGATCACGTTGTTTTCAATCATTTCCTCCTCCACACGCGGCTCACCTGCTGTTGTGAAAACAGAATCGCGGATGAAAAAATCCAAAACGCGATTTGTTTGTGTGTTTTTTTGGGCAACTTTATAAAACATACTGCTGTCGAAGAAAGTTAACAGAACAGAAACAGCAAGAGGCGGGGTGGGGCAAGCCGGTGTGTGTGTAGACGTGTAGGTGTGTGCATGTGTAGAGAAAAGAAAAAGAGAACTGAAGGGAAAAGCAAAGTGAGCAGATTAAAGTAGTTTGTGAGTAAACACTAAAGGTGTAGAATTAAAATGGTAAAATAAAAAATACTAGAAATGGGGTAATATATTCTTTCAAATATTAGCCTATGTAACATTTGTTTTTGTGAGTAGCATTAATACAACTCAAATCTCGTTATACAAACCTCTTGTAAAATGATAAATAAATCTACCTTGTATACAATAACCCCCAACCCAAAAAAGTAACGCTTAAAATGTGTTATTGGGTGCACCTAAATAAAAAAAGTTAGGCACACCAGTGACACCAATGTAAAAAGTTAGTCTGGAGCCCTGCGGAGTGAAGTAATGGTAGTTAATATTCTTTCTGTGTAAATTCCACATAAGCAATCAGTAGCCGTTGTTGTAGCTGTTTGAAGACCTAAAAAGAATAAGAAATGACTCACTTGTCCTGTCGGTGGTGCCGCTGTCTGTAGAAATCTTCCTTAGAGAGGGGGGGCTGAGAGAGGGAGGGTGGAAGAGGAATAAGAGGGGGCTGGGTACCAGGGGCAACCCAAGGAGGGTTGAGCACTGGTGGACCAGGGGCATAAACAGGCTGGGGCTGGTAACTAATGGCAGGAGGAGGGATAAGGCCAGGGCCAGAGGTGTACGGAGGGGGGTAGGGCTGTGGTGGGGGTGGGTACAGGGACGGAGCTGGGAACACTGGAGGAACAGGTGCAAGAGGTGGAGCTGTCTGGAGATGAGAGGAGGGATGCTCTCCTCTACCTCTGTAAGGCCTGGTACAAAGAGAGCAACACAAACCATTGTGAGACTCACATATTGCATATTGCAATAAAATCTTTAAAATAGTATTATAGTATTACACAGTATTACCTCTCCCAGTGTCTACCTCCCCCTCTGTGAGAGTGGTGGGGCCGTGACTGGTGACCTTACAGAGCAGAGAGACAGTTTGTTAGCTGCCGAATGTCTTTCCTTTAAGTGCACTTAATCTCCTTAAATACCTAAATTAAACCTCTTACCTGATGGATAAGGCGGCCTTGTAGGTGGCGGGTGGCCAACAACAGTTAAATGGTAGCTCTGTGGGGGAAATCAGTCAGAAAAACAGTTACCGCCAAGATAAGTTACAGTTTCTTGTGTTCAGGGATGCACAAGTATGTGGTAAGCATGGTCAAAAGTCTGTAGGTTTTCAGTTCAACTTAGCGCAAACTAATTATACTTCTTTTCAACAAATGCAACAACCTAGGGGGAAAATTGTGTTGGCTATTGGTAAAATGGCCAACATGCATTGCCCAACCTGGCTCCTAACTCTGATCCCAAACTGGATTAAACATACCTCTGCACAGTCTAAACCCATATTTTTGATAACTACCATGGTGGACAGGGGTGGAAATTAGCACCCGCCAAATGCGGGTGATTTTGTGTAGTGGCAGGTGAATTTGCTCAACCTACCAGCCACGGTGAAGGGTAAATAAAAATAGCCTAACAGGGTGATTTGTGACATTCCATAACGCAGATTCAATCGCAAGTCTGCTTGTTTCACATTTAAAGTGTGTTGACTGACATCAACTCATGCAGAGTAACATGCATGAAAACATTCCACCTTAAATTTGCCAGTAGATGCCGGAACACCTGTAGCTCCGTTTTTATAGCCTAGCTTATTAGATTAGCTTGACTTCTGCCTGCACTGCAACATTTCCTCAGAATGGATGTTTCCAATGCGGCTTCATTTGCTCAGCACAACTACTTGTGTTCATTTGCCTGTAAGTTAAAGTTACTGCTTAATGCCACGCTAATTACAACCTACTACATCCATGATACTGCCTAATACTAACTTTACTTTGCTAGATGTTTGGCTGACTGCCGGGTAATATTCTCAACAAGATGAAACTATTCATGAAGTCAGTTAACATCGTGTGGTCAGTTATAGTTGACTGATGTATGTGAACTTGCCACCGTAGGAACAGTGGCTACATAACCTTCGAAACGAGCCACAACTGCATCATAGGTGCGCTCTGATACTTAAACTTATAGCATTACACCTACTATGTGTGTATGAGAAAGACAGTATTTTCCTTTAGACCTAAAATATTTATCTTATGAAATAAAATAGCCTATTGCTTGAATATTGTACATCTTGATTTATTTTTATCACATGCAGTTACACACGGCCGGTTCTAAAAATGCTACTTCATGTGTTTCCATTTCCAGTTGTGTATATCCCATAAAAATATAACTCTCGCAGTATTATGATGGTATGTTTTTTTATTACAAACAGTGTACTGTAAGCATATTGTGAGCATATTTTGATACTCTTTTTATTATTTTATACATATATATATTTAAGATTTCACGGGTAGCGTATTTTGTTAGACCAATATCAAATAATGCTCCACTCCAGAATCATTATTATATTACACCACTACTCACTCCATGTATACTGTAAGAAAATGGGGAGCATGTTGAAATACTATATACTATATCTCTAAGATTTCAGGGAGATTGTGGGTCATGCACAGAACCACTAAGCAGCTCGATAGCACATAGACAGAACACCTGTTAAGAAAGTGGCTGGTTAATTTTTTTTTATATTTTACACAGCCAAATGGAGCTTGTTATACTAATATTGAATTGTGAACCTGCCAAAAATAAACCCTAATTGTATCTAACAGTTGAGTCTTATTAGCTATGTATCTTAAAATTAGTTGAATTCTTGTAGACTTTGAGGCTGAGCCTAACCAGCCTCTGCCCTCTTTACCAGCGGTACCTGTCCAGGGGTCAGTCTCTTCATATCGGCAGCAGAGGGAGGACAGACGATGAATGATCCAAGTTTATTGTAAATGGCTGGCCGGCATTCTAAACAGTGAAGACCAATGGCTTAACCACTGACTATTACTAGTCTAAGAGTATGTCATGTTATTCTAATGGTTTTTGTAGCCTTTATATGCCAAGCGGCAACCTCCATGGCTGAAAAATGAAGCCCACGCAGAAGTGCCAAAAACTGCAGTTCCTTGAATGGCCACTTGAGGCTGTCTCCAAAAGAGAGTCATGTGAGCCCCATTTTGAAATGGTGCAAGGGTACAAAAAACTGTTTTGGTCTCTATAGCTAATTTCCCCGTTCATGACAACTGTACAGGAGGTGAATTTTTATACAACTCACCCGTTTAAATTATATTAAGGCTTAAAGTTATGCAAAATTAAGGAGGTGGCCGTTTTGAGTGACAGATGGGTGCCATCACAGGTGGCTTGTTTCAGCAACCAGGCTTGATTTGGCCTGCCTCAGCTCCACCCACGCTCCATTGTCTTTGCCCATTATTGGATGAGCCAAGAGCCGGCGGAGTCAGGCACTGCCAAGACGCTGCTGGCCGGAGCCACCACACTGAGCTTCACAATCGCTCTTCAGAAACTTATGGGCGACGTCACGGAGACTACGGCCATATTTTATACAGTCTATGATACACACATGCCAACAAGTAAATAAGGTGTGGCATTAATGAGTCTACATATTAACAAATAAACTAAAGTTATTACAAACAAGTTTACAATAAATTAATGTATTCTTAATTTTAGGGATTGAGAAGGCTCTCTAAATATTGGTGTTGTATTGTAAAAATAAAACTTGTCAATCCAAAAATGTATATTTCTTTTCCTCTTCACATTTTTGTATTTATAAGATTAATGTTATCGGTTATTACACCGTATCGGCCACAGCAAACAATTATTGGTTATCGTTAAGGGCTCTGAAATGCCATATCTGTGCATCTAATAATAATAATAATAGATATTGGTGGCAACTTTCCACTCTCTTAGCCATAAAGTCTGCCCTAACAACCTTAATGTACTTGAGTTGTTTTCACAGGGTAACAAAATAACGAAATAAGTGACAGCAGATTATCTGCACAGGCATGTTGAATCTCTTGCTGTAGCAACCACTTTTAAACGTCAATGAGATGGATATCAAGTAGTACACCTTTATTCAGGTGATCAAGGCGGACTCACCTGTGATGCACTATCTGAGGCTCCTGATGAGTCTGGTGTCACAGTAGGTTCTGGGTCTGTCTCACTAGAACAAACAAGACATTATGACCAATAAAAATGTCACGTCACTTTTTGTGTATGCGATTTCATGTAGATGTATAGACTGTATCTTAGACTAAACTTACCCTGGTGGGGGTGGTTCCCCCTGGCTGGTGGAGTGCATAGGTGAATGGTGGTCAACGACAGGTGGAGGGGCTGGTGAAGAATCTTGTGCTTCAACAGCAGCATGAGGAGGAGGAGGAGAAGGAGCAGCAGTAGCAACAGGAGGTGAAGGGGACGGGACTTGTGCTTGAGGGGCAGTGGAGGGTATGCTTGTAGAAGAAGAAGGGTGAGTGACATTGGCCAGCAGCGGGTCCTGCTGTCTCGAGTGCAGAGGCCGGACCAAATGAGGCCGCGGTGGAGGCGGGGCTGCATTTTGGACCTGCTTGCGCACATGTTTGGTGTATCCTGTCTCATTCTTAAAGTTGTTCACAGCCTGCATGGAGAAAAACAGATGATACATAAATTAAAAAAAAAAAAAAGACCCCCCCGTTTTTATTTGAGTTCAAGTAAAATTAACCAGACAATGCAACACATCAAAATGCATGCATTTGAAAGGGTTACCTGTCGAAGAAACTTATTGGCAATAAGATTATCAGGTGAAACATCCGACTGTTTGCATGTGAAGCAGATGTGCTCCTCTGAGTCCAACAAGGCAGTTCTGATACCTGAAAAAAAAAAAAAAAGTCCTTAATTAGACGAAAGCTCACATTTGACAAAAAGTTTTTCAAGAACATCTATCGACAATCCCAGAAATTGCGTGAAATCATTCCAATACACTATGAAACATAATAGCAAGAGAATTTCCAGCCATCAAAATCAAGAAATTCTACAACTACTCAAAATGCAGCATGTCCTGAGGTTGCAGTGCTCTAGAGAGGCCGCTGTTAGATAAATAGGTTATTTACACAGTGGAGTTTTCTCTGAACAACTGTTGAACATTATGTTGCAGGACCAAAACACAGACAGTAAAATATATGAGCTAATTTTGTACTTTTTTGGTTGTTATTACTTGTTTTTAAGACGTGCAAATTCAGATTTTTATTACTGATGCACATTACAAGTAAGAACTCACACTCATCGCAGTAACTGTTTCCACAGCAGGGTATAACTACGGCATCGGTCATCAGGTCATTGCAGATCGGACACAAGAGTTCATCTGGAATTGGGTCTGAATCGTCCTCAGATGATGACTGGTCATGTGGAACAAATGGAGGGCGCTCCTTCTTTCCTTGCGCATAGGCCTCCCTGTATTAACAGAGATTTATTTTGATGACTATGTTGCTAGCAAAAAGAAAGCAACAGCAATAAACCTGTGTTTGTGGACACAGATAAAATGCTATAAAAGTATACTAAACAGTGTGTATTTGTGAGTGTCCTTGGTTGACACGTACGCATCTATAGCAGGTATAGCATATTCTCCAGTGCTGGTTAACATGGCTCCCTTGGTGCCTGGCTCTGCTTTCACCATGAAGCTCTGAGGAATGCCCTTACTAATCCTTACTTGCTTGGGACCCTCCACACTCTTATCCTGGACCTAAAAGGTTAAAAACAAAACAAAATAATCATCCAAAAGGAGAACAGTATTACTTTCTTAAAAGTTACACTGCAATGTAGTAAAAATCAACACCACAGACTACAAAAATCAAATGGTGCATGATAATTACCATAAGCATGGGGCATTGCCGAATGTAGTGACCAGCCTTTCCACAACGAAAGCAGGTATAGTGAGCAGGTGGAGGTCCAACTGCCTTCTTGGAGTAACTATAAAGACATTTAGAGATTTTTTTAAAGTATATACAGCTAGTAAAATGGTGTTGTTTAGTACACTGATTCATGAGCTTAAAACACGCAACAAAAAAAAAAATAAAAATCTGACTGTCTGTGTGTATACTGACTGTATTGGGTCATATTCATGATTGGACTGAGACATCATGGCTTTAATCTTGTCCTCCTCTGATGCATTTGCGTCAACCAGGTTAGCAGTCTAAAACACATAATGGATAGATGGAAAAAAATTGAAGGATGTCAAGCCCAGAAAAAAGTACATATCTACTTAGGAAATATTTTCTGGAAGTACAGCCAGCATGTACAGAAACAGTACCTTGGCGAGTTGGGCGAGTGACAAAGAAGGAGAAGAATCAGTCTGCAGGAGAATCAGAGTAGATATTAACGGTGTTAACATAATATCTAATAGATACACAGTGGAAGATAAGAGCCCAGATAGTTCCCCACCACATCTGTGTCCAGTCCCTTAGAGTTTCCATCTAAGTCTTCGCACCAAAATTAAAGCCTTCATTAAGTACTCGAAGTGCATGACATAATGCGGATATACGAGTGAGCATTTAAATCAAAACACTGTTTACTATGCTTGTGCGCAATGTTCATCCCTCTACTGACAGCACTGTGTCATAATCCTTTCTTTCCTTTAAGAAAAAAAAGAAGTTAATGTTGTGAAAGCCTCATCTAGGGTTTCGTCTTTTCAGAGCTGTGGAAGAGATCTAACTAATTTGGAGAATAAATTCAAAAATTATCCAAACAGGAATGTTATCTACAAAAAAGGTGACTTTCAAAAGAAAGCAGTTGCAGTTTCCTGCAGTAACTCTACTCTGTTTGTAAATGTGTCCATGCTGAAGCTAATGTCTATTCCCCTGCCAGGCGATATTAATGTACTACTGCTCATTTACAAAATGCAACTTTTGTGCATTTAGTTACAAGTTTCAAAAAGATAAACTGTTGCAAACTTATCCTGAAAAATCTAAATGATAAAAAAAACATTTATCATTATCACTGTATGAATATCCTAGTGAACTTCAACACTGCTAAACTGCATAAACATTAAGTTGCATTTACATTTAACAAGCAAAGCAAACTTTTACTCCAACGACCTGCTTACATTATGAGTCTAAGAGCATCTGCTTAAGTTTCTTCCTCACTATTTGAGCTTCATCGGCACATTCAAAATGTACACTACTGACACATTCCTCTGTAAAGAAGAGATCCTAAAGCTTCTCCTGCTATGGTAGGGAGAGGGCGATTTTCTGAAAGGAATACTTGACATTTAATTTTTAGCATGCAGTTTCCCTTCACCAGGCCGCAGTGATTTAGGTTTTTGCTCAGGCTTGTCAAAAGAGGTTGTCATAACCGTTAGAAAATCTCATCAAACCAGTTCAAGACTGCTTTCTGTAAACTAATGAGCTAGCAAGGAGTGGTGCCAAGCTGTTTCAATAAAAAACGCAAACACTGACACAAGTGTCAAATATGTAGGGCTAATAAGACACAAATGTAAAGATGTCTCTTTAAAAATAAAGTGCCTGATGAAGAAAAAAAGAAAATAAAATTTGTCAAGTGTTCCTTCAAATAGTTCCCTAGAACAGCCTCTACACCACTACAGAGTGAAGGGTGAAAGCAAGTGGAGGGGTGTCTCTGTAATGCAGGTCAGAAGACAATGAACCATGAGAATTAAGTCTCATGCACAGACCATAAAAATGTCATATTTTACAACAACAACGAAAAGGGCTGCTCTGCCTAATTCTTGTAAAAATTTTCTTTAAGTAAAGGGTGGGTTGTCCATGATATGCAGGGCTCGGAGGAAAGACTGGGTATTGCAGAATGCTGTGGAGGGAACACACAGGGATCTGGTGCAAGCGGTTCTGACACTGAACCACTGAACAACTTTATTGACAGGTTCTGCAGCTTACAGCTTACAGGACACACTACACCAGTATACTTCTCACTGCAGCAACCATGGAAGGCCTCCAGTGATTGACAAGATATTTACTGATAATGTGTCATGGTAGTTTGTGATCATGTCACAACATTATACGTCAGTGGCCAAGTCACAGCATCTCACTTATCAAAACTAGCTTCTTACTGATCCCCCAAACCACAGTTGTAACAATATACTTTGAACTAGTACCTGCTTCTTTGTACACAGACACTTAGGAATCGGAATTAATTCAAAGCATTTAACTCATCAGGATGATTTCTGTGAGCCTTTAAGGTTAAAGAGTTATGTGCAGTCCATACTCAATGCAGAATAGAACATCTTCATGATGAAATTGTACAGGACAAAACAATTGACATTGGCAAATGTTACTGAACAACAGATTTGAGTATATTAAAGTTTAGCAGGGTAAATCACTGGCGAGTTTTTCCACTCACACAACTTTAGTATTGTAATTGTAATCAAAGTTAATTACAAAAAATCCCAGCCACACTTTACTTCATTGGGTTCTTAAACCACAAATAAAATATGTTCACAGAAAATAAAATGACAATGAATTATATATACAAAAATACCATATTTTCCTTTTACAAACCCCTTTAAAATACATTTGCCTGGCCTGAAGCAGGCTAACAAAACCATTTCATTATGAAATACAGTCATTAACAGTTTAAATGGTTTCTCAATCAATTATAAAGTAGCAACAGTTCAACAATTGGTCAGTTCAGAGCATTCAAAAACAATGGTGGCTAGTCTGTTGTTTCTCATCTCAACCTCATCTCATTCAGCCACAATTTACAACTTTAATCTGCTAATTTCAAAACAGAAACCCGGGGTTTTTATAGAGAAACAACAAATTACTTTATCTGTGGTGACTCCAAGAAACCCTTCCAAAAAGACATCAAATAACATATAGAGGTTGCGAGCTCAACACAAATGTAGCAAACACACAGTGAACAGAGAATACACACAACTCGATCATTGTTGACAGAATGTTCTCAAGAAAGGTGACTAAAGCCAGAAAGAGGGGGAGAGGGAGAGAGGTGAGAGGAGGAGCAGAGAGTTTTGATTTTGGGTTTGTATTACATACGGGTCTCGAAGATCCCACCACAGCTGTGTCAGAACGATCTCTGCAGAAACAGGTGGACAGAAAAAACATCAGTTATTGACATAACTTGACAGCTAACTTATGACTGACTAAAGTTTTAAACTAAAACTGTTTACAGAGCGACTTCTGGTCTATACTAAAACTACAGGAAATCTAGTGTAAACCTGTTCATGGCTTTAAATTATTAGCGATTGAACTGCTCAATCATGACTCAAGTAATAATTTGATATTTTAAGTATACATACACAATGAACGTCCTGCCAGCAGGTTTTACTCCACCAATCGGAGTGCGGCGGACGATCACGGATGAGTGTTTCGGGATGTGGGCTTCATCATCTGTGTATTCTACAAAACATGAGACAAATTATACATAAAATATGATGATGCCAAAGCAATATTACCAAAATATGTTCAAGATAATTAATAGTATTTATGGAAGTATTTATGGAACTTGATACAGATGTATAAAGTAATTCAGACAATGTCTCAACACAAACTACCAAAACAACAATTTCCACCACATTGGCTGTAACAACCTTTTTATTAAATAAGAGCCAAACCAGGGGTTGTGGGTGAGTTTACTATGGTTATATCATCTATTATATTATCTGACAATTTCAACTGAAGCTGTGAAAAAGATAACAGTAACCATCGGATCACGTAAATTGTTACTGCTAGTTTTTTTTGGCATATTTGTTTATAAATTACCTGTTAAATTAGGTAGTTGATACCCATAACATTAGACTGCAAGTTAATGGGAGGTAATTACCAAATTCATTCTGCATTATAAAGCATTTTGACATTTCTAAGGATACCTGGCTCAGGAAATGTTTGGTATAGTTACGAGTGGTGTAGAACTGAAACAATCAATTGACAGAATATTAATCTGCAACCATTTTGAAAATTGATTTGTCATTTAAAGCCATGTTAAAGCAATCATTCCAGAAATTCACTAGTTCCAGATACTCATAGGTGCTTTTACTGGTTTTCTGATGATAGTAAACTGATTTTTTTCTGGGGTTTTGGACTCTCTGAAGATGCCTTCTTGGGCTCTGGGAAATTGCAATGGGCATTTTTCTATATTTTATAACTTATTATAGATCACATAATTAATCAAAAATACAATTTGTATGTTCATTTGAATCTGACTAATGAATAAAAAATAGTCCTGAGTTCCAGCCCATAAGTGGTGTATTACAATACACAAAAACATTCATGTTTAAAATCACCCAGCCTAACTCCTTTCCCTAATATTTTTTTTTCACCAAACCAACTGTTGAGAGAAGAAAATGTCCGCCTATAATCTGTTACTCCCAAAAATAATGGATGACATGTTTGTCACACATTTTGTTTGTCACATGTGTCAGCTGATAACATACCTTCTCGAGTTTGCGCATTGGTGATCTGTAGGTCGCAGTCTGTGGCCTTGAGGCGCTCTCGGCCCATAATCTGCCTTTTAAGCTCACTAAGGGTGATATGCAGCCCATCGAAAGTGACTGTGTTGTAGTCCAGTTTGGAAGAAAACTTATAGTGAACACACGACATTTTTACAGGTCTAAGCACTTAAGTCAATCAAGCACAAGAAAAAAAACACAGGCCTGGTATGATAAAATAAAACAGCGTCAACACTGAACACAGGAGGCTAAATCTGGTGACTTTAATAGGTAAACTTTCTTTATAGTCGCTGAAACACTGTGGACAGAGAAATGACTAAAATGGGGAAGGGTTCAGCTCGCAGATGACGACAAAGTCCTTATTATAGCCAAAGAAAAATAATCGAGATGTGAGGCCAGAGCGCCATTGAGCGGCGCCGTGTGCCTCGTCAGTTCTTTTAAGTCCGATAAAACACAACAGGATGCCACCAAATCCAGAGTCCATGCAACACAAATCTATCATATGGATGTAAATGGCCAAGTCCGTCGTGAATTGTCCTTGGTGGAAAGCCCGGGCCGCCCGCGCCGCAAGCCGCTAGTGTAGCTAGCAGCGGGCCCTGGGTTTCCCGAGCAACAGTCTTTGTGGGTAATGTTTTGCCTTTTTGTTACAGTTCTTATTTTTCAAGTCAAGACAAACACTACCGAACTCCACAAAAGGTCCACAAAGCTTCCGCAACGAGTCCACAAGTTTTACGTTCTCGCTGTTAGACCTTGAAAATATTATCCTGAAACTGTGATCTACCGTATGAATGTTAAATTAGCTAGCTAGCTAATGCCAAGGATAACATGCTACACCTCGAGGTTAGCTAACGTTACTTCGCCACTCAGCACAGTATGAAAACACTTGCCTAACAAAAGCTAACAGCTAATGGTTAACGGTGCTATGCTAACAAAGTTGCTCAAGTTAGCTGTCGAATAACCTAACAAAATCCACCAGTTACGCAATCAGGACGCAAAGATTTATCTTCAGTGCACGATTATTTTCCATTATGAAGAGTCGAAACTTGTGTATCCAGGTTAATCTTCAATTTAAATCCATAAAATCCATTTCGGTGATGCAAGCGGCTTCTCTCCTCGCTGTTTCATCAAAATGGCGCCGGACGGAACCGGATGTACTCCAGGATTCTTTCAAAGAGTAAACATGAAGGCAAGAGCATTATGTTTGGCCTATTTCGATGTGGAGGCATACTTCCGCCAGAACAAGACAAAAAAGAGGTGAAAAGTTAGCCTTGGTAAGTAAAACGTTTGAGATACTGAGGCAAATGTTTTGTTACAAAGTCAAAAACATGTGATATGTTAAAGCTGCGCTTATTATTATTATTTTTAAATATTAATGAAAAAATCTATCTAATAAATGTAATGTGAGAGGTGTTGCTTATAGCGACAAACCCACAGAGAAGTATGATAACACAATTTCTGTAATCTCATTGTTCTGGTTCATGGACTGATTGGTTTTACGGAACTCGTTTCCAGCTGCGGGCTGCAGCAAAACTATTTTCAGTGAAAACGCTCTATACGCTCTAACTGTACACTCTGTACCCAACACCAAATTGCAGAAAAACAGAGTTAGTGATAATGTGTCAGTGTTGTGTTTTTCCTTGTTGTGTTGCCCGCAAATGGCCAAAAACCTCAATTAATGCTGGTCAAAGTTGACCTGGTATCTGCTGTCTTGTTGTACCAGGATGTCCTGTTAGTCGTTGTGTTGGCGTTAGCAGGGCAAGGGTTTCACGGTAGACGTGATCTATCTTGGTTTCCTGATGTCCTTTGGTTGTTTCCATAGTGTTGTCAATGAGACCTTGCAGAAAAGGCTGGAACTAGTTGTGAACACTTGCATCTGAGGCATAGACAGTGTTAGAGGGATTGTAGGTAGCGTGGCCGAGCGGTCCAAGGCGCTGGATTAAGGCTCCAGTCTCTTCGGGGGCGTGGGTTCGAATCCCACCGCTGCCAGGGTTTTGTGATGAGGAGTTTTGAAATCATACTAATGGACAAGGACTTGAAATCATAAATAGAAGAGAGGGAACACTTTCTGCTCAATAAGTGTAGCCTCTCCCTGTGCACACTGTGGAATAGGAAGTAAATATGGACCCATTTAGAAAGGTGTCCTTGAAACTTAATTAGTCTTACAATTGACATATCTTGCATAGTCAGTACAAAAAAATCATATCTATGAAATACCAAGTCAAAACATTTGACGTCAAACTTGCACTAATCAAAAATGTCATTTTCACACTGGATCAAATGAATACATGCAATGTATTCTGTCTACAGTTCAGCTTCTATGAAGCGTTTTAGCATCTTTCAGCTCACTGTTTTGGTTTTACAGCCTGACCAACTTTACTGTTTTGGCCCAGTCTCAATGCTTTCATCTGCCCCATGGTGTGCCCAATGTTGAAAAGTTAAATTTGACCTGGTATCTAATAACGCCAACATACCATTAGTATTTTTATTTCTGTCATTTCTAACTTTTCATCATTTTTTTGCTCATTTGGCAGAAATTGGTTTCCATAATAGCAAGTGCTGATTTAGCACGTCCACTAGTAATTCATAAATATTTATTGATTTATTTCAGAAATCAATTGATCCAGCTACAATGTTTAGCTTAGCCAACTTTCTTCCTAAATGTCATGTGTCTCGTTGCACCTAGCACATCCTGTTAGCCTTTGTGTTGGCATTAGCAGGGCAAGGATTTCAAAGTAGATGTGATCTGTCTTGGTTTCCTGGTGTTCTTTTGTTGTTCTATGGTGTTGTCAAGGGGTCTTGTTGTATCTTCAGGCTTGTCATCAGTGGGAACAGGCGAATAAAATGGGAAATAGAATCCCTACATGACCAGATACAGGGTTTTGCTGTTTTTCTCTTGCCTGGTGTTCTTTTGTTGTTCTATGGTGTTGTCAAGGGGTCTTGATTAAGGCTCCAGACTTTTCGGGGATGTGGGTTCAAATCCCACCGCTGCCAGGGTTTTGTGATGAGTAGTTCTGAAATAATACCAATGGACAAGGACTTGAAATCATACATACAAGAGAGGGAACACTTTCTGCTCAATAAGTGTAGCCTGTCCCTGTGGACACTGTGGAATAGGAAGTAAATATGGACCCATTTAGAAAGGTGTGCTTGAAACTGAAGTACTTTGCACAATTGACAGGGCTACAGAAGTATAGCCGATGATGCTGTCAGGTGATATCTTGTGTAGTCAGTGCAAAAAAACCCCTTTTCTCAGGTAGCGTGGCCGAGCGGTCCAAGGCGCTGGATTAAGGCTCCAGTCCCTTCGGGGGCGTGGGTTCGAATCCCACCGCTGCCAGTGTTTTGTGATGAGTTGTTTTGAAATCATACCAATGGACAAGGACTTGAAATCATACATAACTACGAAATACCAAGTCAAAAAATTTGACGTCAAACTTGCACTAATCAAAAATGTCATTTTCACACTGGATCAAATGAATACATGCAATGTATTCTGTCTACAGTTCAGCTTCTATGAAGCGTTTTAGCATCTTTCAGCTCACTGTTTTGGTTTTACAGCCTGACCAACTTTACTGTTTTGGCCCAGTCTCAATGCTTTCATCTGCCCCATGGTGTGCCCAATGTTGAAAAGTTAAATTTGACCTGGTATCTAATAACGCCAACATACCATTAGTATTTTTATTTCTGTCATTTCTAACTTTTCATCATTTTTTTGCTCATTTGGCAGAAATTGGTTTCCATAATAGCAAGTGCTGATTTAGCACGTCCACTAGTAATTCATAAATATTTATTGATTTATTTCAGAAATCAATTGATCCAGCTACAATGTTTAGCTTAGCCAACTTTCTTCCTAAATGTCATGTGTCTCGTTGCACCTAGCACATCCTGTTAGCCTTTGTGTTGGCATTAGCAGGGCAAGGATTTCAAAGTAGATGTGATCTGTCTTGGTTTCCTGGTGTTCTTTTGTTGTTCTATGGTGTTGTCAAGGGGTCTTGTTGTATCTTCAGGCTTGTCATCAGTGGGAACAGGCGAATAAAATGGGAAATAGAATCCCTACATGACCAGATACAGGGTTTTGCTGTTTTTCTCTTGCCTGGTGTTCTTTTGTTGTTCTATGGTGTTGTCAAGGGGTCTTGATTAAGGCTCCAGACTTTTCGGGATGTGGGTTCAAATCCCACCGCTGCCAGGGTTTTGTGATGAGTAGTTCTGAAATAATACCAATGGACAAGGACTTGAAATCATACATACAAGAGAGGGAACACTTTCTGCTCAATAAGTGTAGCCTGTCCCTGTGGACACTGTGGAATAGGAAGTAAATATGGACCCATTTAGAAAGGTGTGCTTGAAACTGAAGTACTTTGCACAATTGACAGGGCTACAGAAGTATAGCCGATGATGCTGTCAGGTGATATCTTGTGTAGTCAGTGCAAAAAAACCCTTTTTCTCAGGTAGCGTGGCCGAGCGGTCCAAGGCGCTGGATTAAGGCTCCAGTCCCTTCGGGGGCGTGGGTTCGAATCCCACCGCTGCCAGTGTTTCGTGATGAGTTGTTTTGAAATCATACCAATGGACAAGGACTTGAAATCATACTGAGGGAACGCTTTCTGCTCAATAAGTGTAGCCTCTCCTGTGCACACTGTGGAATAGGAAGTAAATATGGACCCATTTAGAAAGGTGTCCTTGAAACTTAATTAGTCTTACAATTGACATATCTTGCATAGTCAGTACAAAAAAATCATAACTATGAAATACCAAGTCAAAAAATTTGACGTCAAACTTGCACTAATCAAAAATGTCATTTTCACACTGGATCAAATGAATACATGCAATGTATTCTGTCTACAGTTCAGCTTCTATGAAGCGTTTTAGCATCTTTCAGCTCACTGTTTTGGTTTTACAGCCTGACCAACTTTACTGTTTTGGCCCAGTCTCAATGCTTTCATCTGCCCCATGGTGTGCCCAATGTTGAAAAGTTAAATTTGACCTGGTATCTAATAACGCCAACATACCATTAGTATTTTTATTTCTGTCATTTCTAACTTTTCATCATTTTTTTGCTCATTTGGCAGAAATTGGTTTCCATAATAGCAAGTGCTGATTTAGCACGTCCACTAGTAATTCATAAATATTTATTGATTTATTTCAGAAATCAATTGATCCAGCTACAATGTTTAGCTTAGCCAACTTTCTTCCTAAATGTCATGTGTCTCGTTGCACCTAGCACATCCTGTTAGCCTTTGTGTTGGCATTAGCAGGGCAAGGATTTCAAAGTAGATGTGATCTGTCTTGGTTTCCTGGTGTTCTTTTGTTGTTCTATGGTGTTGTCAAGGGGTCTTGATTAAGGCTCCAGACTTTTCGGGGATGTGGGTTCAAATCCCACCGCTGCCAGGGTTTTGTGATGAGTAGTTCTGAAATAATACCAATGGACAAGGACTTGAAATCATACATACAAGAGAGGAACACTTTCTGCTCAATAAGTGTAGCCTGTCCCTGTGGACACTGTGGAATAGGAAGTAAATATGGACCCATTTAGAAAGGTGTGCTTGAAACTGAAGTACTTTGCACAATTGACAGGGCTACAGAAGTATAGCCGATGATGCTGTCAGGTGATATCTTGTGTAGTCAGTGCAAAAAAACCCTTTTTCTCAGGTAGCGTGGCCGAGCGGTCCAAGGCGCTGGATTAAGGCTCCAGTCCCTTCGGGGCGTGGGTTCGAATCCCACCGCTGCCAGTGTTTCGTGATGAGTTGTTTTGAAATCATACCAATGGACAAGGACTTGAAATCATACTGAAGGAACGCTTTCTGCTCAATAAGTGTAGCCTCTCCCTGTGCACACTGTGGAATAGGAAGTAAATATGGACCCATTTAGAAAGGTGTCCTTGAAACTTAATTAGTCTTACAATTGACATATCTTGCATAGTCAGTACAAAAAAATCATAACTATGAAATACCAAGTCAAAAAATTTGACGTCAAACTTGCACTAATCAAAAATGTCATTTTTGTATCTTTGTTGTATCTTCAGGCTTGTCATCAGTGGGAACAGGCGAATAAAATGGGAAATAGAATCCCTACATGACCAGATACAGGGTTTTGCTGTTTTTCTCTTGCCTGGTGTTCTTTTGTTGTTCTATGGTGTTGTCAAGGGGTCTTGATTAAGGCTCCAGACTTTTCGGGGATGTGGGTTCAAATCCCACCGCTGCCAGGGTTTTGTGATGAGTAGTTCTGAAATAATACCAATGGACAAGGACTTGAAATCATACATACAAGAGAGGGAACACTTTCTGCTCAATAAGTGTAGCCTGTCCCTGTGGACACTGTGGAATAGGAAGTAAATATGGACCCATTTAGAAAGGTGTGCTTGAAACTGAAGTACTTTGCACAATTGACAGGGCTACAGAAGTATAGCCGATGATGCTGTCAGGTGATATCTTGTGTAGTCAGTGCAAAAAAACCCCTTTTTCTCAGGTAGCGTGGCCGAGCGGTCCAAGGCGCTGGATTAAGGCTCCAGTCCCTTCGGGGGCGTGGGTTCGAATCCCACCGCTGCCAGTGTTTCGTGATGAGTTGTTTTGAAATCATACCAATGGACAAGGACTTGAAATCATACTGAGGGAACGCTTTCTGCTCAATAAGTGTAGCCTCTCCCTGTGCACACTGTGGAATAGGAAGTAAATATGGACCCATTTAGAAAGGTGTCCTTGAAACTTAATTAGTCTTACAATTGACATATCTTGCATAGTCAGTACAAAAAAATCATAACTATGAAATACCAAGTCAAAAAATTTGACGTCAAACTTGCACTAATCAAAAATGTCATTTTCACACTGGATCAAATGAATACATGCAATGTATTCTGTCTACAGTTCAGCTTCTATGAAGCGTTTTTGCATCTTTCAGCTCACTGTTTTGGTTTTACAGCCTGACCAACTTTACTGTTTTGGCCCAGTCTCAATGCTTTCATCTGCCCCATGGTGTGCCCAATGTTGAAAAGTTAAATTTGACCTGGTATCTAATAACGCCAACATACCATTAGTATTTTTATTTCTGTCATTTCTAACTTTTCATCATTTTTTTGCTCATTTGGCAGAAATTGGTTTCCATAATAGCAAGTGCTGATTTAGCACGTCCACTAGTAATTCATAAATATTTATTGATTTATTTCAGAAATCAATTGATCCAGCTACAATGTTTAGCTTAGCCAACTTTCTTCCTAAATGTCATGTGTCTCGTTGCACCTAGCACATCCTGTTAGCCTTTGTGTTGGCATTAGCAGGGCAAGGATTTCAAAGTAGATGTGATCTGTCTTGGTTTCCTGGTGTTCTTTTGTTGTTCTATGGTGTTGTCAAGGGGTCTTGTTGTATCTTCAGGCTTGTCATCAGTGGGAACAGGCGAATAAAATGGGAAATAGAATCCCTACATGACCAGATACAGGGTTTTGCTGTTTTTCTCTTGCCTGGTGTTCTTTTGTTGTTCTATGGTGTTGTCAAGGGGTCTTGATTAAGGCTCCAGACTTTTCGGGGATGTGGGTTCAAATCCCACCGCTGCCAGGGTTTTGTGATGAGTAGTTCTGAAATAATACCAATGGACAAGGACTTGAAATCATACATACAAGAGAGGGAACACTTTCTGCTCAATAAGTGTAGCCTGTCCCTGTGGACACTGTGGAATAGGAAGTAAATATGGACCCATTTAGAAAGGTGTGCTTGAAACTGAAGTACTTTGCACAATTGACAGGGCTACAGAAGTATAGCCGATGATGCTGTCAGGTGATATCTTGTGTAGTCAGTGCAAAAAAAACCCTTTTTCGCAGGTAGCGTGGCCGAGCGGTCCAAGGCGCTGGATTAAGGCTCCAGTCCCTTCGGGGGCGTGGGTTCGAATCCCACCGCTGCCAGTGTTTCGTGATGAGTTGTTTTGAAATCATACCAATGGACAAGGACTTGAAATCATACTGAGGGAACGCTTTCTGCTCAATAAGTGTAGCCTCTCCCTGTGCACACTGTGGAATAGGAAGTAAATATGGACCCATTTAGAAAGGTGTCCTTGAAACTTAATTAGTCTTACAATTGACATATCTTGCATAGTCAGTACAAAAAAATCATAACTATGAAATACCAAGTCAAAAATTTGACGTCAAACTTGCACTAATCAAAAATGTCATTTTCACACTGGATCAAATGAATACATGCAATGTATTCTGTCTACAGTTCAGCTTCTATGAAGCGTTTTAGCATCTTTCAGCTCACTGTTTTGGTTTTACAGCCTGACTAACTTTACTGTTTTGGCCCAGTCTCAATGCTTTCATCTGCCCCATGGTGTGCCCAATGTTGAAAAGTTAAATTTGACCTGGTATCTAATAACGCCAACATACCATTAGTATTTTTATTTCTGTCATTTCTAACTTTTCATCATTTTTTGCTCATTTGGCAGAAATTGGTTTCCATAATAGCAAGTGCTGATTTAGCACGTCCACTAGTAATTCATAAATATTTATTGATTTATTTCAGAAATCAATTGATCCAGCTACAATGTTTAGCTTAGCCAACTTTCTTCCTAAATGTCATGTGTCTCGTTGCACCTAGCACATCCTGTTAGCCTTTGTGTTGGCATTAGCAGGGCAAGGATTTCAAAGTAGATGTGATCTGTCTTGGTTTCCTGGTGTTCTTTTGTTGTTCTATGGTGTTGTCAAGGGGTCTTGATTAAGGCTCCAGACTTTTCGGGATGTGTGGGTTCAAATCCCACCGCTGCCAGGGTTTTGTGATGAGTAGTTCTGAAATAATACCAATGGACAAGGACTTGAAATCATACATACAAGAGAGGGAACACTTTCTGCTCAATAAGTGTAGCCTGTCCCTGTGGACACTGTGGAATAGGAAGTAAATATGGACCCATTTAGAAAGGTGTGCTTGAAACTGAAGTACTTTGCACAATTGACAGGGCTACAGAAGTATAGCCGATGATGCTGTCAGGTGATATCTTGTGTAGTCAGTGCAAAAAAACCCCTGTTTCTGAGGTAGCGTGGCCGAGCGGTCCAAGGCGCTGGATTAAGGCTCCAGTCCCTTCGGGGGCGTGGGTTCGAATCCCACCGCTGCCAGTGTTTCGTGATGAGTTGTTTTGAAATCATACCAATGGACAAGGACTTGAAATCATACTGAGGGAACGCTTTCTGCTCAATAAGTGTAGCCTCTCCTGTGTGCACACTGTGGAATAGGAAGTAAATATGGACCCATTTAGAAAGGTGTCCTTGAAACTTAATTAGTCTTACAATTGACATATCTTGCATAGTCAGTACAAAAAAATCATAACTATGAAATACCAAGTCAAAAAATTTGACGTCAAACTTGCACTAATCAAAAATGTCATTTTCACACTGGATCAAATGAATACATGCAATGTATTCTGTCTACAGTTCAGCTTCTATGAAGCGTTTTAGCATCTTTCAGCTCACTGTTTTGGTTTTACAGCCTGACCAACTTTACTGTTTTGGCCCAGTCTCAATGCTTTCATCTGCCCCATGGTGTGCCCAATGTTGAAAAGTTAAATTTGACCTGGTATCTAATAACGCCAACATACCATTAGTATTTTTATTTCTGTCATTTCTAACTTTTCATCATTTTTTGCTCATTTGGCAGAAATTGGTTTCCATAATAGCAAGTGCTGATTTAGCACGTCCACTAGTAATTCATAAATATTTATTGATTTATTTCAGAAATCAATTGATCCAGCTACAATGTTTAGCTTAGCCAACTTTCTTCCTAAATGTCATGTGTCTCGTTGCACCTAGCACATCCTGTTAGCCTTTGTGTTGGCATTAGCAGGGCAAGGATTTCAAAGTAGATGTGATCTGTCTTGGTTTCCTGGTGTTCTTTTGTTGTTCTATGGTGTTGTCAAGGGGTCTTGTTGTATCTTCAGGCTTGTCATCAGTGGGAACAGGCGAATAAAATGGGAAATAGAATCCCTACATGACCAGATACAGGGTTTTGCTGTTTTTCTCTTGCCTGGTGTTCTTTTGTTGTTCTATGGTGTTGTCAAGGGGTCTTGATTAAGGCTCCAGACTTTTCGGGGATGTGGGTTCAAATCCCACCGCTGCCAGGGTTTTGTGATGAGTAGTTCTGAAATAATACCAATGGACAAGGACTTGAAATCATACATACAAGAGAGGGAACACTTTCTGCTCAATAAGTGTAGCCTGTCCCTGTGGACACTGTGGAATAGGAAGTAAATATGGACCCATTTAGAAAGGTGTGCTTGAAACTGAAGTACTTTGCACAATTGACAGGGCTACAGAAGTATAGCCGATGATGCTGTCAGGTGATATCTTGTGTAGTCAGTGCAAAAAAACCCTTTTTCGCAGGTAGCGTGGCCGAGCGGTCCAAGGCGCTGGATTAAGGCTCCAGTCCCTTCGGGGCGTGGGTTCGAATCCCACCGCTGCCAGTGTTTCGTGATGAGTTGTTTTGAAATCATACCAATGGACAAGGACTTGAAATCATACTGAGGGAACGCTTTCTGCTCAATAAGTGTAGCCTCTCCTGTGCACACTGTGGAATAGGAAGTAAATATGGACCCATTTAGAAAGGTGTCCTTGAAACTTAATTAGTCTTACAATTGACATATCTTGCATAGTCAGTACAAAAAAATCATAACTATGAAATACCAAGTCAAAAAATTTGACGTCAAACTTGCACTAATCAAAAATGTCATTTTCACACTGGATCAAATGAATACATGCAATGTATTCTGTCTACAGTTCAGCTTCTATGAAGCGTTTTAGCATCTTTCAGCTCACTGTTTTGGTTTTACAGCCTGACCAACTTTACTGTTTTGGCCCAGTCTCAATGCTTTCATCTGCCCCATGGTGTGCCCAATGTTGAAAAGTTAAATTTGACCTGGTATCTAATAACGCCAACATACCATTAGTATTTTTATTTCTGTCATTTCTAACTTTTCATCATTTTTTTGCTCATTTGGCAGAAATTGGTTTCCATAATAGCAAGTGCTGATTTAGCACGTCCACTAGTAATTCATAAATATTTATTGATTTATTTCAGAAATCAATTGATCCAGCTACAATGTTTAGCTTAGCCAACTTTCTTCCTAAATGTCATGTGTCTCGTTGCACCTAGCACATCCTGTTAGCCTTTGTGTTGGCATTAGCAGGGCAAGGATTTCAAAGTAGATGTGATCTGTCTTGGTTTCCTGGTGTTCTTTTGTTGTTCTATGGTGTTGTCAAGGGTCTTGTTGTATCTTCAGGCTTGTCATCAGTGGGAACAGGCGAATAAAATGGGAAATAGAATCCCTACATGACCAGATACAGGGTTTTGCTGTTTTTCTCTTGCCTGGTGTTCTTTTGTTGTTCTATGGTGTTGTCAAGGGGTCTTGATTAAGGCTCCAGACTTTTCGGGGATGTGGGTTCAAATCCCACCGCTGCCAGGGTTTTGTGATGAGTAGTTCTGAAATAATACCAATGGACAAGGACTTGAAATCATACATACAAGAGAGAGGGAACACTTTCTGCTCAATAAGTGTAGCCTGTCCCTGTGGACACTGTGGAATAGGAAGTAAATATGGACCCATTTAGAAAGGTGTGCTTGAAACTGAAGTACTTTGCACAATTGACAGGGCTACAGAAGTATAGCCGATGATGCTGTCAGGTGATATCTTGTGTAGTCAGTGCAAAAAAACCCTTTTTCGCAGGTAGCGTGGCCGAGCGGTCCAAGGCGCTGGATTAAGGCTCCAGTCCCTTCGGGGGCGTGGGTTCGAATCCCACCGCTGCCAGTGTTTCGTGATGAGTTGTTTTGAAATCATACCAATGGACAAGGACTTGAAATCATACTGAGGGAACGCTTTCTGCTCAATAAGTGTAGCCTCTCCCTGTGCACACTGTGGAATAGGAAGTAAATATGGACCCATTTAGAAAGGTGTCCTTGAAACTTAATTAGTCTTACAATTGACATATCTTGCATAGTCAGTACAAAAAAATCATAACTATGAAATACCAAGTCAAAAAATTTGACGTCAAACTTGCACTAATCAAAAATGTCATTTTCACACTGGATCAAATGAATACATGCAATGTATTCTGTCTACAGTTCAGCTTCTATGAAGCGTTTTAGCATCTTTCAGCTCACTGTTTTGGTTTTACAGCCTGACCAACTTTACTGTTTTGGCCCAGTCTCAATGCTTTCATCTGCCCCATGGTGTGCCCAATGTTGAAAAGTTAAATTTGACCTGGTATCTAATAACGCCAACATACCATTAGTATTTTTATTTCTGTCATTTCTAACTTTTCATCATTTTTTTGCTCATTTGGCAGAAATTGGTTTCCATAATAGCAAGTGCTGATTTAGCACGTCCACTAGTAATTCATAAATATTTATTGATTTATTTCAGAAATCAATTGATCCAGCTACAATGTTTAGCTTAGCCAACTTTCTTCCTAAATGTCATGTGTCTCGTTGCACCTAGCACATCCTGTTAGCCTTTGTGTTGGCATTAGCAGGGCAAGGATTTCAAAGTAGATGTGATCTGTCTTGGTTTCCTGGTGTTCTTTTGTTGTTCTATGGTGTTGTCAAGGGGTCTTGTTGTATCTTCAGGCTTGTCATCAGTGGGAACAGGCGAATAAAATGGGAAATAGAATCCCTACATGACCAGATACAGGGTTTTGCTGTTTTTCTCTTGCCTGGTGTTCTTTTGTTGTTCTATGGTGTTGTCAAGGGGTCTTGATTAAGGCTCCAGACTTTTCGGGATGTGGGTTCAAATCCCACCGCTGCCAGGGTTTTGTGATGAGTAGTTCTGAAATAATACCAATGGACAAGGACTTGAAATCATACATACAAGAGAGGGAACACTTTCTGCTCAATAAGTGTAGCCTGTCCCTGTGGACACTGTGGAATAGGAAGTAAATATGGACCCATTTAGAAAGGTGTGCTTGAAACTGAAGTACTTTGCACAATTGACAGGGCTACAGAAGTATAGCCGATGATGCTGTCAGGTGATATCTTGTGTAGTCAGTGCAAAAAAACCCTTTTTCTCAGGTAGCGTGGCCGAGCGGTCCAAGGCGCTGGATTAAGGCTCCAGTCCCTTCGGGGCGTGGGTTCGAATCCCACCGCTGCCAGTGTTTCGTGATGAGTTGTTTTGAAATCATACCAATGGACAAGGACTTGAAATCATACTGAGGAACGCTTTCTGCTCAATAAGTGTAGCCTCTCCCTGTGCACACTGTGGAATAGGAAGTAAATATGGACCCATTTAGAAAGGTGTCCTTGAAACTTAATTAGTCTTACAATTGACATATCTTGCATAGTCAGTACAAAAAAATCATAACTACGAAATACCAAGTCAAAAAATTTGACGTCAAACTTGCACTAATCAAAAATGTCATTTTCACACTGGATCAAATGAATACATGCAATGTATTCTGTCTACAGTTCAGCTTCTATGAAGCGTTTTTGCATCTTTCAGCTCACTGTTTTGGTTTTACAGCCTGACCAACTTTACTGTTTTGGCCCAGTCTCAATGCTTTCATCTGCCCCATGGTGTGCCCAATGTTGAAAAGTTAAATTTGACCTGGTATCTAATAACGCCAACATACCATTAGTATTTTTATTTCTGTCATTTCTAACTTTTCATCATTTTTTTGCTCATTTGGCAGAAATTGGTTTCCATAATAGCAAGTGCTGATTTAGCACGTCCACTAGTAATTCATAAATATTTATTGATTTATTTCAGAAATCAATTGATCCAGCTACAATGTTTAGCTTAGCCAACTTTCTTCCTAAATGTCATGTGTCTCGTTGCACCTAGCACATCCTGTTAGCCTTTGTGTTGGCATTAGCAGGGCAAGGATTTCAAAGTAGATGTGATCTGTCTTGGTTTCCTGGTGTTCTTTTGTTGTTCTATGGTGTTGTCAAGGGGTCTTGATTAAGGCTCCAGACTTTTCGGGGATGTGGGTTCAAATCCCACCGCTGCCAGGGTTTTGTGATGAGTAGTTCTGAAATAATACCAATGGACAAGGACTTGAAATCATACATACAAGAGAGGGAACACTTTCTGCTCAATAAGTGTAGCCTGTCCCTGTGGACACTGTGGAATAGGAAGTAAATATGGACCCATTTAGAAAGGTGTGCTTGAAACTGAAGTACTTTGCACAATTGACAGGGCTACAGAAGTATAGCCGATGATGCTGTCAGGTGATATCTTGTGTAGTCAGTGCAAAAAAAACCCTTTTTCTCAGGTAGCGTGGCCGAGCGGTCCAAGGCGCTGGATTAAGGCTCCAGTCCTTTCGGGGGCGTGGGTTCGAATCCCACCGCTGCCAGTGTTTCGTGATGAGTTGTTTTGAAATCATACCAATGGACAAGGACTTGAAATCATACTGAGGGAACGCTTTCTGCTCAATAAGTGTAGCCTCTCCCTGTGCACACTGTGGAATAGGAAGTAAATATGGACCCATTTAGAAAGGTGTCCTTGAAACTTAATTAGTCTTACAATTGACATATCTTGCATAGTCAGTACAAAAAAATCATAACTATGAAATACCAAGTCAAAAAATTTGACGTCAAACTTGCACTAATCAAAAATGTCATTTTCACACTGGATCAAATGAATACATGCAATGTATTCTGTCTACAGTTCAGCTTCTATGAAGCGTTTTAGCATCTTTCAGCTCACTGTTTTGGTTTTACAGCCTGACCAACTTTACTGTTTTGGCCCAGTCTCAATGCTTTCATCTGCCCCATGGTGTGCCCAATGTTGAAAAGTTAAATTTGACCTGGTATCTAATAACGCCAACATACCATTAGTATTTTTATTTCTGTCATTTCTAACTTTTCATCATTTTTTTGCTCATTTGGCAGAAATTGGTTTCCATAATAGCAAGTGCTGATTTAGCACGTCCACTAGTAATTCATAAATATTTATTGATTTATTTCAGAAATCAATTGATCCAGCTACAATGTTTAGCTTAGCCAACTTTCTTCCTAAATGTCATGTGTCTCGTTGCACCTAGCACATCCTGTTAGCCTTTGTGTTGGCATTAGCAGGGCAAGGATTTCAAAGTAGATGTGATCTGTCTTGGTTTCCTGGTGTTCTTTTGTTGTTCTATGGTGTTGTCAAGGGGTCTTGTTGTATCTTCAGGCTTGTCATCAGTGGGAACAGGCGAATAAAATGGGAAATAGAATCCCTACATGACCAGATACAGGGTTTTGCTGTTTTTCTCTTGCCTGGTGTTCTTTTGTTGTTTATATGGTGTTGTCAAGGGGTCTTGATTAAGGCTCCAGACTTTTCGGGGATGTGGGTTCAAATCCCACCGCTGCCAGGGTTTTGTGATGAGTAGTTCTGAAATAATACCAATGGACAAGGACTTGAAATCATACATACAAGAGAGGGAACACTTTCTGCTCAATAAGTGTAGCCTGTCCCTGTGGACACTGTGGAATAGGAAGTAAATATGGACCCATTTAGAAAGGTGTGCTTGAAACTGAAGTACTTTGCACAATTGACAGGGCTACAGAAGTATAGCCGATGATGCTGTCAGGTGATATCTTGTGTAGTCAGTGCAAAAAAAACCCTTTTTCTCAGGTAGCGTGGCCGAGCGGTCCAAGGCGCTGGATTAAGGCTCCAGTCCCTTCGGGGGCGTGGGTTCGAATCCCACCGCTGCCAGTGTTTCGTGATGAGTTGTTTTGAAATCATACCAATGGACAAGGACTTGAAATCATACTGAAGGAACGCTTTCTGCTCAATAAGTGTAGCCTCTCCCTGTGCACACTGTGGAATAGGAAGTAAATATGGACCCATTTAGAAAGGTGTCCTTGAAACTTAATTAGTCTTACAATTGACATATCTTGCATAGTCAGTACAAAAAAATCATAACTATGAAATACCAAGTCAAAAAATTTGACGTCAAACTTGCACTAATCAAAAATGTCATTTTCACACTGGATCAAATGAATACATGCAATGTATTCTGTCTACAGTTCAGCTTCTATGAAGCGTTTTTGCATCTTTCAGCTCACTGTTTTGGTTTTACAGCCTGACCAACTTTACTGTTTTGGCCCAGTCTCAATGCTTTCATCTGCCCCATGGTGTGCCCAATGTTGAAAAGTTAAATTTGACCTGGTATCTAATAATGCCAACATACCATTAGTATTTTTATTTCTATCATTTCTAACTTTTCATCATTTTTTTTTGCTCTTTTGGCAGAAATTGGTTTCCATAGTAGCAAGTGCTGATTTAGCACGTCCACTAGTAATTCATAAATATTTATTAATTTATTTCAGAAATCAATTGATCCAGCTACAGTGTTTAGCTTAGCCAACTTTCTTCCTAAATGTTATTAATTATATATATATATATATACAGTATATATATTATATTAATTATAATTATCACCCCTGTCAGCTTCTATGAAGCGTTTTCGATATTTCCCTCAGAGTTGGTGGAGACCAAACCAGAGCTAAAAGGAGAGTGAATATTGGGCTTACATTCATCAGTAAATGTGTAAATATATTGCCCGGGTGTGGGTTCATATCCCACCGCTGCCAGGTCGCTAGAAGGTGGTAGATATCTTTTTTTAGTCCTATCCATCCATTTGCACTCCCTGCTTATGCTTTATATTATTATATTATATTATTTTAAATCCATTCAATACTCTATATCGACCGAATGCATCATATTGTCTTAAATCACGTCACAGAGGTAGTGTGGCCCTGTGGTCTAAAGTTCAAATCCCACCACTTGTCATGAATAGCTCTGAAACAATACCAACGATAAAAGTACAAGTACTTGAAATCATATAATAGGAAACTGTGATGTGGTTTGCACAGTTGATATACTACAACTTGTGTAATCAGTATATGATGGTGCTGTGAGCGATTCATCACAATTGCCTTGAATGTTCGCCTGAATGATGCTGCTGCCATGGTAACATATCAGGTTTCTCAGTCTGTTGTAGCTCTGTGAAGCTGTTTATACTGTCCTATCATCATCTCTAACACAGCTTATTCATGCATGTTCATACACATGAAGGCCATAATATTTTTCAGTAGAGAGTGGGTCAATCTTGATCATTTGTTTGTGCCTTTGTTTACTTATTTGTACTTGACTGGCACATTTGCTTCTGCGCCCACGTATGCAAGGATATCTGAATATTCTTTCTCACTTTTTCTTACACACACAGACACCTGAGATCTGCCCTGTACAGTACAAAAGCAACAACACTACACCTTGAACCACACTTTTTTCTTTCCAAAGCACATTCTGTGTTATTTTATAAGCTTTATTTGATGTAAACAGAGACTCAGTGACATAACCATAAGGGCAGAACCTTTTGTTACACTTATGCTCACATGCTTACGCAATACACACAAACAGACACAGTGAGCGACAGATAGAGAGAGCTCTAATGCATTTAATAGGGTTTCGATTTTGAGCTCAGGTCCACAAAAAGGAGGACAGGAACAGGACATAGTTATGTCACGCCCAGATGTATGTGTTTTTGTGTGTCTTGTATTTCTATGTGATAGTTTCTTATTTTAATGGACAGCTCCTCCTTTCTGTCTCTCTCTGCATGACTGTCTGTCTCATACACACACATTCCTATTACTATACACACTCATTCACACACTACACACACTGTAGATACAGATATACTGTAGATACAGCTACTGTAATAGCAAAGCAGAATGACATATAAAGAGCACAAAAATATTAGATCTCAAAAATGTGTTCTTGTTTTCTTCATCCCTTTTTCTCAGAGCAGATTGCTTCAGTCTAGAGCTGTAACAATTAGACGATTAATCAATTAGTTGACTGACAGAAAAATAATCTGCAACTTCTTTGATAATTGATTTATCTCGTTAATTAATTTTTTTTTTTACATTTTTAACGTAAAAATGCCAAACATTCTCTGATTCCAGCTTCTCAAACACACTTCATTTCTTTGTTTTATGTCATTGTAAATTGAATATCTTTTTGTTCTGGACTGCTGGTCACACAAAACAAGCAATTTGGAGACATCAGATTGGGCTCTACAAAACTGTGATTGTGATTTTTTCACTATATTTTGACATTTCATCCACTAAACGGGAAAAAAATCGTCAGATTGGTCAATGCAGCCCATTTCCGGTCTCCAAATTCTTTCTTCTTTCTTTACCAAGAAAGTGAGAGGACTTCCTCTCATTTAATCTTCTATTCTCACGGAAGTTCCTCTTGTGTTTAACCCCTGTACATCTACCTCCTCTGTTTCCTCTCCTCTCAGACAGGCGTGGTCCTTCTGTTGGCAGCACAGTTTCCAGGCAGCATCTCTGTGTTGTTGTGAGTAGCTGCAGTAGTTAAATCATCCACAGCCATGTCAATCTTACCGTCTTTGAGAGCCGAGGCTAAGGTGTAGAGCATGAACTCTGAGCCCACTGTCACTGATGTTGGCAAACCTACCATGGCGTTGACTTTGGATTCAGCGGAGATGGACGGCTCTCTGTCTCGCACCAAGGATGCTCGAAAGGAGTCTCCTGTACTGTGGTTGCTCCTGTAACTGTATCGGCGGCCGCGGTTCTGGTAATAACGGTTGCGGTAGTAAGATGAGCTGCGGGAGATGGGCGGCTTCATGAGGGAAGGCCGGCCTTTAGTGCGCAACTGCCGGTGTTTTTCTATGAACACGTGCACTGCCAGGACGCCCACCATCTCAGCCAGCACAAAGGACAGAGCGCCAAAATAAAAAGACCAGCCATAGGAGTAGCTCTTTTTGTTGTCGCTCTGGCTGGGGTCACCAGAGTTGGCTGATATGTACACAATGATGCCAATAATGTTACTGAGACCTGGAAGAGTTTAGAGGGATGGAGAGGGTCAGATGGGTGAAATATAGTGAAGTTTGGGTGCATGCTCATTAGATTTATGTGTGTTTCTGACCTGCAGAGACAAAGAGTATACCCGCGCTGAGGATGACATTGTAGCGTGACTTGTAAAACTCGCTGGCAGCTACACACACACCTCCAAGAAATAATAATCCCACACTGAGGATGGGGAAGAGGCTGGAGGCTCGTACTGCTCCTGAGGAGAGGAGAGGAGAATGGGGTATACAGTATATAACATTTGAATACCTGAGACTTCCATTATAGATGTTAAATCTCACAGTTGTATCGCACTTTTGTTACCCACGTAGTAAATACTCTGCAGCATCCTGCTCATAATCTGCATCTTCAGCAAAGTGATCAATGTCTTTGCAAACACCCCGAAATGTCCCTGCAGCAAAACAAAGAGAAATACATTACAGGACATTCATTTGATAACTACTTTGACTCTATGTCACTCTGCTCTGTATCATTTCTTAACATGACATACATACTGTATAATTTATAGAAGTCACAGTGTCTTTGACCCAGTACACTTTGCATACTCTCTCTGTGTGACTTGCATAATGCTATATGTGATGCTTACCATCAGATGGGCTGTATTGTATTGATTTTTTTGCCTGCTTTTATACAGTTCAGCTCCAAGCTTAATAGAAAATATTTTGGAAAATGTGCTTCGGATATTAGAAATATATGAAGGTATCAGACTAAAGCCCAGAGAAGTCAGAGGGTTGGGAATAATATTATGTCCTTTCACCTCTTGTGTTCATTCTGGAAATGTAAGAGAAACACTGGCATGGTTGATTTAAGTCAGTGGTTCCCAACCTTTTTGGTTTGAAATGAAACAATGAATTCTTGTGACCCATCATCACAGGTATATAGTGGACATGAGTTTAGCAGTTTAACCAAAGACTGGTGTTCCTTCTCAGATTATTTAATTTGGAGGATTTGTAGAGAAGTATTCAGTATTTCACAAGAAAAATGCAAAAAAATAGAGAAACGTCATTAAAATAAAATAGTTGTTTGTATAACCGAAATATATATTTTTACCTCTCTCATCCTCTACAGGACCAGTATGTAAGATTTAGGGGGATCTATTGGCAGAATATGGCAGAAATGGAATATAATATTCATACATATGTTTTCATTAGTGTATAATCACCTGAAAATAAGAATCGTTGTGTTTTCGTTACCTTAGAATAAGCCGTTTATATCTACAGTTTCTACAGTAGCCCAGAACGGACAAACCAAACACTCGCTCTAGAGAGGGGCTTTTGCGTTTTTTGCGAGTTTTGTGACCACTGTAGTTTCTCCCACATGCTTTGCAGGCGAGGGTGAGGTAAGCTGTATCCAACTGGTTGCAATCTGCAATTTCACCGCTAGATGCCACTAAATCCTACACACTGGTCCTGTAAATCATTTTAGGACCCCTCACTTTTCTCTTGGGACCTTATTAGGGGAACCTGACCCCTAGGTTGGAAATCACTGATTCAGGTCATTCAGCCCTGCGGAGGCTAATTTTGACATTTCTTTCATTTAAATTTTAGTTCACTAGGGAGTCCACTTAAGATTGAATATGTTATTTTTTGCAAAGACCCGAAAATAAACCAGAATCACTACAATAACAATCCAGCATGTCCATTATATAAGACAAAATACAATAAAAAATTATTAAATTACATAATAAAAAATTGCTAAGCTTTTCTATATGGGAACTCACACAATAAGTCAGTAGAATCAAGGCATGTTTAATAAAACTGTCAGAGGAATTTTAAACTCAACTTAGGCATTTTAAGCTCCACCAGCTCTTCTTTATTTTAGTTTCAAAGAACAACCAGAGTTACATTCAGATGTCACTATGTTTGGATTATTACAGTGTTTCTTCATTTCCCTACAAATGTGACAATTCACAAAAAAAGACGAGAATCGTCAAATGCAAAAAAAGTGAGAACATTTAATAACGATGATGCCAAGCTTGAAAGCATTGCAATGCTGCGGACCTGCCATTCCAAGAGTTTTGTGTTCTTCATGCCATAGAGTGCCTGTATTTGTGCACATATTCAGCATATTAAATGTTCTCACTTTTCTGCATTTGATGGCTTCCCACCTTATTTCTGTATTGGCTGTTATCACTGGGAAGCCTTGTGGATCTCTACAAATGTGAAACAGAAATGTACAGAGTGATATTCTACATGTATAAATGTGACAAGGTCGTTATAGGTGCAAACAGACATGAGTTGACTGACAAACAACACAAATACTCAATAGCCCCACCAATCACCAAGCTTCCAAACAGACAGACAATCATTATCATAACCTGTAAAGTAAACCAGATGTATTTTTTTCTTTGATCCTGTGAAGACTCAAAAAATCAGCTGCACACATGTTTCCTGCTTTCAGTGACCTTTGGCCCAGCAGTGCCTTTCAACATTTGCACACACAGGGATGTATTGATAAATGTGTCCCTATGTGCTCACTGATTGACCAGTATTGATGATGTGACTCGGTCGCCATGGTTACCAAAACAAAAACCTCATTCAGTGGCTACAACTCGGCCATGGTGAACAGGTCAGAGAGAAAAGCTCACTACTGAGAAAGCATTTATTCAAATTATTGCCAGGATACAAAGAGAGGTGAGGTTAACATGTGAAACCAGGATTCACGTTGTTTTGCACCTGTCTTCTTAATTTAACCAAGAATAGTTTGGCTGCCAGCTTAGAACCATTAGTCTTCAAACTGTTATCTTGGAGGACAATTTTGTTGAAGCTTGACATGAAAATAACTGAGCTGTACAGCACTTCAACTCTGGAAGATGCCAAGAGGATCCCATTAGAAATGTTGTCTGTATTGATACGTTTAATAAGTGCACACAACCATACGTCAACCTGTTGTCCTTTGTGTGTCCTCGTGTATTTATATTTTGTATCTATGTCTTTGTTATGCCTGTCATGTTGCTATTTATTATTGATTAAAGTATTGAGTAAAAGTAAAGTGTACACCAGACATATAATCCTGAAGAAATCAACACTGCCACCTTCTACCTATAATTATGTGTTGCACTGTCTGTCTGTCTGCTTGTGGCTTTTTATGATTGTGACTGATGGACACACGCACGCACAAACACACAGGGTTGTTGAAGCATTGATGTGGTCTGCATGCTTTGTTACCTTTCCATTACACCATTTTGGAACTTAGAGATAGTGGGGCAGCAGCAGAGGGATCAAAGTGAGCTGAAGATTTTCAATTCATTCAGAAAAATCAGTAAAGCAAACAGAGGATAGACGGTAAGAGAAAGAGTGGTGCTATTAAAAAGCAATAAATAATTGAAAATGTCATTTCCATCCATCACATATCCAAGACTTACACTCCTCTCACCCCCCACCTCCCACCCCCCACCCCAAGATCCATCTCCATGAATTTTGCCATCAATCAAATCATAAATCCTTCTGCATTAAAATATGGGATATGTTGTAGGAGAGTCTCTGAAGACTTTCTGTGCTTAACAAAAACGTTTTTCATTATGCATAGAGAGATAAAAATAAAGACGTAGCCTCAAATGTATTTTTAAATGACTGCTTTTGGCTCAGAGGGCTAGTTAAGATCTGTTTTAGCTCAAATACTGTGGAACAAACTCCCCCTCAGTATCAGATCAGCTGAGTCAGTCCAACTGCTTTAAAAAAGCTTTAAAAACCAACTTGTATAGATGGGCATTTCTTCAATGACCCCAATTTTTTTGTTATTTTGTCTTTATTTTGTTTTCATTATTTTCTGGTACTGTATATCAAACAGTATATATATAGTTTGTAACTCTAGTTTTGAAAGGTACTAAAGAAATACATTTTACTTGCTTACTTATTACACATTTACCTTAAATGCAAGTTTCTTATGAACTATGTTTCATCTCTTGTAAACATAAAACAAAAAACGTTATCACCTATGTTTGTGTGCTATCAGTGGTGGAATGTAACATTTACTCAAGTACTGTACTTTTACTTTTTAATTTTGATGCACTTGAGTAATTTCCATTTCATTACTTTATACATGCTATTTCATACTTCTCCACTCCACTACAATTCAAAATATGGTTCCTTTTATTTGACAACTATTATTACTTGTTACTTTACAGATTAAGATTTTACATGAGCTTACAAAATGTGATGCAATATTGATTAAACAACTCAACAGTATGTAAAAACTGTTAAAATTATCTCTAACTGTACTTACACATCAAATAATAATAATCCAAAGATATACTTAATAATAACACTTACAGGAGCCATTTTTCTTCATTTAGTACTTACATACTTGTACTTTAGTAACATTTTAATGCATTAGTATTGTTACTTTTACTTAAGTAAATAAAGGATCTGAATACTTCCTCCACCACTGGGTGCTATAAATAACCTTTCCCAATATTATCTCTCTCTATAGTCAATTCTGCCAGATCCTAAACTTGGCTGTGATCATAGAAATACAGGGGATGTTCTCCCATAATGAAAAACATAAATTATAAGCTGTTATGATATCATTATAGTGTAGGCTACTTCTATATTTATATATATCTATATAGCATTTATCACCCGATACAGACATGTTTTATCTCCTGTGGAAGTAAAAGGCCTATTATAATTACAGGAACTTATAGTGTATTTGTTACTTAATATCAAGCAGTCTACTACAGCCCATTGATTTTGCACTTTGATACATTTTCATATTTGATATATGACAATAGTATTGCGATATTTTAAAGTTTTGCTGTGATTTGTACTCCTGCGAATCTTCTTAGTTGTAGAGACGAGTATAATGGTGATACTCAGTAGTGACAGTTTATTTCCTACCCTCAGTGCAGCAGGTCCTCCACAGTCCGGAGTGGGTCAGGACCTCCTCGTTCTTGTGGACGGTCTCGTTGTCGCTCAGGCTCTTGGAGCGACACATCCCGCGGGAGTACAGCCAGTAGTCCGTGCCCACGGCTATGGTCATGAGGCTGAAGGCGCAGAAAGCCCCCGCCGTGGTCAGCAGCATCATCACACCCCGGTTGCACAGCCTCATGTCGGCCCAGCCTCCTCCTCCTCCTCCTCCTCCTCCTCCTCCACACCCAGTGGACGGAGACCAGCGGGGTTTAGAAACTGTTAAAAACTTTCCCACGGGGTCTTATCTTTGTGTGGATCCAGTCGGCGGAAGGAAACTCAGATGTCGTGCACATCTTCTGCAACCTGCGCTATACTGGATAACTGTGCAGGTTTCGGGACGGGTCGTTTTCCCCTAAGCTTCATGCATGAGACTTGGTTCACTGAGTTGGGATGTTTCCATGTCAAGGACGCAGAGGAGGATCGCGGGATGTTGCTATTTAGTCAGTAATACAATGCAGGAAACAGAGAGGAAAAACAGGCCGAGGGGCGAAAAGTGGAAAAAGCCAAAATCCTCTTTAAAACTAAAAGTTGTTGCGAGAAAACAGCGACAGCAGCTGTTGACACGTTCTAGTTTGTTGTAGCTCAACTCTGTATACGGCACTAGCTGCAGGATAATCCCGCCTCCCAGTGTGTGTGTGTGTGTGTGTGTGTGTGTTCCTGTCACTGAGCATACATGGTCAGGGCTGATGAGTCCGCAGTGCTGCCCACCAGTTCAGCACCATGGACAGCAGCACAGTAGTGACCACAAGGGCGCAGGTTTTTTATAAAATTTCAAACTACCATTTCTGTTGTCAACAATGAGCCTTTAAACTCAATAATGTTTTATTTCTATCTTGACTACAAAGGGCAGTCTTTTACTGCATTATCTTTGATTGATGATCAGTTCTAGTGTCTTTTTAGGAGAAGTACCTGTAAATAAAAACAGCTAAATTATGTTTTTTAACCGAAAATGCACAGCTCTTTACATGTGACTGCAGTCTTCCTCTCAGGCTGCACATAGCCCCAACAACCTTCACCAAGAAGGTAGAGCAGCTTGAATGTTACCTTAGAGGCAAGATAAGGGGGAAATAATTCCTGAAATCATTCCTACTGCTTGTGAAGCTCAGATGAGTATTTTAACATTTTGATCAACTCAGAGCTTCACCCATCTGGTTGGCTGGTGGTTGGACAGCAGGAGGACAAGGTTTAGTGGTCTTTTAGTGAATTCATCAAACTGTGGGCCCCCCATCCTCAATGGAAACACCAGCGACGTCCAGCGACCAGCAAAACAGAAACCCCTGTATAATATTGTGCAACCACAACCAGTGGTGGAAGAAGTACTCAAAACATTTACCAAAGTAAAAGATGCAAAATCACATTACAAAAACACTGTATTGCAAGTAAAAGTCGAGTGCAGTCAACTTATTACTGAAAAGTCAACAAGTATAGTATAATGTATCCAAAGTAAACTCATTAAGTACACATAGATACAGTATATTGTCTTGTATCTCCAGATTTGCAGATGTTCATAATTTTAGACGAGCTGAAGAAGGGCAGGAAGAACATACATTAATGCTTTTATCACAGTCTTGAATGTAAAATCAGAATCTGTAAAGTAGCAAAGAGCCCAACAGTAGTACAACAGCTAATTAAGGCTGATGACGTCACAGACCTACTCAGCTGTTGTTTTCCTGACACCTCCACCTGCTGCTGGTGATGGTTTTAAAGTAAAACTGAAAAGCTTGAAACGGCAACAATGCCTCTGTCATTTTTTAGAGGAATTTTACTCTTTAAATATCAGTGTCCAGCTGCAAAGGTCAGATATTTAATGCCTTTGCTAGAGCTTTGGAAAATTAAGATATGACAGGAAATGCATCACATTGCAAGGCGTTTCTAATATTTTGCATACATGTAAATTAAGTTAATAAAATATTAGAAATCCTTTCCGAACATGTTGAACACTTTAAATAAGATACAGTCATAAATATTTATTTCTGAGGACCTTTTTTGGCTGATATCATAGCTGTTTACTCATTACATGCCCTTCATATTCATATCCTCATCAGGATTCCATCCAACACTAAATGGGAGAGGAGCTTTCCAAGAAGTACAGGCCCCCTCATATGGATGAATAAAAGAGTAAATGAGAATATGAATATTTAAGGCTTGGAATATAAAGTGAGTGAGCATGTGTGAAGAAGCCAAAGCAATCAAGATCAACAAAAACAATTGGCTGAAGAGCAAAACTGTTGGAATACAGTTCACCTACCTTTATATTTGTGAAATATTTACATATATTTGAAAATATACAGTAGCTTATCTGTGTTTACAGCACTATGGCAGGTGTTCATTTTATATATTTAGTTTCAGCTATAGTAAAGGGCTTGCAATCTGTTTTCATATTCCGCACTGTGCTCATTTATCTATATTACCAATACAATCAATTTTATTCGGTTTCCACTTGACATCTGTTGTCAGTTTTTGTTGGCAAAAAATTGAGGGTTGCTACAAATATTTAAATACTTCAAAACCAGTAGCTATGTGCCAAATATGAGGTCTGAGCAACACTGGATGCTGATCAAATACTTAGATTTTTCTTGATGTAATAGAGATCTCAAAACTCAATCACTGATTAAGACCAATGAAAGAGAATAATTAACCTCACAAGTAGAGCTGAAACAATCAATTAGTCAATTGATAAAAAAATAATCAGAATTCTGATCATTGATTAATTGTTGAAGTCAATTATTAAGGAAAAATGCCAAACATTCTTTAGGTTCTGCTTCTCAAAAGTGTGGAATTGCTGCTTTCCACTATTTTATATAATTGTAAATTGATTATCATTAGCTTTGGACTGTTGGTTGAAAACTTGACCTTAAACTATGAGAACATGTGCATTTTCACTATTTTCTTTTAATTTGACCGAATAAAAGATTAATTGATTAATCTCAAACATAATATGTACAATAATGACAATATCATGAGTTGTAGCTATACTCACGAGCAGCTTCTTTTTTATCTGTGAGCAGAGCCAAATTTGAAAGAATTTAAGAATTTTATCTTCATAACACAAGTCACTATAAGCCTTAAAAGTTATTTTTAGAAGCATTCTGCTGATCTGAGATTACGCGTTTTCGATCAATATATTATGAGGGCACAGCCTGAGATCTGTAGGCCCAGCCAACAGCCAAGCCAAAAATGTCACAAGAAAGTCATCTTATAGTATCTTTGATCTACTAAACTGACTACTTTTTCTTTTAATGAAGGAAACTGGTTTAGATTCTTTATGCAAACTGTTTATTTGTAGTTTTTTAAACTGTAATCAACTAAATGAATTTGTTGCAGAGCAAAGCATTTTTAAGAGTCACCATACACCGAATTGTTTTTGTAGCGGTCAGCACGGTTATGGTATTGCTTATGTAGTTACACTTGAATCATAAATCTGCAGAAAATTACTGCACCATTCTCTACGGAAAAAAGAAACCTTTCAAACGTGTTGCACAGACCTCAGTGTCATCGTGGCAGGAATTTCACCTTTGGCAACAAATGCAGTTGTGATGGGTGATCTGTCATGTACAACCCAGTAAAACACAAGAGGCAGAGTTACTGAAATGGTATTATGATAATTCACTTTAATGTAGGTATCATACTTAAAGTGTCTCTCACGCGCAGGTAAAGACGGCGCATGCAACACATGTATACTGTCCTGTTACACAATTTCATCAGGTTGCTTTATAAAAGTTGCCCTCCTCCCCTTATCCTCTTCTGTCTTTTGCATAGTAAACACTTTATTCTCCCCTCTTTTCCCCTCTCCCTCTTATCTTACTTATGTTATTTCCCAGTTCCTTTTCCTTAAAATGTACTGATGTGTTACCTGACGATAGAGGAGGACTAGAGAAGCACAAAGAAAGAACAGAGATCAAATGAAGATTTCACGGAAAGGAGAAGAGGAGGAGAAGGGGAGAGATAGAAATGGGAAAATAAAGTAAGAGGTGACAGCTGAGAGTGCTGGCAGGGATAAAGTGCAGAGAGAAAGGGAGACGGGGCTGTGAGGAATAGTAGAGAACATGAAAATCACTTCTAGCTCTAGATCCCATTCTTATTTACACATACACTGAAACACAAGCCATACAGAATTATTACATCTACTTTATATGTTCATTTCACAGAATGTCATATTTTCTTATCAAGCACAGCAAAACAGTCTTTGCTCCGTGCTTTGTAAAGCAAACTCTTTAGCCACGCATATTTTGACACTATTAGAGACAGCGTACACAGCATTCGGAGTGGAAACTAAAACTTGATTTGAGCATGGATATTTCAAAACTCACTTGCATCAATAAATTTAACACGCCAAGGTTTTTTTCTCCTCCGTGATGTCAAAAGCAAATCTTAAGGAGCTACTGTACCAACAAATATGGCATGCATAGAGGAGCTGCACCACAAAGACTGTATAGGCCTACACAGCACTAACCCACTGCATACACAGTGCCATAGAGAAGAGAGAAGGAGAGAGATTAAGCTAGAGAAAAAAGACAGAGACATTTTTTAATGTCACTGCCAAACAGGCATTTGGGGGATTTCTGTTTGTTTGTTGTTGTTTTTTTTGCATCAATTTGGAAGACGAGACGTGCTTAAGACTAAGTTCAGGACTAACTTAGACATGAGGTTATAAATCAGGACTTTTATCATTCAAAACATTCCTTCCTTCCTTCCATCCAAACCGCAGCCAAACCGCTCAGACACGTGTGCGAGCACATACATGACATATTGATCATGGAATGTTCATGACGCAACTTTTACAGGTCAAAGAGAAGTAAGCAAACACACACTGTTGTTGATCAATAGAGCACATACACAGTTACACATTCACTATGACTCTTGATCGCCGGCCTTTGTATTGACCTGCTCACCACGAGGTCCTGTGAATACTACACACACCTGGAGTTTTCTGGAAACTGGCCTGTTACTGGTCTGTGGTTACTGGTCAAACTCAGTCCCACTGTAACCAACCAGCAGCTGAAACCATCTGCAGTTTGTATTATATTCTGCTTCTTGTGTGTTTGTAGATGTGAATATGTGGCAAGTGTGGTTGGTTTATGATTATTGTCCAGTTTAGTTGCTGGTGTGGGTTGAGTTTGAAGATTTTTGTGTGTGTAAATGAGACGTTGTGGCTTGAGCGTTAGTGGTTTGGGTCTAGGTGGTTTGATGAGATGCTGGATGAGTCTTCGATGAACGTAACTGGGCTGTACGGGTTGGAGTAAAGTCTTGTCCGGGCTTCATCTAACCAACAGGAACTCCTCACACTTGTATGATGAATTCGGGGTTGGTGTAGGAGAAGCCTTGAAACTCGTTTTGGTCCAGATTCATAATGAAGAGCTTGTCTGTGGGCGTCAGCTCCACCACCATCTTTGTGAACTCCTTGTCGAAGTTGCCGACGTCACGGCGAGATTTCTGCCACAGAGAGAAAAGGAGAGAGAGAGAGCGTGTTAGAAAAACAAAGAGTGAATTTGTGCAGCGTTAAAAAGGCAGTTTAGAAAGAAGAAGGTTGACAACGAGCAAAAAGAACAATTCTACCATAGAAGCACAAAGATGAAGGGTAGAGGAGGAGGCTTGTTTCAGCACACAGAAAGACACATTTTAATAATCTACAGCGGTGGGACAAAGTCATTGTTGTGCAAGTCACAAGTGTATGAATTGCACACTCCTAAATGTTGTTTAGAGTCCAAAACAAGTCATTATGTGCCCTTCACCAGATTTAATGCCATTTTAAATCTATAAACAGTTAGTATAGTACATTTGCAAAAATAATACATGCCTTTTAAAATGTGCATTCATTCATTTCAAAAAAAGCTGTCCAATATTTTAAAACACAATGATCAGGTATATACCGTGTTATTCTGTTTTGATTCTTGCATGCAGGGCCAGGATTTTAGAAATACTGAGGTCAGGGGACCAAATTCCTCCAATGCAACCCACCCATCACCAAAACAGCTTTTCCTTCCTGTAATCATTCCTCCTGTTCATACTGGCCATTAAGAGATCCCTTGGCTTCTAATGTAAGTGATAGGGGACAAAATCTACAGTCATCGTTTTGTGCAAAAATGTATTTTATCTGAGTTTAAGTTTATCTGAAGTTAATATGAGGCTTCAGAAGTCTGAAGTTAAGTCACATCAAGTGTGGATCTTCCAAAGTTAGTCTTTTTAGTACAAAACTCCCTCCCTGTGTTTCCCTGGACAGTGTTTCCCAGTTGAGCTGCAGTGGAAGGATAGTAACAAAAAGAGGGCCGGTATAAACAGGAGGAACGATTACAGGAAGCAAAACCTATTTCAATGTTCATATGGGAACCTGACTGTTGTCTTAAGACAGACTTGAAAAATTGTGACCCTGTTCCTTTAAGTCTAACTGCAGTCATGAGTCATTGGTGGTAAATTCTAAGTCAAATTGCTTGTGTTTTTTGATTCTGTCAAGTCTAAGTACAGTCTAGTCCACACCTCTGATCATCTGTAAATGGTGGCACCACAAGGAGCCTAGGTTCATGAAAACACACCATTGATTCTATACAGGACTGGGGGGGAGGAAGTCGACAAAAAACAAACACACCCTTCAGACAAACCCAAGAAACACAGTCAAAAGATGAAAAAGACCCACCGAAAAACATTTTTTTACAGCACAGATGCAGAAAGATCCAAGACAAACTTCCAAAGCCAGAGAGAGAAAATGTTCTAGTACAAAACAGACGAGGATTGATAAAAACAGACCAGCTGCAGACCAAACCACAACCGGAAAGGATTTCACACAGGGAAGTGAAGCAGTGAGCCCCAGGCAAGACACATGTATCACACACACACACACACACAAAGCATTTAGTTTCCTACCTCCTCCTTTTGTCTCATCACAGGGCTTCCAGCTGAAATGAGGAGGGGCTGGAAACTTTTCCCACCTCTACCACTGGTCCACGAATTCACCACTAACTCAGCACATTTTTGGGTATGAGGCAGTTGCGAGGCTGCATATTTTAGTGTGTGTGTGTTTGTTTTGTAGATTACGTTTTAACCCCCTATGTAGCTTTTACAGTACATAACAATTAATAAATGGTTGATAACACACAATAATGTAGTTATCTCATTATCTGCCAGCAGATGTAGGGAGTGTTTAAGTGTTTAATTAATGTATCTGACAACAATTTAACACGATAAACAGTTATAACAATACAAAATATAGATTCATGTTTTACATAAACATATATATTATTTGTTTATTACATGTATTAATTATATTCATAAATTAAGTATTTTATATATAAATATTTCTTCTTACTCCATGACAACTGAGCAAACTCCATGTGATGCGGCCATGAGATGCAGCTGAAAACTTTAGGAGAAACTTAGTAAGTGGACCTTAAGTTAAGTATTGTTTTTTTTTTCTGAGGTCAAGAAAGAAAACTTCAAGCTCAAGTTTTGAACACGTTTATAATCAGTTTTAAACCTGCCTGTTAACAGTGTATACATGAGTATAAACAGTTATTAAATGTTTTACAACAGTAAGAATCTGTTTATGTGTGTAATAAAATATCATTAAATGTAATTACAGATATCTTACACTGTGTTATCAGTCATTCATAAAAGAAGGCCTATGATTCTTGTTGGTGTCTTGTGTTAATATAGGTGATGTTTTCCAAACCGTGACAAATAAGCCAAGACTTGCAGTGAAACTGGAACTTTCAGGTTTTGTTCCAGAAGTAAGAAAACCTCATTTAAAATCCCACTGACATTTGTAACATCTTGCTAATAACAAAAAATCCAGCTCTGGAACAGAGACTCTCTCAACAGTATGTCATGTGGTTCGCTTCATATGTTTAGATAAGGACGGTGTTTTTTTTTTTTTTAAATGTCGTTATTTATTTAATATTTCTGTTTTTCAGAGGCCTTTAACGAACACCATTTGCCAGAAGCCCTAGGCCTTCGCGGGCTTAACATCACGGCTCGACACGAGGCGAGTGTCTGTTGTTAGTTCAGACCGCATCTGTAATAACGGCTGGACAGAGAGGAGCGGTCTCTGTACAACTTTTTAGACAGCAGAGATTACAACTCAAACTTTTTTTTTTAACCCCTGGAAAGAGCCAGGCTTGCTCTTTCCACCTGTTTCCAGTTATTATGCTAAGCTAAGACAGTTGTCTCCTGGCTCTAGCTTAGATTCCAGATATGAGAGTGGAACTGATCTTCTCATCAAACTCTCAGCAAGAAACCAAACAAACATATGTCCTAAAATGTTGAACTATTTCTCTATTTAAGTGTTACCATTTTTGGGCGTAGCAGCAGTAACAAAGCAGACACAGCAGAGGGAGTCTGGTAGGCACCAGTGAGTATATTATCAGTTTCCAGTCATACAGGACAATTACACAATCCACAGAAGCATCTCTTTCATCCAGAACAATTTATCCAAATATCTCTCTGATATAGAACTCAATATATATATTTTTCTGTCATATCTCTCGTTATGTCACCACTGATTTGTCACTATTACCATCCTCACAATAAGCTTGCGCTTTTTTCACCTGGCAGAATCATCATCTTTATCAGCGAGCATCTTTGTATAACAGAAACAAATCTGCGATGTCACCAAGCGGCCGCCTCCCTTTTTGATACAAGCTCAAAGAACATTTGACACATTGTTTACTTACCTGCATCGTTACACAGTTACAAAAGGATAATACAACCTGCCTCACAATGAAACACACGTCTTCTCAGACAATTCATTTTATATATGAAAATGACTTTCGAAGGGTATTGTTGGAGAACAGTTAAGCTATAATGCATATTCTAATAATTATACATGTACTGCAAAATGGCACAAGATGGCTGCCCTTCATCACAGTTGTTGAGGACAATATTTTCCCACATCCTCGTGATTCTGAACCCTATTTTGGCACTTTAGGGTTTCCTGTTTTTGTAAGCTAACAAACCACCAGCTTCACGAGACTCGACAAGGCTTCGTCATATGTGAAATTCTACAAAAATGGTTGTTCACAAGCTAAGAGATATGCCCCCTGTCAATAAAAACACAGTGTAATGTGGTGAATGTTTTCAGTAATGAATCAGGAGAAAATTAATGAGCTTTCAGTCAAATATCACTAACTAGACGTAGACTTACACTCTTTCAGACTGCATCTATAAAGACTTCTATCCTCTGACTGGTTAAAAATGAAATTAGCAAAAAATTTAAGATAAGCTCACCACAACACTGACTGAACAGAAAGTGTAGAAGTATTTGGTCCTATAGATAAAATTAAAGTCAACATTAGAAAACTTGTACTTAAACAATCATAACAAAGCAATTGGTCAGTTTTCACTTACACTGTATGAATATTACCAATATGCGATCATAGTACACTCATCAATATTACTGATAGGTTGTCATAGTCAATGTGTAACTACAGGGAGGGTGACACAGAGACGAGCAGGTTCAGGTCGGCCCTGAGGTCGGACTCCGACATGAACCTGCTGGTGTGAGCAGCTGGGCAGCATTCAGGAGCAACAATTCTGCACTAAAGATAGAAATACAGCCACTAGAGCTGATATGAGAGCAGCAGTGTAACATGACATGCTAAACCAAAGTAAACTGAAAACAGTGTCACCGCTGGAAACGAGACTAGTCTCCTACTGGCGACTTGACACATGAACATCTGATTATTTCTCCTGATTGTTAGCATTTGAGCACCTGTCTGCATTTCCATCTGAACGTTATTTAAATAAATAGTTTGGCATTTTGGGAAATACGCTTATTTGATTTCTTTCCGAGAGTTAGATGAGAGGATTGATACCACTCTTATGTCTGTACATTAGGTTCGGAGCTGGAGCCAAGAGGCGATTAGCTTAGCTTAGCATAAAAAAAAGGAAGCTGGGGGAAACAGCGACCCTGGATCTCCTCAAAAATACAGATACAAGGCCTAAAGTTTACTAATTAAGATGTTTTATCTCATTTGTAGCACAAAGAGAAATGTAAATAAGACAATGTGTGTTTTTTTTTTTTTTTTTTTTTACAGGGAAGACTCGAGCAACAGCAACAAACTGCAAGGCGAGGGTCACATGACCAATGGGGGTAGCCAAGCTAGACTACTGCTAGTGAGCTAATCTGTTAGCATGCTTACTGCTGGCTGACTACTACTGGCTGTGCGGGCTCTTAGTTGGTGCAAGTCTTTTGCTAGGCAACGGACCTTCACATTAAAAGAACTTGACAAAAATTTGACAACAAGACTAAGAATCTACAGCCATGCTAGCGGCTCTGTGAGGCTGTACATAGGCACAGCGGTGCTCTGAGCTAAATGCTAACATCAGAATGCTAACATGCTCAAAATGACGATGTTAACATGCTGATGTTTAGCAGGTTAAATAGGTTAACAATGCTGACCATGTTCACCATCTTAATTTAGCGTGTTAGCATGCTAACATTTGCTAAGTACAGCTGAGGATGATGGGAAGTTTTTTCCTCGATTACATTTGAATCACAGTGATAAGGTAAGCTACTGCTTTGTAAAATCTAAACAGAAAGAATAAACACTGCTGGTTGATTAAAAAGCTGTTTTTCCCTTTGCTGTGGAGGGTTTTACTTTTCATGGGCATCTATTTTAGGCGCTTCATCACTGATACATTTCTTACGGTACCAGTAGAAAAGCTAGCAACGCTAACAAAAAATAGCTTACTGATTCCTTCAGCTGTTTCCGACTGTCGTGTGACCCTCGCCTTGCAGGTTGTAGCAGTTCCTCGAGAATCTCTCGGTTTTAGGAGGAGTTATATGATGTAACTCTAACAGTTTATTTGTCAACACAGCACTTCTGTGCAGCGTCTCTGCTTGTTGCCTCACTGTGACAACAAGACTCCGGTAAGTCACTGTGCGATGGTTACAGCACTTAACTTTGGAGAGAGCCAGGCTAGTTGTTTCCTCCTGCTGCAGAAAAAAAACCAAATATGCGTATTTCCAGAAATGTTGAACTATTCCTTTAACGTTTCACCCTGCCAAATGCAACCTGGATATGACATCATGGTGATTTTTTTTAATACATTTTTTTTTGTGTAAATTTCCGAGGTGTGGGGGATTACTAGTGCAGCCCAGTGATATGTGGCGTGGTCAGTGAATTGTGTGAGGGTACTCAGGGTTAACAAATGAGAAGCCTTGGAATTCTTCCTGGTCCAGGTTGGCTATAAGCTCCTGATCTGGGGGGGTCAGCTCTGGGGGGTGGCGCGTGAAAAAGCGATCAAAGTTCTCCGCATCACGCCCACACTGCCGTGGAGAGGAGAGGAAAGAGAGAGAGGTGGGGAGAGAGATGGGGGGAGGATGGAGTGAGTTTGATGAGGGATGTGAAGAAAAAAAGGACAACAAACGACAAAGAGAAAAAAGAGAAATACAACTAAAACATGGCATCAACCAATCAAAATCCCTCACAGCCGAAGCTGTGGATTTCCATTGGTCCGTATGTGAGCCAGTGACATCTCTTCATCATTGGTGACTACACTCACAAATCTCAGCTCTGCATTTGTCAGGGTAGTGAGCAATGGCAGGTGATGGTTGGGTTTGGGGAATGAGCGATCTAATTGTTTCTATAACTTACCGTGAAAGTTTGACTATGTTATTTCCTTCCTTACTGAGAGAAATTTCTAAGGTAATTAGTGAAGTTCAGGTAATATTCAACAGCTGAACAGAGTGTGTGTGTAATATACTCACAGCTTTAGGTTTGAAAGGCGGCTGGACCTCTTTATTCTCAAGTTTTTCCCAGTCTATATAGCGGAAGAAGGCGTGCTCCTTGATGTCTCTCTCCCCCTCTGGACCACAGCCCAGACGCTTACCTGGGTGTTTGGTCATCAGCTAAAATCACACACAGACATACAAGGTGAGAAGAGTTTGGACATGTATACTGTAGGTCTTCGAAAACTTCACTACTGTTTGTCTCTGTGCATGAAGTCACACTCACGGCTGTGAAGGGCACGACACATGGGGGGGTGTAAATAAGCAGCTAAACTCAGTTAGGGCTGGACAATAAACCACATTTACTGAAATACCAAAATGATGAATGTCTTACCGACCTGAATTTACTTGCATTGCAATTTTCATTAAATGTATATAAACTGGCAAATGCTACAGCTATCGACCCACGACAACAACCAGGCAATCAAGCCTTTTGTGACTCCAGAAGGAGCTGCGTGAAGTCAGAAAAATTACCTCAAGTGATGTCACTTGAGTCAGCGTTGGTTGGGGCTGAAGACTAAAAGTTTGAAAACTGAAAGAAATATGGAAGTGTGGAGATACGCTGCTATGCTACGTTATCCGCTACTGGCATAACACACCCAAATCTCTGACTGAACTGTCAGCGGTCGAGTTGCATTGTGGGTAATGTAGGCGTCAGGTTTTGACAAAGAAGAACGCATGGAATAAAAAAGACAATATCCCTGGTTCTGCTGCATCGATTTTGATCATTGTCCATCTTGAGTCTGACAGTGCTTTAGGAGTGCGATGCTAAATCAGTAGAGTACTCTTAACTGGTCCTACTGCAGTTAAACAGCACAAACATATCAGCCAACATAAGAAGGAAAATACATGCACTAAAGTATTTGAGGTAAATCTGATAATTTATCTTTCAAATTTCAGGTCATATCGTCCAGCCCTAACAGCCATCACAATGGATACTGATGAATACCTTGCTCACTCTCGCACTGTTGAGTTACTGTATATCATGTACTCCTTTTGCAAAGTATTTTTGGTGGCATTTTTTGCTCTCACTAAATAGCGGGGGATGACCTGCAACAAATGCTCTGGGCCGGAATCAATCCCTAAACCACAAGGACATCCCGATATTATGATCTAACTGTAAATGTATAACATCCCCAAACAATCAGCATGAGCTATCAAAAAGACGGTGCATTCTTTAAATGAGGCAGTGTTAACAAAGTGTAGCTACAGGTTTATGTGCTTTACCAAAATGTTTGCTACCAAAAGTAGCAAGATGGTGTTTCCTCCATTATCTGACACTCGCACTTTTGGTTGAGGGTAGTGGAAAATGATAATTCAGCTCTGGTGTAGCCTCACTGTTGGGACTTTTATTCCAAACTAAGAGGTCTTAATATTGTGTACTCTCCAGTGTTCAGAGTGGATAGGGAGAGGGTTTAGAGGCCAGATTAGGACTGAGTCTCTGTGTTTATGTGCATTTGAGCATGTGTCCTCACCCCCTTGCAGATAGCAACAGCTTCTTTGGACATGGATTTAGGGTAAGAGACATGATGCTCCATGATTGACTGGAACAGCTCATCTTCATCCTCCCCATCAAAAGGCGGCTGGATGGGCACAAATATACTTCATCATTTTCAGTTCTTGTCACAACTGTCTGTTATCAATTAAAAAAAATAACTACAGTGAATGCATACAAACCTGTCCAGCAAGCATTTCATAGAGCAGTACTCCAAAGGCCCACCAGTCCACAGACTTCCCATAAGGCTGATAAGCTATGATCTACAAGACACAATGGTAGAGTTTTGAGTCTTATTCAGAAGTTAAATTATGTAAAAAAGCACCAATCAATTACCTCAAAACATGTAAACTCACCTCTGGAGCGATGTAGTCTGGTGTTCCACAAAATGTCTTTGTGGTAATTCCATCGTACATGTTCTCTTTGCACATGCCAAAGTCGGCTATCTTTATGTGGCCTTCAGAGTCCAGCATCACGTTGTCCAGCTTCAGATCCCTGAAAACAAACACACACACAGGTATAATGCACACCTATATTCTGAAATGATTGTAAACTGCACATGCAGACTCGAGCTGATTCACAAGCTGACTCACCGATACACGATGCCTTTGGAGTGAAGGAAGAAGAGTCCAATGGCAATCTCGGCAGCATAGAACCTAAAATAGAGACAAACACCAGTTTCTAACCAAATCTGTGTTTGTATTGACGTGAATACACAGTATGGGTGTGTCCATATTTATGTCAAAATTGCACGATATCTTTTCTTTTCATAGATTTTATGTAAGGTCTTTTGAGGTTTTGTTTAGTTGCAGCACCATGAAAATATAAAAATTGTTATTGTTATAAAAAATATCATTGTTGTAGTCACCAGCGTAAATAACAACATTACTTTTGTATCATCTTGTTCAAATAAGCCTTTTAAGAACTTACAACTGCTTTTCTTTTGTATGAAAATATGAGTTAAGTGTCAGTTAGCAGCTAACTGACAACGTTTTCTTTGATAAGGATTCATCTAAAACTGAATTAGTACATCCTTCAACATTTTTTAGTAATCAGATCAGCCCAAATATTCTAAGGGTACAGACATCACCACAACTGATAAAGCATAGAGGAGATGAGTACATCAGGAAATAAAATGTAAACAATGAACGATTATTCAACTGTGTGTGTGTGTGAGTGAGTGTACTCACACAGCATGAGGCTCCTTGAATTTGCCGACCTGTTGGATCTGGTACATAAGGTCTCCTCCATTTATATACTCCATGACAAAATACAATCGGTCCTAGAAGACAAAGATGAAGTGGTAAGGGAGGAGAATAAATGATCAGTGATAAATCGATCAGTTGCCAGTACTGTTACAAGTTGTGTGTTGCCATGTTTCTGCATGTGTTTGTCTTTGTTAATGCAAGATGTGGTGCGCTACCATGGTTTGGAAACAGGAGTGCAGCTGAGTGAGGAAAGGTGGTTTCCCAGACAGAGCGAGGACTCTCTTCTCCACCATGGTGCACTCCACATCATCGTCCTGGATCACCACGTCCTTCTTCAGGATTTTGATGGCGTACAACTCATCGGTACCCTTCCTCTCAGCCAGCATCACCTTGAGGGAGTCAACAAAGGAAATAAATGAGCTTCAGAGTGATTTAATTTTGTTTTACAGCCACGGGCTCCCATTTCTCACCATAAAAAACACGTGTCTACTAATGTGCATCACCTTGCCAAAGCTGCCTTTGCCCAAAACCATGACAAAGTTGAAGTCCGAGAGCTTGACCCGGTCCTGATTGCCATTGCTGTCATACTTGCACACCGTGGAGGAGGAAGAAGAGTCTGCTTGCTTCCCTGGACCAACTCTTGCCCTCTGGAGAGAGAAGGAATTACAGGAAAAGAACAAGATTATGAGGGAAGAATAAATAAACCTGATATTAAAAAAACAAGGACAGTACAAATTAAACCTGCTGTCATTTTATGCCTGTTTCTGTGCATCTCACCTCAAACTTTTGTCGCAGCTCCTCGTTACCGTCCTCTCCATCTGGCTGGACAGGAACATTAAAGTATTCTCCTTCCTCCTGGGACAGCATCTTAAACCTAAACCCCAGAATAAAAACAGCAATGTCAGATAAAATCCAGGATTATCACCAGACTGTGACAATAAAGCCCTTAAATATTCAGCCCCCAGTTCCCTTGCCCTTTGTAATTTCTGTCTACACCAATTATCCACCATTTCCCATTTCCATTCCTCATCTTGACATCTTACCATCCATCTACCCCTTGTTTCAGCAGCTCTGAGATCCCAAAGGACAGGGATCCCATGAAGTCGTTCCTGCTGGTCAAATCCCAGTCCCAGACCTCCACTGACAGACGGCGGTCTTTGTCACTTTCTTTTAGGTTGCTAAGAAATTAGAGAAAAGGGGACGACAGTCAGATGAAAGATCAGATGAAGGATGGTCTTAAAATAGGTTAAAAAAAAAATCACAATTTGATTTCAAAGCCATATTCCTCATATCTCTCTCTATTTAAACTGATAAACACCTAAGCAATTGACAGTTTTTCATGCCCATGCCTTTCCTAGCAGTCACAGCAACCCAGAATAGCTACAAGCAAAAACAGGAAAAAGAACGGGGACAGGGTCACTTGCATGAGCTCCAGTTAGCTTTGTGCTTTTGTGACTGAAAATGGGGCCAAGAGAGAAACTTGAAACCAAACAAGTTATATTCCAACAATGCCAAAAATAAGTTGATTAGGTGTGTGAAGCCTCAAAACTCAACCGAAATATTGTACAGAATGAGAGATGTCTCACAAAGTGAAGGTCTCATTCCAGGTGGGGTTGAGGCAACATTTGATGGTCTTGGTCTTCTGCTTGCTCTCACTCTTGGGATCTGGGATCAGCTTGAGCTTGACGTAGGGGTCTGACAGGCCGTTGGGGTCCATGGGCACCAGGTTCTTAGCCTCTTTGACTACGAGAAGTTGAGGACATGGTTGAAAAAAAGTGTCAGAAGAAGAAGAAAACATCCCAAGATAATACACACTTTTAGACTGTTTAGTGTTGAAGTCTGGAATTGGTCTTTTCCAGAGGACAGCAGGACCTGTAAGTGTTAGTGCGAGTCCTGTTCTGGCCTGCCCTAAATAACTCCGGCTACATTTGACAACACTTAACAACAGTTTAGTTTCTGTTCCATAATCAATCCACAGCTGTCTGAGAGAGAGAGAGCTGGCACGTGGATGAATGTCCCAGTGGCGATGTGGGTCAATCGTTGGATCATTGATCGACTAATGGACTTTCCAGTTTTAGACTTAGGCTGATAGAGAGCTTTGAGAGGCGCTCAGTGTGTGTGTGTGTGTGTGTGTGTGTGTGTGTGTGTGAGTGTGAGTGACAGAATGAAAAAAGTGAGAAGGAAGAGGCCGACAGAAGGAGAGTGCACTCACTGGTGACGGTAAGAGTGTCCTTAGTGATCTGGGCAGAGATTTGGATGCGTCCCCTCCTCTCGGTGTGATCTGTCCCACACAGGCTCGGGACGTTGGCCACACACCGCTTGTGGATGTTCATCATACAGTCTGAACACAGACACACAAAAATGCACAACTTAATTTTATTTATATAGCCCCAAATCACCCTCATTAATCACACTGCTTTCACTACTATATTACCAGATTGAAAGCTGGTCAGCAATTTAGCGATGCACTTTTATAAAAGTCTTCGGACTCACAAGAGAGATTGAAAAATGATTGCTCAAAAACAAAAAAGGCAGAGGTATCCCGACTTCAAGTGACTTCCTACACTTCCCATAACTGCAACTCAATAGCATCTTATCGTTAGACCCTCCCTGCCTGATAAACATCGAGGTCTTTCAAACTCAAACACCCTAGTTTGTAAGCCAGGCTTTCCTTAGGCCGGCATTAACCCCCGATGATATCACTAGGGTTATTTCTATCAGACTTTAATGAACTCCCTCCTGAGCCACAGAGGACATTATTAAGGTTGAGTAGTTCTTCCCACGAATACTTAACAGATCTTTATGTGTAAAACTGGTGGAGCCCCCCTTTAAGGGCAAGTGCAGACTACAAGATTGAAGAAATCTCAGAGTTGCTGTGCTCGAGGGTTTTGTCTCAGATCTGAGAAGTGTGTCTGGGACAGGCAAAAATCTTGTAGTCTGCACTGGCCCTAACTGGCACACAAATGTTAAAACACTAAATTAATTTAGACAGTAATAGTAGTTTAACAATTAAAAAGAAAAGATTGACAGTACTGTGATTTTACAGACGAGGACATAATTTTTACTACTTTACAAATATAAAAAAAAACAAACAGATAAAAGTGTATTCCTTAATGGTGAACACTAGAAAAAAATACCCAAGCACTCTTTATGTAATTTCTCAGTCTGACCACTAGATGCCAGACTGCTCTGATTCCACTCACTGGTGTTGGTGCAGAGGTGGAGAGTGAGCGTGATCTTTTAATGACCTTTCATATGATAACTTCTTTTGATTCATTTCATATCTCCATCAGACAGTGCAGTAAACAAGTCATTTATGTATGTAGCTTCACATTGCTATCTGTCTCCACTCAGCTAAACTTGCCATTGAAACTTTATACACTCTAAAGTGGGATGACCTAGAAAAAACGAGCATTTAATGTTGCTGCATGTAACAACACGTTTCATCTCATCGTGGTGGCAAATCTAAAATATCCAAATCCCTTGCTTGTGTATTAAGAGCCTTGTAACCCTGTTTTAGGTCCCTCTAGCACAAAGCAAGCAGACAAAAAGTTAGGAGGGACTGAAACTGAGTCAGATTTGAATTGACTTTTGAAGAACAGGTGAGAAGACAATTGTGGTCTCACGTCCAACAACTAAGAAACTTCAAAAATCAAATATCAATGCTTCACAGACAGAGAAGGTAATCATTGCCTTGCAACTCCTTCTGTCAGCCATCAAGAGTCGTGTCTCTGTCTTTTTTCCCCCAAGTTGAAATTTATCTGGTCATAACCAAACTATCCTTATCCCTAATCAGTGATGTACAGTATAAATGGAAAATGTCAGAATCTGAAGAATACTGAGATACCAAATATATCACAAGTCTTTATTGTTAATAATTTAGCAATTATTCCATTATTCAGAGTGCAGTCTAAAAAAAAAAATCGAATTTGGTAGTATGAATACAATTTGCAAGAAACAGAGCTTCCTGTCATGTCGTTTGTTTACGTGGATTAATATATAACCTAACAACACCTTTGTGAATTGTGTTAAATAAGATGCTCCAGTAATTTCAGAAGGAACACTAACATCCTCCCATTTTCTTTTCCTTTTTGTGTACACATCTGGTGACTAAATATAAATGAATAAAAACTGTTAACAGACACTGTGTACTGTACACAGGTACAATGAGGAACTGTCTACTGTCTACCCACTAAATAATGTTGGGTCATGGCAGGAGACAGCACTGCAGAGATGTAGCCCAGATGTTCCTGTTTGTGTCTTTGTTGCCAACAACAGGCAAATGGTCAGCAATAAATATAACAAAACAGCAGAAATGTAAAAACTATTCCCTCATTGTTATTGGAAGCTGATAATATCTCTCCAACTGTCTGTCATTAAGCTGATAACATCTATTTAACAGTCATTATGACTCATGAGCAGGCTGATTATTGTAAATGATGTATGTAATCTAAATTCAGAGAACATGTTTTTCATTGAAAGGTTTTATCTGAACAACGGCGCACAACCCACATATCACAAGCAATATGTGGATTATTAATGTTATAAAGTAAAACAGTATAAATAAGAATGTAATGGCAGCCATTTCTTTGTTTTCTAACCAGTGGCATCGACACTGGGCCAAGTGAAATGCTGCAGAATTTGGAGAATGAGATCAATGAGAGTAAACCAAAACAGTAAAGTTGTGGACCAGCACAGTTAAACAATCGGCTAAAACTCACTATAAAGCTCCATAAAGCTGAGGGGAGCTGCAGATTTGGATAATAACTCTCTGTAGATTCATCATTACGAGCAACACCTTTCACATTGGCAAACTGTTTTCAAGTTGTCATTGATATATTATTATAAAAATATCGAGTATAGCCACTTTAAACAGAGTACTTCTGTATGTACTAAGGAATTTTGATCGCTATTGGACCAAATAATGTAGAGAAACAGCTTCCTTGCACATACTATATGGTCAAACTTTGTGTGTAAAGAAGCAAAAATGTGGTTTGGATAACATTTAGAATGATGGCAGAATAATTTTGCTGAAATTGACAAGATTTAAACACCAAAAAGAGTGGAGATGCAAACCTGTGACATATTGACATTATGCGTTTTAGTAACAAAGAAGTGCTCCGTCTATTTTGTCTTTTAACTTCCCGTCTACACCGGAAGTGGGGATGCGTTGCATTGTGTAGATTAACATCTGCTGCTTGTGATCACCTTGCACCTTCATTTTAGCAAATATCTGACCAGTTTTATAATATAACGTACAGCGTGAAGGACTGACAGAGCTGGAATAAAATTAGAGACTTTCTTCTGCAGCAGTCTGACAAGAATCTATCGCTATTGACACAATTAGATCAGATCAAAACTAATTAGATCAGTTCTCCGCCCACACAGAACTGGGATCAGCTAGTCTTCTTACTGTTATAAGTATAATATTATGTTTTTATAACAATATGATAGAATAAGTTGTCTGATTGCGATTGTTCAAAACGGGTGCTAATACAATATTTCTTCATCCTAAACACAAGTAGTCACAGTGGAGACTCATTTGGTTAGTTCTGCACAGTCCAGTTTTCCTATGATATGGGCTTATTATTGTGTAACAAGCTAATTACTAATTACTCCAAATTATATTATGAAGAAAATAGGCATTTTATTACATAGCTGGGTGAAAAGTTGTATTTTAATTCATATTTATAAATCAGCTTCCCAACTTCAAGCTTCATAATTGTTTGTGGCAACTGCAAATAATGTTAATAACTTAAGTTATTAACAATAACCTGCATCATCGTACTGATAATTTAAGCAACAGTGCTCTTGCAATTTTTTACCGTAAAAACACTGAGCTAACGTACTGCAGCAACACACAGTAAACTAGTTGAGCTATCTAGATGATCTTCTTTAATCTGACATCAGCAGTGGATGTGGTATTGTCAGGTCATATGACCTACTCATAAATGTGGACATGTGTTTCCAACTTTGAGAAATGTATATATGCTGTGTGAATCGATCAGGAATCACAATAGCAACCAGAACTTAAAGGACGAAACCCAAAATGGAACAAATATAAAGGTCAATAAAGCAGGTAAAATGACAAGTTCTGCTTATGCCCTCTAAACCACAAGCTGTCAATTTGTGCCACATGTTCAAACGGTGTGATCACACACACACACACACACACACAGATCTTTGTGTACGTACGGTCACATTTCATGCCCTGGTGTATCAGCCCGTAGAGGAGGGAGCCACAGTGGTCACAGAAGGTCGGGCTGGAGTAAGTGTGGACCTTAAACTTGTGTTTACTACGAGGATCCTGCAGAGGCAAAAACATAGAGAGGAGAGAGAAGATGTTGAATTATTACAATATTTAAGTAGGTTTCAGTAGGGCTTGTGCATCTGAGGTGCTTAGACTGCATTAAAAGATTAAAATTTGCAAATTCAGGTGTTCTCAGTTGTCCTGTTAAGTGGTATTTAAAGGGTCGGTTCACCCAAATTAAGAAAGAAAATGTCCTCTAAATATGGTCTCTAACTATGCAGATAGTTTTGGTTTTTTGCACAGGTTCTGAGATACGCTTTATGGCCAAAAGTATGTGGACAGCAGAACATTTCAGCCGTATATGATGGGTGAACATCTTTGTCCTAAAACCATGTGAATTATTATGGTACTATAACAAAATAAAGCCAATTGACGTCCAATCTTCTGAGAAGGGTTTTCACGACATTTTGGAAAATGGCTGCAGAGATTTGCTCCCATTCAGCTCAAAGTACATTAGTGAGTTTGGTCACTGATGTTGGGTGATCAGGCCTGGCTCAGATTCATCTCAAAAGGTGTTGGATGGAGTTGAGGTCAGGGCTCTGTGCAGGCCAGTCAAGTTCTTCCACACCAAACAGGGAAAACTATTTCTTTATGGACCAGGATATTGTCATGTTTAAACAGGGAACCATGTTCTCCAAACAATTGCCATAAAGTTGGAACATCACTATTGTCTAAAATACTGTATTCTGCATCATTTCTCTTAATTGCAACTAAGGAGCCTAGCCTAAACCACAAAAACATCCTGAGAACAAAAGTATACTTATACTATACTTTTGGCCATTTAGTGTATTTGTCTGTCTGATTTGTGATGCCACCCCAATACAATGAGGCGAATAGAACCTATCTTCTATTTGGGTGAACCAGTCTTTTAAATATTGCCTCCATTATAACTGAGAGCAAAAGTAAAAATATTGACAGAGAGAGAGAGAAAAAAAATGGAGTGCTGATTGAGTGAGTTTGGAGGATGCTCAGAAATAGGAACCAACGCAACAGCTTTGGTGATATAACAAAAACAAAGAAAGACAGAGGAGTTAGAGATTAATAAACATCAGTCATATGACTTTAAAATCCATGCTGACTCACAAATTGTGTGTGTGTGAGTGTGTGTGTGTACATCAATGAGAGATATTGTCTCATTAACCTGAGGCAGCCAGGCAGCACATTCTCTCTTTACTGACATGTCGCAATGTGATTTGGGGCTGACAGCTCAGCAGGAGAGAGGACAAGAGGTTACATCTGTGTGTGTGTGTGTGTGTGTGTGTGTGTGTGTGTGTGTGTGTGTGTGTGTGTGTGTGTGTGTGTGTGTGTGTGCTTGCGCATGCGTTCATCAAGCAGCAAATACAGGAACTACACGGAAGTACACAAACACCAAAAGCCAGTGCTGACCTTGCTTATGTTATTAACAAACATCATTCAAACAGCAAAACAATCACTAACCATGTGCATAATAAGCATTTAACTTGAACACATCTGCTTCACTGTGGACTCACAAAAAAAAAAAATATTACATTTGCGTACATTTTCTTTACTTACATCAGAGGCAGGACCTTTGTCGGCCCCCGGACAGGAAAAAGTGACAAATTCATGACAGCGCTTGTGGACCACAAAACAGCACACTGTGGTGGGAGAGAAAGAAAAAAGCGAATGTCAACTCAGGTTTCCTTGCAATGCCAAATAAGGCGACACAATAGCAACAAAGAAACGAATCAATATGTCAATTATGTGGCATTAGTCATTGCACAATAGGCTACTCATATTTCAGCAGTTCCCATTTCTTCCTTGCTGTCGACATCTATTTTTAGTTTTATTGCTTCAGTGTAGATGATTTTTTATTTAACCACAGCATGGTGGGATATCTCTTAATCACTCCCCATAACATTAAAGCTGCTGCAGGAAACTTCCCACGGTGGCAGCAGGCTCTACGCCTGGTGATCTGTCTGCTTCAAATGGTGCTAAAATCATTCAGTGCAGTGACTAACTGAAATAAATACCCTGCATACTCTCAGCCTAACATAGCACATGGTTGCTGATCCCCTTTATAAGAAAATCATTTTATAGCTTAAGATCTTTGGATAGACGCTCACTCGCTGTCAGGTTTTTGGAGAACGCATGGGACAGAGTTTAGTTTTGCTCAGTTATTGACCGTCAGTCATGCGACATCAAGTGGCAGCTCTGCTCAAAAAGTAGGGAAATACATTAAAACTTATTAAAAATCGTCTGAAGATGGATGGCTGGTCTAACTGAAGTACATGTAAGTTGATGATTGAAATCATTGGTCAGGGAGCCCTGAGTTTCATGGTTCCTCAGCTGAAGCGTCAGACTTCTTGCTTGCATCATTGCCCACAGTAAATTGTGTGATTAGAGCTCAGGCAGGCTACAACGTTTTACAAACCAAATCTTGTCTCAATAAATGTATTAAAGCCTAAAGTTTGGTTTCACTTTGAGCATTTTAAAGGCAACCCTGACAAGCTGAAATGGAGTCTTTGTTATTGAGTAAACGGTGAAATTTCTGATGTGATCAATTCACATAGTCGTGTGTTTGACATGATATAGCCACGTGTGGTTGTCAGGCAGCTCACATGTGAAATATAGAACTTTTATACGTTAATTTCTGTGAATTTGCATGATACATACAGTATACACACATGTTTATGTTTTCACATGTGCTTTTTTAAAAAGGGGCATATGTCTTAACTGACTTTTGAATGCTGAGAAACTGCAGACAAAAAGATCCAAAATGCTATTTAGGTACCAACAGGAGATGAGTAGGAGAGATGGGCAAGCTTGTCTAATTCAGTCTGGAGAGGCTGATCCATCATCAGGGCTGCAACTAACAATTACTTTAATTATTGATTAATTAGATGATTATTTCCTCAAATAATAGTTTGGCGCTATAAAATGTCCATCACAATTTCCCAAAGCCCAAGCTGACATACTTGTTTTGACATACATACATACATACATTGTATGTATGTATGTATGTATGTATGTATGTATGTATGTATGTATGTATGTATGTATGTGTATGTGTATGTATGTAATACATACATACATACATACACATACACATACATACATACATACATACATACTCACTCAGATAGCTTGTTTTGTCAAACCAACAGTCCAAAACCCAAAGAGATTCAGTTTGCCATCATAGTACACAATATTCACATTTTAGAAGCTAAAATCAGTGAATGTTTGGCATTTTGCTTTAAAAATCAGTCAAATAATTAATTGATTATCAAAAATTGTTGCCATTTTCTGTGGATCAGCTAATAAATTAATCAACAAATAATTTCAGCTTTATGCTTGAATATAACGTATGTACAGATGAAAAGGCATCAGTAATAACATTATTAAAAAAACAAAAACATTATAATGAAAAGTGGGAACTACTTGGCAACTTCTGAATCGTGTACAGCAGATAATTTTACTAATAACATAAATAACACTGACCAGTTGTCCAATTCACCTGTTGTTTGCATATGCAAACAGCCACAGCAGAAACTGTTTCAAACTATATGTAAATGTTGGGATTTGGTATGTTTACTTGTGTAAAAAGTAGAGCTGAAACAATTGGTTGATTAGTCTGAAATTTTCCTCGTTCCAGCTTCCTAATTGTAAGGATTTAGTGCTTTTTTCTGTTTTATATCTTTGTAAATTAAATATTTTTAGGTTTTGGACTGGACAAAACAAGCAAGACATCAACTTGTGCTTTAGGAAAGGGCTTTCAATATATTCTGACATTTTAGAGACCAAACGATTATTTGAGAAAATAATCTGCAGATTAGCCTAATGGATGATGACAATTATTGTTAGTTGCACCCTAGTAAGAAGTGAACAGTACAAATGAGTACAGAGTATTAAACAATCGGTGGTGGAGAAAGTACGCATGTTTGCTATCTTTGAGCAGAGCTGCTACTGATCCATTAGACATCCAGCAACGAAGCTAAACTGAGATCAGATCATCAGTCAGTATACTGTACTGTATATACTGATATACAGATATAGATCGATAGATGGATACTAAGATGTGAACATGACCAATACCAGAACTCCATTTAGTTAAATGGGGCAAATCATCTCTACTGTAATCTGAATTTGTGGTTTTGCCTCATATCACTGATGTTTACATAAAAATCTTGCGCAGTGCTGATTTCAAACCACTTCCACTGCACAGTGACTCAACCAAAAGTCTAAGACATCAGTACGGTTTCACATTTCTACCAAACTGACGATTCTGAAAACATTAACACAAACACACACATACATGTTGCAATGACAGTCACTTCAAATTAAAAGAGAATAAACCACATACAGACAAACACACACAGGGTGACATTACGCTCTGGTTTAATCTTAATTATTCACATTCTCATTACACTTTCATGAGGCACCGTGGCAACTAGCTGCACTTTCCACAGGTTTCTAGCAGTTAAGCAACAGAGTGCTTATGTTTGCATGCGTCTATTTGTGCAAGAGAGAAGGTGGGTCACGTCAGTGGACACCTGGACCTACGTGTACAGTAAATTTTAGTTAGTGCAGTTTTAACTCAAAATACTGACAGATACCACAGACACAAGAGCCATGGTTGAACTCTGTCCATCTGTAGCACCGCACAATGCAAATGAACAGACAAACTGTGAGGAGAGTGGCTGAAAAAGGGAAACGCAAAGAGAAAGAGAAGAAGACAATGAGAAGAGGAGGACGAGAGGAAAAGAAAGAGTGAATAAATAAAGTCAAACAGAGAAAAAGAGATAGACAGGGTGTGTGTGTGTGTGTGTGTGTGTGTGTGTGTGTGGGCAGGAAGGGATGGGGCACAGCTGGGTTTGAGGCAATGTGAGGGGGTGGAGAATTCATTTGTGTGTTTGCAGTGTGTCAGAAAGACAGAAACAGAGAACTGGAGCAACAGAAAACCGTGAAGAAGGCAGTTTTGAGTTTTTTGTTCATAAATCTGCTCTGTCACTCACACACACACACACTACTGAAAGACAGGCCTAGTGACCTGCCGAGGTCTTTGCTCTGTTGCCTAGCAACCAGGCTGAGCCCTACAGTCGAGTCTACACGCACCGCCCCGTTTTATCTGACTGACAGCGATAACAGCAAATCAGAGCCGATCCAAAAAAGATCCCTGTGATGAACTGCCAGGATGACAGCGGGCCGACAGTTTCACATCAACAGGAGCATCAGGAAGTTCCCTCCATCTTGGATGATTACCAGTCCACAAACCACAGACGGAGACACTTGTAATCATCATGCAGGACTCAACATGCCTAAATAAACTGAACCACAGGGATTAGACCCTGCTACTGAACAGTTCTCTAAAGAATCTGGTTATTTATTATAGCCGCTTTAAGTTATAGAACCACAATGCTAAGTGGGGGTAACAATCTTGGAATAATGCGTGAACACTTCCAAGTTGGAGGTTTTTCCTGTTCTTCCTTTCTGCTGACATTGTGTGAATGCAGGCAAGCAAAATACAGGTTATCAATTACAGCTATGCACTGTCAGTACCAGAGGCTTCAAGTAATTAGAGCACGGACATCCACTTTAATAAATCAGTTTCAGCACCAATAGAACAGAAAGGTCCGCACACTACTTCATCTGCTCCTTATGTTTGTATGTATGTATGTATGTACCATCCTGATATCTGATATCTGATATCAGCTGCTAGTTCACGTTAGCTACCCGGCAGGTAGCGGCAGACTGAACGAAGTTGAGTCCACACACTGTTCCACGGCTCCTCTTGTAATCTTGCCTCTTTTACGAACACAAACCGAGAGCTCAGATCAGTTTCAAGTCTGTCTGTCTTGCAGATGCGACAATTAAATTCATTACAGCCGGAGCCAGCGAGCCACCAGGAGTCACGACGGTCCTTTGAATATAGTGTAAATAATCACGTCACGGTTTACGGGACAACCATCGCTGACATTTTACACATCAAAAACAAAAATTCTGATTAATTCAATTAATTCGATATATCGTTCAGCACTACTTTGACACCTAATGGAAAACAACTTGTGTAAATTCTTATCCAGCTACCTTGGTTCTTAAAAATCAGCTAGAGGATTGATTTGTTAATCTTAAACGGTGCACTTTTATTTTGAAGAGTAGAGAGTTTAAACCATGATCAGCACTTACATGACAGCTGATGGCTGAGTACTGATCATATGATTACACTCTTGGTCAGAGACGTTCATGACTGCATTCATGGCTACAGTCAAATCTTATGTCAAAGAGACTTTTCAAATTCTTTGTTAATATTTTTATTACTAAAAGGAAGACAAAAAGGTCTCTGTAAGATACATCAGAAACGCTCCTTTAGCATCCAAGCGTCTGAGTGGGTGGAATGGTATATGGGTTTGACTGATGAGTAAGCAGTCGGGGGGGAATCGGACTACTCAAACACTGAGATACAATGTAAAGAAACTTGGTAACTGTGGTTTACAAGCAATGAATAGACAGTGGTTTTTTAGTTTTTTTCAGTGGTGCTAAAGAAAAAAAGGACCACACCAATTAGCATCTAAAATTTGGGACAAACCTGAAGACAAGTTGAAACCTACAAAGACTGGACCATCCACAAATAAAGATTATTTCCACCAACTTTTTAGTCTTCGACAGTTAGGAAGGAGCATGAACCTTACGACTGAGTAAATACATTAAAACACGCTGAACGAGTAACAGCTGGAGTATTGGTATAGCCTACACAGGGAAAAAGGGGTGAGTGAACTTTGTAAAATCGAAGCTAACTTCCAGATGGGTGAAGCTGTTTGTTTACCTGTATGTCTCCCTCAGGGGACACACAAGTGGCGTCATCGCTGCTGTCAGTTGCAAATATCAAAAGTTTTTACACTAGATGATTTTATCTGCCGACCGTCGACACCAGCTGACCCAGACTGGAACAGATCCGGTCCGACTTGATCCGATCGGTCGTCGTGGCCAAATCATATTCATAATCAGCTCAACAGTCGGAATGTGCCTCCTCGCCTTTAAGCATATTGCAACTATGAAATGAAACCTTGCCAACAAAACTATGCTGTATACAGTGAAGAGTATTAATGGGAAGCAGTGGCTAACTCTATGCTATATAAACATGCACAGTGGGTGTGGCATGACCTGGGTCAGTTGAGTTCATCTTGACAGTTATTGCAAGTAAACCACTGGTACGGTATGATTCCTACTGACTTTTCTTCCATCATCAGTTCAAACTTTTATGATCAAATACCTGAAAAACTAATGACATTTCCATCAGCCTCCGCTGGACTTTGTGTTTAATGCTAATTAGCAAATGCTAGCATGCTAACACGCTAAACTAAGATAGTTAACGTGGTAAACATTACACCTGCTTAACACCAGTGTGTCATTGTGAGCATGTTAGCATGCTGATGATGTTAGCATTTAGCTCAAAGCACCACTGTGCCCAAGTACAGCCTCACAGAGACGCTAGTGTGGCTGTGGACTCTTACCGTCCTTTTACCATTGAAAAAATCTAAAGTAGCTAGATTTGTGTTTTATGTTCTGGGCTCCTGTCTTGTGATTTCTGCCCTGATGTGAAGCAATAGACTTTTTTTCCCCTGGACACATTTTGACATATCACAGTAGAAAAAGCAGGTGTAAATAATAAAATGAATGACTTTAGTTTTAGGGCACTGGTATTGTTCATGCTGGCTCACTGTCACGTCTTACTGGGACACTTAAATATAACACAGCCATCATTAATTTCAAATGGTAATACCTGTGATTTTCTTAATATGACAAGTCAAAATGTCTGCTGTGCAAAAGGCCTTTGTAGAAACGTAACAATACCAACCGCTACCACTAGCTGAAAAGGAAACCTTTTCTACGATAGAACACTCCTGGACGAATGAGGGACTACACCGTCTTACTCAAGTACTGTACTTAAGTACAATTTTGAGCCACTTTACTGGAGTATTTCCATTTTATGCCACTTTATACTTCTACTCCACTACATTCCAAGGGGAAATATTGTACTTTTCACTCTACTACATTTATCTGACAGCTATAGTTACTTTTCAGATGAATATTTTACATAATATATATATATATATATATATATATATATATATATATATATATATATATATATATACACCATTAAAGATGAATCCAGTGGTTCCCAGCCTTTATAGCTTTTGACCCTTTACAAAAAACAGCAGTGTCTAGTTCAGGCCCAATTGTCATGTTTTAGATGTCTGAGTTGTTATCAGTTCCACCTAAGAGACATTTCACTAAACTTCTCACATGGTTTCATTTAAATAACGGTTTAGAGACCCAAAGAGGTAAAACTCTCCAATATTTCACGTAAAAAAAAACCCACAGGTTTATTTAAAAAGGAGTTTGTTTTCAATGTGTAAAAAAATTTGTTATTTTTCAAAATCAGAAACCCTCTTGTGAAACTTCCCTCAACTCATCTGATATGTTAACTGGAAGAAGAAAAAAAAAATGGACCTTATAACACTCAGTCCAAACTCTGATCAGTCATCTGGATCTCTCTGTAGCAGGAAATTACATGAGGGTAACTTCCTCTTTTTGCTGTCAGCTCACACAGGTGTGCACACACATATGTACAAATGAACACCAATAAAGAAAAGCTGAAAGCAGAAAAGAAAGAAGAGAAATCTTTACTTGCAGAACAGGTATTTAAACACACCCACAATGCACAGAAGACACCTTTGTCACACAAACACACATACAAAGTATTCTGCCCTACACGTCATAACATGTCTACACCAGATCTCTGACATTCCTCCTGACCAAGTTGAAAATCTTGATGACTGTGTCTGAGCACATCCCATTCGTACTGAACTGTACCTTCACCCTTCTTGTTCCTCTAGTTCTCTTTACAACACTCCTGTTCACATAATCCTCACTCTCTCTTGTTTACAAATCTCCCACATTAGGTAAAATAAAAGAAAAGGAAATCCACTAACTGCATATTTAGGCATATACATTTCTTAATGAATAGGACTCACACTGTTTTCCCTGGGTGGGCAAAAGGCTGATGTTTAAAACCAGGCTAAATTTGGTTGAAAAGTTAATCTTTTTTGTTTCAACAGCATTTAAATGACTATACTTCACTGTGAAGTAGGTCTTAACCACAAGTTAAGCCTAAAAAGCAGACTTTCCAACCAAAACCTCCCGAGTTTCAACATCTTATGCCCTGGAAGTCACCAAATCAATGCCTCCTGCTACAACATGTTCAAACAAACCTTCCCACTGAGATTTAAAGTATATTCTTGACCTTGGAAACACTACAAATGGACCTTGAGGTAAGATTGTTTTATAACCTTTATTTAATTAGGAAGTCACATTGAGATTAAAACTTCTTTTACAAGTGAGACCTAGAACAAAACATGGTTAAATAGCAGCATCCAACACATAACAGGAACAACATCAGATCACAACAGCAACAACAGGTACGACAAAAATACATTACATAATACAATGCATTAACAGGAGAGCAATATTTGTAATTCATGTGTTAGTTGATTAATTGAAGCAACTAGCAGTGGCCACATCCATAACTGATGATGATAACCAACTGCTGTTTCCAAGGTCAAGAATGAACTTCCAATCTCAACTTTTAAGCAAACACGGATGAGAAGTCGTTAAAATGCAGAACAGCTACTAATGAACCTTGTGGTGAGACTGTTTTACCAACCAAATCCTCACCATTTCTTGTTTACTAATCTCTCTATCTGGCTCTCAAACTACTGTAGGCAAAATTAAGGAAAAGAAAATCCAATAAAATAGGACTCACAAGCAGTTTATCCTTCCTTCTTGTCATATGAGTGGGATCTGATTTTGTGATTTGCAGGTCAAATTCTGTAATTTAAATTCTTTTTCAACAGGATTTAAATGTTAATATTTCAGTGTGAAGCAGGGCTGCAACTAATGATTATTTTCATTATTGATTAATCTGTCGATTATTTTCTCAATGTTTGTATGTTTAGTCTATAAAATGTCACATCACAGTCTCCCAGAGCCTAAGGTTACATCTTCAAATGCCTTGTTTTGTCCAATCAACAGTCCAAAACCCAAAATATTCAGTTTACAATGATAGAAAACAGAAAAGGGAGCAGGAATAATCAAATCTTTGGCATTTTTGCTTAAAAAAAATGACTCGATTTATTTGCTGTCTATCAACCATCAGCTCTAATGTGAAACAGGTAATAGCTATACACTGAAATATAGTCGTTCAGATGCTGTTAAAACAACAGTTAAGAGTCCGTTAATTTTATTGCTGTCATGCCAAACATTTGGCCAGTCCCACATGGGATTAGAAGACGCGGCTGTATGTCAAACATCAAAACAATACAACGAGACATCTTCCAGTCTTTCCAGCCAATCATCATAACATTATATGCACATGAACATAATTTCAGGTAACATATATTTATGTACATAAATTCAAATGAATTGTGTATCAAATAGCAGAATAAAGTTGTAGTTGTACAACTTTTATCCTTGTAAAGGATTTATTCCCCGTCTCACAGGATTTCTCCAACTTCAATGTTTCATATGTGAACAGCCGACTCAGTCTCTGTGCATCATCCATACTCAAAAAAGATTTCTGTTTTCATCTTACTAAACAATATACTATATTGCATGGTTTCCAATATTAAGGATAATAGCAAACAAAATGGGCCTTTTTTTCCCCTCTATCATTGAGATGAACAACAGATATTGGACATGTCTGCTTTTCTTTTTTCAGGTCGACATACTGTCCAGTTACAACATTAAGTTGTAACTTAACCAGATAACTGTTTAGATAGAATCATACAATTCAAACGAACATTACTGACAAGCTGCTCTTCACCGTTTTCTTACTGCTATAACCCAGTACGCACTGATTTGGTGATTAAAAAAACAGCAACAAAACCCTAAAATATTCAATTTATATTTATAAGTAAGACCAAGAAAAGCAGCAAGCAAGTTTACACATTAAAGAACCAAATTATGGGAATTTTTTCATGAAAAAAATGAATTATCAAAATAGTTGCGGATTAGTTTTCTGTCACTCGACTAATCAACCAAAGGCCAATTCATGGCGTCTGCGTGGCCGCAAGTGAACTGTCCGCTCTACAGGCACACCAACTGAGCACGCACTGTATGTTTGCCCTGTATTTCCTGGTCCTATTCTTGCTGGTTGGTCGCACACACCATTTTCTTTTTTTGACTTTTTCATGTTGTTCAGCCAAAAACAACAAACAAAGGAGTTCTTCTAGCTGTCAGGAGGTCACATCATGTTTTCTAGTTTGCATGCATGGCACATGTCTACGTACGCATACCCACAATCATAGTTATGTACAGAAGCGCGTCCGCTGTCCGCATGCAAGTCTGCAGCTGTCTATCCTGGAGTATGATCAAGGATTAACTGTTGCAGCTCTACCAAATTTATCTAAATTTAACCAAATTTAGCCTTAGTTATTTTCCAATTTAGCTCCATGAAAGCTGAGCAAACACCATCCATGAGATGTGGTTGAAAGCTTTGAAAAAAGCTGCTATTAAATGGACGTTGAGTTAGTTTTTTTTTTGTCAGATTTAGCCCAGCGTTAACCTAGATGCCTACAGTACCTTTTGACCTGCAAATCACCGTATCAGTGCTTAGTGGGTAGTTGGTGTGATTGATTGGTGGATTAACTATTTTCTATATCTTCAGTGTGAACAATGATCAATGACTCACAACATCACCAACAACTTTTGCTAACTTTTAGAAGTTTGTTGTGGCCGTCTATAAATTTTCAGTTAACTGAAACTCACTACAAAACCCGATCTGACAGCAGCTCTACCTGTGCAAGGCTCTGACTGGCCCGTGCTCTCTAAAGTGTGTATGCATATGTGTTATCAGGTCAGGGTAATTCACCACACACTAGCCCACTAAAGGTCCAGGAGGCTCTGTGCACTCACTCAAGCACATAGTGTGTCAATTGTCTCTACCTCCAGTGCATTTCCTCTATCACGACCAGAGCTGTTGACAAGCCTGTAGCCTCAGGAGATGAGGGGACTTCAGCTATTTTACTGCTAATAAAATTACACAACCTCACACACACACACACACACACACACACAACTGGGCACAACTCTTTCCAATCAATGAAGTCTGAAGCAAGAGCATAATGTGGAAACTTTGGTCATTTTCTTCCTAAAACTCACATGGCTGGTCACATGACTGGAGCCAAATGAGTTTGGGTGGGTGTCTGAGATAGATCAGTGAAGAGGAGGAAGTGATACTACAAGCAGAAGGACAACATCGGCTGCAGTACTGTGTCATGCATGTGGTTGGCGTGTCACTCTGTTGCTGCAAGGGCCTGTTTACGAAACCACTCTGTGCAGAGGTCCGTGTCTAGACACCCACCCGCCCCCACGACCAGCCGCCCACCCACAGACACACATCACCACCCACCCACACACAAGCCCACCGTTTTACGATTACAATCAGATGTCAGGCTCTATGTTAGGGGAGAAATGAAAAGCAACGACTCTAACTTCCTGATCTGCCTTCCTCCCATTTCTCCATGGCGAAAACCAGACATCTCAGCTTTCACCACTCCGCCGACTCTTCTACTCTTACATCTCACACTGTCTCTTCTGCCTGAGCCTTTCAGAGTGTTCTCACTCTCGTTTATCACTGCTGGCAAGCACCTGCTTTGAGTTTGACACCTGCCTGCCAACACCAACACGCCGTCAACGAAAGAGCCAACAGGTCATTCTAAAAGTGTGCAGACCAGCGGCCCTGAATACAACAAACACACACACACACACATAGCAACACTCCTTGAGACACTGAACATCCGTCCACACACCCACAACCATATGCAGCAGAGGGATTTGTGAATGAGCCACTGCTCTTACCTTGGCACTGGAATCCCTGCTTTCCAAAGCCCCTGTGGACAGAAGACAGGGATGTGAAAAAACACATACAGATATCCAATCACACATGGACACCTACACACACACACACACACACACACACACACACACACACACACACACACAGCTGCTGCTGCTGCAGCAACAGTGGGGCCCTGTGTCTCTGTGTCTCCAGCTGCATTCCTCCACCAGACCTCCAGTTTCAGAGATGGGTCGATGCGGTAAACGCCGAGCAGCAGCGACTGATCTGCGGCTGCATCCCCCCGACAGGCCTGGTGGTGCTGTCGCATTGTGGAAAACTGGGAGAATGGCGCATCGCAGTGTTTTTGACAATGACAATGAATGAAACGCTGCGGTGTTTGGACACTGTCAGTGTGGAACGAGGCCGACCAGAGCCGCAGCAGCAGCAAGTGAATCACCTGTGTCCTTTCCCCTCACACACTCACCAGATGAAGTCCGTGCAGTGGCTGCAGAAGGTTGGCTGCTTGAAGAAGCGCGCGATGAACTTGTGGTTCTTCACCTCGTGCACATTCTTCTGGCGGAGGGCTCCCTGACGGGCGAAGCCGCGCGCGCTCTCCGGTACCTCTCCGTCGCTGTTGGGGTCAGCCATCTTAACGAGGAAGCGGCGGCGGTCCGAGAGGAACGAGGGGTGAGAAGAGCGAAGAGAGAGAGGGAGAGACGATGGAGGCAGCGGGGGAGAACGAGTCGCCGTGCAGGTGCCTCCGCCTCCTCTCCGCCCCGCTGACCGCCTCGGTGTCGCTCGTGCTGCCTGTGTTTTGTCGGTCGGTGACCAGCTCGCGCTGAAGCTGCTGCTGCTGCTTCTTCCGGCGGGTCCCCGGGCCGCGCGCCTGTTTCCCCGTCCTCACCAATGTGTTGCTGCTTACAACTCTCTCTCTCTCTCTCTCTCTCTCTCTCTCTCTCTCTCTCTCTCTCTCTGCCAGTCGTTGATGTCAAAACTACCACATATGCGCGCGCAGTTGTTAACATTTGTCATACCTATAGAGCAATTCTTCACTGTCAATAGCAACACAAGTTAAACCACAAGTACTGCATACTTTGAGTATGACTGTGGGAGACACACACACACATATATCCACAAGGCTGGATCACTAACCTGGCTAAGCGGGCAATGGCCCCGGGCCCCCCACACTCAGGGGCCCCCAAAGCCACAGGTTCAATTGGTTTTGGTAACTTGATTAAATTGAAAATATGTTTGGGAATTTGCACCACTAAAGTACAATATCAACTAAAGCAGGTTCTTCATTGTGGTCCTGTCTTCTCGAGGGACCATATGTCAAAATCTAGTTTTAGTTAGGCCTGTGCATGTTATGCAGATTATGCATGTTCCTAATAAAGTTGTGTTAAATCAAGTTACCACAACCCAACACAGATTAAATATCATTCCAGCATTGCACTGGAATTAAAGGAACAGTTCGACATTTTGGGAAATACTCTCCTGCAGAGTTAGATGAGACGATTGATACCGCTTTCAAGTCTGTGCGGCAAATATGCATTCAGAAGCCGCTTAGCTTAGCATAAAGGTGCCAGGCAACCAGCCAAGACTAAAGAAAGTCACTGCTCCAAATAGTGCCGCACATAACCGCGTGTCAAACCACAACATGTCATACAGATTAAAGAAATGTAACAAGGTGGAAAAAAAACAGATAGTGGATAAAATAGATAAACTCCTGTAAATACATTTTCTGTTATTGCAGTCTTGCTGTTCACACCCATTGTGGACCAGCAGAGGAAGTAGTTTTGCATCTCCGTGAGAGCGGCGTAGTTCCTACCGGTAGGAAGGGACACTACTGTTGCGGACGGTGGGAAAGATGAATAAATAATACTCTTTTGTAAAGGGAATATACTGTAAAATACTAAGATATGTTGGTTGCTTAGTTAATTTCTCAGTGATAGAAATCCGCTTCTCTTTTAAGACTGCCGACACACATAGAAACAATCTGAGAAGGGAACATCATTCTTTGGTTGAACTGTTCACAACCCATAGGCATAAAGAAACCTGTGATGAGGTTCTTCAGTAGACATTGCATGGCTGTAAAAGGATCACAAAACAAAAATGTTGGGAACCATTGATGAACAGGCAAGGCTGGAAGGCCCTGGAAGAAGTTGGGAATATGCATCACTAAAGCACAATATGAACTGACATGAAAAGGGCTTTATTAAAGTGAGCCCGGCTTTATTTTCTAATCTTGAGGATTTGTTTTGAGGAGGGTGTGTGTATCAGACCTGCTGTTATTTTAGTTTTGTGCTTACTTGCTGCATATTCCTAAATGAACGTGTGTTGAATTAAAACAGCACACAGACCGCCATGTAGGGGTCTTCAGGGCCATGTAAAATTCCAGCACTGAAAACGAATTAATTAACGCAGTTTTAATCATTCAACCTAAAGCAAGACTACGCAACTTTTAAAAGCAGAATGACACATTCCTCTTACAGATGAAAACACAGCCTCGCTCAGTTCAACACACTCTTGCTGATGTCCAGAAAAGATTTGTTGACGTGTGTATTAAAACGTCTGCCAATCTATTTTGAATTAAGGTGGCGGGGTGTCCCTTTTGATTACATTTAGATTAAGGATTGCGTCTTTAATCTCTCCAATATTTGAACCTGTTATGTTACAGGTTTAATGAGAGAAAGAGGCTTAAAAAGGTGTTCATCTGTCACCTGCCCACAACTCCAAGCAACCACACCAGCAATGACAGCGTTTAGCTGTACAGATTAATTTAATGGAAAAACTCATTTGGCATTACACAGACGATGGTGTAATAAAATCATATGAAAAAAGTTTGAGTTGGTGCACCAAACTTTTACACCTTTTAATCAATGCTGTGACTCTAAAAGAGGTAACCTCACTGACTAGAAAATGTATGTGTAGGGCTTGAAATGTACCCACCTCCCCCCGTCTCTTTTATCGGGTATTTTACAAACATCTTTTAGGATATCTTATTAGTATTTGTCGGATATTTTGCTGATACTTTTTCACATATTTTACTAATAATTTTAGGGATATTATACTAATATTTTTGGGGATATTTTACTGATTTTATTTCGGGTATTTTACTAATATTTTGGGTGTTTTTTTATTAAGAAGTTCATGGAGAGGATGAAAAGATTTAGGTCGTCGTCTTGAATGCTCTTTGCTAACCAGGAAAGCCTTTATAGAAATAAGATGCAATAATAAATAAATAAATAATCTGAACAGTGGTAAAGGTGGGCTAGAAATGGCCCTTAGAAAGGTTACAACCTTGTTTAGTTCTTCAAATGATCAGTGATTAAGCCTGTTTGGCAATCATGGTTTAATCTGAAAAGGGCACCTGAGATGGAAGGAGCACTTACGACTGATTTACAGTACACTCAAAGAGAAAAGGGTTGTGCAACATGTCGTCCATCAGGAAAAGAGGGTCTAAGGATAGTGGCTGTCATGTGCTGTACAGATTGTAAGAACCCTTGAGGCATATTTGTGATTTGTGGTATTTGGTTATATAAATAAAACTGACTTGACAAGTTGTAAATTGTTTTCAGAGCGGCTGCCTTCAAATTTTGGTGCAGATACTGGTGATTATGGTGAGTGTGTGGTGGGATTATACAGCCATTAGTCTGTAGTCATTGGTACAAAAGATCAATGAATAGACTGCAGAAATACAAGGGTTGCATTTACAGGGAGTGCTGGAGTGAAACACTGTGCAGACCTGTCCGGTTTGTTGTTGTCAACTTGATCCAAATTTCAGTCACACTCCTCCCTTTTCTCTTCTTCCTCGTCACCTCAACAACATTTCGGTGACGGTGCAGTTCAGCAGTGAACATGGGACTGTGGGAGAAGAACTGGGAAGACAGAGAAAATAATTTGCGACGTACTTGAAGCTTTGCCAGTTTTCATGCCTGTGCACAAATTCTTTGGAAAGTGGGTGTGCTACCTTCTAAACAGCAATTCCTATTGTTTTTATATCAACATTTAAACACTGAGCACAAACACCATGTTAAGTCAACAAGACTTCCTAAGGTGACCTAAAGCCCAATGTCGGTGGAAGGTTTCTGCTGCATGCAAATCATGTAACAAAGCTGAATCTATCTGTTTAAACCAGGGCTCATATTCACAAAGGATCTTATCTCGCCACTAGGAGTCCTCCCAAATGGCACTACAGTTCTGAGCTTTCCTGAGAGTTTCCTCTTAAGAGCTATTCACAAAGCTGCTAAGAGAAACTTTTAGCAAGGAACAAAGAGAACTCCTAAGCTAAGAGAAGGGGCGGGGATTGACAGCATGTGTCATGAATGATGTTCACTCTGTCCACAGTGATCTGTGATATGATAAGGCCCATAACCGGTCAGAAGGTCTTAGAGGCTTAGGAGTCCTCCGAACAATCTCTAACAGTTCCCAGACTTAGGACCTACTGCACTTTTAGCACTACTTTGTGAATTACTCTTAGACCAAAAAGACTGAGACGCCGTTTGTGGAGGACGTGTTTCTAACCGCTAGTGAAAAGCAGAATGGCCCACTGATGTTCTTACGTTCATTTTGATCATGGTAGCCTATAACCTGTTTAAAATGAAGCCGTTGCTTTATTTTACTGGTCCCTTCATTTCCTACATTTCTGGATATATTCTGAGTAATTTGCTGGTATGCAACTGTTAATTCTTTGGACATTTCCTTGAAAGGGCTCTGTATTTTGGTACTAATTATAAGGTATATAAAGAAGGTGTCCAGTTAATAGTGTTGTTAAGTATCACTCACCATATTTGGGTTTTTAGGAAATGATCTAGTAGTTTGGTGGAAATTAGAGGGCGTATATCCAGGGAGTCCATTAGCAGCCATTAATATCCAGGAGAGAGAAAATGTCTTAAAAACTTCTTCACAATTCTTTAACTGATGGAGAGACACTTGATAACTCTAGTAAATAATTATTTGTAACTAAAGTTCAATTGTATGTTTACCTGTAATTTACAACCACACTGGTACATTTTTAGGTTTGTGTGTCAAACATATAAAAACTCTAAAATGAGTGAGAAGTCTACTTAACCACATAAATATTCTACTTTGTACGCCACTACATTTATGTGGCAGCTACACTTGCTAGTTACTTTAAAAAACGAAATATATGATCAGTTAATAAAATATTTTGCAGTGTCATAGATTAAACTACCCAACAGTACATAAAGTAGTTTATCTTATCTTCACCTCAACCAGTTACAACAGTAAATGCTGTTTATATATTAATGCGTAATAATAATCCAGTAATATTTTTCAGTCGTATATGAGTTACCAGAAATATTATCCCTAATACTTCATTTTAAATTCTGAGCAGACTAATGCATTCATAAAAGCATTTGTGAAAATACACATTTTGAGATCTTTTATATATTTGAGATATTTTTTATTTTAGAAACACAAAAGCAGTCCACTGTGTAATCACCCTTATTCATCCTTTAAAGGCCTGCTCTTAGATCTCCTGTATAATTACGGATGGATTAAAATAAACCTCAAGGAACAACAGAAACAGTGGTGGAAGAAGTGTTCACGTCACGTAAGTAAAAGTAGCAAGACCACACTATAAATATACAAGTAAATGTCCTGCATTCAAAATTGTACTTAAAGTCCTGCTAAGTATTAGCAACAAAACGTGTTTAAAGTATTAAAAGTAAAGCTACTCATTATATGCAGAAGTGCATAATTTAAAAATAATCTAAGATGTGAATTCGTAGCCTAGTCTGTAAATTTCAGGTAATCATACCACTGGCCATGATAAAGCTACTTTTACTAAAAGATCTGAATATTTTATCAACCGATGCAAATAACGTTTTAGATCATTTCCAAAGAATGAACAGTTACATACCATCTTCTCTAGAAAATAATTAGGAAGATTTCCAGGAAATTAGTAGGAAACGAGGGGACCCATATATTTGCTTTTATTTAACTGCATGCAGGTGGACATACCTTGTCATAAACTTAAATATTGCGCCCTCTTGTGGTTGAATAGATGAATTGCAGGTACTTGGATCTACTTGTGTAACCACCTGCTAGTCCCGCCCACTATACCACATCCTATTGGTCAGCGCTCTGAACAGAACCACATGATTGGTCAGGATGTGCTGTACGTCAGAGCTCCCGGAACACAATATACACATGAAAATATAAGTGTCCCGTCGTGTCTCTAACAAACAGAGCAGTAAGTATCAGTTTACACCCTCGAAATGTTAATTATAATAAAACCTGAGACTGTGGAGTGAATGTGTGCGACAAGAAAAACAGTGTAACGTAACATTTTAATTCAAACTGTCTCTAGTCATGCCGACGTCTCCAGTTAAAACCCGGATCCCCCTCACCAGCTTCGGTCATCTCATAACAGAGGTGAAGGTAAGGACAGGACTTATTCATGTCCAGTCTGGTCCAGTGATGGGGTGTAATTAAAGAAGGATTGTAGTCGATTAATAGAATGAAAATGCATCTGTTTAGTTAGACAAATCGGGTTTTATATATCATATATCATTGTAAATAGGCTATAATACCTTTTTTGTTTTTGACTGTTTAGACAAAATAAGTCCTACTAAGATACCACTTTTTTTCTCCTTTGATTAATTTACACATTAGATGGAGCACCTTTCACAAACAGATTTTCTCTATTGCTTTTGGCTTGATCATATAAGATAATATGAGGCCTTATTGATATCCAGAAGGGAAATTCTCATTGCAGCAGCACAAAAACAGTCTAAAGAGGAAGGAAACAGATATAAAACTATTTAAACAAATAAATGCTAAGCAATAAGAAAGTAAGGACACTCAAAATCAATAGACTATACATTATATTCAATACTTAGATCATATGATTTGGGCATTTTGCAAACAGCTGTGCAAAAATATAATGTGCAGAAGTAGGGACCCCAGTAACAAGTATTTAAAAAGATAACAGATAGATTTGTGCTCTGGTAAATACAGGCATCTATCATAGTTTTAGACATATTATTAAAACAATGACTAAAAAAACATTGATTTAGTTTAATCAATAATAAAACAAAAATTCTTGGATGCAGCAGTCATCAAATGTACATGTATTTCTTACTTGCCAAAATAAAATTATTTAACCTGCAAACCTGCAACTGTTTTTTGTTGGGGTTGTTTGGTTTTTTTGCCACTTGGGGGCAGCGGAAACACGTTATAAACACATCCAGCAGTTAAGGAGCAACATGACCATTCTTTTGGAGTTGTGTTTGTGTCCACCTGATGAACAGAAGTCTTATATTAACTCTGTTTTAGCTGGTTTTAGCTCAGTTTTTGGTCTTTAATGTTACCAACTCCTGAGGGAAATATCTAGCTCTTAGCTGCTAAATGCTCCACTACGTTCATTAGCTAGCGTGAAGGCTGATTTATAGTTGTATCATAGCCTACACAAGTATGGAATGCCATTTTAGTCAATATTAAATAAATGAAATATCTAAATACATAAATATGCCTATGAAATTAATAAATACAAATATGAAATAAATACATGAGTCAATAGGATTCAATATATAAATAAATAGGTTTTCATTTCATTGGATTAGTATTTCATAATGTCACATTTATTTATTTCATGGGACTTTTATTTCATAATGCCACATTCTCAGAGAAGACGGAGGCCAGTTTGCAGTTGTGGCCAGTGGCATTATGAAATAAAAGGCCCACGAAATAAATAAATGTGGGATTATAAAATAAAAGTCCAATGAAATAAAAACCTATTTATTTATTTATTGAACCATATTGACTCATTTATTTATTTCATAGCCATATTTATTGATTTAATGGGTATATTTATTTATTTATTTATTTATTTAATATTGACTAAAATGGCATTCCATACACACGTGGTCCACACCGTTGTGAGCCTTTGTACTTCTGCCCTGGTGCTTGCTCGTGGTGGGATTTGTTGGGTCTCTGTGAATAATATTATAAAGAGTGCGGTGTAGACCTGCTCTGCAGGAAAAGTGCATTAACTTCTGTTATGAATTGGCGCTATTAAATAAAATGTAATTGGTGTGCACGCGTCGCTCTGCAATTACACCGCCAACACGGTGGAGTTTCTGTGCCACTGTCTGGAGTTTCTTCGTTTACTTCCAGCAATAGCGACTGAAACTGAGCGGACCATGTCGGAGTTGGAGCTAATAAAAGTTGAACAACAGTTACTTTTACTGAAATTACTGCAACGCAGAAAAGAGAGACGGTGTACGACCGCTGAACCGATCGAGGCAGCAGGAGGGTGAATTGTCTGTGCTCGTCCCGGCCACTGAGAGACACGGAGGAGGAAACGTTTATGTTTTCGGATGTCGGCAGGTAGATTGGGCGATTTGGTTCGTCGTCTGCAACCATTTCTCGCATCAGTCGTTACCTGTGTGTGTCTGCCGTTTGCTGCAGAGCAGCCAAGTTAACTAACGTTACCGGGGTTTTTTGTGGTTTTTATAGCCCCGTTTGGGAGGCACTGCTCTTTAATGGAGGTGGAGCACATTTGCCAAAACTACCGGTTAGTCTTCATCCTTGAAGTCCTTTCTCTCGTAAAATAGAAAAATACTGTTTTTCAACACTTCTGATGAAACATAAATCTCAACTTTTGTGTCGCTTGTCCAAGTTTTCTAGTGTGGCGTCTTCTTCGCCTCGCCTCATTGTGGTGCGCCAAACTGCAGTGTGCTCGCTACTGCCCCCCCGAGGCCGCAGGGCGGAGTACACACACACACAGTTGTACTGAGGCCCTTCCACAGGCGAAAACAACCTTCAACAAGCGACACAAAGGTGAGATTTATACTTTATCGGAAATGTTTTCAAACAGTATTTTTCAGTGTTGCAAGAGTGGAGTTTACAATACATTGTTATGATTAAAAATATAAATTATAGCCGCTTTAAAGGTTTTATTGATAACATTTTTATGTAGACGAATAATTTTTAGAAAGGTGCAGAATGAAAGTATCACTTTTCCTAAGAAAAAAAAATTAGGATTTGTGAATTAATCATTTTAAAATTTTTGACGGGTCCAAAATGAATGTTTTGTTTATCTCTGTGTGTAAGATGTCTGACGTTTGGTTCCTGCTTCTTAACAAGGTTAAGTTGGTATCACGTGGTATCTCTGCGTCGTCAGCGGTCAAGAGTCTTAAGGCTTGTTTGAGATGAGCTTGAGTAGGTCTTCGTGTTGTTTTTTTGCGACAAGTGCATGCGTAGTCCTTGTGGCAGAAAATGGAAAAAGACAAAACACAACTTTATTCACTGATTTTGGTGAAATTGGATCATATTTTATGGAGCAAATTTTCTGTTTTTCTCTCCGGCTGCTTTGCTTCTACTCTCTGTGATTTACGGAGTTTCCTGATGGACAGATACCATCACTATAGCTCATTTAGAGGTGCAGCTAACGTAGCCGTCCTACTAGCTGACTCTGCCGGACTGGGAGAGAGAAACACCAGGGGGAGTGAGGAGGTTTTCAGGACTGGGAAGGGGAGGGGGGGGGTTGGGCGCCAGAATGCGAACTGGAGCCGGGCGAGCGGGCAACGGACCGCTAGCTGCATGGCTAACTGAGCTATGGTGATGGTATCTGTCCATCAGCAAACTCCGTAAATCACAGAGAATTGAGGCAGAGCAGCCGGAGAACATCAGAGGGAAAAAACGAAAATATTAATATAATATCTTGAGGCCTGCCCCCCATCGTTTTACCACTCTAATTCTTGCCTCATTTGTGGTCTGATAAACAGTCAATTCATCAAATTCAGCACCCCATATTGCTAGTTTCGCTAAAATCAATGAATGAAGTTATAAAGTTGTGTTTTACAGTAAGGCCCGAAGAAGACCAACTTCTGCAGCTGAGGTCACGTGATTTCCTGTCAACTGCTGAGTGCTCTTGCGGTGGTCTGCCATTTTGTGTCTGCAGCTAGGTACTCTTGTGTGCGGTTGAATTATTATTATTATTATTATTATTATTATTATTATTATTAAGGTTATTTATATAGCACTTATAAAAATGAGCAATTACAAAGTGCTTTACAAAGCAGACATAAAAGGAAAATATATAATACAATGCCAGCATATGATAGACAAAGTTGAAAAGTAGATTTATTGTTTTGGAAAAATCCACTTTGTATGACCTCAAAACCTTGAACCTAAGAAGTAACGTGTCAAAAACCACATCTCATATGCCCATTAAGACCATTAATACAGTGCAATTTATGTGCAAAGTAGCCATTATTCTCTGGATACATATCAAGAAACCGTAACTGCTAAAGAAACGTTATTCACACTGAGTCAAAGTTCACTTCTGATAAATTTATTGGTTATTTGTTGGACAGTTGCAGTAAGCAACACATGAGACATGAAAGCATAAATCATGTGTTTTTAGATGAATGAGATGTATACACTCTGAAAACATTCAACATGTTGCTGCACTTAAATTGTGTGTGAAAACGTTATGTGAGGCAGGGCTTTTCTACCCGGAAGTCATTCTAAACAAACATTATGATTCGTTCTTATAGCGTCTGATTTCAGCTCCATCTAAAAGGAGACTGTAGTGAGATTGTAGAGTATCCATGGTAACTAGACAGTTGCTAGTGTCTAGTAATTTAGAATTAAAGGGTAACTACGTACTCTTATTCTGCTAGAACCCTGTTTTTAAACATGCAACACAGGAGTGAGGGAGCAACGGCTGTAGGAGACGTGGCTACGTAGCGTGTGATGCTGGGGGTCAGGGGACACGGGGGAGACTGACTGACCACCGCTCAGCGAGGCATGGACAGCAACTGAGCTGGTAGTCAGAGCTAACCAGCCACGAGAAGCTTCTGTCAGACTCTGTGTCTCTGCTGGAAAGACGGGGAGTCTGGTGGAGTCATATTTACCGGCCCTTTGAGAGAGTCAATTAAATTAAATTCACTTAGGCTTTATTGGCATGGGAAACAGATGTTTGTTGACATTACTAAAGCATGGGGGAAATAAAAACGTATAAGCTATATAAACAGAAGAAATGTGCTGTTATCCTACTACTACTGCTAATAATAATAATAATTTATTATTGTTTGTTTTTATATATATATTTTAATTTATTTTATTATTATTTAATATCTTTTTATTTATTTTTTTCATTCTTTTTTCTACATTGTAGACCTGCAGTTAAAAAATACAAATAAGTGAAAACTACATAAATACTGCAAAAAAAATGTATGTGTGTGTGTAGGTCATTCACTGTCCCTCAGGTTGTGGCATGTTGATACATATTGGGCAGCAAGATCCGCCCTGTCTCCTTCTCCTAGGAGTATTTTTAATTTTGTGAGGTCATTTAGCTCTTTGACATCTGAGACTACAGAGTTGAACTTGTTAAAGTAAACGTTCCTTATTTCATTGAATGTTGTAGGAGGAAGTGCATCTCTGGCTCAGCCTCACCTGTCAAACAGTGACCACGTATTCTGTTTTCTTTTGGTTGCCAGGAATTTTTTTTTTGTGTGTCTTCCTTTTTCGTTTGCCAGTTTGTGGTCGCTGAGCCTGTATTTGGTTAGGATCTGTCTCTGCTTTCTGTCTCTGACAGTAGAGAGATATTCTGCCAATTCATAATCTCTTTTTAGGGCCAGATAACTTTCTGATCTACTTTGGCTTTTAGTTTCTTCTTTCCAATGATCCAAATAGGTTTCTTTTACATTGCGTTATAATTTGGTTTACTCTGATTGGTGTTTGGAAAGCAGTGTTGTTGTGAGACTGGTCAGAGTGTGTCTGAGAGGGGGCAGTTAGTCTCATCACTAGCTGACATAGGGGACTCTTTTCTGGGCTGAGTCGATGTCTAAGTACCCGTGTTGTAGCTTGGATAACGGCTCTACTACAAGAGGCTCTCTGGTGTGTGTGTCGATGGTGCAGTGTCAGTACATAGCCATAGCCATGCTGTTTATCGTGCTTAACGTTCGTCACCCCTTGAATATCTTGTTACGCTCTGAATATAGCGGTTATCACCTGTTTTAAAATCATATGTCAACAAGAATCTCTGATTATGTGTACAGCGCAAAAGAAATAATTTTGTGTGTGGTTCCTGTTTTAAGAAGTGTCCTTGAGCAAGATTTTGTCAGCTGTAGGGCTGCTGCTCTATAGGTACTTTCACTTATGTGGTTTGCTAAAGTGGAACATGGATTTACAATAAAAGTGTTCTGATAAAATCTTAATTGAATAAACAAGAGCACAGCTGGTGTTTCTAAATGATTTAAGAAGACATCTTCCAATCCATCGTGCTTCAGTCAACTATGTGGTTTCTCATCGTTGCAGAATAAATCAGCATTACTCTGCAGAGCAACTTTGTCAGCACTCTGCATTCTATGGAGGCAAATTAGGGTCATTCATATTTTGAGCTTGTGAAATGATGTTCACAAATAATTTCACAGCCTGCAGTTGTATAACACCTTTTTATGTGCATGTGAAAAAAATTTGCAAGCGCATATCTGAATGTGTGACTTTGTAAAAGTTTTGCAGCAGAAATCTTTTGTGTATGTGTAATTAAAATACATGCAGGAATATTTTCAACAGTGAGGTTTCACACAGCCTGACAGATGGACACATCTTTGTATGTGACACTGAAGTTACAAGCTACGAGTTACAAGCGCAAATTTTGACCCTGTTTTAACACCTGTGCTGACTAGCCAATCAGCACGCTGCCCACTCAGAGGAAGTCAAAAACTGTCCAATCAGAGTTGTGCAGCATAGTTAAACCATAGACTGTATATAAAGATAGACTAATATATACAGTGTATGAGTTAAATATGAGCTAATATTAGCCACGATTCTATCACTAGTATAGCCGCTGACGGTAACTTTAGCCAAGTTGACTGACAAAAGAACCACTAGTTAACCAATCTTTGGCTAGCTTTAATGTTTATACTGGATGGGTTGGAACTGACAGTCGGACTAGTTTGTTGTTGTGCATGTAGGCTACCTGGAAGTTATAAACCAAAGGTTACACACACTAAGCAAACTATCATAAACAATCTTTATTTATGAGGGAGCTTCAATTAAACCTTGATTTACACATTGCCTTTGATCATATGATGCTGCTAATATTTAACAGTTGTGATCCACTTGTGTAATGCAGGCACTACAGTACAGATGTTTTATCTTAGGTATTCATATATTTATTTTATATTTATTCTTTGACGTTTCCAGCTGCAACTCATAGCCAGACGACCTGTTAGAGCAGAATTTTGTTTTGTTTTGTTTGTAGGCCTGCTTGTTTGAACCTGTACAGTCTATGGTTTGCACACACACACACTGACACAGACGACACTAACATATTGGTTCCTCTCTTAGACAAAGAGAACATTAATCCAGCCCTCTGCTTTGGAACTGAAATTAGGAACTACCCTCCTTCTCACATTATGTCTTGAAGCACCTGTTAAAGAACAGCCTTACTTCCCTTAATATTAACATTACTTGTTCAAACGGCACAACAACAGACGTTAGCCAACAGACTGTAGCTAGCTAAGACATTAGCTAATATGCAAATTAAGTAACTCCGCGATGCATGCACAGTCTTGATATATGTAGTTAATTACGATGTAAAACTTTACTGGCATGTTCAGAGCTAATTAACCCACCTGGATCCCAGAAGAGTTCGCCTCTGGCTCCTCCATGTTGACTCCAGCATACATGGACGAAGTAACCAGAACGCGCTAGAACCTTTTGCCCGCTGATTGGACAGTTTTTGACTTCCTCTGAGTGGGCAGCGTGCTGATTGGCTAGTCAGCACAGGTGTTAAAACAGGGTCAAAATTTGCGCTTATAACTCGTAGCTTGTAACTTCAGTGTCACATACAAAGATGTGTCCATCTCTCAGGCTGTGTGAAACCTCACTGTCGAAAATATTCCTGCACGTATTTTAATTACACATACACAAAATATTTCTACAGCTGCAATACTTGCATGCAAATAATTTTCACATGCACATAAAAAGGTGCTATACAACTACAGGCTGTGAATTTAATGCATTTGAATTAAAAGAAACACTATAAGAAGATGACAAGCGTCCAACTACATTTTTAAAGTGCGTTAGTCTTTTTTTTTTTTTTTAGCACACAGAGTAATAATATAAACATAAAGGAAGAATATGACATGTACAAAATTATTTTTTTTCACTTTATTGCCTGATTCCACTGTAATGGCTATACTAGTATGAAGCAAGAGACAGTTAGCTTAGCATAAAGACTGGAAGCAGGGGGAAACAGCTAGCCTGGCTAAAGAATAACCCAATACATAACCTCCTGTAAAACCAAAACTTTGTTGGTGTTATACTTTTAGTTTTTGTATGCATTTAACAAACAAGATGTAACATGTTAATTAGTGAGCTTTAGATGTGCTGGTAGGCAGATTTGTTACCTTGAGACAGAGCCTGGCTTGTTGTTTCCCCTTGTCTCCACTCTTTGTGCTAAGCTAACCGTCTCCTAGCTGTGGCTTCATATTTACTGTTGAGACATGAGAGTGGTATCAATCCTTTCATGTAACTCTCGGCAGATATTCTCCAAATGTCTAACTATTGCTTTAAATATAAAGCTACAGCCAAGAGAAGGTTAGCTTAGCTTAGCATAAAGACTATAAGCAGGGGGAAACAGCTGCATATGGCCAAGAAATAGAGTAATACATAGCCTTTCTTGAAACTACAATTTATCATTTATACACTTCGTTTTATACATTAAGAAAACGAGATATAACATGTTGATTAGTGCTTTAGAGGTGCTGATCGGCAGATATTTTTTTGTTGGACAGAGCCAAAGTAGCTCTTTCCCTGTTTCCTTGTCTTTACCTTTGGGCTGTGGTGTGTAGCCCCCAGCCAATAACAGCGCGCAGGGTGTGAGGTCGCAACATTGCTATCTCCGTCGCACTTCCGCTCTGTCGGTGTGTGTCGGTTTGACCGAGGGCAGGGCTGAGCTTCACTGACACACAGTGCAGAGAGGCCACAGAGGATGAAGCCTGGCTTCAGCTGCATTCAATGTGGCTTCTTCCCGCAGGGTTGTGCAGAGGTGTGGCTGATTTCAGAAACAATCAGAAAATAACATTTTATTTCTCTGATGCACTGCTTTGTTCTCGCCAACGTTGCTCCCTCTCTTCATTCTCTCTCCCCCTCTCTCTCTCTCTCTCTCTCTCTCTCTCTCTCTCTCTCTCTCTCTCTCTCTCGCACATGAGAGAAATTTTAATTGTGTTTGCAAACAGCAACTGAAAAATCCTACTTATTCTGCCTTTAAACACAACATTTTTAGTGACATGACTTAGTTGACTATAATGTGTTCAGCATCATTTAAAAAAAAGTACATTTTCCTGTCAACAGTTATGAAAAAAGCCTGGCTTTCATGTATTTCTGTGGCAACTAATGTTGGAGAATTGAGAGATTTTGTTAATAATCGGAGCCTTTTAATATGCATTAAAAGAAAAACTTCAGAATCTTCAGCCAAAGGGAATTGCAGCTTTAAGCTTTTATCACCGAGTCCCATCTCTCATGGCAAAGAGTCTGTGGAGAATGAGCTCTGTGTTGCCAGCAAGTCCAGATGATTTGCTGATGTTCCGGCTGATTAATCTAATTGACATGCATCCCCATAAACCAGCTTGTCATCCCAGTTCTGCCTTGTCATGCCAGTCAACACACCGCCTGTTTCAACATGCATTTAGCCTTAAGTGTCACTGACGCATTTAAAGAAATTGTTCAGTTTGCTTGCTTGTCACATAGTTCTCAAATTTAGTTTGTGTTTAGAGGTTGTGTGCAGCATTTTCACCTCCTTACTTAAACATCAGAGAGCATCTAGATTATAATGAGACTCAATAGAGCCAAGTTATATAATGCTTCACATACTGAATGCATGTTCCCATCATTTACTGTTTCACATTCATTTTGACTTTGCATAAGCTCTCAGGCTATTTGATATGGGTTGGGTGCAGGGTCAGTAGTAGGGTAAGTGGACTGCAGTTATATAGCACTGTTCTACCTTAACGAACAAAGCACTTTACACCCATTCACACACGCATTCACATGCAAGGCACTCGCCTGCCCATCGGGAGCATCTTGGTCATCAAATCTCCAGTCCTGTGATTAATGGACGACCTGCTTCATTGATGTCGCTTTTGGTTTTGTGGTTAAATGTTTTTTCTTTCATTTTCACATACGTTTTTTTTTTTTTTTTTTTTTTCTGTGACATGTTTGTCTTTTAATGCACACTGAGTTTAACTTGCCATGACATTTAGTTTATATTCTACATTATTTTGCCTATAATATCCTAAGAAACACATTTTGATACAACCTTAATATCATGACAAAATGTGTAAAAATATCAAGTGTTCTGACTGCAGTGCTTCCTCTTACTGTGTGCATGTGTTTTTTGTGTGTGTTTGTGTTTCAGAGGCAGCTGTTTGGCATTGAGGCCCCAACTTCTGTGGAACTGACTGGTTGGAGGAAATACTTTAATAGCTACACTCTGCAGGGTCGTCGAAATGTACGTAATACACACCCATACATGCACAGGCTCTATTAGATATGAACATTTATACATTTTTGCATATCAAGTTCCCTCAGTCAGAAATATGTCCTCCTCCGCTCTCTTACAGTGTGTCTTGGTTACTTATGGGATTTTTGCTGTAACAGCAGCTGCCTACTGGATGCACAGACAGAACAAAAAAGAAAACCAGACGTCCAGCTCTACACCCTGAAAGACCGACCTCTTACAGCGATGGAGCATTATTTTTGGTGTGAAGAAACAAGTGTGAGAAAGTTCAAAGCTGTACTGTATATCAATAAATGCTATGTAAAATGCCCGAGGCTGTCTGATTATTATTCAGTGAAATCATGAGAAGTCACACTGGTTACCATGGCATCAGACTGTGGATGGGGTGGGGTTGTAGTAAAATTGTTTTCCCACAAGGTGTCCATCTGCTGCTGAGGAAACTGCAGCCAAACCACATTTTTATAACCCATTTTAAACCCCCAATTCAATGTATTTTCGAGAATTAGGCCAATCACAAAAATCATACATTTTGTAAGATTTGGTGCATTAGTAGGAGTTGATGAACAAAGACTACGTTTAGCTTCATGCAGGTTTTGATAGACAATGTTCACCGTCTGGGTTTGAGAGCTTCTGGTTCAAGACATAGAACCTACTGTAAAATAATCACAACACAGCATTAAAAATGAAGATTTTCAATTTTTACAGTTTCAATTTATGAATGCTTGTAGACATTGTTTAATTCATTGTCTTTGGTGTTGTTCATGGCCTTGTGTGTGTGTTTTCTGCGCCTTTTATACGAGCTAAGATTATTTGCATTCAAAAGTTAAATGCACATGAACATGAACATGAATGTATTTCATGCATTTAACTAATTATTTGTGCATCTGTATACCATGAAATATAAAATATATAAATGAGTAAATAGCCTATAAGCTACTGTACATGCAAAAGTATTAACTAGTTGAAGTAACTTCAGCTATATTATGAGACTCACTAGAGATAAGTTATTGATGATTTATAATACTTCATATACTGATGGGTGTTGCCATCGTTTAATGTTTCACATTCAATTTGACAGGAAGGAGTGCTTTGCATAGCTCTCATTATTGAGATAAGACTATTTGCATTTAAAAGTTTAAATGCATAAAAATAATTTAATCTTGCACGTTGAATATAATTTGCGTTTAACCGTGTAATTATTTGTGCATTTTTATAACATGAAAGAGCTCAAATATATAAAGAAATAGCCCATAAGTACGCGCGCGCGCGCCCGCGCACACACTGCTGGCACATCACGTGATTTAAGGGAATCTGCAGACCGAAGTGAAAGCGAAAGCACAGCCGGGAACACCTGAGTGCTTGCATTTTTTTCTGTATGTGTGCGCGTGTAAGAGGTGCATGCGCCGCAGTCTGTAAATGACTCCGTCTAAGGAGAACCGCTGAAAGTATTGTTACAACCCACCATAATAACAAGTTGTTTGAAACAGCGGCTCCGCCTCCAACTCAGTATAAACTTTAACCGAAAGTATGATGTTTCTTCTGAAGAAGAGCTGCGACCTTTGGCTGGAACGAAGCTGCGGACTCGACAAGCCTCTGACCGTCTTTTGCACGTAAGTGAGCTTTGCTTATTAATTCATTCAAAATAATAAGAATCATTTGTGCGCCAGCAATGACAAATGCTACTCCTTCATTCATCTAAACGCAACAGGTCCAAAAGTACAATGCAGAAACACATTCGTTAATCTGAATTGGACGCTCTTACTGCATAACTTTAGTAATATTGGAAGATTAAACACAAACAAATTAACACATTTGGATTTCCGTCACACCAACTCGTATTTTTAGATTAAACCACACCAATCCCGATGTCATTAGGATATAATGTCACCTTATTAGATAATAATATACATAATATGTATGTTTTACAACAGTGAAATACGCATCACTAATGACATTCATTTGTATGTATAATACAAAATATGACAATTTTTCTGTGACGTTTGCCCACTTTTTGTCTGAACTCAGCAGACTTGCAGTGCAGTCCATCAATATTTGGATATTCACTCTTTTTTGATCGAGATATTTCTGAACTCCAGCATTTTGGATCTCAAGTGAAACAACTGCTATGAGGTTAAAGTGCTGACTTTCAGCTTTAATTTAATTTCAGGGTCTTAACATCCACTTTGGGTCAACAGTCCAGGGATCATAGCTGCTGCCCTGCCAGCTGTAAAAAAGGGGTTCATCCAACATGGACCTGAAAACCTTCAAACTGAAAGTTAAACCTCATAGTCATTGTTTCATTTCAAATCTAGTGTGATGGAGTGCCGGCCTATAACAATAGAAAATGTCCTATTGAAATATTGACAGACTGCGCTGTGTAATATTGTGAAAGATCCTGAAGTTACACAACATACTATAATCTGGTTGACACAGCCTGCCTCTTCAGAAATGGGTAATCAAACACGATTATGTTACTTGCGCTGAGATTTGGAAAGTAAAACGTTTGGTGACACAAACGCAAAACATTAAAATTAAACAGACTTTAAGTATCAAAAAAAAAAGGGAGAGACAAAGAGTAAAAGAACATTTTTTTAAGCAGTCTATCTAACTGGGTTGGTAATTATGTAAGCAAGTAAAGCACTGTACTATAATTTTAAACTTTATTTATAGAGCACTTCTCTAAACAACAGTTAGAAAGTGCTTTAAAACATAACAGCAAAATTAAGCAAAATGTACAAAGGGCATCCCAACAGAAAAAGAGACAACAAACAAAAAAAAGTATTAACGGTCCAAGTATCCTTATATACTTATGCTACGTATAAAGTATATTACTTATATATGTATAAGTATTATTAAGACCTACTTGTTAAATTTGTGTATTCATATATTTGTATTTGTATGTTGCTTTTATCTTTTATTTTGAGGAACTTTGTGACTTTGCTTTGGAAAGGAGCTTTATAAATAAACTTTACTTATTTTTAGGAAAACTACAGCACGTGTCAACTAACATGTTATATATAAAATATTTTCACACAAATGCAAGGAAGAACAACGAAGAGGAAATCCACAGATTATTCTCTTTGTGTGTCTCGCTTCACTGAGAAAGTGAAAGTGTTATTCTGTTATTAATTCTGTTACATCCGCCCTTCCCAGTGATGGATGATGCACAAACTTGTAGTTTATTGTCAGTCACATGTCCTCTGATTCTGCTTCAGACACACACACACACACACACACACACACACAAAACACACACACACACACACAGAGGCTGGATTACATGTGTTGCAGAAGTGTGCAGTAAAGTTAAAGCAGCCATAACTGATAGTTTTATAATAACAGTGTATCAAATGACAATGTGAAAGGGCTCGCTCACTGTCGAATCTGCAGCTCCCCTCGACTTTACGGAGCTTTATAGTGAGTTTCAGCTCATTGTTTAGCACAACTAAACAATGAGCTACAAAGTGCTACCAAGGGCAATGGAAATAGACTTAGCTTAATTATGACGTACATGAAGCATGTGACTGTGGAGCGATTCCTCAAATGAATACATGAAACAAACATAAATGCCATATTTCCATCGTGTTGTCTTCTCCCGACTGGAGAATTAGTGCCACCAGCTGTTTATCTTGATGAACCAACTCCTAATATTTGCATAACAGTAGATGATGGATGGAAACGTGTATTCATTTGAATTTTCTTATGCTGAATTTCTTGAAATTCTGTTAAATTTGCACTATATTTGGATGGAAACCTGGTTATTTTTGTGTTCACAACTGGTTTCCGCTGCCCCCATGTGGCCAAAAACATCAGTTATTGCAGGTTTAAGATGCAGTACAGTGGAATAGAAGATTTTGACTGTGATTTTCACCTTTCTGTGTTTCAGCTCACAAGAAATTTCAGTGACAATCCCTCAAGGACAGATGACAGAGCAGATCCAGTCTCTGCTGAATCTTTATTAAAATCTCAAGCTGTTGTTTAAGCAACATGGAGTCTCCAAGAGGACTGAGCAGCAGATGACTGACCAGAAAAAAGTCCGTGATGGAGGATCTGCCAGTGAAAAGTGGAGGAACTGGTGCAACAGGTGGTCAAGAAGAGGATTCTTCTTTGTAGGATGGTCAGAGAAAATCTTGATAAAACAGTAGTACAAAGCCAAAAACAGAACCGCGCAGCTGAGACACAGAGCCAAAGTCACTCCCCTGAAGAACTTGCAGGATCTGAACGAGCCCAGAGCCCAGAGAGAGTTAATCCAGAGAGCCAAGAGCTGACAGACAGGCAGCTAGATTTACTTCACTGGAGCAAACTCAGCTTAGAGGAAGAACCTGAAACCTGGTGCCAGGTTAGTACTCATTGTTTGCTCACTGTGACTCACAGATTGTGGATTTCATTGCTTTGGGATGATGATTTTTAAACAGGAGACAGATGGCTGGAGCGAGATATTCAGAAATCAAACACCAGGAATTCATTCTTAAATGTTACATCCAGTGGTGAAAGAAGTACTCAGTGTAGAGATACCCTGTTACAAGTAAAGTCCTGCATTCAAAATTTTACTTCAGTAAAAGTACAAAATAATATAATAATAATAATGATAATAATAATACTTTTAATAATGATTGTAATAATACAACTACAAATTAACCACAAATATGTAATACAGGTGTCTTGCAAGTTTTTTTTACTGCTGCAAAAACAAAACATAATGTTTCTACTTTGTTGAAGGGAGCATATCTCCATTTAATCTTCTAGAGAAAACAGCAGTTCCCACCACACAAAACCTCTGTGGTTATCACTGCATCGTCCTTTGGAAACTCAACTGGAAAAAGTCAAATATTTGAGGTTGTCGTTGTACTTTGAATGTTGGCATGGAAACACTTCAGCCTAATTTGTAACTGGTAAATCTGACATCAGCATGTGAACACAGGGCCACTGTAACTGTTACACTGTTCAAAAGTGTTCAACATTGTGTTATTCTTGTTAATAGTAGAAGTAGTAATACTACATTATTTACTATTATTCACATAGTCTAACATCTCTCAAAACAAACATGCAGTTGCTTTATAGACTTAGAAGAATATAATAGTATGGATAAAAAATGATCAATTTAGCAAAAAGTTAGTGTTGGAAAAGTGACTGGAAATTAAAGTTTTTAAAAATGAGTTTTCAGTTATTTGAAATAAGTCTCTCAGGTACAGCAGCCAGTTGAATTTATTCAGGGAGGTTCTTGCAGTGTTCCTGTTTGCACTTTTTGTCTTTATTACAAAAGGACTGATGAAAGTTCTAAGATTTTTGTTTTAATACCTTTTTCAGCCCTGAGTAGTGCCTGCAGGTATTCCTTTCAGCCTGCATATAGCTCTAGCAACCTTCACAAATAGGGTAACACATACTGTTAGAAATCCACACTTATTATCTACATATACACGATACGTTTTCAACCAATCCTGTGTAACTGCTGCACCACTAACTCCATGATACATATCAGTTTGTAACGTCCATAAAAATGTAAAAATTTGCTGCTCTTTAAAGCTACATTAGTTGATATTTGGCCACTAGGGGGCAAAAAAAAACATCAAAAGAAGCTGACATATCCCCAGCTTACAATGTTATGGCTAAAATATTAGTGAACAGTTTCTGGCCACATGGTGAATGAAAGTCTAATATTCTCTTTTTTACTCTGTTTTGGAAGCCATGAGCCACCGTGGTTGCAATTATGTTTATAATCCTGTTATCTCAAGATCATGAGTTAATTATCTCGTTATCTCAGGACAAAAGAGTTGTTTTTGAGTTGGGCAAATAGCCCCAGCAACCTTCACCAATAGAGTGGCCTGTATGAAAGGTGAAACCCAGGAGAAAAAGTCTGTAAATTACTTTATTCATATGGATTAAGAGCTCTTTAAGGATATTCTCAGGATTCAAGAGGGCAGGAACCAGTCAATGAAATGTGTCTGATTGCATTAAAAACTTTCAGCCTCCACAGAACAGTGTGATTTGTAGTTCATATCAGGTACGACACTGTGTCGTCTGTACATGCTGACTGATTGTTTCTAATACCTTCTCTGCTGTAGTCAGTGACTGGAGCTAATGCTGAGAGCTGGCCCACACACCTCCGTCCATTCAGCAGCGCAGCAGAGTATAAACTAGTGAAACACACTTACCAGCAGCTCCAACACAGTGGTTACTACTGGGGATCAATGACCATGGAGGAGGCACACGAAATACTCGCACGGGCACCACTGGGCACCTTCCTCATCAGGTAATCTGCCACTTTCATTTGAAAGTTGTAGTGTTGTTTTGTCTGTTTATAATACACCAAGTGTTTTTAAGTTCACCCAGTGCAGGCTATTAAAATTACCATTAATTGGATTTATAGCTCAATTATGATGCAAAATATGTATAACATGCATTCATCATGACTTTTGATAAATCCTGTTTTGTGAACAGCAAAGGCTGATTGTTATTGTTATTGTATTCATTAATATTAAGTGGGTTTGGGATATTATTCATTTTAATTTCCATTTTCTACCAATAGTTTAAGTTAAAAATATTCTTAAAAGATCAAAAATTGGACACGCATATGTTTATATTATCATCCTGTACTATTTTCCTCTTCTGCACAGCCAATAAAAAGCTTTATACAAAAACATAAACCATATTTAGTACGCACAAAGTGACTGCATGCTGCTGCTGTGTTGTTGCAGAGACAGCGGCCAGCCGGATGTTTTCTTCACTCTGAGTTACCAAAGCGATGACGGGCCAACTAGTGTTCGTGTCCAGCTGAACAACCTGCTCTTCAGTCTGTATGGCAGCCACAGGACTTTTGCTTCACTCTTCGTTCTGCTCAGTTATTACACCGGCTCATCCTGTAAGCTGACAGCGCCGTATCGCAAGCAGCGTCCGGAGTGCCTGAAGCAGATGTGCAGGAGGGCTCTTATACGCTCATATGGAGCAGAAAACATAAGCACCTTACCTGGAGTCAGTACTCAAGTTAAAGACTATGTTCATTCATACCCTTGTAGTATATAGACACGTGTGGACAGAGTGCCTGTTGCTGTATTAAGATGTTGTTTGTGGTGTTATGAGTAAAACAAATCTTATGTATTTGTGTATTTAAATAACACAAATACAGCTTGAGTATTTAATCTGCAAGTTGTTCAAGGTCTATTTGCACACATTATCAAAATGGTATGTTCTACAGAGTACACATGGCACATGTTATCATTTTTTAAATGAATAACAACACATATTGTCAGAAATTCACAGTTATTATTATCATTATTATTATTATTTGTATACAGGACACGTTTTCTACAAATTCTGTGTAACTGCTGCACCAGTGCCTCCATGATGCATATTATTTTGTAACATCCATAAAAATTGCTGCTGGTTAAAGCTGCATTAATTGATGTTTGGCCACTAGAGGGTAGAGCAACAAAACATCAAAAGAAGCTGATGTATTACCATCTTATAATGTTATGGCTAAAATATTAGTGAATAGTTATTTGCTTCTGGCCACATGATGAATGAAAGTGTAATATTCTCTTCTTTTACTCTGTTTTGAATGGAAGCCACGAGCCTCCGTGGTTGCAATTATGTTTTTAATCTTGTTATGTCAAGATTGTGAGTTATTTATCTTGTTATCTCATGTGAAAATAGTTGTTTTCTGGTAATAATTATCTCATTATCTTTTGAAAACAATAGGCCGTTTTCTCGGGATAATGGGACAAATACCTCATTAACATGAGAAAGCAACAGGTTGTTTTCTTGAGATAAATTATGGATGAAATGAGGAAGCCTGATTTGAATAATCACAAGAAAATTACCTTTTGTTTTCTCTAAATAATTAACCTGTTAAGGAAACGACTTTGTTATCCCAAGATAAAATACAATTATTGCAACCACAGCCGCTCTCAGCTTTTGTAGTTTTGGTCTCCACCAACTCCTATAAAATATCTGTGTCTTTGCTAGATGTTTAATTTTCTTCACCAGCTAGAGAGATATAGGTAACTTTGTCTTCTGCCTGCCTGGCTGCCAAGGGGGCTGATGAGAGCAGCTGAGACTCAATTATACAATAAGTCAGCTAAAAGAGGCTCAAAAGCTCCACAGAGCAGCGGAGTTGGTGATTATTCTCTGTGAGCTCGTCAGTAAGAAATTGGTTTCAAATTACATGTAGTAATTTGATTCAGTAATATAATAGTATTGATTAGTGCAGTTTTAACAATTCATCAACACTTGAAATCATTTTACAAGCGTAGTATCTTTAGTCCTGTGGAACAACAAACAATCGTACGATAGAGTGTGATGCTTTGCAAAACTTTGTTCATGTTGAATAAATGAAAATCTGTTGTGTATTTTAATATAATGCATGTGAACCCATGGCTGAACAAAGCGGGCAACTACCCTTGGGCCCCAGGCTCTCAGTGATCCCAAAGGCCCCTGGTTGTGTTGCAAATACTCTGAGGTAATAAGATTAATTGTTGTTATTTTTAGCCATGCTAAGCGGCGTGGCTCTAGGGATGGCAATGTCGGTCTGTCGGTCCACTGCTTTGGTCCAGACTGAAATATCCCAACAACGGATTGGTTGGATTGACATGAAATTTGGTTCAGACATTCATGCCTTTGGGGATCCCTTGACATTAACTGTAGCGCCATCTTCAGTTCAAAATCAGATTTTTTCCCCAAACTTTTGTTTATGACCAAATATCTGCAAAATTCCCATCAGCCTTAACTGTACTTAGTGTTTAGTGCTAATTAGCAAATGTTAGCGTGCTAACACGGCAAACTAAGATGGTGACCATGTAAACATTGTATCTGCTAAACATCAGCATGTTAGCATTGTCACTGTCACCATGTTAGCATGCTGATGCTAGCATTTAGCTCAAAGCACCGCTGTGTACAGCCTCACGGAGCTGCTAGCATGGCATTTCATACTACATACTAATTGTATAAAGTATGCATAATGTACTTATCTTTATGGTGTTCTGTTTTTGGTGTTAGCACACAAGAAATCAACATGCAATCAACAAGTGCGCCATAGGACATCAATCAAACTGTGACTAGAAAGCCACTGCATTCCAAATAAACCTTGCAAAGAGTAAACTAAACATTTTCCCAAAAATGTAACGCTAATTTATTTATTTTCCAAGCTCTTTCTGGAGCTGTCTCACAACCATTTGCAATCGTAGAAAAGGTTTCAGTCGCAGTCATCTGGACACTGTTTTCAGAATCAAGACGTTTCGGCTCCCATCCGGGAGCCTTGCCCTCAGGAAGGAATCTACCTGAGTATCCTGAGGGCAGGGCTTATGTAACACAGAGTAGCTTAAATTTCTAGTTCCTGTCCCATTTTTTCACATTTGAGAATGACTTCCGGATGGGAGTCGAAACGTCTTGATTCTGAAAACAGTGTCCAGATGACTACGACTGAAACCTTTTCTACGATAGAACACTCCTGGACGAATGAGGGACTACACCAACTGTTTGCAATGTATTAAAAAAAACCTCAATTTTCTTTGTGTAGTGCATTGTTGGACAATATTACTTATTAACAGCACACTTAAAAATCAAAATATGCACACTGACTTTAACAATTTAACTATTTCAGTGCATATTCTCAAATAAATTTCTGTTGAATCTAATTGTACTCAAACTAAATTGGTATGAGGGGCTGATTAGGGGCCTGAAGCTCATTTGGGCCCCTGGGTGGGATAATCTGGCCCTGTATGAAGCTGACTCTCAGCTGAACAACTATCTGCCATTCCAATCAGATCAGGCTCTGTGTCAGTACACAAATACGCACAGCATGCACATAGGCTACACACAGTTTTTATTTTGTTATCAAGTAGCCTACCAGTCTTCTGTCATGTGTTCCACTTCCTGTCCTAAATCTGACTGGCAGTGGCCCCTTTAGTCTAAATTAGCCCTGCACCAGGGACACACACATACACACACTTTTCCTGCCCTCAAATTATCTCTGTCTCATTAACCTTAAACATGTTGACGTAAAACTATCACCACTGTGACACATATAGAGGCAAGGCCAGTTTATTTGTATAGCACTTTTCAACAACAAGCAATTAAAAGTGCTTTAGATAAGACATAAAAAGGGTCATTAAGAAAAGGTATTAAAGTAATATAAAAATGATTTTAAAATAGTGAAAAAATAGAGTCTCTGCCTCCCACTGTCCCGCGCTCTGAGTGCACCTCTTGCACGCACATTATTATTACGATGTCAAACGACCTCTCTTGACTTGTCCGCCCGCACGCGCGCAAACACGCGGACTGGGATTACAACAACTGGAGTGGCGCCGTAAGTAGCTCGTGTTTATGTAATGCCATATGTGACTGTGAGTGTATATGCGTGTGTGAGTGAGTGAGTGAGTGAGTGTGTGTGTGCGCGCGCGCGCAGGAGCTGGCGCGAGCTGGTCCAGCACCGCGTCTGCAACAGCGGTCACACGTTAAACATCAGCGACCCGTGCGTGTTATTCTGCGGATTGAGGGCTCGTGAGATTTCAGCGGTGCGGATTTGACCCATCATATAGGAGGGCGCTCGAGCTCCACCGTTTTCACGCACGGCACGCACGTAGACCCGGTGAAATCGTCACGCGGATAGAATCTGTGGAATCTGTCGCCAGTGTGTTCCTGAGCGGCCGGAGAGCATCCCGACACAGCGCAAGGTCCGGTCGGTCGGTCGGTCGGTCGGTGTGGGTCGGTGTGTGCACCGCGTGGAAGGGAGGTTGAGCGGGACTTGCGCTGGACTCCTGGCCGAATCGGAGCATCCCACTCCCGGCAGCATCCATCCTTCCGCGCCTCAGCTCCAGCGGGAGGCCCGGAGTGGCGGCAGGATGTAGCAGCGGATTAACGGAGGAGAGAGGGGCGCTCAGAGGAAGAGAGCGGGAGCGAGCCGACCAAGGAGGGACGGAGGGGACATGGGGAAGGACCAGGAGCTGCTCCAGGCCGTGAAGACCGAGGACTTGCTGACAGCTCAGCGGCTTCTACAGAGACCTCGGCCAGGGAAAGCCAGTCAGTATCCCTCCATCCTCCTGTCACACACACACACACACACACACCGTCATTACCAGGTCAGCACAGTGCAGGCTAAATCTGATGTGATGCCATTCAGCCTAAATGGTGCACTGTGTGTGTGTGTGTGCTTTCCTGCATGCATGCGTGTATTGATGTGTGTGTTTGTGCTATGACGTTGGGTGTGTGATAGTGATGACGTTGCACATGTGTGAGAACAGTCATAATGTAATTAGAAATTACAAATGTTTGTCACCCATTTCCCACCACTGACTGCGTGAATGCACAAAAAATATATGTGTGTGCGCGCGCGTGTGTGTGTGTGTGTGAGAGAGAGAGAGCGAGAGGTCGAAGTACACGAAGGTCCGACACTGCTCTCGGGACAGGGGGATTATTGGTGTGTGAAGACGCCAGATGTTAGTGGTAATAATTGTAAGTGTACACGTGCAGACATTTGCATGCGCGCACACGCTCAAATGTGCATGTGTGCGGGTGCTTGACTTGGAGTCAGCTGGGACTTGAGGTGATAATTAGATTTCAATTACAGCCTTGAAACTGCTCTCCTCCTCCTCCTCCCATTTCATCACCGAGCCCCTCTCGATTTCTCTCCTCTCCTCTCTTCCTTTTTCCTCCCCTTCTGTTTCCTCTCCTGCTACTTTCCTCCTCTCTCTACTTCTCTCCCTGTTTCCTCTAGCTTGTCTTCTCTCCTGTCCCCTGATCTCCTCTCCTCTTGCTTTCCTCCTCTCTCTCCTGTCCTCTCCTTCTGTTTCCTCTCTTTTCCTCTTGTCTTCTCTCATCTGGTCCTGTCTCCTCCTCTCCTCTCATTTCCTCCCTCTCCTCTCTTCTCCTTTCTTCACCTCTCCTCTCTCTTCTCCTCCCCTCTTGTCATTTCCTCTCCTCTCCTCCCCACTCCTCCCCTCCCCTCTCCTCTCCCCCCCCCCTCTCCTCCCTCCCCTCCCCTCCTCCCCCCCTCTCCTCACCCTCCCTCCCCTCTCCTCTCCTCTCTCCTCCTCCCTCCTCCTCCCCTCCCCTCCCCTCCTCCCTCCCCCCCCTCCCCCCCCCCCCCCTCTCCTCCCCACTCCTCCCCTCCCCTCTCGTCTCTCCTCCTCCTCCCCACTCCTCCCCTCCCTCTCGTCTCCTCTCCTCCCCACTCCTCTTCTCTCACTTCTGCTCCCCCCCCTCTCTTCTCATTTCATTTCCTCCCCTCCTCCTCCCCTCTCCTCTCCTCTCCTCCTCCCCCTCCTCCTCCCTCTCTCTCTCTCTCCCCCTCCTTCCCCTTCCCCCTCCTCCCCTCCCTCTCGTCTCCTCTCCTCCCCTCACCTCTCCTCCCTCCTCCTCCTCCACTCCCCTCCTCCCCTCTCGTCTCCTCCCCACTCCTCCCCCTCCCCCTCATCCCCTCTTGTCTCCCCCCTCCTTTCCCTCCTCCCCTCCATCTCGTCTCCTCCCCCTCCTCCCCTCCCTCCCCTCTCCTCCCCTCTCCTTCCCTCTCGTCCCCCCTCCCCTCCCTCTTGCCCCCCCTCATCTCTCCTCCCCCTCCTCCCTTCTCCTCCCCTCCCTCTTGCCCCCCCCCCCTCCTTCCGCCTCCTCCCCTCTCGTGTGTGTTTCTCTCTGAACATTCCAGCAGTGCCATGGAAAAGAAAAATGCTCCTCCTCAAATGCCAGAACAGATCAGCTCTGAGTGCTCAGTCCGCTGCACACTGACAAAGAGAAAGGGGGAGGTGGGTAGAGGGTGGGGGGGGTGAGGGTGAGGAGGAGGGTTAGAATGGGAGAGGAGAGGAAAAGTGCGAGTGTGCAGGACAGAAGGAGGGAAACATCGAGATGAATGCAGAGAGGTAAAGAGACAGGAAGTGATGGAAAGAGGTTAAAGGGTGAGTTATGGTGTGTGTGTGTGTGTGTGTGTGTGTGTGTGTGTGTGTGTGTGTGTGTGTGTGTGTGTGTGTGAGACTGCATGAATCCAGGTTTATGTTTGAATAATTAAACAGGAAGCCAGGTTTCTCTGCTGGAGAATGACTGCCTTCACACACACAAACACCTCTAACACACACACTTACAGGCAAGCGTGCACAGAAACACACTTGACACAACAGGTGTTAGTCATGTGCCTGTTTGTATTATTAACAGCATGCTAATGATGTGGGTGAGAGGGAGTTGCTGTAGTGGCTGTTTGCTCTGTCAAAATGTCACAATTTGATGTACAGTAGGGAACTGAAGGAATTGAAGTGATGACAGGACCATGTAAGGCCATTTCACTTCACAGTCCCTCTTGGTCACTGTGGGACACTAGAGCTGTCTTCCCTGTATGTCTCCAACTAATTAAAGCAATAGTTCGACATTTTGGGAAATACGCTTATTGGCTTTTGTACCAAGAGAAGATCGATGCTCATCTCATGTCTCTACGGTAAATATGTAACGAGGAGGATATGGAGCGAGCAGCCGGTTAGCTTAGCTTAGCATAAAGACTGGAAACAGGGGGAAACAATAACAAAATCCACCTACCAGCACCTCTAAAGCTCACTGTTTAACATGTTGTATCTCACTTGTTTAATCTGTACAAAAATTGTAAAAAAAAACAACAACAACAATTTGCTGTTTTACAGTGGTCCAGACTATTACTTGGCTGGGAGCAGTAACTGGTTGCCTCAAAACTGCTCGCGGCCAAGAAATAGTCTGGGACATAACCCCTCGTAAAACTGCAAATTGTCTTTTTTACACTTTTGTTTTTGTATCTCTCAAAATGTTTAGCTTTTTCTTTAAAGTAATAAAAGTAGCTCTGTCTAAAATCATATTTCCTTGAAGTGTCAACAGGATCTCATCACCTACAGAAACTTTTTCTCCCGTAACAAACCCATACTCACGCAAAAAGTATCTGACAAATGGTAAATAAACTTCAACCTGCTTCTCTGATACTAAGAATCATTTTTTGGTCATTTCCATATTTAAATATAGTGTGTATTGATGACATACTTTAGACATTCAGAAGCTGTAAGTTATTGAAATAGCTTTGAGGATAATGCTGACCATATTTTTATTGTCAAACAAATCCCATGAAGACCAAAACCAACAATGTATTAGTCCATCTCTGAGTACTTTCCGACTTCACTACCCTGTCTGTGGCTCTCAGCTCCAATCCTGTTTGTTCCTACTGAAAACATAAATCTTTAAAAATGGGTCATAAAATTATAGTTTCATCCTTAAAAAAGCCTCAGTAAAACAGCTGAGCACTGTAGCTTTTAGCAAACGTTACTCAAATGAGAGGAAATAGTGCATCTGTTGGCGACTAGTTTCACCGGAGGATTAATACACATTTGGAGCACTAGTGAGTATTTTCAGCACCAGAAAAGTGTTTGTGGAATCGACTCAAAATAAACTGCAGTGTGTGTGTTCATAGTAATGAAAGAACATGTCACCCAGTGCAACAGTTTTTAATAGTTTTTGGACAAAAATGGAGCTCTGTGGCACAGGGGAATAAGCTACAGTATATCAGGCTTTGGCTACACAGACAATACTTGTTAAAAGGATCAAGGCATTGTTGGTTTTGGCCTTTAAGAAAAATCTCACCAGACGTATCCTTTTGTCGCACTGCAATCACTGGACTCACTGCTTTCTCTTCCTGTTTTAAGAACTCCTTTGTGAGTGTTTTGGCTCCAAAGTTAATGTTTTTAAAGTTTTAATGACTCAGTTCAGACAGAGAGATGTCTCTGGTACACTTAGCTGACACAAAGGCGTATTTCTAAACCATTTGGTGATAGTTTCCTTATCTTTGCACTGAGCACAACCAAAATAAACCCCAACGGGTGCAGTATATTGTAACAATGTTAGAGCTGAGAGATTTGTTGATGAATCGATTAGTCAATCGACAGAAATCATTTGAATCACTTTTCAAGCAAAAATGCCAAATTAATGCTGCAGTTCCGGCTTCTCAAATGTGAATATTTTCGTCTTACATGTCAGTAAACTGAATATGTTTTTTGGTTTTTGGCTGTTAGCTGGACAAAATGAGCCTGTGAATGTCAATTTGGGCTCTGGGAAATTGTAATCAGCTTTTCACAGTGTTTTGACATTTTATAGACTAAATGATTTATTGACAGATTAGTATAGAGTATATTGCACAGGAGTATTAAACAGAGAACTATTAATATATATCTGAATATTGCTTTTTTGATTATAGCCCTTAGAGCACTCTCATCACATTGGACTATTTCCATATTGCGACCCTGAGTCCAGTCACTGGACATATGTGTGCAATCGTCTGAAAACAGAAAGAGAAAAGACATGTCAGCGATGGCATTTGTTTTAGGCTACATGTTGCACTGAAACTCTAAATGCGTGATGACAGGCGAAGTCAGAGGTGATGAAAACTTCAGAACATTTCTGGTAATGAGAACCCTTGAGAAACCCTCCACTTCACCTCTCCTGAGGTTTGGGAATCTGCTCTGTTACACTGAAGGTTGCTTTGCCAGTAGCTACTAGCTTGTTAGTACTCTCTATTAAGATTGAAGGGTTTCAAATTAAACATGAATGACATGATTTCGTGTAAAATAAACTCTGAAGTAGCTACAATTTGAGGGAGATGTTGGAAAAATAACATCATAGTAATCCCTGCCAAGTGACTGACAGACTGTGAGAATGGCACATTGAGTGGTTACCACGGTAACCGGGGCTTGGTTGCAGTGTTATGCTTAAAATTATCATAAAAAATATGAACCTTGGTCCAAGGACAGCATCAGAGAAATATTATGGTAATGCTCCTAAACACACAGTTCATGTCAGAGAAGGAAAATACATAAATCTGAAATTTAAGGTGACAGTAACTGATACAATTGGGCAGAGGGTTATGAATGAAATTAGTGTGAGTTTCAAGATGAAAATCTGTTTTGAGAGCGATCACTGTGGCTCCTGAAACAAAAGAATGGAGGAATTGTTTGAGGGCAGAGTGATACCCCGTCTTAGTCGGCTGCAACCGAGCATTTGATTAAATATTCATCATGGTTTTGGGTCAGACTGGAGCATAAAATTAAATTAAATAAAGCCTTGATCCAGACTTCCTGTAGTAAAAGAAGGATAATCTATTGAGGAAACGATAGTAGAGTAATTGTGGATGTGTTGGACGTCATGTTCCTGTCATAAGTTTGCGGTTGGGGGTCATGTGGCTCTCTGACAGCCTGATGGTGACACAGATATCTGCACTCATTGATTCCTCTGCTGGGGGGGGGGGGAGGGTTCTTATTTTTAATCCAAGATAGATCATGGGGAACCTACACATGAACAAACACACACACAAACACACACACACATGCAGCAGAATGATGTCAGATGCAGAGTGTAAACAGAAACAGTAGAACTACCAATCAACACGCGCTCTTTAGCAAATTACAGGGGAAATTAGAGTGTGAGAGCAGGATGAAGGGATGAAGTGCAGATAGAGCTGCAGAGAGAGGGAGAAGCTTTCCCCCAGATTACAGAACAGCTACAGATTACGGCCTGTGGATTATGAAAAAAAAAGTAGAGGCAGAGAGACAAACAAGTCGCTTTTTCTGTGTCCTTTTCAGAGTGTGTGTGTGTGTGTTGGTTTTTGTGAGTGTCTGTGTCTGTGTGCTCCCTCCTGCTATCTGGTGTCTTCAGCTTTCTGACGCTCCTGTCAAAGGATATCACATACACACACACACACACACACACACACACACACACACACACACACACACACACGTGCACATTCACATGTCTATTTATTGTAATTGCTGGAGGGCAAAAATAAACCGTTGCTCTATTGAAATGCATTAATAAACAAAGATATGCATGTCTGGTGTCTGGTGCATGATAATAATATATTTAATTACATATATCTGAAATTCAAATGTAAACAAAATGGTAGCCCTAAAACATAAAGTCCGAACACATGATCGGAACCTGCCATCTCTCTTACATTAATTAACAAGTCTCTTAATAAAAGGATTAACACTAAACAACAACTAAAACAAAGTTAGTCATGTTTTTGAATGGTGAAATAGGTTTGTTTACGTTAATGTTTGGAAACACTGGAGTAAAACAAGCCTATATTACAATTATTATCAATTGAGAAACACACAAATTGCAGATTTTTCATGTAGCTCAGACTCTATAATTTTGCATGTGAATATACCTCTTATTTATATGGTCAAAAAAAATACAGATTGAGCTTTTATAGGTTGCTGATGAGTTTCCCAGACTGACCTCTCTTTGTCACTTCTCCTTGACCTCTGTAGTTGTTGTTGTTGGAGTGAAGAAACTGTTACTTGTTTTAAAGCGCTCACAGGTATAAAAGTGTAGCTGTCAACTGTACCTGCAGGGAATGAAATATTAGAATATGTACAAGGAGAGAATACATTAATCACTGAATTCTGAATAGATTTAAATTTGGACTGTTTTTGTAATGAGTTTGTTATTCCCCTTCTTTGCTCTCTCATTCTCTGTGTGTCTTTTCTTCTGTGTGTTTCAGAGCTCCTCGGTGCAGCAAAGCGGGTAAACGTCAACATCCAGGATGCAGATGGGTGAGAAGCTACAACTCTTCTAATTCGTGTTCTCCTCGCCATTGTTCCACATTGCCGTCTTCTTTGTTTCCCTTCCTCTGTTTGTCCTTCTTTCCTTCATTGTTTACTTCCTTCTTTCTTTTCTTTCTGTCTTCTTGACATATTATTTGATATTATGCCATTAACCTTTTATATGAGAGCTACAAAAAAAGAATAACAGTGTTATTCGTTACATTGCATCTCAGCTACAGAGTTGAATCACTGAATCGATAAGACACAGATTTGCTCAGGTTTAGATTTTTCAACTGTCCAAAATGTAAACATCTTATGGTGCAAATACTGTATTACAAGGGGGCAACATAGTGTTTAGGGCTGTGGTTCCTAACTTGGGATCCCCCCAAGGGATTACAAAATGGATACTTACAGCGGCTATAATCAATATTTTGATATAATGTATCAAATGGCAATGTGAAAACAATCTGGCAATGTGAAAGGGGTCGCTCATAATGATGAACCTACAGAGAATTATCACGCAAATCTGCAGCTCCCTTCTGCTTTACGGAGCTTTATAGTGAGTTTCAGCTCATCGTTTAACTGTCCGGCCCACAACTTTACTGTTTTGGTTCACTCTCACCACTCTCATTGTGTCGTTTTCAGCTGCAGCAGGCAGCTGTTTCCAGAGAAAATACTCTACTAAACCCACTGTCCACTACCTGCTCAGCACCAAACAGCAGACAGACACAGTTAGCTGATGAACACAGTGGAGCACTCATCCCTTCATGAGTTGATAAAGCACAAAGGTGCCAAGCACAAAGGAAAAAATCTTCTTCTCAGATTAATATACTATCAACCATATAATTTTACACATTACACTCAGCTTAAATCATCTTTGAAACTTGTAACCAGCTGAAGAGCTCAAATCTAAAGAGTGTAACAAAAGAGTTTCCCCTCGGGGATCAATAAAGTATTTCTGATTCTGATACTGATAATAACCTTAAAGGAAAGCCAACCCAGCTTTTAATTTGCTTGGAAATGTTCCTTATTAACTCTGAATGGACAAGTATGGATTTTGGCTATATTTAGACTCATGATTGGTTAAGCTTTTTATGTGCACATGCTTGGTTTGCGATTGTGTTCCATTTGGCTCAGATAACAAAGATCTTTTTATTATGTTGATTGGAATCAGATAATTGGACTCAGCTCCTTGTGTAATGACTGATGATTCGTTGATTTGACTCCAGGGCCCGGCCCTTATATTCACCAGGGATCCATTAGACACACACACACAGACACACGCTGTGTATACGCTCGGCTCCAGGGTAGAGAGATTGCTTATTAATGGAAGTAGGTCATTTGCCCCCTTCCGTCGCTCACACAGAGCTGAGGGGCGGAGCTGCTCTACGCTGAAGATTATTTCAGCAAAGTTATGCTCTGGTTTTACACTACATCTGTGAATATGTGTATTTTTATGCATAGTCTGTGTCTGTGTGAAGGTTGTCACCGCTGCACCATGCTGCTCTGAGTGGTAATAAGGAGCTGATCTCTCTGCTGCTGGAGGCCCAGGCAGCAGTGGATATTAAAGACCATAAAGGTAAAAAATATCACAGAAGTGTCCTTACAACTCACTATGTTATCATGAAACAGGTCACACACAAAAAAACAGGAAGACAAATACATATTTCTGGCTTTCCCTGTGTGACCAATAATACCATGTTATGTAAGAAAAGGAGAGCTTGTTGGAAATGCAATAAAAAAGTAGCATACAGTGTTTACGAGAAGTGACAGAATTGTGTGCAGAGACAATAGAAGAGGAATGCTTCACGACATCAGAACTGAGAGCCAAGAGGAAGCAGAACAGCAAATATCTCCATTTCAGAAATCTCAGGGCAGATGGGAGATATAGTCCTTCCAGGATGTAGGCTTTTCTCTACACTCCCAGTCAGTCATGCCCAGTATGTCTCTAAATAGAGGTATACACCTGGCAGGTGTCCTTACCTCCTCAGCTGGTTTCTCTCCATGGAGGTGGTAGGGAAACCTTAAATCATTCCTCCAGTGACTACCAAGCTTGTGGTAAAATCATCAACAGAAAAGGAGGCAAACAACTATGTATTTAGCAACTCTACCAGAATACTCCTGTGAACACAATTGAGGGTATTTCCAAAATCAGAAAACTCATTTGGTTATGATTATCAACATGACATGTCAGTCATCACACATTGACCACCATAGGACATATGAATCACAATACCTTATGTCCAGTTTCCTGCAAGGTCCTCTATGGTCTTGTTCAGCCGCTTATAGGGGATTTCTTGTTGTGCCCTTTGTCTGAAAGCAGTTTGTCTGCAACGTCCCATGAGTACAATGCTTGCACAAACAATACTTCCACGGTCACAAAGGGTCTCAAGCATGTCAGCCACAATAAGATTGCATTTCCATAAGAGATACTGAGGGTGTGTGCTTAAATCGGTTGCTACAGAAATGTTTGCAAAAATTGCGTTCACATTAGGGCTGCAACTAATGATCGTTGTCATTATTAATTCATCTACCTATTGTTTTCTCGATTAATCCATCCATCATTTGGTCTGTAGATTGTCAGAAAATAGCAAAAATGTCCATAATAAGTTCCCAGGGCCCATGATGTCATCCAAAAATGTCTTGTTCTGTCCGACCAACAATCCAAAACCCATTGATATTTAGCTTACTATCATAGAAGAAACGAAAACATTGAATTTTTGCATTAAAAAATTACTTTACAATTAATCAATTATCAGTATAGTTGCTGATTAATTTTCTGTCAATTGACTAATTGTTTCAGCTCTAACATATATATCTATATTTTCAATTTCAGTGGCAACACTTAGGGTTTAATTGGTTCTTACAGTGTAATAAGCACAATGGAGTAAATTAGTGAGATTAATAATTTAGTGATTCGACTGTACAATGTATTAATAAAATCAGGTATTTTTGCCTGCTGGATGTCCACTGGCAAACTGGTCTGTCTATAAAAATAAGAATAACAGAGAGTGTGTATTTGCATGAATTCAAGTGTCTTTATATCTTTATTTTTTTTGTATGTGTCTGCGTGCATGTGCTCGTGGGGTCTTGTATGTCTGTGTTTTATTGTGCTGTCATCTTTGGCTGTGTGTTTTTGTATGTGTTTGTCTGTATGTGTTTGTCTGTGTGTGTGTGTGTGTGTAGGGATGCGTCCTCTACATTATGCTGCATGGCAGGGGAAGACTGAACCAATGAAAATGCTGCTGAAGGCAGGCTCGTCAGTCAACGGACAGTCAGATGAAGGACAGATCCCCCTCCACCTATCAGCTCAGCATGGACACTATGATGGGGTAACTGTGTGTTTGTGTGTAGCCTACTGTAGGTGTTTGTGTGTGTGTTTGGTGAATAGTGGCCATGTGTGTGTTTTTGTGAGGTGTGTTTAACTGTTGATGCATGTATGATTTGTGGAAATTCAGAAGTGCCAGTAAGATGTGTGTGTGTGTGTGTGTGTGTGTGTGTGTGTGTGTGTGTGTGTGTTACAGTCGGAGATGTTGCTACAACACCAGTCCAACCCGTGTATCTCAGACTCAGCTGGGAAAACGCCATTGGACCTCGCCTGTGAATTTGGACGTGTCGGAGTGAGTAGATTTGACAAACACACCAACTTACAGAGAGTACATCAAGATACATTTTTATTTTATTTAATTTAACCTTTATTTGACTAGGAAAGCCTCACTTATGGTGACCCCGAGTGTCACTGCAACTTAAGAAAACACAGGCATAAAGACAAAACACAAGCAAATGATGAAAACGAAATAATCGCTGCAAAGTGAGAAAACATAACCAAAGACAGAAACACACTGCAAATACAGAAAACACAACCAAATACAGAAACTGGCTGCAAACAGAGAAATACATTGTCTAAAACCATACAAATAACTATGACCGATATAAAACAAGAACTTAATGAGGCTATACATTTAGACCCTAAGGTATTCCAAAACATCGGCAGTCAGAAGAGAGACAAATCAAATTTAAATTTAAGGTTCCACACAGTGGGAGCAGTAGACATACAGTCGATTTGAACAATTTTGGCTTAGCCCTTTAAAACCAATCCAATCAGACATCATTCAATGATGTTTCAACATTAACGCCGAAAAAAATAACAGATTAAAACAAAAATGTAGTGAAGTTTGAAGGAGCTACCGGCCGCTGCATCTACATGCGCAGCCGTTGCCATAGCAATGTCAATCAATGTCAGCTATAGAAATGACTCCATATCATACATGACCGTGCTGTGTGTCTGTCTGTCTTTTAGGTGGTCCAGCTCCTGCTCAGCAGTAACATGTGTGCAGCCATGCTGGAACCGAAACCCTCCGACCCCAACGGAGTGTCACCTCTGCATCTCGCTGCCAAGAACGGACACATCGATGTCATACGGTCTGAAAAACTTGTCCTTTCAGTCTGCCTCTGTGTGTGTGTGTGTGTGTCTGTCTTCATACCTACTCTATCTACCTGTCAGTCAGTCTGTCCACCTGACTTACTCATCCAATCTAACCTTAACTCCAGGGCCACAATTATGATCTAAAAATCTGTTACGATCTGGAGCACATATAGGTCCAGTTTAAAGTCTTTTAAAACGCTTTTACAGACATATTTTTATTGACTTGCATTTATGACGATGTTTTTTTGTATAGATTTAGTTTTACTTTACTTCTGTGTTTAATTTGTATTGTTCTATATAATATATATTAAATATATATGAATTTATGTTATGAAAGATACTATACAAATGAAAAAAAGGTTAATATTATTATTATTTTGTGCTGCAGATTGCTGATTCAGGCCGGTATAGATATCAACAGACAGTCGGAGTCTGGCACAGCGCTACATCAGGCAGCCCTCTGTGGGAAGACAGAGGTAGTACGCCTGCTGCTGGATGTAAGTCTATCTGCCTGTCTCTCTATCTGTCCGTCTGTCTGTTTAATGTGTTTACAAAAGCAACTGTTGTTAAAGCTGCCTCCCTCTCTGCAGCCGAGCAAGTTTACACCTTAGCACTTGGCATTCATCCCACTGAGCTGTGTGATGAAGCCTGTGGGATATGTTAGCCTGTTACATAAAACTGTAGCAGAGTGGCTAGCACCCTACCTGTCATGCAATATTCAAACCGGCTCTGTTTTGTTGTTTAATCCATTTGTCACCTTCAGATGAGTAAGGAGGCATCTTTTGAACAGGCTCTACTTTCAGTGTCCTCTCTTATCCTACTGTATTTCACTTTTGATGTTCCTGCTGAGGCAGCACACACAACAAATGTTAGCCACAGGCATGTACACACAGCCAGACTGACACTGAATGCATAGTATATTCCTATTATGAACTCAGTGTGACGTAATTTCACAGTGCAGCTTTAGTAATATTTCTTCTCCACTTCCATCCAGAGCGGCATCAGTGCAGGAGTGAGAAACACTCTGAGTCAAACTGCCCTGGACATTGTTAACCAGTTCACTACCACACAGGCCAGCCGAGAGATCAAACAACTACTGAGAGGTTAGTACATGACTGCAAAAACACACTCACTGCCACTTAGTTTAGTCACAATCCAATACAAAGTAATACTAGGGCTAGAATCACCTATATTGATAGAGATTTTAAGCCTATTAAAAGTGGTTCATTTACCATGATGTATGGGGAGAGTCATGTGTCCTGATTTAATCATTAATGTGCTACTTCCAAATGCATTTTTATTACCACCAAATAGTTTGTCAAACATTAAGAATTTATTTGTGCTATATTCTATTAATTACTAAATTACATGGATGATGAAAATGCAGGACAGATTTTAATGGTAAAGAACAGAAACGTGTGAATTTTCTAAACTAACGGGGTAATTGCTACATGCATTCATACATTCAACAGCAGCAGAGAAGTGCATGCACCCAACCCTTACTGCAGTTGTTTTCTGTTCTCTGTCCTTTCTGTTCTACTTTTACAAACTACCTGTAAATCTCTGCTGTGCTCTCGTCCACTACTTGACTCCACTCAACTGTACTGCTCACTCATACTATACTCTTGTATTGTAGATGCTTCTGCTGCGATGCAGGTGCGTGCACTGAAGGATTACTGCAACAACTACGACCTTACCAGCCTCAACATCAAAGCTGGAGACATTATCACGGTACATGGATCTAACAATCGTCCCAAAATACAATACATTTCTCAACCTGTTCTCAAAGTGCTGCACGTCTTCATCAGTCGATGCTTAAAAATATGCAATGTAGTTAATAGACAATATACGAACATAGTTTTTAACACTGGTAATAGATTTTGTATAACCTTCACTTATATACTGGGAGACAGTTCCACCAGCTCTTCATAAGTTCAAACTTAGCCTACTTATGACATATAAGTATTTATTAAGTGGAGATTAACACATCACTAAATTAAAACATATTGCGCCACAAAGACTAGTTCTTACATAGAGGTTAGCTGTGACTGAATGCATAAAACCAGTAACTGCCAGGTGTAACTGCTGTGTATCTAACTGAAGTAACTGACAAAACTAGCGTTAGCTTGCTAATATATGACCCATTTAGACTAGAGTAAATAGAGAGATAATATGCAATACGGTCAATATATTTGACATGATACTTGATAAAGTGCTGTTTAATAATGATGTGAAAATTAGAAATTACGTTTCACAAAAATAAGACAATATACCAAATCACAAAACGTGCTAATGACGTCGGTGTCAGTTAGGTTAGCTTAATCAGATATTTCCCACTCATTCTTAAAGAGGAACTACACAAAATTGTTTTTTTTGCACTGTACACATCATCACAGAGATTCTTGTTTTTCCAACAAAACTGCTAATTAAAAACTGCCTTTCCTGCTCAAAATTAGCTTGTATCTGTCTGCTTGGATATGAACGTTTCGTTCAGCCTAATCCTCTCGCCCCTCCTAACCATACTAACTCTGAAACACACATGTATGCAGATATAAATAAAACAAAGTAATACCTACATTAACAAAGGATGCCCCCCTAAAACTGTAATTTCTGGCAGTTATGTTACAGCTTGTGATGCCAGAGTGACTTCCTGTTTACATAGCTGATTACTTTTGACTGGATGGCGCTACAGTTTCCTAGCAACCTATTTACACATTACAAAATGTTTACTAGCTAAGACATATCTAAGGTTTTAATGGTGCTACCTGATTTTGTAAATCATTAGTTTGAGACAAGCTAGTACTATGAACTTTACACACAAACTTAGTGATGGTTTTATGTTTAGCTGGTGTAACCCGGTCCAGTTGAAAAGTGACAATTTAAACAGGTCTTATCTTTGTAAACTGTGTGTGTGTTTGTTGACAGGTTTTGGAGCAGCACTCTGATGGCCGATGGAAAGGCTGTATTCACGACAACCGCACAGGAAATGACCGTGTGGGCTACTTCCCTTCCAACATGGTGGAAGTCATCAAGCGGGCAGGTGACCACCCACATCACAGCTGTGTGTGTGTGTGTGTGTTTGTGTGTGTGTGTGTATGGGTGGGAGGATGTGTGTGCGTTCGCATGTGTGTGAGTTCAGCAGCTGTTCTGTAGCTATAGCTGATCATTAGTTGTAGCTAGCTGCAGCATCATCGGCCTCTTTAGGCAGCCCATCCGTTTTTCCCGACCTGTCAATCATTTCCATTGATCAAATACTGTCCCATATTGGCTGTCAACCCTCCTCCCCTCCTCTATATTTTTGCTCCTTCTGTCACCCTCCCTACTTAATAAACCCGTCTAACCAACCTGCTCTAGATTGTGATGCTTTTGTTCATATTGTTTGTTTGCTTTATTGCTATAGTGGTATTATATTTTAATTTATAGAGATATATTCCCTGTGGATATATGGATGTATTCTTTTCTCATATTTGGATTTTAATCAATTATTATTTTACACATTTTCAAATTTGATTAGATTTGTTTTGTTTCAAGTTGACTGATCAGTTGTTGTTGTTGTTGTGTTGTTGTTGTTGTTTTGCACCTCCCTCCTCCTGGCTCGTGTCCAGGTTACTCCCCCTCCCAGCAGTGCCACACCCTCCTGCTCCGCAGGCCCAACCCCTGTCCCATTGCCTCGGTCAACGGACACTCATACCCCCCCTCCAAAGTCCTCCCCCTGCATCTGCCTCCCCCTCCTCCCCCTCACCCCAACACACAGTCCCTTCCTCGGTTCTCCTCCTTTGGGTACGTTCCTCTTCCCATCTCTCCTCCTTCTCTGTCTACTCCTCCTCTGTCCACTCCTCCTCCTCCTCCTCCTCCTCCTCCTCCTCTCTCCACTTCTCAGGAGCAGCAGAGTCAGACAGGTACATACTGTAGTATCACTTTAAATCACAGATAAGCATCCTTTCCACGCTGTTTGACAAGACCACATATAGAATATATTATCTATCTGCTTGTTCCAGCACTGCAGCTACATACTATATATTATATGTGTGTGTGCGTTTGTGTATGTGTGTGTGTGTGTGTGTGAGAATGTGTGTAAATGACAAAAAGGTATGTTTCCCCACTTACTCCTAGCGGTGTCTCACCATGCCGATAGATTTCTGCTGCCATTTTATTTCATTAGGAACTATTTTCTACCAAAGGTTAAAAATATAGTGGAAACCATCCAGAGATAAGTCTATGTATTATCCTAATTGACTGTACATATTATAGAAAATTTGAGAGGCATTATTCACGATTTTATATACATTTTCCTATAATTTATCTTAAGTATTGGATGTTTTATTTAAAGTAAAGTTGTGTTTTGAACAATATTTATTAATATTGTGCAGATAAGCACACAATGATGAACCTATCTTAGGGTCTGTGGGGTTTTACAATTCTCAAAATGATTAGCACTTAGAGGTGGCGCAACCACTATGAATAATTATGTGTTTATGAATGTGCAGGTGAGTGAGTGTATCTTTGTGAGCCTGAGTGAGTTAAAGTGAGAGTTAAACACATTTTTATATGAAACTATAATACACACATAGTCATATGGGTATGTGTAGCTGTTTAGTTGTTACTGCATTTTTGGTTATAAGAACTTACTAACAAAAAATAGTGGCAGTAACAAGGGTGTGTGTGTGTCTGTGTGTGTGTGTGTGTGTGAGACAGGTTCGCGGACTGCAGAGCCGAGTCCACAAGGCTCTCCAACTCTGGGACAGCAGAGCAGCACCAGTGAGGATATCTGGGTGCTACGCAAACCGCTGGCAGGTAAACTCAGATAACAATATGAAAGTATGTAATTGAGGATTGTTCTCTATATAATACTGCATCCTGCAATGTGTGTGTGTGTGTGTGTGTGTGTGTGTGTGTGTGTGGTTGGCGAGCGCAGTGGCAGTGTGGGCAGCATCGGCAGTGTTCGGTCATCAAGCAGCTTGCAGAGCTCTGGAAACACACATGTTCTGACCACCCCTGCACCCAGTCCACACCCGGCAACCACACCAGGAGTCAACACACACGGTCTTAACGCTCCAGGCCTGCACGCACAAGCTGAAGGAGTCAAGGTAAGAGACTCCTTACATGTTGTGTGCATGTGTTTGCACGTGTTTCCAGCACATTGCCGCTGGATCTTCACAAAACAACAAGCACGTCGTTTCTGGGAAACAGCAGAACATTTTCAGGAAACAAGTTACCAAGTTAACCACAATTCTGTTTCCTGCTCAGTTTGTTCTTCCGTTGGAGAGATCAGCCTCGCTTTTTTTTCAACGGTAGACCAGGTGCATTAAGATGGTGGCCTCCTGGTTTGGCTACTCTAAATTTAATTGTAATTTGTGTAACCTAATATTGTTGTATTTAGTATTTGTATGATTTGAGTCTGATATTTTTACACATCCCCTGTTAAGTAGCCATTAAGTCATACATAAAAAAGCTTGCATGTGTCACACATGGTATTTGAGCACACATATGTATTTTTAAGGAAACAGATGATCAATATCTCATGCATTTGGCCCCCCACAACAACACAAACTTGCCAACTAGAGTATGCTTTCCTTTCTGCTCTCTAACACCTTTAGCACATTATAAATTTAATTCTATCACCGGATATAACAAGTCTATTTTTAGGTAGTACCTTAAAAACACAGAATTAGCAATTAGCCATTTGGATTGGATGGTGTTTCAATATTAGATCTTAGATTAGATCATCTGTTTTAAGAAGTATTTATTCTAGGATTTCTGCTGCATCAGTGTTGGTAAATTGCAGAAAATGCAGGAGGTAGAAGTACACTTAGCGCACTGAACTGAGTCACAAAGCACCTCTGGGATTTGAATGATTATGCTTGAGTAAATGTTTCACTTTGTGAGTGTATGTGTGTGCCCATGTGTGCGTGTTTGAGCATATTTGTGTGTGTTTTTGTGTTTTAGCTCCTGGCCACCGTGCTGTCCCAGTCAGTAAAAGCCAAGGAGCATCTCTTGGAGCAGTCGCAGTCTGTTGAGCAGTCAGCAAGTAAGCACACAAACTCACCCAAACACAACATAAAAGCAATATATACTGCTTTACGTACTTGAAGTGATAATTTGTGGCATTTTTCATTCAAGTTAAAAGTCTGTTTTGCTGCTACCTTCTGCTACTTGATCAAACACAGCAGTGATTTAAACAGGTATTACAAAGTTTGTCCTCACTTCCTCACAAAAATGTATACCAGCGATGCTTCAAAAAAGGCGTTCTTTCTGTAGTAAAGTGATAACAATTAAAAAAGATCAAGGCAGTGTTCACCAGTACAACAAATGCCTCAGGGCTTGTTTGGATCACTGCTTTTGTGAATTTATTTTTTTTCATTTCACTTTTAGTCAGCCTGGCTCTCTAAAGACCACCTGTCTGTTCATATCAGACAGAAGCAGCATTTCCCACCCCTGTCCTTGTGTAACAGTCATTTAAGTTATGCTTTATTTAAAAGCTGCTCTAAAATGCTGTTCCAAACAGCCCGGGACAGGTAGCTCTTTCTTGGGATAAATCCTATTTGGACCCCAGGAATTTGTGCATTTTACGCTTTAGCTGCTTGTAATACGCAGAATAAAAACAGTGTAATTAGCCAGAACACTGATAGCCACCGTAGATGAGGAGACAGGCCGCAAAAATCCAAATGCTTCATTGCAACATCCAAAGAAAAAAAACATGATAAGAAAGAGGTGTAGTAGGATAACATCGGCCTGAGAATGATAAAGCACTCTACAGTAAATATGCTAAAAAATCAGCAGATGAAGCTCTCCAATTAATGTTGAAATGAACATTCTGGACTGGCAAGTTTTGCTATCATTTATTATTAAATAACTTTATTAATGATCCTAGTGGATCAGGGCCCACTTGTAACTTGTAAACTTAATTGAAGGAAGCATATAAATTAGCATATTTTAATCTGCTGTCATTCTACTGGTTTAAGTGATATGTGGGAAGTGAAGTGCTAAAACAGCACCATTCAGATAGCCAAGCATGAAAGGTGTTACCAGAATTATTATGAAGGACTACATAGGCAATATAAACCTGACTTGATTTAATTTCTCCACTGCTTCTTACCCTCAAAGACTGCACTTGATAAATAATAGATAGATAACCATTTCCAGGCTTTGCTGCGTTTTAAAAAACAAACAGTTAACGAACAACATACCATTTTAACTTCCAGGTTCCTTAGTTCCTTATAGAGAAATTTAATAATTTACTAGAACAGTGTTCCAGTCAGAACTGATTTCAGAGGAAGAAGAGTTCATAAGAAGCTGTTCATCATGCGTAGACATTGATTTCCACTGCTACACAGATGACACACAATTGTATGTCCCGATAAAGCCTGGTACCACGGATGCATCCTGTATTATGTCCTGTCTCGCTGAGATGAGGTAATTATAACTACACCCTGTGACCCCAGTACTAGCAGCATTAATAATCTCTCCTCTAGTCTGTGTTATTTTTGATTCAGATTTGTCCTTTGAGGCTCTGGTGACTAAAGTGCTGCTTTGCTCAACTGAGACAGCTAACCAATATCAGGTCAATCCTTTCCTCTGCAGACTTAGAAAAGGTCATCCATGCTTTTATCTCTTCCAGACTTGACTATTGCAATGCACTTTACTCTGGTATCAGCAGGCGAAACATCCAAAGATTGCAGCTGATACAAAACGCTGCTGCCAGGCTCGTACTAAAAAAAGCGACCAATTACACCGATCCTTGCTGCCCTTCACTGGTTACCTGTGAGTTTTAGAATTGGTTTTAAGATGAAAAGCAGCCCCACACCATGATGTTTTAATTTATGGACATCTATGGTTTGATTTCTTTGCATGTGTGGATTTCAGAGTTGATACCAACATCTGGTGAAGATTTCATTTCAATAGCACCTTTAGAAATATATTTACTGAAAAAAATGGTGACGTGTTCAATACTTATTTTACCTGCTGTATATCCTAAGTTCTGGATCTTATTTGCTGTTATTATATGTTTTTATTGTAAAGCACTTTGTAACTTTATTTTGAAAGGTGCTATATAAATAAAGTTATTATTATTATTATTTCTTAAATAATAATAAAAATAACAGAAACACCAAACAAACGTCTTCCATTTTCACCATAATTAGTAGGTAATTAAATGTTCCTTTGTAATAATCAGTTACACATAAACTCTGTTCTAAGAAATTATTAACAAACTCCAGGACCCAGAAACTAAAGCACTGCCAAGACAAGCATTTTATAAATAACTAGTTTGACACTTATATCTACACGAAATAGACATATGTCATGTGACATCACTGCCTGGATCTTACCGAAGGCTATTGAGGGCTTTTATAGATTTAAACACTATTTATGGGTAATGATTTATGTATAATTAACAAAATAGAGTGAAATAAAAAAAATGTCTAAAAGTAATATATTTTATTCTTTTTCCCTCTTTTTTTCTTGTCTCCCCTTTTCACCGCCACTCCGAGGCTCTTCCAGTTGCATAGTTCATGAACAGCGGTCGTTTGAGCGGAAGGCAGAGGAGGATGATGGAAAAGTGAGTTTTTGGATGGCAGATTGGTTCACTCTGGGGGCCTCCTCTTTCTATTGCTCCTGTTTCTTCTCAACCAGCGCTTTGGTTTGAGAGAAAGACATCTACAAGGGTGGGTTCAGTGGGCACAGCGAGGTGTCTGCCAGTGTGGTTGTGTTGCACCTGAACAGATGACACCCTAAGGATGGCCATGCAAGTGTGTCACCATGGAGACAGGCAGAGTGACAGACACATCAAGGAGTCAGTCTTGCCTTCTGTCCCTCCACCCAACCCCCCCCGCCTGCCCTCACACCACACTGAGGCACCTACATGCTGCCGCTCTGCTCTAGAACCTGTGTGTTCTGTGAGGGTTAAATTCTGTGTGTGTGTGTGTGTGTGTGTGTGTTCTAGAAGCAAGCAGACGCCGTATTCTAGAATCAAGCATTTACTGGTTGCCAGGCGACAGCAGAGCAGTGGTCCGTCATGGAAGCAAAAGCAGTAGTGTGTCCTCATTGGTTGATCTCATCCAACATTCTTTAACAATAAATTCATTCACAAAATATAGCATGGATGCCAGCAGTTTAAAATAAAAAATCTCTAATTTGACCTGTAAAAGGGTCAGTGAACCCAGATTACAAAAACATTCTTTCCGACTTACCCTTAGTGGTATCTAGCCATACTGGTAGTTTCAGTTTCATTTGCAGGGGTTTTGAAATCGAGATTTTGAGACTCCTGCCACCATACAATACAGGTGAATGGAAATGTATTGTCAATTTGTGGTGCTCAAATCAGTGACAAAACTGACAAACTCCTTCCACAAGCAGAAACCTTTACTCAGAATAATCCACTGTTTTCTCTATTTTGACCTTTAGTAGAAAAATGGTTCTTAAAGAAAACTGTTGACAGCAAGGTTTGTGAAATAGCCCAAATGACCGGCAGTACATCAGGTGGTAATGCAGGTTGGCCTTTAACTGTAGGGTCAGTCGTTCAATCCCCTACATGTTAAAGTGTCCACCATCAAGACAGTTAGCTCAAACAAATTCTCGCTATGTGTATGTAGGGAAAAATTCAGTCACTTTGGACAAAACCATCAGCCAAATAAATGTAATAACATAGCTGTTAAGATTTTTCAAATGTAATGTTTAAATGCTATAAACACCGTGAATTCCATTAACCTCCATTGTATCAGGGTGGTGGCAGAAGGCAAATAAATCTGCATGGCTAGTTACTATTAGGGGAAAGTGGGGCATGTGTTTTCACTTAGTTCTTAATTTGTTCTCTGGTATGTGTCTTGCTATTCCTGAAAACCCTGAAGTGATCTTACTGCGTATTTTAATAGCAGTGTGTTAGAAACTGCATAAATATAGGCAGTACTGCTCTTCGAATTTGTGCTGGCGTTGTTGTTCTGTAAGCTAAAGACAAGTTGAACAGCTCTCTATTATGTGTTCCAGAGCAGGTTCCCGCTGGTAAACTCTTTCTAGATTTTGTTGTAGACATTTTGGGATTACACTGGAAGTTCCTGTGCTGTTTTCTAGAACAGTCTTCTCCCCTGTGTTCTAGAGCAGGCTGCAATGCTGTGTCCTAGAACAGGTCTGTGTTCTGTGCTCTAGAAGAAGCCTGTGGACTCTTCTAGAAGCAGGCAGTAGTGTTCTGTGTTCTGTGTTCTAGAAGCAGGCAGTAGTGGCGTGGCTTGGTGAGTTTCAGCTGCAGTTCTACACCACCCACTTCCTCACCGCGGGATATGATCTAGACACCATTAGCCGCATGACCCCTGAGGTAAGGTCATGACCCCTGACCCCCTCACGCCCCGCCCCTTGTCTGTCAAGGCTCCGCTCAGCACAGCTCTCAAATCAGCTCCCCACTGACCTGGATGATGTCATCATGACCCTCCTGTCTCTGTCACCTGACCCCCCGGTGTGAGTCCTGAGCCTCAACCAGTCACTTCTCATACTCTGTCTGCTTCATTTACATACCTGTGTTCACACATGGCCGTGTGTTCGAGTCTGTGCTGTAAACGCTACTCTGTGTTTGTCCTTGAGTGTGTTTTCAGTGCCAGTGTGTTGCGCGTGTGTGTGTGTGTGTGTGTGTGTGTGTGTGTGTGCGTATTGAAGCGGACACAGTGGTATGATGTAAACCCCCTAAGGGCAGGGGACACTCACAATCAGAGATTATCCAAAGCAAAATATTCCTGAAGGCATATCACACGCAGCTCATGTACAAATGTCAAACGTACGCAGAAAATTGTTTGCATTTAAAAGAAAAAAACACCTACAGTAGTTGTGGTGAATTCCTGATGTGACTAAGTGTGCTTTGCATTGAAGGACCTGACGGCAATTGGGGTCATGAAGCCTGGACATCGAAAGAAGTTAACATCAGAGATAAGCAAGCTGCCCTCCACAGACTGGCTGCCAAACCACAAGCCTGTAAGGCTCTCACGTGTACTATACAATCTAAAAAAAGAGGGAGATGTTGACTCTTTGCAGCTACACGCACACAAGCATGTACACATGCAGCTCTTACAATCTGTTTTTACACTGTGTCCGTGTGTGTGTTTCAGGCCAATCTGGCAGACTGGCTGTCTCACCTGGGTCTTAGTCAGTACTACCAGGTTCTGGTGCAGAATGGGTATGAAAACATTGACTTCATCTCTGACATCAGCCTTGAGGATCTGCAAGAGATTGGCATTACTAAACTCGGTAAGACACAGCTACATTATTTAGCTGGGAAATAAAACGATATAATAGGACAAGTAGAGATATAGAGCCTTTGATTTTATTCACTTTATGTAAATGACAAGTATGATTGTCAAAACAGTTGTCATTCATAACTAGACTTTCAGTCTGTACATGTTATTTTAAGAATCCTCATCCCACTTGTTACCAAAAGTTTTGTGTTGCTTTACAACACATACAAGAAATGAAGAAGGTATAAGTTCTGTTATTGTATCTGGAATATTTGGACTGAATTTATTCAGTTTATCTGTGGTGATAATAGTTGTTGTCAGCCACAGAACATTTATTTTGTTAACAGAGTAAACCTTTATAGTACAAAATAAGACAAATAAAATGTAAATCTTTACAATTAAACAGAAAATGAAGAATTTCTATAAAAATGAATTGGGGTTACTTTCTAAATTAAAAAAATACAGATAGACCCCTCAGAAAAACTCTAAAACTAATATCATAGCATATAATATAACTCAGAAAAACTAATAGCATAGCATATAATATAATATATAATTATTATTGTCAAATTATATTGTTTCCTCGCGGCCCAGTAGAAAGTGTTTCGAGGCCCGGGACCGGTCTGCCGCCCAGGGACTGGGAACCTCTGGGTTAGATGTAATGATCATGCCTCAAGTGTTCATTTCAACGAATACTCTGGAATCTCTTCTAACTTTGAAGTCTTTCTACCTCACAATAACTATTCCTCCATTCTTCTCCTCCACACCCCTGCCTCCCTTCAGGCCATCAGAAGAAGCTGATGTTGGGAGTGAAGAGACTGAAGGAGCTACAGAGAGGAGAAAGTATCTCTGAGCCTCCTCAGAGCCCCTCTACACCTCCATCTAGCCCGGGTGGCAGCACTGGCTCGGAGCCCCGGAGACAGGTGAAGAAGCAGAGGGACGGTGCCCCCAGCCCACTGGCCAAACCTCGCCCAGGTCTCGCACATTCACAGACCCCCCCACACACTCCACCACAAACTCCCCCACATGCCCGGACCCAGCAGGCCTCCCCCAGGGCTCGGCCGCGTCCCTCCACCCAGATGGCGCCAGCAGATTCGTCAGTACCGCTGCTCCGCCTGCCCAGTGAGGAGGAAGAGCGACGGAGAACTCACAGTCTAATTGGCTCAGAATCAGACTCTAGATACGCCACTGTGTGCCGCAGCAGCTCCACACATACTGCCGCCCCTAATGATGTCACTGTTAACCGCAGCCAATCATCTGTCACGCTCCGTCCCCGTCGGAAAGGTCGGCCCCCAACACCACCCAAACGGTCCTGTTCTTCCATTACTGGGGTTGACGGAGAGGGAGAGGGACAGGTGGAGGGGCTACTAGGGCTGCCAACCTATCGAGAGCGGCGAGCCAGTGACTGCGGCAGCCTGGGATCAGCTTTAAGATCTCAGGACTCAGCGGGCCTGGAGAGATCAGAAGGGGCTTCTGGGAGTGTTCGCAGCCTCGCCGCTATGCTGGAAACATCCATCGTGGGTGGAGCCAAAACCCTGCCGAGGAATCTGGGAGGCAGCACCAACTACCTACAGGTGGGTGTGTGTCTTTTTGTTTGGTTTGGACTACGAGAATCGTGTTTTAAAATGTTTTTTAGCAACATAACAATCATGTGACCTCCAGGTGAGTCCGCCTACACTTCGTCGGCAGGCAGGCGCAGGAGGTCTTGGATCTGAGGATGAGGATGTCTTAAGTCGGCGCAGGACCATCAGTGGACTAGAAGGCCTCCCTAGTGATCAGACTGACCTGTTACCTCGGCAACCAGCCCAGCAACGTCCGGAGCCACGGCCCCGCTCCACCGTAGTCTCCTCAGCATCAGAGATCACAGACGGCACAGCGACGCTCCGAAGGAAGCCACGTCTTCTGCCAACAGACTCTGAAACACCTGCATCTGTGACTACCACTGTCGTTACCATGACAACCGGCTCTGACACCATACGCAGGAGACCACGCACGTCTGAGCATACAGAAAGTGTCATTGAAAGCAATAACCAATCAGACTCTCCCAGCAGTCAAACAGATAGTAGCCGGAAAAACGGAGGCGAACCGCAGCAGAACGGCGGCGTGGTCCTGAGGCGGAGGCCCGTGTCTGAGGTCTCTGATAGGATGGAGACCAACAGAGAGAGCTGTGAGTGGATGGAGGCTAGGAAGTCTCTGAAGCCGCCAGTCTCACCCAAACCATCCACAGTCACCCTGAGGAAGACACAAGCTGACCCCCCAACCCCGACTCGCAGGGTCCCCATACCCGGGCCTGAAAATACTGAGCCGGCACAGAGCCCTGGTGAGATACACACACATACACGTTCACACAAAACTGAAGATTTGGTATTTAATCATTGAGTTTAGCTTCTGTGTCAGAATTGTTTGTCTATATTAATGTACAGTATATATAGTCCTTCAGTAGTCATATCACTTTAAAGCCACTGTGTGTAGATTTTTAATGTGATCACAGCATTAAAGTATTCTGATGGTTTTAATTTTAGTGGAAAAAATAAGCAGTGTTGCCTTTTAGCCCTTTCACATCACGTCCTCGTGTTGAAGCTGTGTTGTTGGGGAGTGGGAATACTGACCTGCATTTCTACCACCTTTTTTAATTCTACCACTAAAAAGCACCAAAGTCAGAAAATTTCAAATTCTACACATAAGGGCTTCTTTTTAGATATTTAATTGGCATTTTGCCTTTCTTTGATAGAAATAGTAGTGATGCAGACAGGAAATGCAGGAGTTGAGGGTGATGACATGCAACAAAGGTCCCCAGCTGTAGTCGAACTGGGGACAATTATATCGTATGCTTCTTAACTACTCGGCTGCCTGATGCCCCCACGTAAGAGCTTTAAAGCGATAATTTGTAACGAGTTTTCTTGATTTTAATAACACCTTGATATGATAAACCAGAGCTGAAATAATAAGTCAATTAGTCAATCGACAGAAAATTCATCTGCAACTATTTTGAGATTAATTGTGAAATATTTTTTTCTAGCAAAAATGCCAAACATTTGATGGTTTCAGCTTCTCAAATGTGAGGATTTGCTGCTTTTCCCTTCTCTGTATTATTTCATTGTAAACTGAATATATTGATATTTTGGACTATTGGTCAGACAAACAAAATATATGAAGACATCACCGAGTAATAAAGAAAGTAATATGCAGATTAGATTAATGTAGATTATGACTATTATATGGCTTGTACCTCTTCTACCTTCTAATATTTATTCCAAAATGCTGTTGTTGCCTCTGTAAATATTAATTACATCACAGAAAGTTAGGCGTAGTTGTATGCCCTGCTATGCATTGTACCTGTATTATATTTAAGACAAACTGTTTGTTTTTAAAGTGCCAGCATGCCGTGGAAAAACAGTGATAAAAGGTAAATAAATGGAATATTTATAACAGATGGTCAGAACATTAACATATAGTATTGTTATCGAGGAGACTCACATGTTGCTATGTTGAGGAACAGTGAGGATATCATTACAAGAAATGCGTGATAATTCAATATTGTCATTTATAGACTTTCAGTGAAACTGTATCGTGTTCTTATTGTGTCATTGTTCTGCACATTTCTGTTGCCAAAATGAATTATTCTGAGTAGTAATCAAAAACTAGAAATGTTAATAATTGAAGGTTTTGTACTGCTAGCGTCACCTGGGCAAAGACTGGGTGGTAAAAGGTTGAGAAAAGTAATAATAAATAATTATCAGAGCTCTCTTAAAGATTATTATATATTAATTATTTATTGGTGAAGTTTTGACCAAAGATGATCTTCATCCAGCACCAATCCCCTACAGGTCTTGTATATGTGTAAGTGACTACTGACAGCATCTCTGTGACTCTCTCTGACCAGAGCCGAAACGTGTCCCTCCTCCTGTCTCCCCGAAACCTCGTGGGCCTCCAACAGCACCAAAACCAGGCAAAGCAATAGTAGCTTCAGCTACCAGCCCAGCTGCAGGCAGCCCCACCCCGGCCCCTAAACCCTCCTCTCCGCTCTCTGCCGCCCCTCTTCCAGCTCCTGACACCCCTTCTGCTCCCTCCCTCTCTCCGGGACTCTCTCTTACTTCCCCTTCTCCGGCCCAGAGTCCCTCCACCCCCTCTCCACACCCTGTCAAACCTCCCCGCTCCTCCATCGGCGGTCTCTCCATCGACCTGCTGGGAGGACGGGAGTTGGAGGAGGAAGAGGAAATGAGGAGAGAGGAAGAGGAGAGGAGGAGAGAGAGGGAGCACAAGAGGCACAAGGAGCAGGAGGAGGAGAAGAAGAGAGCAGAGGAAGAGAATCTGAGAGAAATGGAGGGTCAAGTAGAGGAAGAAGAGCAGGAGGAGGAGGTGCAGCATCGTTTGGAGGAGACCAGTGCCTCCTTGGCTGCAGCTGTGCAGGCCGTAGAACATAAAATCAAAGAGGAGGACGCACAAAATGAGTGAGTATTTATGAAGTTAATCATCTGATTTTAATAATAATAATAAACTTTATTTGGATAGCACCTTTCATACAAGAAATGTAGCTCAAAGTGCTTTACAACAAAGAAGATTACATGCACCGAGTGCTTCACATGAAAGACATAGAATGAACATTAAAACAGGGATAGAATAATGGAAAATACGATGGAAAATAAAAACCCCTTGATAATAATAGTAAAAATAAAGTTAAAAAATAGAATGCATAAAATCACATAAAATACAGCATTTTAAAATACCTCTTTTAGTGCAGAGTTTCCAGCTTGTATCAGGAAAGTCACAGCTAATTAAAGGCTAAAGTGGAGAGATACAGATAGAGATTTTAGCTTGCTTTTTAAAAAATATTTAGTGAGCTGGCTTCCCTGATAAGTAGTGATGTTCCAAAGCTTTGGGGGCATAATTGACAATAATAATAATTTATTTATATAGCATATCTCATGCAAAGATGCAGGCCAAAGTGTTTCACAAGACATATCATATCAATAATACACAACGCAGGCATTAGAGAGAAGAAAGAAAATTTAAAAAAAACAGTTTGATAAATGATACCAGCAACATCAACCCAAATTAAAAGCCAAGTTAAAAAGATAGGTCTTTAATTTATTTTTAAAAATACCAAGGGAGTTTGCTGTCCTGAGATCCGGGGTCCACAGTTTCAGACTACGCAGAATGTACAATTTATATCCAACAACAATCTCTCAGGACAACTTGTTGGCATCCAAGATGATGATGAGAGAATCAGAGCATAAATTAGCTTTTCCTCACACAATGTAGAGCTGCAAAGTGAGAGGACTTGGTTCAGGCGTCAAGGTTTATAAAGTCCCATCCATCTTCTGCATGGACAATGTTTTGGGGACTGGCAGCTGGAACTCTTCCTAGGCTTGGATGAACAAGATGCTGTCCTGTGCACAGAAAATCTTAAAGGCAGAATAAGTAGGATTTTCCTAAAAAAAGAATGTACAGACTCATACAAAATAATCCCTCTCAATCATCACTGATGACCCACTAGAAGTGTGTGGCGGTGTCTGTATCTGCCGAGATCTGGCTGCATTTTCTTAGTTTCTTATTAGTTTGCTGTGTTCGTGACATTTCTGGGCGTCAACCTTTGGGCAGTGGTGTGTAGCCCCCAGCCAATAACATTTTAGGGAATATGCTTACTCACTTTCTTTGCGAGAGGGAGGTGAGAAGATCGATACCACTCACAATCTCTATGCATCAAGTATGGAGCTGGAGTCAGGACATGATTAGCCTAGCTTAGCATAATGACTGAAAGCAGGGGATAGATTGGCTATCTCCAAAGTTAACTACCAACACCTGTAAAGCTCACTAATTAACATGTTGTATCCTAAATCAATGCATTGCCCATATTTGCACTCGAGCATGTATAAAATTGTATTGTATAGTCTGCCTTACAATTGTGACATACAGTATGTACATTTAAAAGTTTTACATATACTAATATTCAATTATTTTAGAATTTCTATCCTTTATATTTATTTTTTCTAAATCTTAATTTCACACTGTCTATTAGCAAGACTGTGTGCGTATGCCACACTGCATTAACATAATGCACAGTCCCATACTGTAATTATTTCTTGGGGAATTACGGCTGGATTCAGTGACTATGGCAAGAGACCTTTACCAAAACCTGTGCTCACCAATCATATCTGGCAAAAAAATTCTTATCTCGCTCTCAGAAAGAAAACAAATAGAGGGCGCCCCGGTAGCTTACCTGGTAGAGTGCGCGCACCATGTACTAAGGCTGAGTCATTACTGCAGCAGCTCGGGTTCGATTCCAGCCTGGCGCCCTTTGCTGCACGTCATCCTGTCTCTCTTCAGCTGTCCCTATCTAATAAAGCTGAAAAAATAGTCTTAAAGAAAGCAAATAAGCGTATTTCCTAAAATGTTGAACTATGTTTCTCCCAAGAAACATTAAATCACTGAGTTTAAAGCCAGCTGAAGCCAAAGTTTACACTTTGTAGAAACCTGATAAAACATTCAGCTTTTTAAATCACTTTCATTCACTTTTTAATTCTGGGTCAGTGTTTTGGGTGTTTTGTCCCCATTTGCAACAATAAACTGTTCTCAATTTGCCACAGCTCTGATTCGTTCCTTTACCATAGCAACGGTTGCTAAGGCTGATGTGTACTGTAGAAGTTAAGAGCCTTACATCAAAACAAACAGATGGAAACAAGGTTGGAGTATTTATAACCGGTTGCCATGATATAAATTTAAAGTTACCGTAGTAACCAAGGGTTTACAGCAAGTGCGTTTTAATGCTACAGCAAACACTGAGCAGCTACTTTCTCAGAAATACAACAGAAGAGGAACTGGTGTATCTGTGTACAGCACAACCAAACAAATACAAAGCATTTCCTGTAGTAGTAGGACTTGTTTTATTTGCATTAGCAGTGACTTAAAACAGCTCTGACACGGTGTAAACAGTAAGCAGTGAAGCTGTTATACATAAAATCAAATTGCAGTGGATTGCATGCTGTGAATCCCTCGTACTAAGGTAGGCAATCTGATTCCAGCGTGGAAATGGCGGACTGCGCCACTACCAATAAAAACTACTACTACTATAGAGATAATTACTGAATGTAAATACAGTTAAAGGCTATTGCAGAAAAAATGCTGGCCATAAATATTATCAAAAATGGGGTTTGAGTTCATGAAAAGTTTAAGGATCATAACTTTAAAGTGGCTATAATCTATATTTTTATCATGACAATATATCAGATGACAGTGTGACAATGAGAAAGGTGTTGCTCATAGTGATGAACCTACAGAGAGTTATCACCCAAATCTGCATCTCCTCTCGGCTTTATGGAGATTTAGAGCGAGTTTCAGCTCATTGTTTAGATACAACCTTTCTATGGTGGTTCACTCTCACCACTCTCACAGTAGAGGGCAGCTGTTTTCAGTGAAAACGCTCTAAACACCCTCTGTACACTACCTGCTCAGCAGCAAACGGCAGACAGACTCAGTTAGCGACTAGCTGGTGAACATAGCGGAGCATTTCCAGATATTTCCCTCAGGAGTTCATGGACACTGTAACAGAGGTAAAAGGAGAGTGAATATTGGACTTATATTACCCACGACTCTAAATGCTCAGTAACTGCTGGATGTGTAAATAAGCAACTGTTTGCTAACAAGTTCATCATATCAACTTAAAGGGTGATGATGTCAATGTTGTGTTCACAACCTGTTTCTATTGCCCCCAAAAAAACAGTGTATTGCAGGTTTAATGTATAAAGTTATCCAGGAGATTCCTGTGTATTTATGTTGAGGAATGTTGCAGTTATCCTTAAAAGAGAAATTCAAAATGCTAATTTACAATGTAGAAAAATACCAGTTCACACCCTCCCCTTCACATCTCTGATCACATCTCTGTGCTGCCTCATTATCAGCTAAACTCTTCCTTTTTTACTATCCAACTCCCAGCTCTCTTTCCAACAAGAAGACAACAGTCTCCATCTTGGACGACATCGGCAGCATGTTTGACGACTTGGCAGACCAACTGGATGCAATGCTCGACTGATCTCCTGCCCACGCCTCATTTCCAAGAAGCGCTTTCCCTCTCCCCCATCATGTGTAGGTGTAGCAAGAAAACTCTCCCAAGGCTCGATGCTGGCGCTCTTAGAGTGTGTGTGCGTGTGTGTGTGTCCCTCCTGCGTGAGCGCTTCTTATGCAGCCTTGTACAGTATACTGAGGAGGGAGTCCTCCTCGTCTGGTGCGGTAGCTCTAGTACGCCTCCCGATGCGAGGAGGCCGCTCCCACACAACCTCTGACCTCTGCAGCCCAGCGAGTCACCGCCGCCCAGCCTCAGACAGCTGCGTGGATCGAGAAGCACAATAATTTTCCTCATCCTTTTATCTCTACAGACTCTGGCTAGGACAGAGACATTAACTCAGACAGACAGGAAGACAGACAGATAAGCATATTGCTTGCAAAAAATAAGCACATAAACTGACTGACAGACAGGCAGATAGACATCTAGATAGATAGAGAAGATGCATACAGATGAGATACTGGAGAGAATTTTTAAAAGCACGTGGAAAGACAGGCCGCTTTCTGAGTCTGTCTCACTCCTGCGATGTCAAAAGGATGCATTTTTCCAGATGAATCGTAGCCTCTATTTCTCTTCTGTATGAGTGGAGGATTGTGGTTAGCCAGACTTCCTGACCTGTATGTTGTCTCTCTTCATGTTGTCGTTGTTGCTGTTGTTGTTATTGTTGCCGTTGTTGTCGTTACGAGTGTGTGTAGTCCCCTTGCTGATGCTCATGTCAATGTCCTCCCACTCGTACAGTAGTTATTCTAATGATCAGAACGACGATATAGATGTGTGTCCATGAATTTTGAGACACTAACACACACACACACACACACAAATGCACATTACATTGGTTGTAATCTCGCTGGCTTTGTTGGTGTTTAGCTCCATCAATGGAGGTTTGCTTGGAAGTGAATCTACACGTATACATACGCACATTTACATGCAAAGACACATATATACAAGCACACTCATGCGGTGTAACCCTTTGTCCTGCTGCAGTGAACAGTGTTTTTAAAAGATAATCCTATATTTCAATGCTTTATATAGTACATACCAGTATACATACATAGAGTTTATAATATACCTGGGTATTTGAGCTGTTAGAGCTCTCTCTAGTGTTGGTTAGTGAAACTGCCTCTAATCTGCCCACCTTCCATCTTGTCTCCCCCCCTTTTTATCTTCTCTGTGTCCCTTTTGTTAACTCTGCATCTCTCTGTGCCTTGGTAGTGTTCTTTCATATATTCAAAATATTTTTTTTTTGGTATTTTTTCTTGTTTTCCACTCATAAAATGTTTAATGTTTTTTCTGGTTTCTGATAAACCCTCCCTCCTGGTGTGTGTGTATGATGTCAAAAGTAGATAATAGGTTGATTTGTGAGTCCTATATGATCCTTAAAATCTCCCTGTCTGCAGTCCTCCTGTAACCATTGAGAAGCCTTGTACGAGCCCATATAAGCCCCCCTGTAAGCTGTAATAAATTGGCTCTGCTCCTCCTCGGCTCCCCAGTTTTCAGTGGTCCCCCATGTAGGCCAGACAGTGGATCAACCACCTGTGTTCATCCCAATGAAGAGTCCACTTGTATTTTTATGCTCTTTGAAAACAAAGATATATTTGAGAGACAGATGCTCTATTCTATGTGAATAATAATAATGATGATAATTATAGACATTGAATTGAGGTGAGCTGATTGAGCCTGTACATTTATGGTTGAGTTCTGGATGTGTTGTGACGGCTGTTGTGCCATGGTTGGGTTTAGGTTGTGTTTCTGCTGTGACGATGCATTCCTGTACAGCTGTGATCAGAATAAATGTATAAATTAAACCTTACATGACTCTTTAAGCGTGGTTCTTTTTAAATCTCATTTGCTGAGGAATTGTCAGAAACTATTTGGGGGGGGGGACTACTAACTCTTCCTCTTCAGCAACCCCAGTTTTAGATGAATGACACTCTTAGCCCCCACACTTCTGGGAAGGCTTTCCACAACATTTAGGAATTTTAAATCCTCAGAAAATTGTATAGGGTTTGGTTGTTGGAGGGTCTCTGCTGGGGGACTTTGGACTCAGGACCTCAGTATCTCTAAAATCACCTTTGTCTCAAATATCATTGTAGCACTAAGATTTGCCTTAATTGGAACTAGAGGGCCTAATCCAAATCACAAGTATGTGGACAGGGGTGTCCACTTATGTTTTACCATTATGCACCAGTATTAACTGGATGAAATGCAAATAATAATTATAGTATGTGATGCAAAAATAAAGCACTTTGGGTTTATTTAGAAAGTGTCATCATAATATTGCATATCCAGTAAACTTTTTACAATATTCTGCAGCACTCGAGTTAACAAAGTTAACGCCTACAAGTATATACAACACATAACAAATCACTGGTAAAACATCTTTGTCATAACTCTCTGATAAACAAAGTTCAGAAATTTTTCATGAAATATGTAGGCCTACTTACAAATAAGGCAATAGGCCAACATGTACATAGACTGTTGTTTTACCCCCCAAATATTGCTAATAATACCAGACCCATCCAGATTTGAGAACTGACTGATTGCACCATATCACCGACCATACACTTTGTTTACCCAGTGATATATTGGATTGAGTGTTTTCAGTAAGGGGTTTATAAATGGAGCTTTTCAAATAGTTGTTTATAATGTGTGTCAGCAGAGACAACATGTAAAAGGGCTGCCTGCATTTATTAGCAATGGTCCTCTCAAATGTGAGAAAATTCAATGCACATGAAGCTGATTTGGCTGAAGTAAAACAAAGACTGGGTCTTTTCACTGCAGTTGTACATTTGGGTTCAGGGTTTCATCCAGATAAGTAATCTGCTTCTTGGGACAGTTCAAACTCTTAAGGTTCATAAAAGTGTTAAAACGATACTGGAATTTTCTGTTGTTCGCTTTCTAAGCAAATTTGGTACCTATTACTGTACAGGTTTGAAAATAAATCAAACATCTCCCAATTTTAACCAACATAAAATGACTCTTGTTTCGTTAGCATCCAAAAACTACAACTCCCATAAGGCTTTGACACAGCTCTTGCATCTAAGACTCATGGGAGATGTTGTTGTTCAATGCTAACAAAATCATCGTTTTGTTTTATCTTTGTTAAAATGACTACTTGTCCAGATAGTATTGTACAGTACAATAATGGGGGCCGATAAGAATATAATATAAAAAGAAAATCCCACAATCCCTTTTCAGAAAGTCCGATAAACGAAGCTAGCTGGCTTTGTAGCTAGCGAACTAGCTAGCTAGCCCACAAGGGGGAGGAGCTTCGGCATTCCGTTGGACGGAAGCTGTTTTTATTAAACTCCTCTGGCGCGTTAGTTCTCCACTGGCAGCATGGCAGGAGAGATGAACCCTCACTACCTCTTCGAGTGTTTTCTCCAAATTTTACCCCATGGTAGTAAAGATGACTCGAGCGAGTCCGTTTTTCTGAAAGAAGACTAACTGGTCACCAGAGAGAAGTCAAACAAGTGAGTATTGACTATATATCGTGACATTGTATTCTAATTTACCATGTTGGTCTTCACACCGACACGTGGCTGTTCTGCAAGGGCCAGAGCTACCAGACCAAACTGATCAACACGTGGAGTTTCCACCTCTGGAACAGTAAACTGTGATTTGAAATAGTAACCATGTATATTTTTAATAAGTAACTTTAATCTTACATTGATCCACAAAACAAGTCTTTGCTAGGTTGCTATTCACATTTCCAGCCCTTAGTTTAATTTCTCTTACATAAAAATGTGTTTTATTCAGCGTTACCTAAAAATGTTTTGTCTAAATAGCCTGCAGTTATGTTTGAACATGGGAGTTTATTCTTGACCTTTGGGAACAGTAACTTTTATAAGTAGAAGCTCAGAGGTCACCCTAATCACACTTAAAAGCATGTGTTTAATATGCAAGTTGTGTGGCAATTAAATATTGAACTGGCTAACAACTGCTGCAGCTGAAATCTATTCGTGAGCCATGCTTTTTCTCTTTTCAGTAAGTCACATGGAGGCATGCTGGATCGGCACCTGGATGAGGGTTGAGACGAAGAATCTGCAAATGACTTACTTCGAAGGCCGCTCTCACTGGATAATCGCAAGTGTGAGTTCATCTGCATCATAAACAACTGCAATGTGAATAAATACAGAATATGATGGTATGCCTAAATATGCTTCCTGGGGAATTTTAACTCATCTGAGGCTCTGTTATTTAAAATGTCAAAGCAGTCTTCACTGGGCCTAAAATCATTATGTTTAGATCCTTTTTATTGATGTTTTTATCCACTTTCCCGTTACAGTTTAAGCTGGAGCAGCTGAGACTGAGGGATGGATGGTGCTGTGTTTTTGCAGACTGAAGACCCGGGAGCTGTCTGAATTCAGTCCCTCAACGATGAGAGCTGAGATTAAAGTTGAATGCCCCCTCCCAGGTGTGAGAGCCAGTGAGTTCATATTTTACCATTTTCACATTTTTCAGCCAGTGATGACAAACTAAAATAAACTTTTCTGACACCTACTATGAGAGCTGAACTCCAGCTCCTGATTCTAACTTTGTTCTGAGGCTCCATTATTAGTGTATTAGTGTAGTCTTCACATCAAAATTGTCACTTTTCGATACCTATTTATTTTTTTATGTCCCCTTTTCTCTTACAGTTGAGACGGTTACTGGTAAGACTGAGAACGGACTCTGGATCTGAGAGCTGGTGAGTCTTTGCAGTATGCTGGCATTTGAATAACTTGTAGCCGGTGATGACAAATCAAATAACTTTTCTGACACCTACTATGAGAGCTGAACTCCAGCTCCTGATTCTAACTTTATTCTGAGGCTCCTACAGTAAATGTATATACACACGATGCAAGTTTATGTGAATTAAAACTGAACTGCTTCTCTCTCACAGGGCGATTCATGACTCAACAAAGGGGAAAGTAACTGTACACGATCGTGCTGACGACTGACAGCTGGTGATGTAGTTTTATTTTAAAGGTAAGTGTGTGTGTGTAGGTTGCACATGTGTGGTACAGCCAATGATGACAAAACATTTTCTGACACCTCGTATGAGAGCTGCTTGCTCCTGATTCTAACTTTTATCTGAGGCTACAAAGGATCATATTTGTTTGTCTGTCAGATTATTCTACTCTAATCTGCATTTGTCTCTTTCAGGTGCCCGAACACGTATCAAAATGTCATCACCGGCCAGAAAACTGCTGCCGTCGATCTTAAAGAACAAACCTGAATGGAGAAACTACAATTTCTAATATTTACTGAAGAACAAAATAATGGTATTTGATACATTTTGAAGCTACTGCATCAAACTGTCACCTTGCTTTTTTTTTGTGAATAAACCGTACCTGAGTTGCAAATGTTTTCTGAATGGTCTGTTGTAATGGTACTGGGAACCCGTGGTACCATTTGTGTCCAATAGTATTAAAATACCAACCGTAATGTGACTGATTGAAGGCAGTTTGGTTGCCAGAAAAGACTTTATGGTCCAGGTGGCATTTTTATATATAGGCTTGTAGTTAATATTCTGTTACAGGGACACACCAGAAATAGACGTGTTCCTCGCCAATTTAGATGTGCGATCACAGCTTGAGAGTCTGCAATTTTGTATATTCACATGCTACATACAGTGGTGTGAAAAAGTGTTTACCCCTTCCTGATTTCTTATTTTTTTGCATGTTTGTCACACTTAAATGTTTCAGATCATCACACAAATTTAGATGTTAGTCAAAGATAACACAAGTAAACACAATATGCAGTTTTTAAATGAAGGTTGTTGTTATTATTAAGGGAAAACAAAATCTACACGGCCCTGTGTGAAATAGTGATTGCCCCCTAAACCTAATAACTGGTTGGGCCATCCTTAGCAGCAACAACTGCAATCAAGCGTTTGCAATAACTTGCAATGAGTTTTTTACAGTGCTGTGGAGGAATTTTTGGCCCACTCATCTTTGCAGAATTTATTTTCCTCTAATGGTAAATGGACTGTACTTATATTGCGCCTTTCTAGTCTTTCTCACTACTCAAAGCGCTTCAACTACATATCACATTCACACAGCAGTGGCAGAACTGCTCATCAACAACTTCATTTAAAAACTGCATTTTGTGTTTACTTGTTATCTTCGACTAATATTTAAATTTGTTTGATCTTAAACATTTAAGTGTGAATGGGGCAAACACTGTTTCACACCACTGTAACTGAAGAGTCAAAGAGGAATTTGTTTCTCAAAAGGTAATAATTGTAATTAGAGAGCTGTTTTCCAGCTCTGTTCTGTTGTAAAACGTTTAATAGTGTTTTAGGTCAACAACTTCAATCCAGCTGTATTATTAGCTCCTATTATAAAATACTGGCCAATCAGTTTGAGGGAATAGCAGGTTCCAATCTTGTACTTTGACCCTTTTGTTGACCTTTGAATTGGGGTTGAAAGCAGCTTGGATTTACAGAATTACACCAAAACTGCATTTAAATTTTAGATGGACCTGAGACAATCAGACACACGTTATCGTTTATACAGCTGAGTACCAAAGCAGATGCAAGGCTAATGTTGGAACCCAAGATAAAAGATGATAAATCTGATACAAGTTTTGTCCCAAACTCAGATTTTTCTTGTGACTTATTGGGCTGAGAAATAAAGAAAATGTCATCTAGAAAGCAAAACCATATGAACCGCAGTATCATGGTGGTGCTTTTGGGTCTTTAACCTCACATTTCTCATTTTACTGCCTCTGGAGAATCGTTAACACAGAAACCGACATTGAGTCCCGGCCTGTTTTCCCCTTGGAGCGCGGCCTCATTTGCGTGTTTCCTGCCTCTGCTCAGCGCGTGTCCGGATTTCCATACAGGTGTGTCCTCGGCTCCAGCCCTCGTTTGACTGTCAAACCAGGCGGCGCGGCTCCATTTCTCCGCCCTGCGCATCCCGCATCCAGTCGCTACCAGAGAGGAGCGCAGGGGAGTGCCCTGCGCCGCGGACAGCCTCCTCCCTCCTCTTCCTCCTGCACTGAAGCCGGACTCCTCTGTCAGGGAAACTCCACCGACTCTCAGCTGTTGTTGTCGCTGTCAAAGCCCCGTCTGCATCCTCCACCAGCCGGCTGCATACAAAATCGACCAGCGGTCCTCTCCGGTAGGCCTGACGGTAAGAGCGTTTGTTTGTGCGGGGTTTTTTATTCGCTTCCATCCACGTATGATCACGATACATCTGCGTTTGAACTGCTGTTTTGATGTTTTAGCTACACAGCGACTATATATATTCGCTTTATCCTCCTACACGCTGAGGTTTATGTCAAAAGATTTAATTTACTGTAAATTTGCGATCAGCAGCCTGAAATATCCCTGATTGCTGAGTGATGGAGACTGATGTCACTAACACATTTGGAGAATATTATAATTAAATGATGAAGGCCTTTTCGCGGAACAGCTGGCTCCACCAGGATGGATGCTGGTGGAAGAAACAGGCACCGGGCAGCCGACTTGCTTAGATCCATTAAAATGATGAAGAAGATGAGGGAGGAGGAGGGGGAGAGACAGTTTCCAATAGGGAGTAGCACTAAACTGATCCATGGTCGGCCTGAACTCTCATCTAGGCCCTCTCTCTCCCCCTCTCTCTCTCTCTCTCTCTCTCCTGCTGTAATGTGGCCTGTGGCAGGGTGGGGCAGAATTTACAATAAATAGAGATAAAAGACACCAAACACAGCCGGTGAACTGTGTTGGATTACTCAAAGGTTGTTGTTTTTTTAAGAGCCAGAAGTGCCTTTCCTCAAGTACTGTACTTAAGTTGGGTACAAATACCTTAAAATTGTGTATTTTGATATGGTGCAACTTTACAGTTTTACTCCACTACATTCTGACAGTTACTAGTTACTCTGCAAATATACAGTAAGTATACACTCAGTTGCCAGTTTATTGGGTGCACCTGACTAACTAATGCAGTCTAATACAACAGTCCTGCAATAAATCCTCCTTCGTGAAGGTTATAATGTTCAGTTTCTGTTGAAAGTGTTTTAGAGATGTTGATTCAACACTATGATCATGTTAGAGGATGCAGTTTGTGGTGCTGTTTTGCAGTTACAGAGAGGTGATTGTGTTGTTTAGCCTGCCCTCATTGATATAAATGTGGCAAAATGATAGCAACACCTGTCAGAATAATGCAATATAACCTTCATGAAGGTAAGATTTATTGCAGCACTGTTGTATTAGACTGCATTAGTTTCAGCTCGGTGTACCTAACGAACTGGAAACTGAGCGTATATAGTATATATGTATATATAAATTCTTTACATATGAAACATATTATAATCTCTTGAAATAGTTTTTATCTATAGCAATGAAGCCTAACAAAAGTACAAAAAAAGCTCCAAAGGGACCAGCTACAACCTGTGCAATCCTACTGTATAAGATCGTAACACATCAATAGTTACACTGGTTCTTTTCAATGAGTACTTTTACTTTAGATACTTAAGAACATTTTCCTGCTCAACACTTATGTACTTTTACTTTATTAAAATTTTAAATGACTTAAAAGAATATCACTTACTTTTCTTTAGTCAACAAATCCCATGAAAAGACTAAAACAATGAATTGATCCTATGAATAAGTATTGTTTGTGTAGCCAAAGTCTGATACACTGTGGCTTATTACTCTGTGCCATAGAGCTCCACTGTTGTCAAAAAAACTATTACAAGACAGCTTTCTGGTGCTGAAAATACTCACTAGAGCACCAAATGTGGATTAATCCGCCATTGAAAATAGTCCCCAAATAAATGGACTATTTATTACTGTTTGAATAACGTTTGCTAAAAGCTGCAGTGCCCTGCTATGGGAATACTGAGCCCTTTTTCTTTAAATTAAACTCTACATTTGTGACCTGATTTTACAGATTTACGTCTTCAGTAGGAACCAACGGGCTTGGTGCCACAGACAGAGTAGGGAAGTGGGAAAGTACTGAGAGACAGACTATTAAACATATTGTTGGTCTTTTTATGGGATTTGCTGGCAATAAGAAAAGTTTTCTCTTTTAAATTACACTTTGTGCGCAACCAGAGTCCTTCTACATTCAGGTATTTCTACTTTTACTTAAGTTAAAGGTTCAACAACTTTTTCCATCACAGTTAAACTATTACAGTTTCAAAGAAGCCAGGGTAGAAACAAATAAGTTTACTAACGTAGTTACGACTGCTTTTTCTGTAAACTATTCACAGCAAGTTACATGTGGTCTCAATTAATGGATCAACATGGCATTTTGACAGTAACTACCAGTTCAGTGAAGCTCTCTGAAGTGGTGACCATCTGGTCTTTATAAGGTTTTCTCAGTTATGGTCATAAATCTATCAGAACAGAGCAGTGGTTCCCACGAAGGGGTCAGAAAATGTATCTGAGGGGTCACAAGATGACCTAACAGAGGAAAACAAAACATATTTCTGCTTCACAAAGTCACAGAAATAAGCATTTTTCAGAGTACCTTTCCTCTAATCTGCTTTTACTTTTACTTTTTAAAGGCTATTATTATTATTATTATTATTATTATTATTACAGAATTCAAATAAAGTGAAGACAAACACTATTTGCTTGAACTGGTCACAACCAGTAGAATTGCTTCGTTTAAAGAAGTCACAAACCAAAAAGGTTGGGAACCACTGAAATAGAGTGACATCCTGATTGTGCAATAAAAACGCAAAATTGCAGTTTATTCTGCTCTATTCTCATCTTTCCAAAAGTAAAACAGATGTCTACTCAAGTGAAAGCATAATTCAATACACAGTAGAATGCACTAATAAAAGACTTTACTCCAGCTGGACTTGACCGCAGAACTGAATGTCTCTTTTACAACAAAACATTTGATTCTGATTTTTTTTTTTTTTTTCACCTAAGTTTTGATGTGACATCTCTGAAGCTCGAGTAGATTAAGAGTTCAGACACACAATCTGAAGTGTGTTTTTCTCTTGTGTGTGAACAGCAGAAGCATCATGGAGGAGTTAGACGTTCCACAGATGAGGAGAGAAGTAGAAAGCCTTCAGTATCAGCTGGCAATCAACAGAGAGAAATCCTCCATCACTGTCACCGAGTGAGTGTGTACTGTCCACACACACACACAGAGACACACACAGAGACACACACACCAGCTCTCTTAAGTATCGAGTATCAGATTCTTGCTGACGGTGTGTGTTTTTGTTTTTTTTTGCAGGCTGGTGAAGTGGATTGAGGGTTGTGTTTGTGAAGATCCATTTCTGAACCCTGAGCTGATGAGAGCCAACCCCTGGGTGGAGAAGGGCAAGTGTGTGATCCTCTAATGGTCACACACACACGCACACACACACACACACAACCACGGATGCATAAACAAAATAATCATGCACTCCCACACACTCCCTCACGCTGCACTAACTCACTCACTCTGTGTCTCTCTCCCTCTCACACACACATTATTGCTATTATCATGTTTATTTATTGGGAGACTCCTGAATGCTTTTAATTTATGTTAAGATTACAGTGTGTGTGTGTGAGTGTACAGCACTGAGTAGCTTTCTAGAGGTTTGTTTTGATGGACTGCTGAGAAATGTTCAACAACACGTTTTTATTGGCTCTTTACACTGTCAATCAAAATAAAGACTGTTTTGAATTTAACAGCTGGATTTTTGGATTTATTCAGATGCTTATATTTAACACAGGACAAAGAAATACAGCTGAGAATGACGCAGGTGTGTGTGTGTGTGTGTGTGTGTGTGTGTTTTCGGGGTTACAGTAGTTCTCTGATGTAGACATTTCGTCTGACAGCGTTGGACATGCCCTCGTTGAAGCGGAACCACACGTCGCTGTTGCCCACTGCCGTTCCCATAGAAAGAACCGCACACTTCTCACCTACAGAAACAGGAAAAGAGAAATAATTTTTTTTACACACTACAGGGAAAATCGAAAGAAGAGAGAGGACCCACTAGTTCTCATGACAAGTGCTCAAAATATGAGTCACTTAATCTAAAAGTAAATTGATAGGAAAGTAATTGAAAACTGCAACTAATAAGTATTTTGATAAATCAGCATGAACATGAAATAACAGTTTTCTGAAGCCCAATGTCATGTCTTCTTGTTTTATCTAAACCCCAAAGATATTTAGTTTATTATCACAGAAGAGTAAGAAAACCAGAAAATATTCACATTTTAGAATCTGGAACCAACTGAGTTTCTTAGTTTAAAGCATGACTTAAACCCATTATCAAAATTGTTACTGATTCATTTGATCAACTAATTGATTCGGCTCTAGTTTAATAATTCAAAGTGATAAAATAAATTACTTCTCCAACGTGAGGAGCTCTCTCGTGATTAGAAAACCTGAATACCGTTGGGTTTTTTTCCACTGTTCAGACAAGACATCAGCTTAGGCTGTGGGAACTGTCATGAAAAAGAAAACCCGTTGTCTGACATTTTATAGACTAAACGGTTAATTGAAAAATTAATAATGAAAATAATCATTAGCTGGAGCCCTACTTATAACACAAATTCTCCTTTCTGTATTCACATAGCCATGAGAGTGTGCGTGACATTAGTTTAGTCATTTTGACCACATGTACTGTGCACATGAACTACACATATATATATAATATATATATGAAAATGTCTGCGTCTACAGCAAGTGTGCGTCCACTCATCCCTGAGTATATCAGGGACTTCACTCCAAATCATTGCATAATAGAAAGTGATGTCTGATCATCTCCACAACCACAGTGTCACTCAAACTGAGGTTCTACAAAATGGTGGCAGCGTCACGTTTCACAAAAGATTGCCACTTGAAAATTGCAGATACATTTCTACAGGTCTCTCACATGCTCGCGCACGTGTGGAGTTAATGAAACGCGTCAAAATTAACAGGAGAAAATGATCTCATGTTGTAAATTTAGTGAAACTCCAGGTAATCAACAAGGTAATCGGGACGCAGGATTTAAACCTGTGACTGTTTTGGTCTGGGGGACCCTGTCGTTGTTCCTGCTTTGACCTAAAAACAGCCACAGCTCTGCGTTTCCTCCCTGATTACTGCCACGACCACTGAGTGCTGAACCGGAGCCTATGTTACCAACTGAATAAAAACGTACAGGTGTTTGTGCAAAGCATGTTTTGAATCAAAATTACAGTTATCATCTACCTGCACACCAACTTTGACTCAACTGGACTTTTGGAGATTTTAAATAACAAAGGCCTTTCACAGAATATTTCACTTTTTTTCCTCCACGTTGAGAGGAACAAGTTTTACACTTTATGTTCATGCAGTAAATGGATATTATAAGAAGTCACAGAGGAACAGTAATATGCTGTATGCAAAGTGAAAACACTGTTTTGAAAAACAATCATCCCAGGTGGCCATGTTGGAGGACAGATCACAAACAACTTCTCAGTTCTGTTGTTTATGCAAATGTTCTATTTCTGGTGTGGAACTGCGATGCATTTGAACACAGCAGTCATGTTTGTTTCCAAAGACACAAAGATACTGGGAGGTCAAACCACAGTAACTACTCTCCAAACTTTTATTAGGTTTCTGGAGCTACAATGACTAATAGGACTTTTAAAGAAATGTTAAAAAAATAAACAACTTAAGCAGTATTATACATTTATATATATAAAATATGAAAATTGTTTATTGTCCAAATATAATATAAGAAGGAGGCTGTCAACTCTTTTATGTTGCTTATAGAAATATGATATTACCAACATTATGGTGGGAAAATGCAGGTGGCAGTGCTGTTGACGGTCCAGATCTCCAGCCTGCAGTCTGCCACAGGGGCTCTTAATTAGAAGCTTTACATAACACACATCAGTAATCTGGTGTGTTTGGACCTGATGTGCCTTGAGGCATTTTTCCATAAACAGCCTGTGTTCTTAAAAGGTTTGGAAAAAATTAAGCTACACTAAAGTCACACAGTACCTGTGTCTGAGGACGACTGCGGTCTCTGAGGTTTGGGGGCAACAGCTCGACCAAAGAAATCCACCTCCGGCTGCAGAACACACAAACACAGAGTGACAAGGAGGATGAAGTTAGTCAGAAAGTTTCTGAAACACTGTCCTCAACAACGAGGTCAATACCATTGAACAATCACATGAATGCAGACGCACACACCACCTCTCATTAGCCTAATTTCCCAGTTCCATTAGGGACTGTAACCCAGTGGCTTCACATTATCCTCATTTCTGCCCTCTAGAGGTTCACTCTGTCTGTCACTCTATTACTGAACTATTATAAATCCGCAGCTCACACGGTGAGGCTCTGATGTTCAGTGCAAACAGATGCTGGCTGGTTCCCTCTGGCTCCACCTACAGGCATCAACTAACACATTCAACTGTGGGAAGCTCAAATACTGGTAGAAAGAGTGTGCTACTTCCCCAATAAATTAGATGTTCAAATAACCAAAGAAACACCACAAAAGGCCAGATCTTTGTCAATTATCCAACGAAAACTAGACGCATAAATGGCCAGCCTCTGTAGATTCATCTTTTAGTAACTTGCAAAAAAAGCAGGAGCACTTAAGACTGAAAACTGTTTTGAGCTTTTTCTACCTAAAGTTTATCAAGACATCTTGAACAGCAGAGCACAACTCCCCTGCAGGTTTGAGCGTAAAAGCTACACAATGGACTGCTACTCATCTAGTAGTAAGGTGGTTCCCAAACGTTTTTAATCCAAGGTACCCCTTCATAGTGATTTTTCATGGTCGCCCTCCATGCCGACTAATATCCGTGTGGGTGTCATTTTTAGCTGAAAACTATGCACGCGTATACATGTTGTATCTGTTATAAGAATTTATTTTAACGACATAACAATTCAAATAAGATTAATGTGACATATATGAACTAACATCAGTATTAAGTGACATAATGCAGGCCTCTGAAAAGAAAGAAATCTGCAGTTTTAGGCTATTTTTCTGCGTGGATTTACAGATAAATATTTAACTTAAAATCAACAATCTGTAAAAAAAAAAAAAAAAAAAAACAAGTGTGCTGATTAGTTAAACACTGTGTTGAGGGTTGAGATGTATCAGCGTTTCTTTGAGCTCTATCCGCAGTGACAAATCTTAGCCAATATTTCTGACTGCTGTGTACCTGGAAGTCTCACCTGCTTGAAAGCATGTTATGTTACTATGAAAACCAGCAACTGTGAGCCGTCATGTCACTGATCTTCCCTGCAGCATAACTGTACATTTAACAAGGTTTTTATCGTGGTGATTTAAATTTTTATTTCTTTTATTTCTGGCGCTTTGATGTTTGAAAACATAAGTTAAAAAAATGTAGTTCACGTAAATGTTGCCTTGTTTTTTTTTTTTTAATGTGGAGAAACATTATTAAAAATGTACAATAAAAAAAAGGATACCCCTGGGCTGCCTTAAGGACGAGCCAAGGGTGCCGTGACACATACTTTGGAAAACACCAAAAACAAACTCCGCACATACATCAGTCTGCACAGTGAAGCTCAAACATCCAAGTGAAGTTATTATAAGAAAAACACATTTTTGACTGGAAAATGACTCTTAACAAACAAGTGCATTCAGTCAGGATAAGTTGTCAAAATGAAAGAATAAATTGATAAAGTAAACGGCCGGGTTGCGGCCCAGTGTTTGAGAATCGCACCCTAATGGAGGCTTTGTGTCAGAATTGGTTGGATGAAGATAGTGCTAACCTTTCCAGTAAGTCAGTTCGTGTTGCTGCCTCTCTTTCATATTAAGCTCATCATTGGCCACAGGTAGGTGTGTACTTGTATTAATCATCTTGTGGGGACAAAACTCTGTTCACACAGTCACATTATAATAAATGGATAAAAAGCTTGTCCCAACAAGGCAAACCATCAAATGTTATTAAGATTTGTTTTTTTGTTTACGGTTAGGGTTGGGATTAGGTATGTACTGGTCGTGGTTTAAGTTAGGGTGCATCTCCAGGGAACCAATGTAAGTCGATGTAATGTCCTCCTAAGAGACAAAAACGTGTGTGTGTGTGTGTGTGTGTCTCACCCTGGTCTCCACTGTGGTCTGTTTGACAATGTTCTCCAGCCTCTGCTGATGGTTCCTGGTTGGTTTAGGACCAGCGCTCTTTTTTTCTTCCTCTTTCTGCATCACACAGACACAGCGGATTATAAATACATTAGATTATTAACATACACATGGTGACTTGAGTGTCTACAGGCGGCACTGTATAGAATAAACCCACAATCTTTTGGGAAGAACATGGTATGTATTTATGTATTTGAAGTCTCACCACTGCAGGGTTTCGCTGCAGCATCAGTTGCTCGGCTCTCCTCATCTTCTCTTGCTCCATCTCTCTGCTGATGGTTTGTTTGGCCTGATACGTCAGCTGACGGCGCGGCGGCAGGCCTGGAAACCTCACTACCTCCTCAACACGCCTGCAAACACACACACTAAGTAAATAGCGCTACACAAATAAACAACGTTTAAACACAGACACACTCATAACAGCATGAAGCTGACACAGAGGTTAACCTTGTTAGATGACAAACAAAATAATAAAAAGCTTCCACTTTTGGTGCCATAGTTTATGTTTTCCAGAATAAAACCCTGAATCTGTCCTTCTCTAAAACCTTAATCCTCTTACCGCTGATCTCCATCGCTCACTCACACTCACACACACACACACACACACACACACACACACACAGTATGTGCCAGAAAACTCTCACTCAATGCCTGATGGACCTAAATATAACATAATACCAGTCTATGTGACTGTGAGTATTTATTATCTATTTAAGTTATCACTATAAAATATCAGTTGTCATCAAAACTTGGCAAACTCTAATGAAAGACAAGCTTGGATGGCTCAACTCCTCCTTTAAATATGATGGATTATACACTATGCAGCTCATATTAAGTAGCTTAACCTCTGGCTAACACATTTACAGTATCCGTTTAGTTATTAGAAATGCAAGCACAGACAACCACATCGTCTATGATATCCGAATCAATCTTTTACTACGAGTTACGTATAACTGATAAACGTCTGTAAAGTTTAATTTAATTTTATAAAGTCACTTACATTTAGCTCTGTCTTTGGGTTAGATAAATTTGAACCATATTCACATTCATTCTCGGATGTCAAGATAGTACAAATATTACTGCAAATATAGGAGTGACTGCATTCATGTAATGTCAGAGTGCTGAGAATACTCCACAACAGACCAGAGATAGGAGTTCCACATTAAAGCACATAATGGTTATTGGTGTTAAATGTCTTTTGGCTCCAAAAACAGACTAATTTGTAATGAATGAGGTGAATTCATCTTTCCTGCTCTTTTTCTCTGCATGTCTCTCCCTACTCATAGCCTGTCTGGCCAATAAACTACAGTGTCCCAAAAAAAAAGCACTATAATCAAATAATCCTGTTGGGACTGGGCGTATCCCGCTGTATGTGGTGTTAAATATTTATATCCAAAATTGTGTTCCAAGTCTTTATCCATGAGGTATCAGAGAGTAGTGTTGTGGTGAGCTAGAGAGGGCAGGTACAGGAAGGTGTAGATGAGTAGAAGCAGCAGCAGAGCTAACACTAGAGGCAGGCACCAGTCGTTGGTGACCAGCACCGTGTCACAGCGAGCCTGCAAGAAGGAGCCATGCTCTTCGCCCTCGACCGGCATGGCTGAGATGCACGGCTAGTTATCCCATTCTACCGACACCAGAGTCTCTGCTGTCCTCAGTAGTCACAAAACATGAAGGTCCAAGATGAACGAAGGTCTCCCATGTTAAAGCCTAACCTATGTTTGAACCAAAATGTGCTCAGTTCTGCTCCTTTCAGTTTTTGTCTGTTATTTCAGATTGTCTCCTGCTTTCATCCTAATTTCACTGCTCTAATAATTCAAACCTAATTTACCCATCCTGTCTGTCCATTCACCTCCACCCCACCAGTGAGGCTTTGCAGCTTGCTACTCTGCTCCCACACTACTACCATCACACACAAACACACACACCAGGTGTTTAGGGGATTACTCTGTAAGCCTCCATGCAGAGAACCACAGTATGAACAAGAACAGTGACCTTCAACACCCCCAGAAACACACATCTGCTCTGCATGGGTCCACATGCAGTATACAGTTAAGTGCAGGTGTGTGTGTGTGTGTATGTGTACTCACGGCTCCAGCATGTATGTGTACTGTCCCTCAGGCGTGCGGTCCTGCCTGTATGAGAGGTTATATGCCAGCATGGTGTTGATCAGCTCTCGCATCTGCTCCTTCTCTCTGCTGCTGAACAGCTGCGGATTCACCTGGAAGAAACACAGGATTTGAGATAAGCCACAGTCACTGAAGGTTTTACTGACATTATATGCAATGCATTTCATTTTTTGCCCCCCTATTTTTTGTTATGAACCCCAACCCGTACCAATTTCTAATCTTGAGAACACACACACACACACATATATACATACATACAGTGAGGCTGAGACCAGTGTGACCTTCAATGCAAGTCAATCAAACTTAAAACACAGCACAACTCTTCCCAAGCACACCATGCTTTATACACCCAACGTTTTCAGCTTTCTTGCCCTCCTGATTTTGATGGACCCCCACCATACCGCCCAGTAACCCATGCATTGAGGATTCACCAAAAGAAAAACCATTGATGCACATTTGGGCTGAAAAATCATACCAAGTATAATGAAGTACCAAAACTGGACTCTTAATCCTATGTACACATATTTTGATCAGTGAAATTGTGACTAAAATCCTAGTTTTGTTAATTTTACACTGCATTTCATTTTTGGCAATTTGTTTTAGGACAATATTCAGGGGTTAGTTTACTCTAATCACAAAAAAACAAAAACATTTTCTACTTACAATTACTTCACACTTACTACCACTAGTAGTTTCTAGCAGGAGACACATTTGTTAGTATTTGCTGAGGTTTTGCGATATCCCGCTATGTTTTCTGTCACCATACCAATACAATTGAGATTAATTTAATTTTTTGCCACGCAAAAGCAATGCATCTCTACTCTACATTTGGCAAAATACACTCCCTGGCCACTTTCTTAGTTAAGTTAATGCAATCCAATACAATTGTTCTGCCAGAAAGAAGATTATAATATTCAGTTTTTGTTGGCACTTAAATGAACTATGTGTTTAGTACTGAGGTCGTAGTTAGTGGTGGTATTGTACTGGACCGCATTATATTGAAATGTATTTCCAATATTCTTCCCCCCTCATGTTTGTAAATGCGATGGGCAAAACATTAGAAACGCCTCTCAATATAATGCAGTCCAGTTCAACACCACTGCAAACTACAACTTTAATAATAAACATATAGTTAAATTAATACTTCTCTGAAAGTGTCACAATTTTACATTATTATCTTTGTAAAGCTAAAATTTAAGGCTGAGCTATAGGATTGCATTAGGGGTACCTAATAAAGTGGCCACTAAGTGTATATCCCATTAAAACTTCTGGGTCTGTAACTGAAGTAACCAGGATGTTACTAAATGCTTACTGCCATAGAAACGGCTCTATTAGTGTCTATATAAATATGGCCATGTCTTTACTCGTTTAAGTTATTACTGAAATCAAATAACTTCATGTGTATTTTCTCTCAGGTCCATAAGTGATAAATAGATGCAGGGCTGCAAAACCTGGGATTCCAGTTCCTACATTTACACACAGACACATTCACACATATACTGTATACGCTTTTACATACAGGCCGTAGTTTGGGACAGATGATGTCGAGGAGCAATGTGAGAATATCAAGGGTCAGGCTGAGCTGGCTGATCCTCGTTCTGATGCATGCTGGGATGTCAGCTAACATCGTGGACAAAGCGTTTTTGCTGCTGAGGAGCCGGGAGGAGGCCTGGAGAGGACACAACAATGACTCAGTGATGATTCTCAATTCTTATCATCTAGATTTCCCTGCCAAAAACAACTCATGTATGTGTTTGTTCTTTGTCTCTTGTTCTTTTTTATCCTTTTTGTTTCTATTGGTCCCTTATTTTATTTGTCCTCATTCAATATAATGTGCCGTTTCTTCAGTTTTGTATATGAAACACTGTTTTCATCATATTGCTTCACAATGGTGCATGTAGGTGATTAGTACCTCCTGTTGGCTGTGGGGATAGCTGAGGCGGGGCACGTGTGTGTGGGCAAACAGGAAGTGGAATGTGACGGACAGGAAGGGCAGGTATCTCATGAGGGAGAAGTTCTGCCCGTGGAGAATCACTTGGTTCAGCCTGTCTGAGAACGACAGCCAATCCAGAGCCTCACTCACACTCTGCAGGTTGGGGTCCCTCACACGCATGGACAGATAATTATCAAACAGACCCTGAGGACAAGAGACAGATGTTCGACCTGATATCAGACCTAAGACATCATAATGTGTTTTACAAACCATGGATATATAGCTTAACTGTCACTATCTAACTTTCTAACTATCTAACTTCTTTTTGATGCTAGTAAAGCATGAGGCATTGTTTTATATATATATACAGAAAGTAAGTAAATTATCGGGAAGGTGTGTTGATTACCTGAGAAACCTTTTCATACTCTCCACTAGATAAAGCCAAGTGTAGAATGTGCTGAAACCTCTGAGCTCCATTTCCTGAACCTGGTGCCTCCTCAAACCCCTCACCAATACGTTTCCTGAAAGAACAAATTTGAACGTTTGGTCGACATCTAGTTAGTTAGGACCTAAGAAGAGAGAGATAACAGATAAGATAGTGAAGCTATAGATAAAGTAAGTACAGTATCATGTCACCTTTGTGACAAGTTGAAATTTGCCAACATCCTGCCCTGATTTCTTATTTTTTTCCATGTTTATCACACTTAAATGTTTCAGATCATCAAACAAATTTAAATCTTAGTTAAAGATAACACAAGTAAACACAAAATGCAGTTTTTAAATTAAGGTTATTATTATTAAGGGAAAACAAAATCCAAACCTACACGGCCCTGTGTGAAATAGTGATTGCCCCCTAAACCTAATAACTGGTTGGGCCATCCTTAGCAGCAACAACTGCAATCAAGCGTTTGCAATAACTTGCAATGAGTCTTTTACAGCGCTGTGGAGGAATTTTGGCCCACTCATCTTTGCAGAATTGTTGTAATTCAGCCACATTGGAGGGTTTTCGAGCATGAACTGCCTTTTTAAGGTTATGCCACAGCATCTCAATAGGATTCAGGTCAGGACTTTAACTAGGCCACTCCAAAGTCTTCACTTTGTTCTTCTTCAGCCATTCAGAGACCCCACAACAACATCCAAAGAACTGCAGGCATCACTTGCCTCAGTTAAGGTCAGTGTTCATGACTCCACCATAAGAACGACACTTTAATACCTTTTTGAGGAAACTGACATTTTTAAGACTTTTCTAGACCAGTAGATACCCTGACAAATGTAGTTCCCAATTTCCCTGTTGGTGTCCACAGTAAATACAAACTTACAAAATAGTCATAGATCCCACTGACCAATGCAGGGACTCTGACCACTGCATTGTAGTAGGAACACAACAGCATGCAAATCTCTTGGTCTTTTGCATAACCTTTGCTTCATTTAAAATATTTTGACTAAACTTGAACTTTGGATGCCTATAGTGAATGTGGCTGTTTCTGAAAAAAGGTCTCAGCATCCAGCAAATACAGCAAAACATTTACAATTTCATGACAAACTCCAAGAAAAGTTCTGGCAGGACATACTATACCTTTTTGTACGGTGTAACTGGAAGATCTCCTGCCACAGATGGAACAAGCCTTTGTTCTGGTCCTTCTGCCCCACAGAGACACACTGGATGGTCTTGGTGTCCACCTGCTTGTGGCCGCGACCGTGGAGGAACTGTACAGACAAGATCACACATTGTGACATAATTATACTGTATACTATTGAACTGCTCATGCAACAGGCAGACTTTCCTTCACAGTGCTGCCACTCACCTGTAGTGTGTTGATGCAAGACCTGATGTCGTTGTCAGTCTTCTCACACAGTGACATCAGAGTGCCTGTGTCTGCCTTCATCCCCTGCCGGAGTGAGATCTGCACCGAAAAACTCAATGTAAACCTGGATTGTTGGTGTATTCGTAAATGTGTGTGATTGTGTATACTGTATATATATGTGTGTGTGTATGTATGTATGTGTGTATGTATGTGTGTATGTATGTATGTATGTATGTATGTATGTATGTATGTATGTGTGTGTGTGTGTGTGTGTGTGTGTGTGTGTGTGTGTGTGTGTGTGTGTGTGTGTGTGAGCTGACCTCTGAAAGTCTCTGTGCGAGGCGGGAAGGCTGAGTCTGGGGGAAATTCAGGAGGAAGGCCTGCTGCCTGAGAGGTCTGAGAGCTGGAACATAACTAAAAAGGAAAGAGAGTTAATCAGATAATGGCTTCAAAGAAAACTCAAAATCAACACTGAGACTAAGACAGCTTCCATATTTAGCAATTCAAATGACCATACTGCTGCATAAACAAACAAAAATCTACAATTTCCACTTTGATGCTACTGTTAAACACAGCAGTCTCTCTTACAGGTCGTTACAGATGCAGATGATTGGTCGAAGCAGGATTGACTCCTTCTTCTTTTTCTTCTTCGCAGTCTCTGTACCAGCCTCCCTGCCGTGTCCGTCTTTCCTGTTCAGAGTTGCTAACAGAATGTTGATTGCAGCCTGTCGAAGACCACAGATGAAGGAAGAAAAAAAAAAAGTATAACGAAGACTGAAGGAGCGCATTAACACTGCAATCACGGTTACTTTTAAGGGGGGTTGTGGGTTTTTTTGGTGTGTGATTTTAAATGTCCAGAACGTACCGTAGGTGCTCCATCGATCTCATCAATAATGAGGCAGTTCGGCCTCTCATTAGCTCCTAAAACTGACTTCATCTGCGTTGCTGTGTCGATGCGTTTCTGGAACACCTCTGCACTGCGATCATCACTGCAAAAACATCAACAGGAGGATTATTGTTAACCTAATTCTTATGATTTACAAATATTATTGGGTCAGTTAGTTTTAATTTGTTTCGTCTAACCTGGCATTGATTTCCACCACATTGTACCCAGCATGCTTTGCTATGATATGAGCCAGGGTGGTCTTCCCCAAACCCGGAGGACCAGACAACAACGCCACCTAGAGAAAGACCAAAATAACTTATATCTTGTAGAACAACTAAAGGTCATTAAACTGAAATTGTACTGACCTGAGTATGCAGGTGTGGTTACCTTAAATTTGGGTCGTTTGTACTGGTCCAGTTCAGCCTCCAGTAGCTCCTCAGTCACCTCAATCTTGCTCTTGAAGCGATTTGTATTCTGATTGGCTTGATTTGGTTTGAATGAGTTCTGGTTGGGAGCCTGTCTCTCAGACCGGGCAGGGCGGGACTTCCTCTCTCTCCCGAACACAACAGTGTCCCAAAGTTTCAACCACTTGAGCAGACAGCGGTTGGTAAACTACAATGGAACAGTCACATACAACTGGCATCAGTGTAGGATACTTAGACTTATCATTCACTTAAAGCATGTATGTAGACGTGGGTGATAAGTTATACAGAAACACTAAACATTACTTACATCATCACTGAGAAGCTCTGTGTAGTGTCGGGGAGAGAACCTGTCCACCCACAGTCGCGAGTTTCGGCCCTCTGTGTCTTCAGGATCATCCTTTTCATCTTCTCTGCTTTCAGGCTCAACAAACACATCATTCACGCTGCTGAAATGTGACATAAATTCCAACAAGAAAATTACAAACAATGTACAGCATGTAATTGGGTTTTTGATGTGTCAGTGTGTGTGCATGTGTGCGAGTGACAGGTGGTGAGTTACCTGGTCAGCACCTCTGCAAGACGCTGAGATTCTTCCACAACCTGCTGGTCACGCTGCATGATTTCAAAGAAAGAAGACATTTAACCAAATTTGAAATCTCAGTTCACTCACGCGCACACACACTTCACAACATGTGCACTTGTTCCTCTTTTTTGTTGTGCAATGAATTTATTAAATATCTGAAATACATCCTACAAGTCCATCCACATATAAAGTGAATTACTGTGTGTGTGTACAGTTGAACTGTACTGATTAAACCTTTAGCACATGTGATTACTGTGAATCAACAGTGTGGTTATGTGCAGGCTACTTGGCAGCTTATAGACAAACAACAGCGGCCTGGTCACTCACCCTCTCTGCCTCTTGTTCTCTCAACACACCTATCGGCACCGCCAGCAGCCCCAGCGAACCCTGGGAGTTTGGTACTATTCTGGAGTCCACTACCTGGAGAGACACAGACACACACACACACACACACACACACACACACACACACACACACACACACACACACACACAGGTAAATGCAAAGAAATACACATGTAGGCACTGTACACGAGCGGTGTTTGTTTAACATTCAACACCACAGATGAATAACTGCTGAGGAGTTTAACCTTTGCCCCTGTGTCTTCTTTTTGTCTGAGATAGACCCGATTTCCTGATGAGTCTGTCACACTGATGTAGTCTCCCTCTAAAGGAGGCCGCCTCAGCACACACAGTGATGCTGGCGCCGCTGTGGGAGGTCGCCTGGGCGTCTCTGGGATTGTAGCAAAGCCACTGATATCTAACACAGCTGGGGTAGACCTAAAACACACAAACATGCTCAGAAGTCTGTTGTACGGTGTATCAAAGGCTGCAATTAAAACGTATTTGTCATTTATTGATTTCTTTTAAATAATAGATATATTGTTCAATCTATAAAAAGCGAATAATGATAAATGTGCATCCCATGTTACAATAGGCCAATGTTATGTCTTTATATTTCTACTTTTTGTCTAAGCAACAATCAAAAATGTCATTGCTGTTCAAATCATAATCATATAAAACAGGAAAACAGCAAATCCTCTTGACATATTCTTTGAATTATTCATCTAATTACCAAAATTGTCATCATTTGCATATCATCCGTTATTGTCAATATAAATCCTGCGTGCTCTATATACTGTATATAGACATGTATACATGCATGTACATAACCACCCTCTTCATGTACAGTAAATAAATTAGTAATCTATTACATTACCAATTCAATATTTATTCCTTTGCACCATTTTATTTGTTTACAATTTACAGAAACACTTGACTGTATATAGACATTGTTATGTCATTGGTCATTGTTGCTTTTTATATACACACACACCTATTTTTTTACATTGAGAGCAATGAAAAAAAACTGAGTCAAATTCCTTATATGTGTATATACTTTGGCCAATAAAGCAGATTCTGATCAATTGATTTTCTGTCAATCAAATGATTAAAAAAGGAGTGCCTGAAAACCACTAGAATGCAAACTTTAAAAAGGTAGTTCAGTGGTCTACACAGGTGACGCGTCACCAGCTGCAGCTCTTCCGCAGGCAAGTTAAGTGCTTGGTGTCTCTATAAATAGCACGCTGCCATGTTTCATCTTTGTAATGTATTGCTTTTAAGTGCCTCTTATTTGTTTGTGATTATTAAAAAAATTAGGGGTTTGCATTAAAATATATTCTTATTGCCTATTTTGTGAAACATTGTGAAACCTCCTTATGCAGTGTTTATTGGTGGAAATCTCTACTAACAGTTGCCGCATGTACAGACAAAATAAAATGTTCTACACTCCCAATAATAATAATAATAATAATAATAATAATAATAATAAAGTATTCTATGTAAAAAAATCTAATGCACAAAACGTCTGCCTTCATCTGATGTCTCCTTTTCCCTCACCACATTCTATAACATCAACTGTTTCTCCTGTCAGCTCACACTGAGTTTAACACCGGCCCATGCATCTCTCCTACCTGAAGGTGCGAGTGGGTTCATACTGCTCTGGAGAGGACGGCGGTGTGATGTCATCACTCTGTGCCGGGGCTTCGCTCTCTTGAGTCTGGAGTGAGTTGAAAAGTCGCTTGGCCACTCCTGCATCCTGCTTCTGCCGCTTTGCCTTTGGGGCTGCGAGGACAAAGTCAGATTTAAGGTACAAACTTACAACACCAAACAAAACACAACAAGGACAAAAACACCCGTGTGCTCTAAGGGTGAACTCACTGATGGGCTGATCGTCCAGCAGGTGCTCTATGTCAGAAATGTCGTCTCCTGGACCCTGCTTCTGACATTTCACAGCCTTAGAAGAGTCCTCTAAGCCATTCAAGCAAAGACATGCACATATAATTAATGCTGAAGTGATCAGTTGGTAACAAAATCAATAGAAAAATAACTGAAAACATTTTTTATAATCAATTAATCTTCTGTTTAATTATAAATTTTATATGTTTGGATTTTGTACTTAGAAAAAAGGGTAATTTATCGATCTCCCTTTGGGTTCTGGGAAATTGTGATGGGCAGGTTTCGCTACTTTCTGACATTTGTTAGACTAAATGATTACTTGATCAAAATAAATAAAATAGCCGATAGGTAATTCACTCTATTATAAAGACTATACAAATAATGCAGACAACATCTCATCATAGGCTTGGACTTTTACAGTCTACCTTAACCGCTTTACTCCCTCTGTCCCAAACAAAGGCTGTGTGCAGCCAAAAACTGTTAAAACCCACAGAACTTTATTTATAATCCTATCAGAGATTTTTTTTTTTAAACGTTTCACAGAACATGTCAGGCTGAATTTCGATGCATATGAATCACATAAATGTGCATAAAATGCACAAGACATGCCGAATATTTCCATTTGATGAAATGGTGCAGCCATAAAAAAACATGGAGCATTGATGATGAATTTTTGTACACAAGCTTCAAGGAAGAGATGGAACAGACTGACAATATATATATACTGTCAGACAGTGTGGATTAATTAGATTTTTCCAACCTTAAAGCTACTTAGAGGGGAAATAATTAAAGCAAATTGAATGTTAAGGGGTTAATCATATTGCATGAATAATGCTACGTTAGATTTATCCAAGAATTATTTCTAAAAAGACTTAAAATGAACTAAAACTAGACAGTATGTCAGATGCACCAACAGATCAAACCATCTATATATACAGTCTATGGATCAAAGTGAGAGTTAGGTTCACAGATCAGCAGTAAAGGGTGTGGAGATTAATATAACAGTTTAAACTCAAGTCTGGCAAACGCCTGATATTTGGGAATATACATTAAAGGTCTTACTAAAGTTTGTTAGCTAGTTCCTCACCCTCCATCTGAGCCAAGACTTCCAGCTCGTCGGCGAACTGGTCATCGAAGTCGTCCTGTATCTCGAACAGTTCGTCATATTCGTCCATGTCGGCTTGGACAGGTACACGATAAAGTCAGAGACACTGTAATTTGTTTAGTCAAAAGATAAACACACTATAAATGATTTTCTCATAAATATTCCCTTCGCTATTTCAGCAACTTCTGTGATTTCCCGGCAATTTTTTTTGTTGTGAAGTATTACTTCCGGGTAAGGCGAGTCTTCCGTCCTCTGATTGGTTATTAAAACGTTTCCCGGCTCCCATCATGCACCGCGAGGGTAAAGCCCATAGTCTGTATAAAAGAAGGTAAATACTTAATTTAAGAATCATTTTTGATTAAATATTAACAAATGTTCATAATCTACAGCCCGCAATACTCGTTACACACCAGAAAACTTGTTACAGGCATGATAACGCAAAGACCACATTGTTTTTCTGGGATCGAGCAGATAAATAAAAACAAAAATAAAAAGTTTGGCCTGAAAGTGGCGCCAGACGAACGACCGTGTTTATATCTTGATAATAAAGGTAACTTTTAAAATGTATTTTAAGTAATCCCCTTTGTCACAAGACACTTTATTTCCTGTTGTACTTAAATGAAGTTTTAATGTTGTAATTTGTATGTCTTTCCTTGCAAGTCTTGGCTCTTAATTTGCATACTTATATTTATTATTTGGATAAATATTTTTGCTTTGTGTGAAGCGCTTTAAAATTGCCTTTAACACATTAGCTTGACTTGCTTTTGAAGTTGGACCACTGACAATTAATAACTGACTCCATGGGCTTCAGTGCTTTTGTTTATTGAGAAACTAGGTAGCTAGGAAGTTCACAATTAAAACTCAGTAACTGCTGCAGTGATTGTGCACCAAGGCACACCGGAAATAACTGCTAGTTAGAAGAAGCCTGTTATTCCTCTCCATATTTAGAGATTTCCCCAATCTGTGCGTTACAAATATATGTTTGTTTTTACACTTAAATCTCAGCACAGAGTTTCTCAGTAGGGCCGATGTAATGAATACACAAAACCTTTCCAGTCAATGCACAGGGAAACTATACAGAATAAGGTGTTTAAAATGTGAGTTTTAGTCTGTTTTGATCTGTGGCTTGTCTAACTGCAGACTGTCCCTCCATGATTTCTGTTGCAGACCATCAAGTCCCATATTCACACACAGAGAGACCGTCACATGCACATGACCAGGACCAAGAGGTACGATCACATCACACCTGTTTTAGCCTCTTTACATTGGCTCCATGTTTGTTTTAGGATTGATTTTAAGATCTTGTTGATTACTTTTTAGGCTCTTCATGGCCTGGCTCCAGATTATATTTTAGACCTTGTAATCCCTTATGAACCTTCACGTAGTTTGTGATCTTCGGACAGGGGTCTCCTGTCTGTTCCTGAGTCCAGGATGAAAACTAAGGGGGACAGAGCTTTCAGGGCCCCGAAGCTCTGGAACAACTAGCCCGAAGAAATTAGGTTGTCTGAGTCAGTGTCTTCGTTTAAGTCTCTTCTCAAAACACATTTTTATCAGAAAGCATGTCCTGATCTTACCTGAGCTGTCTGTTTATTTTATTGTTTATTTATTTATTTATTTTTTCAATGTATTTTATCATTCACTGTGGTATTTTATTGCTCTCTCTGTAAAGCACTTTGTTTTGATAAATGCTCTATAAATAAAGTTGTATTATTTATTATTTATGACAAGTGAAGCATGTTAAAGTGTGTGTGCAGACACAAATACATGAACATATGCAGTAAGCTTGTCTTTATCCCTCTATTCTGATGACACTCATGACATAATGATATATTAAATAACATTAATTTATGTATTTATATGTGTTAGTTACTTTTCTTGTATTTGCCATGCACTGGAATAAGCAATGTTCAAAGTTTTGGAATTACACATTAAATACATGTAATATTAGTTAGTGAAAGTAATTCGTATTCATTCTCTGGACTTCTTTTTATAAAAACTTTTGTTGAACACAAAACCGTCGTTCGTCTTAAGCTCTGACATTTTGTTCTGCGTCTGTGAGATTAATGATGATGTGTGTGACGTCAGGGTGTCTCTGCCATCTGTTCCTTATAGCAGACAAACACTGGCCAGCAGTTTGCTTGTGACACTGAGTTAATTTCACATCAGGGAGCACAAAAGCAAACTCCTCTCAATTCCTCTCGGACTTCTCGTCCTCTCATGTTCTCGCTCAATGAAAAATGTCCAGATGTGTTGAGAATGAAAAAAAAAGCAATTTCTGATTCTGAGAATGCACACACAGCGAGGTGCAGATCAGTGTGTGTTTCAACACAAGTACATTAAAATTAAAGAAGTCGCACTAGTATATCATGCTTTATTCCCAAAATGCTTTCAGCTTTATCCTTCATCGGGGTGATATCTGAGGATGTTTCCAGTGATTGAAATATGGAGATTTAACCTTTTTACCACGATTAAATCTTTTGTAAGAAAAAATACGTTACATGTTTTTCTTAGTTGTAACCATTTTTAATCAATCAACAGTAAATATGGTATATGATGAAAACAATTTTGAAAATCTAATAGTAATGTTTTCTATACCTAGTATGTATGGTGGTTTATAAGGAATTTAAAAGTCACATGACCATTAGGAGGACATTTCCCTTAAAACTCCTCCATCTAAAGAGATTTCCCCAAGATGGTACTTATATTATTATATTAAATATTTCAGAATGTTTCTCAAACTTAAATCTCACACATCATTTCTCAGTAGGACTGTTGTCCAACAAGTAAGGAATGTAAAGAAACCTGATCAAACATCTATCACTTGAATTCAAATAGGGCAGATCAGGCTCGATTTTTGTAATTAACTCATCCAAAAATACCAAAGAATATTTATGATATCTAGGATTATATAGTAGGATTGTATTGCAAAATATTATTTGTGTCCATCAGTCAATAATGCAAAACCACAAATTGATCTTTCCTCAAACATTTGATTATTTAAAGAAACATCTTTAAAAAAAGACTCTAAATTGAATAAAAACTTGTGTCCGCACTCATTTATTAAGATTAGGGGTCATAGTATTCAAATGCTTGCTGTCTTATTGGAGTAAAAACCTAAATATAGGTTTACTGATTCCTTCCTAAAAGTTACTGAATGAAACTATAAACAGGTAAAAACTGTTTCTCTCTCACACACTTTCACTGACTACTTAGCACTTACCGGCAGATGTTTGTGTCTTTAGACACTAATGATTATAAACTTGTCATCGCCAATGATTGACCATCTGTGTGTGTGTGTGTGTGTGTGTGTGTGTGTGCATCAGCGTGGACTCTGGTCCACATGAGCATCTGCTGTACTCCACTGCTCACCCATACCATGCACTCCATTATCCCCTAGCACAGCGTGTGTGTCAGCGCTGCAGGTGCCGCATTAAGGTGATGTGTTTAATCATCAATTCAACAAAGGGACTGCCCCCTTCACACGTACACAAAACACTGTGTCTCAGGCTTTCTGTAAACACAAGGTCAGCTGCTAGTTCAGCCGAGAAGGGACTTTTACCAAGGGCTGGAGTGTGTGTTTGACTGTGTGTGTTAATGTTAGTAAGACTGTGTGTTTTGTATATGTGTTGGAAGGGAAGTGAGCATTTAAAAGCTGAGGTTCTTCATTAGACTGTCTGTCTAGACTGGTTTGCAAGTTTTTAAGAAGTGTAATGTGTTCTTCTTGGTGTTTAGGGTGTTTGCAAAGTAGGTCTACAGTGTCAGATTATGAAAGGGGGTTGATGAGACTAACTGCACAGGTGTAAGGTGTGTGTGTGTGTGTGTGTGTGTGTGTGTGTGTGTGTGTGTGTGTGTGTGTGTGTGTGTGCTGTAAGGAAAGGGCAATACAAGAAGCAAGCTTGTGTGTTTTTGGTGTGTTTTTAAGTGTGTGTGCATTTTTGTGAACATTTTGAGGATGTCTAACTCCACCACCAACTTCTACGCCCTGCCTCAGTCCTTCAGCATCTCCGACATCATCGTCATAGCAATCTACTTTCTTCTCAACGTTGCTGTGGGCATCTGGGTGAGAGTCAGACGTGTATATGTGTGTGTTTTTCTGCTAATGTGTATGTGGGTGGATGCTCGTGTGTAACAGTTTTCTCTGTCAGTCATCATGCAGGGTGAGCAGGAATACTCTGAGCGGATATTTCTTGGCTGGACGGGACATGGCCTGGTGGCCGGTGAGTGTGTGTGTGTGGGTGTGTGTGTGTGTGTGTGTGTATCTCTCATGATCTGCTCTGTAATATCTCTAACACTACTAATGTTATTTTTGTGGATAAAGGCCAAAGAGACGTTTCTGTAGTTTATGTGAATGGATGAAACTTTTTCTGATAAACTGATCAAGTAGCAGTCTTTGTCATATAAATGGCAGTAAGCTTGGATATGATTGTAAATCAGTGATACTGATATTTGGCATGTTCAGAGACAGACTTCTGGTGGGTAACGCTTGGCAGATTTAGCAAAAATATATATGAATCCTGTATACTTGGAATGTAATTTGTGGATTCCAGTTTATCAGAATCAGAATCAGAAATACTTTATTAGTCCCCAAGGGGAAACTCCTTTGTTACAGCAGCTCACTCTTACGTCAGTGCACACAGGAATAGAAGTACTAGCAAAAAATATAATACACTATAATACAGGTAAGATAAATTAAGTAGGTGGGTATAAGTATAAAATTAAAAATAAGTATAAAGTACAGAGTGGATTACCGATTGATGATAAGTATGTACAGCATAATAATACAATGTAATAATATAAGTAATAAGTAGTAGTGCATGTACTGTCAAGTTAAATGTAGCTTATTATGATTATTCATGAGACGGTGGATATTGCACAGCAGTAATAGAGGTATGAATAAATATCAATAAATTAAACTGAAAAATGATGATATGATTTATACTTCGTAACTCTACTCCACTACATTTCAGAGGGATATATTGTACTTCTTAAATTTATCTGACAGCTAGTTACTTTTCAGATTAAGATTTTACATTAAAAAAAAAAAACATATGATAAGCTTATAAAATACAATACATTGTTGAAGATTAGATTAGCTGTTCCCAATATTTTTGGCTTGTGACCCCTTACAAAAAAAAAGCAGTGCCTGGTTGGGGTCCCTTGTGACGATTCAGTCGGTCTATGAGTTGTTAGCAGTTCCACCAAAGTGAGGTTTCCCCTCTAAACTTCTCAGATAGTTTAATTTAAATCGTTGTTTGAGAGTTAAAAGTCCAACAAATGAGTACAAATTAGTGTATCAGAATTTAGTTTTTTCCTTTTTTCATCATCTCATGACCCCTCAGATTTATCTCGTGACCCTCTGGAGGGGGCCTGACCCCTAAGTTGGGAACCACAAGACTAAACTACCAAACTCTAAATTAAGTAGTTAAACTAGCTACACCTCGACCAGCTACAACAGTAAAATGCTGCTTATGCATTGATGCATCAGTAATAACAACAATGTAACTTGTGATAATATATTATCCATTTTTCTGCAGAACAAGTACTTTTACTTTTGATACTTTTATCTAAGTAAGATTGTGAATACAGGGTCTTTACTTGTAACAGACTTGTACATTGTTGTATTGGTACTTTTAATTATTACTTCCATCACTGGTGTGCACAGATTGGAGCGTCTCTCTTTGCCAGTTCAGAAGGCTCAGGTTTGTTTATTGGTCTGGCTGGCACTGGAGCTGCTGGAGGCATCGCTGTCACTGGCTTTGAATGGAACGTGAGTAGACACACACACACACACACACACACACACACACACACACATCTATCCATTCAACATAACATTATGAGATGCTATTCTAATTTGTCTTTTAAAGTAACTAAGCCCTGCTAATTCATCTACATGTTATTTCTTTTATGGTGTGTGGTATTAATAGCGCTGACTAGACAAACACAATAACTAATTTCCCTTTTGTATCTGAGAAGAAAACAGTTGGCATTAGCATTGCAATAGCTATTTTATCTAAATACCTCTTTGAACATGGCTGTCTAGACCAAAGAGATAAAATTACTTTTGCAGTGTGTATTTGTGTTTTCACTTCCTTCAGCAGCTGTTGCATGCAGCCCTGCAGGGGGCAGCAGCAGAACATTTTAATGCCATCCAGTTGTATTAAGTGGTGTGCAGTACAAGAGGCACGAGGCAGTCCACAGTAACAGTACAAAGGCTTGCACATGAGCATGCAGAGCACCTAAAGAGATAAAAGTTTTACCCCAGTTTGCCCAGCGACATTATCCCTCCTGAGGTGACAATCTGGTCAGATCTCTTTGTCTCCTTTCCTTCTTTCTCTCAGGCCACCTATGTGTTACTGGCTCTGGCCTGGGTATTTGTGCCTGTCTACATCTCCTCAGGGGTTAGTTTGTATAAACACACACACACACACACACACACACACACACACACACACAGTTGAGTGTCTGCTTGTTAAGGCTGGTTCAGCAGGTAAATGTAAGTGCCAAGAGACATTCTTCTCCCCTCCTTGAAAATTCCCCAACAGGGTGTTACACTACACACAACTGTCCTCACATAACAAAGAACATAAATTACTTGCATAAATGATTTGTCTTTGTTGGTACATAATTCTATTAAAAACAAGGGAAGTGTGAACAAATCAATCAAATCAAATTCAAACACAAGCTGCTAATTGGCAGATCATACTGAGATCCAAAAATCATGCAGAGCTTCTTAAGTTTGCCTCTTCTGTGTAGCTGTGGTGCGTTGAAGATGTTGAAATGTGTGTGTTCAGATCGTGACAATGCCGGAGTACCTGGGCCGTCGTTTCGGAGGAGAGAGGATCAGAACCTACCTGGCTGTCCTCTCACTGCTGCTGTCCGTCTTCACAAAGATATCAGTACGACGATGTCACACTCAGTCACAATGAAGCAACATAACACTTAACATTTGGCTGCTTTGGCTTTCCACCATTTAGCAACATCATCTGCTGTGAGATTGAATCTTTGCTGGTATTGGTGACAGATGTGTTGTGTTTCCATCACTAGACTGACCTGTACTCTGGAGCCTTGTTTGTTCAGGTGTGTCTGGGGTGGAACCTCTACCTGTCCACTGTCCTCATGCTGGTGGTCACTGCTCTCTACACTATTGCAGGTACACAAATAAGTAATTTCATGTTTTTTTTTTATATTTGGAGTGTTGTCAGCTGATATTGAAAGATTTTCATAACACACACTCACTTCCTTTCAGGTGGTCTTGCTGCTGTCATCTACACCGACACTCTACAGACATTTGTCATGATTATAGGAGCAATCATCCTAACAATCACTGGTTTGTAAAATTATCACAATTTCTAAACAAACACAACAGGTTATTTTAAGGATTGTATAGTTGGAGTTGTGTGTTCCCGGTCCACAGCCTTCAATAAGATTGGCGGCTACGGCAACCTGGAGCATGTGTACAGCATGGCAGTGCCCAGTAAGATCATTCCCAACAGTACCTGCCACCTGCCACGTCAGGACGCCATGCACCTGTTCAGAGATGCCGTCACTGGAGACCTGCCCTGGCCCGGCATGACTCTGGGGCTCACCATACTGGCCACCTGGTACTGGTGCTCTGACCAGGTACATTTATACACACAAAACAAGCAGAAACCACCACTGCTGCGGATGTGCCGTATAATGTAGTTCCTCAAATGGCCACTAGAGGCTTGCCACAAAAGCTCTCACTAAATTGAAGTGAAGTGGGAAAACTATAAGAAAGACTAACCTCTTTCTCAAAATAAATCAATCTAATACGTGTTCTGGTGGCATTTTTTAAAATTATTTGTCCATTAAAAAGATACAAAATGCACCATTTTTTAATAGCTGAGTCCTTTTAGTAGTTTTGCAGTTTTTGACCCACCAACTTAATTCTGGGGAAATCAGGGGATGCAGGCACGTAGAAATATCACCACCTTGCCTTACTGGATTTACTAGTCCAGTGGTCTGATTATACTGTATAAAAAACAGAATGTTTTCAACATGCAGTTTTGGTAATTATCTTAGTCTATGTCTTTGTTCTCTCCCCCAAATAAGTAAATAGGTAAAATGCTCAATCTTCAGAACAGCTACTAAATGGACCTTATGGTGAGATTGTTTTGAAAACTGTTTCCAAGGTCAAAAATGAACTTTCAATCTCACTGTGTAATTTGTTTGGTTTTGTTCATGCTGCTTGCCCTACCAGACTCCATTTTACTATTCTGTGGCTGCATCCACAAATCTCAGCAAAAGAAAAAAAGGTCAAGCTCCACCCGGTTGCCCTGATGATGATTTTGCACCAAACCCAAACCCCAGGCTTCAAATATCCCTTGAGAAACCTAAAAGCTACAATTATATTTTTCAGCAGTCTATGAGGCAAAAGCAGACATACTTAAAATACCTCACTGTACACATACAATCATCAAACTGTTCAGGATTATTTCCAACAATCTGTCTTTTTATTTACAACATCCCCCTTTGGTCCCACATCCCAGTATTTAAAACTACATATATACCAGTTCTCTACACATCTGCACAGGTAATCCAGTACATCTGCCATATATGTGAAAGCAATCAACACATTAGCCCCACCCTCGCACCACAAGTAACCAATCACACTGGTATCAACACTAGAGCCTGACTTGTATATCAGAGGGGAGACATAATCAGCTGATCCTGCATGTCACAGATACACCACATCTGTGTAGGTTGGATATGGAAAAACATTACTGTACAAAATTCTGAAAAAGAAAAGCAGTTGAGGTAATTTAAAAATATTTGTTTAAGGGATTGTTTACAATACTGAAGTGCCTGATTTGGCAGAGAAGACTATCACAGCTGACCAAATCTGACACGGTGTCTGTTAAGACCTACAAAATATCTTCCGGTAGAAATCCTACCACAACTCTTTGATAAACAAATTGAAGGGATCCATGCAAGTGTGTGTTTATGCATATGTTTGTAAACATATAAATGTCAGCTGATATATCTTTATCAGAGTTTGTTTCCTCCTAGATATCAGTATCTGCTTCTAAAATTCTAAACTCTATTGTAAAATTGGTTTGAAAGTTGATGTGATTAATTTACAGACAATATCTCATTAAAAAAAGAAAACATATCATTAAATCAAATTACCAGCCCTTGTTGACATAGTTGAAAAATTTAAATTAAATAGTTCTTGTATGTTGAGCCTCAGGGTTTGAAAACAGGAAATGACATGTATGCCAGAGATAGAGAAGATTCCACACTAAAGAGTCACCAATTTCTTAGCAGGAAGTCTGTATCAACAACACTGATGTGTACCTATACTTCAGGTCTACCTTGCAGCCTTGTTATTTTGAGTCGCATTCTTTGGCAACGCTCCACCTCGTGCCCTTAAGTGTCTTAAATTGCTCAGTTTTGAGAAAGATACTCCAAGTAACCCTGAAGGGTTGGCCAACGGCTGTGGTGAGGTGTGATCCGTCTTCTTGTAGCCCGGGCTGTGGCGTCGTGGCGACCGGCCGGAGCGTGTCTCTACGCGCAGATGTGCCGAATCAGGCTGCAGCGTTTGACCCTGCCAGTAACGGTGTCCTCCGATCACAGGGCCAGTTGCTCGGGTGGGACGGTGAAAACTTCCTGGTTTGGCAATGACTACTTTAGCTCCTCTCAGTTGCGTATCACGACCTGGAGATTTCGAGGTCTGGAACAACTAGACATAGAGAGGAAGCAGAGTAAAATCGTAAATCCTCCACTACCCATTTCACACATGGAGGACCTCAGGGATCAATCCTCGGTCCTTTACTATTCTCTACTTATACTCAAATATTTCAAAAGCATCATGTCAGTTTCCATTTTTATGCAGATGATTTCTAGATCTACTTGATTCAAATCATAGAATCGTCAATTAGTCATATTTCCTCACACTCATTATTTCCTTTCTTCAAACATTAAGCTTCATAGCAGAAATCTCAGTGTGACATGTGATAATAGTTTGAAATAACATGAACAAAAAGTACATCTATATCTATAGGAATCAGTGCTAACGTTAGCGAGCTAAGCCATCAAGCTTCCACTTTCTGTATGAAAGCACAGTTAACAGCATAATGGGTCCTCCCAAACGGAACATTATCAATGCTATGTGGGTATGTCTTGTATTAACCTTCGTAGGCTACAGGGCTATGACCACAAATATGTCCGAAAATGGTTTTATCGTCTTTTGAAATATGGAAAAATATTCACAAAAGCTGCAGGATCATTGTAGTTTCTTTACACAATGCAGAAAATTCTAATTTTAGTTAAATTTTAATTGTGACTGCCACATGAATTCTGTTGTTCAAATCTCCAAAATTTCCATAATTCATTCAAGCACTGAAACCATACTTTTATTACATCCTGATTAGACAACTGTAATTCTCTTGGTTCTCATCTGGGTTTGTACAACCTGTCCTGTTAACTGGTTCAGACTACTCACTAGATCCCAGAGAAGGTTGTATATAACCAATTTTAGTGCCTTTACAGTGATTGCCTATAGGTTTTAGAGTTGATTTCAATTATTTTTAAGGCACGTATAGGGCTCTTGATTATATTTCTGACCTGCTAAACCCTCTCCTAAAAACACATTATTTTGAATTGCAATTTCTTGAATTGTTTTTATTATGTGCTTTTACTGCAGTTGTTCTTTTAATCTGTTACATTGCACTTTATTTTAATCTTATCTATTTATATTTTATTATACTATACACTTCTTGGTTATACATCTTTTGAAAAGTGCTATATAAATAAAGTTAGTACTATTATTGTTCTTATTTGTATTTCTTTATGTATAGGTGATTGTACAACGGTCCCTGTCCGCTAAGAACATGAGTCATGTGAAAGGTGCATCAATCCTGGCTGCCTATCTGAAGATGCTGCCCTTTATCTTCATCATCCTCCCTGGGATGATCAGCCGAGTTCTCTATCCAGGTGTGTGCACCCACATGCGGGTGGAAAATCTCACACACACACACACAGACACACACACACACACCTTTTTAATTAGGAAAAAGGAATGACATGTTTACTGCAAACAGGTAGTGGCTTGCTTTGACACCACTGGTAAAACACACCCATTTTAGTAGGATTTGTATAAATGTGTGTGTCTTTCCTGTAACTCTGGAGTATCACTGAACTGTGCTGCCAACTTGTTCATTGGAAAATGATATTCCTCGGAAGCTCTGCACTTGTGTTTGTCAGGGATCACTCATGAAACATTAAAAAAAGATTTAAAAGACAAGCATTTCGTCAACATCTACTTGTCAGTGTTATCTAGGGCTGCAACTAACAATCATTTCAGTGTGAGAAAATAATGAACAATACCCATCACAATTTCCTAACGCCCACAGTGATATCTTCGTTGTGCTTATTTTGTCCGACTAACAGTCAAAAACCAAAAGATATTAAATTTACAATGATATAAAACAGAGGAAAACAGCATGTTCTCACCATTGAAAACTTGCCATTTTTGCCTAAAAAGCAATTTTCTGTCAATCAATTAATCAACTAATCATTTCACCTCTACGGTTAACTATTCTTCTCATTATCAATGAATCTCTTTTCAATTTCAATTAAACTAACAGCTTAATCATTTAGTCTGGAAAATTTGAGAAAACTGTAAAAAAGACAAACGCAAAAGGCCCTATCTAGAGCCAGCGTTTGGTTTGTCTGTTCTGGGCTACTGTAGAAACATGGCCGTGAAACACGGCGACCTGCTCCCTCTGTAGATATAAACAGCTTTTACTAAGGTAATGAAAACACAACAATTCTTATTTTCAGGTGATTATACACTAACGAAAACAGACTTATGAATATTATATTCCATTTCTGCCAATAGCTCCTCCTAAATGTTACACACTGGACCTTTAAATTATTAATTTCTGGCCATGAATTATCAATTGAATAAGCGATTGATTGACTATTTGTTTAAACACCAAAGGATTAGAAATACTAACATCATTTCTACTGGGTGCTCACCTGTCCTATGTGCCTATGCGGTGAGGGGTGTGCTTGCCTGCGGAGCTGCTGTGACTGGCGGATGAGGTCAGCGCTGTCCTCTGACTGGCTGGGCTCCCGCAGATCCAGCATGCTCTGGGAGAGGCGGGCCATCATGTTGACCCCGTCTCCTTGGCGATGCCCGCGACCTGACCCTGTTGTCACTCCGTTGGTCAACGGGTCTCTTGGCTCTGGCTGTGAACAATCATAAAACTCCTCTTCTGATGCTGTAGAAGTGCTTGAGGGATCATCATTGGTTGCTCGGTCACATATGACCTTGGTACTGTCTTGGCTGCCGTTACCGTTGCTGCCAGAGTCCCCGCTGTCGTCCTTTGATGTTATGCGGCCACGGCTTGGCGTCAGCTCCTCCCGGGTTCTCTTTTTGCTAAAGGCATCTAGACTTTCCAATTGGTCCATTTTCATCAGAGTGACTTGTGGTTGGCCAGACTGCTCTGAGGGGGCAGGGTCTATGACTAACTGCAGTGTGCGGCGTTTAGGAACTGGAGGTGCTGCAGGTGATGGATTCTCTGAAGTTTGTTTAGCATTGTCTGTTGGCTGTGAATCAGCAGTAACATTGGATGGTGATGTAGGAGTGTGTGCATGTGTGTCTTGTGTTAAAGGTGTGTTTGGCTGCTGAGGGGGCCCTCTGGAATCTGTTGCATCAGTTTGGTCTTTATTCTGAGCTGTGTGTGTTTGCTCTTTGAGCTCTTTGTTGGTTGGAGTCACAGGAGTAGTGATGTCTGTACTTGTATTCCCAGAAGGATGTTTGTTTGCATCCCGACCTGAAGCAGGTACCTCAGTCTTTGCTGGTAGCGTCAGTGGTGAGCTGAAGCGTATAGCCTGGCTGACCTCAAACCTCTCCGACCTCTGTAAGTGAACCTGATTGGCTCGCTTGTTATCCGTGATGTTGATAAAGCCAATCACGTCGCTTGGTGGGTCTGGCTCTGGCCAGGTGGGAAGGTACGGGATCAGGTACGCTTTCTCCAGGTGGGCTAATCCCGGATGTATGGGTGGCACTTCGATAACCCCCTTAATACGTCCCTTCATAATCTTTAGCCCAGTGGGATTCTGGGAGTTTGAGTTCTTGTTGCTGGAATTTTGGTCAGAAGAAGTTGGACTTGTGTGGGTTCCTGTGGCAACAAGGGCATATTTGGGATTGATGAGCTTCCTAGCAATAGCAGCTGACACCGGAGCAGGAGCCATCTGAGGGAGCGGGTCAGGGATTGGTTCATCTACCATGGGAACCTTGTTGAGAGACACACCTCTGGACATGAGGTAAAGGTCACAAAACTGCAGGTCGAAGGTCTCCACTGCCTGTCCTGTGATCACAGTGATGAGGTTACGGTCCAAACGAGATGAGGACCAGGTGAAGCTGGAATAAGACAGACATGGAAACATAAAGCCACAGCAATGACTCCCTTATTAATGGGCTCAGATTCTTTTCTACTAAATCTGTCCCAGTTCATGTTTGTCCCATCTCTTTCTTCTATGTCACAACTACTGACGAAGCAAGGGGGTATTGGAGTGCAACGCTGTCATCCCCAGTGTATTTTTTGATGCTACCACTGGGAGCTACCAAAGTTGGACAAGTAGTAGCTTTAAATGATATTTTTGGCCACTTGGGAGCGGCGCAAAAAACTGTAAACTCAATATTGACATATCATCTTATTAAGTGAACAGTTGCCTATTTACACGTGCAGCAGACATGGAACATCATCAGCATTCATTTGGAGTTGTGTTTCTGGCTATTCAACTAATTTTCTCTCTGCTGCCAACTGTGTCTGTCTGGTGTTTGGTGATGAGCTGGTAGAGTAAAGTTGGTATTTAGAGCTTTTTCGTTAACAACAGCTGCCTGCTGCAGCTGGAAACTGGGCGAGACTGGATGAGAGCGGTGAGACTGAAGCAAAACAGTAAGGTTTGTGGGCCAGAAAACCAAAACAATGAGCTGAAAGATACCAAAATGCTCGTTGGAGCGAAGGGGAACTGCATAGTCCGGTGCTAATTTTATGTGGGTACGTCTCTTAGTGCGACCACTTTCACGTGTCACATAGTTATTTAATCCATGTTAATATAAAAAATAATAATTAGAGCAGCTTTAAATACAAAAATAAACAATACACAGAAATGTACTGTGTTCATGCACACTCACAACGTACTGTGTGTAGTACACTGCTCACCTGTATGAACCAGAGATGGCTCTGTCTCCATCTACCAGGAGGAACTTCTGGCTCAGTGATCCACACACCTTCTGTGCTGACCGTGTGTAGAACTCCACACCTCCACAGCAGCGTACACGCAAATTCTACACAAACACACACATACACAGGGTTAATGTTATGTAAAGAGAGGCTCTTGGGGAGGCTCTTTAGTGTTGGTGGGAGGAAGGATTTTAGTGAACAAAAGGGAAATAAAGGCAACAAGAGAATGGGTAGAGAGAAAATAATTAGTTTTCTTGTTGCTCAAGAACAGTTCTTCTTTATTAATACCACCATAACGTTTTGGCTCTACAGGTTAGAGCATGAACTCTATCTATGTATGTGCATACTTGTATGACACACCCTGCGGTGTTTGTCTTTGGCCCTGTGATAAGGGTGTGGTTCCCGACCGAGCGTTACCTTGTAAGTAAATCTCACAGGAGACACAAAGCATAGGAGTCATAAATGCTTATAATTACAGCACAGATGTCAGATAAGAAAGAAGCTGAAAGAGGGGGCAGTTCTGGCGGTTAAAGTTGTGAGGAAGAAAGAAGGAGAAATGAAAGAGAAACATATTACAGAAAGTGAAGTGCGTGGTTTATCTAATTGCCTGCAGCACAGACGGGAATGTGCTTAGTGTCTTTCTGGCCTCCAGTCCAAAATATTTAGAAAGTCCCCATGAAACACTTAGTATTTTCTGTTACTGCCTGGACCAGTTCAACTCAGAGAGGCAACGAATAACAAAAAAATTCAGCCTATGGCAAACAACTAGCTTGTGCATGCACCTTATCAAGTGCTGCAGGCAAAAACCTGTTACACCTACGTCAACCATGTGCCCTACTTTTAAATATTTCCCTTGTATAGTAATATACTTATTATTGAAAAATGTGTCTTTAACGAAAACATTTTATTTGACATGTTGGAACAGGAGCTTTTCAAAATAAACAATTCTCTATGATTATAAACTTATCAAGAGTAACCATCTATCCAACTAGCTCATCCGCCAGCTTATCAAAACATCGTCTGTGTGTGCGTGTGTGTGTATACATACCTTTAGGTGTCCACGGTGCATATCAGCTCTGCCACACATGGAAAGAAAGCAGGGGACTGCAGCCATGTCAATGATTATGTATACAGGAACTTTGCGTTTATAGGCTGCATCCAGCAGGTCTCGAAAGATATCCACATCTGTAAACACATCCATCACCACGGCTATCACCTACAGACACACGCAAAAAAAAAACACAGAGGAAACCACAAATGGTTTTAGTGTTTCCTGGTTTGTGGGTTCAATTTAAGCTGCTCTTATCAACAACATCACAGCCATTAAATCCTCAAAGGAAGCTGGGCACTTATGAGAACTGCATGTAAAAAGCAAATTAAACCCTCAAAGACAAAGAATATTCTAACGGTTCTGAACAGAGATGTTACATAAAGAGACTGCTAGAAACAAAGAGTGCTTTGCAGAGGGTTTTTTTTTTCAATTTATTTATATAGCGCCAATTCATAACAGAATTTATCTCATTGCACTTGTCCTATAGAGCAGGTCTAGACCGTAATCTTTATAATATTATAGATATGTGATGTGGTGATAGAGTGTAAAGTGGCTGGACAGTGTGTGTTCTGTGGGTTCAACGACACAGCAATACTAGTAACAGCATGGTACTCTTCACACAGCGTTGTCTATTCACTCGTCACTTGACCCAGATTCAATCTTAAAACTGCACAACAACAGTCCCAAAGACTGACACACAAGACTTAGTGAATAAGCTGGACAAGAAAATAGCTCTGGAAAAAAAGCTGGTAATTTCAAATCAACTTTAATCATGTCATTATACGTGTATACGATGAAATATGGTCTTGTCAATCCTAGAAAAAGTTAGAAAAAGTAGAAGGTAAAAGAAGATAAGTTGTAATAAATAATAATACATTATTTCTAAAAAAGTAGTTTAGGTTTAGCTGAGGTCTGTGAAACAGCAGCCAAGGGAAAATAGTTCTGTAGCGCCTTCCAAGCAGTGAAAAAGTATTTCACCCCGGGACTGAGTCTAATTAATTTAAGTATTTTGTTGCTCTGGACTAGCTAGACGACTATATGTGCATGTGCCAGCATTTAAAGTATGTGAAAGGTAAAGGTGATGTATAGGCTGCTGGCATGTAATGCATTCACTGACGTCAGAGCATTTTTTTTCCACTGGCGTGTCAAGATCAGACTTGTGTTATTAAAACTTTGTTGTGTGCATGTGTGACTGTGGCACATGTGAGAGAAGAAGCGAAAGGGAAGAAGGTCAGTAAGACGAGACAGAGGCAAATAATGAGATGTAAAGGGACAAAAGAAAGTGAACTCAGATATAAATTAGAGAGAAACTGGATTAAATTCAGTCCAAAGAAGATCATGTCAGATTATTTTTGGTAGATATGAATTAGCATAGTGTGAGTGGAGGAAACAGCAAAGGAAGTCAAACCTCTGATCAAAACAATCAGCGATTTAACGTAAAACAGTGTAAACAATGATACCGGACTATTTTCATTATCAATTAATCTGCACATTATTTTCTCGATTCACCGATCAATCGTATTTTTCTTTTAAAATGTCAGAGAAATATTTCCATTAAAATTTCTCAGAACCCAGACTGACATCTTTAAATGTTTTGTATGACCAACAGTCCAAACCCCTTAGATGTGCAGTTTACTATCACATATGACAGAGAAACTGCAAAACCTGACACTGGAGAAGCTGGAACCAGAAAGTATTTGGTGCTTTTTATTGACTGAAACAATTATCAAAATAGTTGCTGATGAATTTCCTGTCAATCGACTAATCGATTAATCAACTAATCGTTTCAGCTCTAAACACAACAGCCCTGCGATAATCTTTGTGAAGCTCATAGAGCTCTTTTCTTTACTGTGTCAGACAAGCACTGCTTTGTAGTTTGTGGTGTTGAACTGCATTATACACTGAGAATCCATAGAAATATTAAAACCATGATGTATTGTGGACTGTTATAAATACAACCTCACTTCAGTTTTTGCTGAGAGCATTACTGTGGTTGTTTGTGTGTTCATTCACACTGCTGTGGTACATTTCGAGCCTCTGTGACCTGTTTTTGTATTGGATTGTATTACATTAAATGTGTTTTGTCCACCACATTTACATGAATGGAGGAGCCAAATATAAACACCTTACAATATAATGAAAACCTACACAACAACACGAGTGTAGTCTTTAAAGAATGAAGAGCTGAAGCCTCTTTGACATGGTGTCAACACTTTAAAATTACAAGTTACACAGAGAAAGCAAGCTATTTACTGCAGTGCTGTTGTACTTTAACTCTGAGTATTGTGAGGTGTCCCTGTTTTTGTTCTATGTTTGATTTGATGGAGATCAAACTTGACCCTGAACTTCATTAATCACTGCATTATAACACCATCATCACCATCACTCCCATCAACTTCTTCACTGCCTACCTTCTGGGCTGATGCAATGCTCTTGCGCACTACCTCCTTGATGTGCGTGTGCCCGTCGGCTGGAGGTTGGGTGTGCACGGTCACGCGCGTGACCCCTCGGTAGGAACTGGCCTCAGGCCAGCCGAGATCCAGCACCGCCACTGAGGCCTCAGACCGGTCTGGCCAGTACTGGAGCGACACCTCACCGTCTCCCCCTTCTTCCCCGGACCCCGGGGTGATGTTCCCCGGCGTCTCTGGCTTCTGATGATGTTCGTGCCCGGGTCGGTAGGCCTCCGCTATGTGTGCAATCCGCTCCAGCTCCGGTTCCGAGAGGAACCCCCGGACGCTATTCTCGCGGATGTAGTCCATGAACGCATCGCGGCCCTGGGAGATGAGAGCCTCGACCGCCCGCCGTTGGTCCTCACTGTAAAAAAACTCCGGTTTGCTCTCGCTCACGCGCCAGTTGACGTGGTGATCGTCCAGACACTGGATCTGAGACAACGCCATGACTTCAATAAATCCACCGGTCAATAAGTAGTTAAGTACTGAAACAACTCTGACCCAGTTTCCAGTCGTCTGTCAGAAGGGTCAAACCGGGGAAGAGTGCGATCCGTCCATTACGCGTCTGCGTGATCTGGGCCTGCGAGGCGGTAAACAGATCCCTCTGGGGGAAGATTTTCATCTGAGTGACATAAACCGCTAGTTCAGTCCCTCAACACAGAGTCCAGCTCAGCCCAGATCTCAGGTTACTGACACACACACACACACTCAGGTGTTGTTCGAACAAAGCACCCCCACCCAGCGCCACGCCTTTCACCTGACAGGGGCCGGGCTGTTCCAGCGGCGGCCCGGTTCAGCTGCTCCAGCCTCGGGCCCCGGCAGACATGGAGGCAGGCAGCTGTCTGGATGGATGAGTGTATCTGTGTGTCTGCCAGTGAGTCAAGCCGAAGCGGAACACGTACTTGAGATAGAGAAAGAAGTCATTAATCCTGCTTTTAACTGTGTTGAAACTGTGTGTGAGTCACGATAAGTGTTGCGCTGACGAGTCACTTTTTTTTTTTTTTTAGTTTTTGTTGGAGCGCTGAAGTCGCGGAGGATCACGGCTGCTCAAAACACAAAAATGGCAACTGTTGAGTTCCCCGAAGGACAGCAAGTCGTAAATATCACTGACGTGACGCGCACAAGTCTCAACTTTCACAGGGTCCGAGCCCACGTCGGTTTATATTTTCTTATTTTCCGTTAAAACGCTCCTCCAGACACAAAGTTCACCGAGGTCCAGTGTGGAGTTGCCGGTGCGTGTCTGACGCTGGAATTCGGCAACGGAAGCTCTATTACCGGGGGCAGAAAGGCGGAGTGTCCGGTAGTTGTTGGTTAGGAAAGTTGTCTTTAAACTCCACCCTCCTGTCTGGACAGAGGGACAGGAATCTTGTTCACTTTAATAACTATTAACCCAGTATGCTTCACTGGCTCTGATGGACTTTAGTGTGTTTTTTTTATCTGCTCTCTTCCATTAGGGGGTTAACTTATGTGAGTGTGGTATTAGCCTAGTTTAATAGGCTACTGATTAAAAAAAAGAAGAACAATTTAAAGGACATTTATTTTAAGGAGGAGAATGTTTGTGTCCTATTTAGGTAATGCAATGCAGATACCACGCTTACTTACAATGCGATTGCTGGTTAGTGGTGTGTCACTGTAAGGTCTGCTGGATTTCTAGTGGTAATTACACTGTGAGAAATAACTAATGAATGTCTGGATCAGGGTTCATATATTTTAAGATTAACTTTAGATTTGGGGTTAGCTAGACAGAGATACGCCAAAGAGACAGGTGAGCCTTGCTGTGAGTCCACTTTTTATCACCTAACAGATAGTTTAACTATCTAACAATGACGTTAAATTTAAAGAGATTAAAGTCTTTTATTTTGTGTAATTATACATGTACAGGTTACGGGGTTTTTTTTGGAGAAAAATATTGTGTAGGAGGAGCAAATTTTTTCATCTGTTGCATGTGATCTCATGTGACTGAGAATAGAATAACAGCATTGAATAACAATAATCTAGTTTAGACTCTTTAACTGCAAAATAAAGATCAAGTCTAACATTACTGTTAAAAATATGTAAAACACCAAATTTTGCCCTTTTAAGATAAGATTTATTTATCTAGAGGGAAACTGTTGTGCAGCAGTTGCTGTACAAAGTAGGAAAGAGTGCAAATGTAAAAATACCAATAAATCCAAAATATACACACTACAATATAAACAAGGTTAACATAAGGATCATAAGTTAAATGAGCTACTTTTGTACTTAAGCTCCTTTACTTCTTCACAAGTAGAAATTAGAGCAAAGGAACATGAATTCTGCACGAGTGGAATATGTTTTTACGTCTTCCACGCCTGTGTGTGAATGACCTGCGACTGTGTGCTCATATATCAGACTCTGTAGGATGTGTGGATCCAGAAGAGTGTGTGCAAGTGTGTGGAGCTGAGGTGGGATGCTCCAACATCGCCTTTCCCAAACTGGTCATTGAACTCATGCCAAGCGGTGAGAATACTGCTCTCATTTCAAGTGTCTTTTACATTGTTTTATTTCTAAATGTGTCAAATGCTTTGATAAGCTATTTTTATTTTTTTTTCACCTGTGTGTGTGTGTGTGTGTGTGTATCACAGGCTTGCGGGGACTTATGATAGCGGTGATGATGGCTGCTCTGATGTCATCGCTGACCTCCATCTTTAACAGCAGCTCCACACTCTTCACCATGGACATCTGGAAGAAACATCGCCCGCGGGCCTCAGAGCGAGAGCTGCTACTGGTCGGCAGGTATGACACTCACAGGTGGAGGAGGGGGCGCACATGGTGGTCAGAGAACGTCTGTCCTGCTTTAGTGTCCTTGACTTTAAAACCCTGGAGGGTGCCAGCTGACCGTGCACTCTGATCATGCTAGTGGAGGGTTAACTTTTAATACCAGGATCAATAAAGAAAAGGGAAGCTTGTGTGTAGAGAAAGTGAAAGAGATGTACTGTGCGTGTTTGTTCCAGGATCGTGACTGTGATCTTGGTGGTGGTGAGTGTGGTGTGGATCCCCATCCTACAGTCGGCCAATAGTGGCCAGCTGTATGTTTACATCCAGTCAGTGACGAGCTACCTCGCCCCGCCCGTCACTGCTGTCTTCACTCTGGCTGTCTTCTGGACTAGGACCAACGAGCAGGTAACACACATGCAAGTCCGCCAGGGGTCCATATAATACAAATAGGGTTGCAACTAACAATTACTTTCATTTATTAAATTCATTAATTTAGTTTTGCCTATAAAATACTGAATGTCCACCAAAAACTTCCCACAGTCTAATGGGACATCTTCAAATTGCTTATTTTGTCTGATCAAATGTCCAAAACCCAAATATATTCAATTCACACGGATATTAAAAAAAAAAAAAAAGAAAAAGCAGCAAATCTTCACATTTGTGAAGCTGGAACCAGCGAATGTTTGGGATTTTTGCTTGACAAGTGAGTTTAAACAACATCGACAGAATTTAACAATTAATTATCAAATTCTGTCAGTGGAGAAATCCATTAATCAAGTAGTCATTACAGCACTAATTACAGTCAGAAACATACAAGTACGCCAGTATTTAACAATAAAAAATAAACAGAATTAAATCTCTTTCTGCTACTACTTTAAAGACACATGATATTATTTTTCAATACACACCAGCAAACATAAATTGGCGAGTCTTGTCGCAAACATATCCAAACTTCATTCAAAGTTTACTCCATTCTGGACACCAAACTACTCTTCAGAACATTCAGGAGTGCTGAGGTTTGCACTGTTTGTCCTTTCTCCTACACTGTACTGGTGCACGGTTTTATTAGCCTCACATGGGATCCAGCTGCCAACATCCCTCACTGCTCGGTGTGTGGAGTACATGTGTGGGTGCACATGAATATTTGTGTGTGTTACTCACTCGTTTTATAAGTGTATTGTTTATTATTTCCTCTGTAGGAACTAGCATGAACGTGCTGCTCTTTCACTTGAATAAGTGAAAGTGATTGTTTCCTTGCTGATAACAGAGTGCAAGTGAGGGAAGGTGTGGATATTAGAATATAAAGATTACAGAGAGAGGTAAAAGTGATAACACTGCCGTAATAAGAATGTGTATCAGCACAGAGCTAATAACACATGTGTTGAAACATTTTCTGACGTCAAGTCCACTGGATAGTCCCGATTAAATCCCTGTTTTAATAGAGCAAGTCCTGGGTGTGTCTGCTCTCTGCTGACATGCTGTTTAACTACTAAAATAAAGAGGATTTTCTCAGTTTTTTCAGAATGAAAGGGGTTTTCCCCTTTTCTGTAATGCAAATATTATCTTTTCGCCGCTCCGAATGAACCTACAAAGAGTCTATTTTAGTTTACATATAATGTGTTTACAATGAACTTGGCCTGGGGTTACAACATGGGTCGGCAGTAGGCCAGCAAACACTGATTCGGTGGTTTGCAGGTTAAAAGACATCTCTTGTCAAACTCAAACTTGTCAAATTTGTCCAATACTTTAGCAAATACCTGCATTTAGTGCTCATTATCAAATGTTAGCATGCTAACACACAAAACTAAGACAATGAGCATGGTAAACATCATACCTGCTAAACAGTAGCATGTTAGCATTGTCATTGTGAGCATGTTAGCATGCTGGCATTAGCAGTTACCTCAAAGCACAGCTGTGCCTAAGTTCAGTCTCACAGAGCTGCTAGCATGGCTGAAACTTCTTTAGCCTTGTTTCAACAGCATAACTAACTACACATTAAAATATAGTCATTGAAATGCGGTTGAAACAAAACTTATAGGTAACCTAGATGTCTAAAAACTTTCACATTTATACCAAAGTTAGCATAGTTTAAATCTATATGCCTCGACCTGCAAAAGACCAAACCCATGCTTTTATTTCTTCATATAAACACAGTGAGCATATCACTTTAAGACTCTTAATATGTTGACTCATGGGGTCAAAGGGCACGTGTTACCGCACAGGAGGTGTCACTCACTGATTTTAGTCTGACCTATCTACATGGTAACATGACGTGTGTAGTCTTTGAACCAGAGCTGCACATGTAAAATAAAACCATTGATTAACCCTGTAATTGGTGTCATTATATCTAGCACATGTGGTGTCTTATGATAATGTGACCATGTGACTATATATACATTTTGGTGTTTTAGGATTTATATTAACTAAAACCAGAAAAACAGGCCATCCCACAACAGTTGGCAACGTAACGACAATAATAACTGTTAAATTAAACGTTTGTTTTTTTCCACACGTAGTCCTTTCACATCAGAGAGAAAGAGAAATAGATCAGAGAAATGGTTTGGAGTAAAGAGTGTAAAGAACGGGACAAGAGGAAAAGTGAGAAAATTTGACAAGAAGAAAAGTAGAGGTACAGCTGTAGTATGTGTTAAGTCGAACTGCACAGATCGCATTCTTTGCTGAAGGTTGAACAGAAAAGGAGACAGAGAGTTATTTATGTCACTGCACATGTGTGTACTTAAGTGAGAAGTGACATGACGATGACAGATTATCACGGTGGGAAAGTGAATGTGTTATGAGCCGAACACACCCAAGTGTGAACCAGGGCTGCACCAGCAATTATACTGATATACTTTTAGCAGCAAGTTCAGCATATCAATTCAGGAAGGTATGTAATGTAACCTGTATGTGTTTATATGTGTGTTTGTGTGTATTCAGGGTGCGTTCTGGGGCCTGATGGTGGGTTTGGTGGTGGGTGTGTGTAGGATGGTGCTGGAGTTTGCCTTCCCGCCTGCCAGATGTGGCTTTACGGACTCAGCACCTGCAGTGCTGCGCAGTGTCCACTACCTCCATTTCGCCATTCTGCTCTGTGGGCTAACTGCTATCGTGATTACTATAGTATCACTGCTCACACCGCCGCCCAGCCACGAACAGGTGTGTACACACAGATACACTTAATAACAAAACCATTAGGGAAGTAAGGTTATGTAAGTGTTGTTTTGATTTGTTTAACCTCCCCTGTATACTGTACAGACACCGCATTGTCATATACCCAGTCACTACATTCATCCGTAACACACACAGACAACTAATCACAATGTTTGTCAACCAATACTTTATATCCAATAAAAAATGCAGAAAATCTACAGTATCATATAGGTGATTTAGGTGAATTTGGTTGCATAAAAATATGATCCATGTTAACTGTGATGGCTCTGTGTTATCTAAGAAGAAACATTATTGTGAAACTTCCACCCTGGAAATTAATAAATACAGTATATCATTAATGGAATAGTTAAACATTTTGGGAAATCCACTTATTTGCTGTCTTGCTGAGAGTTAGAAGATAAGATTGATACTTTCATGTCTGTCTGTTAAATATGAAGTTATACCCAGCAGCTGGTTAGCTTAGCTTGGCATAAAGACTAAAATAGGGGGAAACAGCTAGCCTGGCTCCATCCAAATGTAACAAAATCCACCAGGGCCTCTAAAGTTCAATAATTAACATGTTATATCTCATTTATATGTTATATTTAACTTTAGAGGTGCTGGTAGGCTGATTTTGTTACCTTTGAAAAGAGCCAGGCTAGCTGTTTGCTCCTTTTACGTGGCCCCCGTGGCTAAACAAAGGCTAACAGGCTGATGGCTCCAGTTTCATATTTACTGTACAGACATGAGAGAGGTGTCGATCTTCTCATCTAACTCTCTGTAAGAAAGTGAATGAGTATATTTCCCAAAATGTCAAACTATTCCTTTATGTCAGGATATTGTCAATATAGACACATATACACCTTCTCTACATATAGGTCGTATTTATGCCAAAATTTTGTTTCATTTCCATTTTCTCCTCTCCCAGGTGTGTAACCTGACCTGGTGGACTCTGACTGAAGAGCCGCAAAGAGAAATTCCTCTACAGAAAGTGTCCTCTGTCAGCCACCGTAGCTCCCAGGGTAAGAGTCTGAATATTCACGCCACTTCGTATAAAACCAGCTATCATGTGATAAACAGTCATCTACACACACATGCCGCTGTAGTCACTAATGAGTAACTTCCTGTTTCTGCTGTTTGTGTGTGTGTGTGCGTGATGTTGCAGGATCTGAGCCAACACGGCGGGGGACGTGTGGTCAGGGGGCAGGACTGTGTATCTCAGCAATGCGGCGATCAGGGGAGACTCCAACTCCCAGAGTTCTCAGTGTTAGAGAGAGTGTGTTCTGGTCCAGGTTCTGCTGTATAAATGCGCTCCTGCTGATCAGCGTTAACATTTTTCTCTACGCATACTTTGCCTGAGCAGAGGGTCAGATTAACATCCTGCCTCACCCTCCTGCTGAACGCCTGCCAATCTCTCCAACACGAACTACAAACTCTGCCTGCCTGCCAAACAGCCACTGATTTCTCCAGATCCAAGAAGGTGGGGAAACAAACAGATTTTTATAGTGATTTTACATGAATCCTTCAAAATCAAGGGAATGTACTGTGTTTCAAGTGAATCATGCAGATGTAGCTTCAGGTGCTGTAAAATAATCACATTTCAAACTAGAAAATAGTGAGAGAGGACATACCTCCACCAAGGCTGCACAAACCTTTAAATGTATTATTGTGATGAAAAACATGTGGAGAATTGTTTTAATCTGTATCTGGATCCACATTTGTATCAAATTACACATAATAATAGATAATCATGGGATACACATGGCATAATCGCAAAAGGTCACGAAAAAATTGAAATGTAAAAAAAAAAATACATCTCACAGTGTTTTGAAATCCTGAGCAGCTCAGGGTGTGTTCAGTGTTGTCTTTTAAAATCACTTTATTAGACATACAGTATTTCTACAGATGCTTTGATGTTTATCTTTTTATTACTTCCCCACTATAATCTATTGCTTTGTTCATAAAACCTTATCCTCCTGTTTGTTGTAACCTAGTTTTAAAGTTTTAGAAGGGTATTGTACAAATTACAATGAAGCTTGTGGCTTGTAACCATAGACTGTATAAAACAGCTTGTAACAAGCTAACATGAATGTGCAGTTAGATAAAATATGACATCTAAATAAAAGGGCATCACACATCATCTTAAATTTAAAGCTTACAAAATATAAAGTAAGGTTATATAGTGAGAATACATCTGTGTGGTTTAGGTTGAATGTGAGTTGCATAATTCCATTTCCTTTTGAGTCTATATGATTAATAGTAATTACATAGTAATGTTTATGGCCTTGTGTCTGTTAAGCAAGGTTTTTTGTTATTGTTCTAGTATCATTTCATGCTATTTAGCTTGTTTTTTTAGTATAAATCAGAATTTCTCAACCTTTTCTGGTCCATGACTGTTTTAGGTCCCCAAATTCTCATGACTCCAGCTAATAGAGTTTTTAAGTTGTTTTACGTTGTGGCACACATTTGTGTTTTGTATTCAGGAGTGCAATGGGAGCTTTAATAATAATGAGACGTTTTACATTTATTTTTTAGAATTAGAAATATATCAGACAAATGACAATTTATCAGTACTGAAAATTACCTCTGCATTAACCCCAAGGTTGAGAAACTCTGTTAATGTCTGTGTTGCTGTTCAGTTGATTTTTTTTTTTAATTGGTGAAATTCATTAAGAAGTTTTGAGAAGTACAGATTGTTGGATGTAAATAAATTAATATCAGTCAAAAGACAAAATATCCTGACAACTTGTCCATGAAATGTTTTTTTCTTGTGACATCTCAAATAAATTTAAAGATATGTGCATCAAAGCCACAAATGAACGCAGATTAGAGTATTTATAACCAGATAATATCACTCTTTATTTAGCTTCTGCACAGTTTACTTACTAAAACAAAGCAAATATAAAGTTACATTTCACTAACATTTTCAATACAAGCTGTTGGTGAAATGAGGACATTAGGGCTCAGTAGACCGGTTATAAAGGTTCACTCTAGTGCTGCAACAATTATGTTCACTATCGGTTAATCTGTCGGTTAATTTTTGATTCACTGATTAGTCTATGAAAATATGAAACCCACAGAACCCAAGGTGACGTCTTTGAATTGCCTGTTGCGTATGACCAACAGTCCAAAATCCAAAAGTATTCAGTTAATGATCTAAGAAAGAGAAAAACAACAACTCCTCAAATTTGAGTAGCAGGAACCAGCAAATATTTGGCATTTTTGCTTGATACTTGAACTGACCTAAATGATTAAAGCCCCTGAAAACTTCAGAGTACTGCACCAATTTAGTATTGCCTCCTGTAACACTGTCGGACTCACGGTGGACAGTTTTAAAAAGAGAAACAAAATCAGTGCAGCAGAACCAGAGATATCGTCTTTTTTATTCCACACATTCTTCTTCCTTGTCCTGGTGCCTACATTACCCACAATGCAACTCTGCAAATTGAAGATTCGGGTGTGTGGAGCCACAACAGGCTTATAAAAATGTTTTCGAATATTCAGTAGTACTCACCAAGACCTGTAAACCAACTTTGATGTAAAAAACTCTTAAGGTATTATTTAGAGTTTAACATTCAAAAACCAATCAGGACTGTGTGGGTGCGGTTTGATCGGGGTTGATTGACAGCAACCAAACAACTCATCAGATTCGGATTCAAATGTTGCTAAATCCTGATTGGTGCAAGTATGTGACATCACTTTTTTTCCCCCACCCACTTCAAACCAGTGAGAAGAGCTCAGAGAAAAAGACAAACGCAGAAATCTCTCATGTGAAATATCCAAAACTGTTCCAACTTTGGCAGAAAACACAGTTTTCACACAGGGCCCCATAGCTCGTAGTAAGACGTTTTCAGGCCCTTCAATCAATAATGGACTAATCGATTATTGGACTAATTGTTTCATCGGTAGTTCAATCATTGGATAAGTAAGGTAAGTCACTACAGCCTGACAGAGAGGTGTCATCGATACAGCCATGGTACTGGAGGTGTTCAGTTTGATATGGTGTCAGTGGTACAGCGGTTGGACGTATTCTGGCGGAAAGATTCCTACTCGGCCTCGACAGCGCCCTCTCCAGGTCAGTGAGCTCGAGCAGTCCAGCAGGTCGATGACGTCACCACGCAGGAAGTGGAGGTGGGCGGTCTGAGGGGACGTGTAGTCACAGAGGGCCTGAGCCAGACGAGGTTTCTGCACAAAGACAGAAAGCAAAGGCATGACATCAGACAAACAGGTGTGTATTTAACAGAAATACAAGATGTTTATGAAGAATTATGATGCCTTGTGATTCATTGTACCCCCAAAACTTGTTCAGGTAGACGCAGGGAGGACTCTCTTTCTGGGTGAGAGTAGAGGCGGGCTGAAGGGAGGGACTCCTGAGAGCTGCTTTTATAAGGGTTGGGATAAGGGTTACGTCCAGGTTGGGGCAGCAGGCGAGGGCATGAGGGAGGGTCTCTGAGGCAGACCACTTTCTCCACGGCGATGCTGTGAGTTTTGTAGAAATCCACCAACCGGTTGAGGGAGCAAAACGACTCGTCCCAGATGCAGTACTGACCGCCCCCCTCCAGCACTCGGAAATGTTCCACCCTGTTACCATAGCTGCAATTAGAGACGTGAGAAAGGTAAAGGGGATAAAGGCGGGTATGCACGCTCCAACACCTGCTGCTCACCAGTGCGAAGTTCTTTTGTTATTCTTCATTCCTCTGCCTGTTTCTTTGTTTAGGAATGTATGCAGAGGCTATGTGCATACCTCTGTCAGTGTGGGAAATGGGACCACAGTCCTCTACATGTGTGGGTGTATCTCCAAATCCATCACAGGACGTTTTCTCACAGGCTACCTCAAATGTCAACACACACACACGTGAATATACACATGAATCTGCTCCGAGCTGTTTTGAAAAGGTCACAGTAGTTAAGTAGTTAGTTAGTTAGTCTCATACTGATACTGTGCAACTCACTGAATGAAGATATAAGCACTGACACTGACAGCAAACATTCGCTGGTTCCAGCTTCTCAAATGTGAGAATTTGCAGCTTTTAGTGTAAACTGAATATCTCTACTTTTGGATTCTTGGTCAGACAAAATAAGCAATTTGAAGATTTTTAAGAAAAATCGTGATAAGCTTTTTTATTTTTTCACTACGGTCTGACATTTTATAGATTAGGGCTGAATTTACAATTTATGCTGTTGATTTTCTCGATTAACCAATTCATCATTTGGTCTTTTAACTGTGAAAAAGATATTGAAAAATGTTCCAGTGCCCAGACTGATGTATTCAGGTGTCTTGTTTTGTCCGACCAACAGTCTAAAACCCAAAGATATTCACTTTACAATGATATGAGCAGAAAATCCTCACAAGTGAGAAGCTGAAATGAGAGAAAATGTCATTTATGCTAGAAAAATTGACTTATATGATTAAACAATTATCAAAATAGTTGCTGATTAATTTTCTGTCAATCGACTAATTGATTAATTGTTTCAGCTCTATTATATATCAAAGAATTAATCAATTTATCGAGAAAATAATGTGCTGATTAACCGGTAATGAAAATAATCCCTGTTGCAACCCTAATATAGACATTTCTGGGGGTGTACTTGACAAAACACATTATTGTATATCAACTATGATACATTTCTCATCATTCATGTCTAAAGAAAAGAACATGATAGTACGATCCACCATGATAACCCTTCTTATGTTTTGTAAGAGGGGGAGGAGTAATGAGCTGTAGCTTCAGCCAACACCTTTTGCAGTTTGTACATAATCTTTTATGTTTTGTTGTTGTGTGTGTGTTGTTTTCTACTGTAATGTTTCGTTGAGATTAATTGCTTTTGTATCGTTTTGTTTGTGTAGTTATTTAAATTATTAAATATATTTAAATTTCAAAACAAACATGCACAATGTACTATTGCATTACTTTACGTCTACTGTCTGAAGTGTAATTGGTTATTAAGCTTGTCCCTCCCTTACACACCTGAAGATGATCATTTAATTACTCTAAAAGGAGGGCGACACCACTCTTGAGGTGCTCTGACGGAGGCTTGCTTGCTGAGATGTGTCAGCCTGTTCTAGTTAATATGTTGGGGCAGCACAATGGCTTCCTCACAACAGGAAGGTCCTCAGTTTGATCCAATCTCCTTTCTGTACAGAGTTTGCATGTTCTCCCTGTTTCTGCACCAGTTTCCTCCCACAGTACAAAGACATGCGGTTAGGTTCATTACAGACTCTAAATTGCCTATAGGTGTGTTCATTTGAATGTTTGTCTGCCTACTGCTGTGTCCCAATTCCATACTACATGCTAAATGTATACAGAATATACTGTATTATATACTAATGTTTATTGTTAACTGTTTTTGCAGTTAGTATACAAGAAATCAACATACTTTACTCTTTTATACTAACAGGAAATTACACAATATTTGCACTGACAGATCAATCAAACTGTGACTTTGACATACTAATACCAGTTTAAGTTAGCAAAGAAACAACAAATTTTTTTTTTTGTTTTTTTAAGGTGTTCCTGGAGCTGTTTCAGCACTACCAACAGCTGTAAGCAGCTCCTCCATTTCCTTTGTGCACAGTATAGTGGGACAATAATGTCCATCAAAAGCATACTCAGTGTTTCAAGTGTTTGTCAGTATGCACATACCAGTAGACTGTTTTAAGTAAACTTTATTTTGTTGTAGTATAGAATTGGGACACAAGTACTTTGTTTTAGCAGGTATAGATAATGGATGGATAGTTCAGAGGAAGTTCACCTGTCTTGCATCTCACAAAATACATTGTTGTGTTTGCCATGATGTCTTCTAGATGAATACTGAGGTTTGAAAGGATCTCCATTAATGAGTCGCTGCAGTTTATAACTACAAAACACGTATTATGACACTCATGAACTCTTGAAAGTGATCACCCTCTGTTGATTATTCTGAGGATTACACTGTGTCAAGTGTCTGAGTATGTGTGCAAGCACAAATAAAGCAGCTCTCAGCCCTTACAGGCAGACAGATGTTGTGCCTTAAAACATTGATATGTGCACAGTGTGAAGGAATTTTCCTTAGAGGGCCCTAATGTGGGTGTGAGGTGAGGTACAGGTCATACACATGTCACGCTTGGGGTCACTTGCAAACCTAGAAATGAAATGACCTCTGTGTCTCTAGCATTAGTTTATTTTGCTGTCTCCTGCAGTAGACCCATAACGACAGCTGTGTAGACAGGAAGATCTGTTCCTTAGAATCTCAAGGACAGTAGATTGCATTTCTCTGTCTCAGACATAGATGCAACAGACTGTCTCCCCTTAAAATGTAATACATGTGACCTCCTAATTCAAACGTGATTTAGGTAAGCATTAGAATTCACATATTTAGGCTAGAAAAGCATAATCTTGTAGGGAGAACAACTCTGTAGGGCTAGTAAGGGATAAATATTGTGGACCAGGAAGAGAAACTTCAGACTTGGTCTTGGCACTGCACTGGGTTTTACCTTGTACTGCTCATATCATTGTCTCCTCGGCCGAGCTTCATTAAACATTGCTGTGTAAGACATCCTGAGTTTCCTGAAACCTTCTTCATCATCAGAGTCGACTAGCTCACAAAGAACATCCATCACACACAGTATGTAAATGCATGTCTGTGGCATGTGTCCATTGCATAATGTACCTGCGTTTAATTAAAGACTGAGTGGTGTTATGTAATGCCCCGATTATTGAACACATTTAATTTACCCTCGATGATTAAATGTGTCCTGCGTCACTTTGGTGACCCAATTACACACACGCACACACACACACACACACACTCTCTCTCTCTCTCTCTCTCTCTTGCTGTCTGTGTGGCTGTTATATTTTTAGTGCAACGGGTTCTTGTAGAACATATTTAAATAGTCTGACTCGCCCCTCCACTGACCCTGACACACGCTCAAAGACACGTGGATGCTGTAACTTGCTAATGTGCTCAGTGTGATGGAAGTGATGAACTCCAACTGCAACACATAACAAGGAGATGCTGCTGGCTGCGTGTGTCATGCAACATACACTTCTGGTTGTACAGTGTACTCTTTCAGCAAGTTGTTTAACTGTGTTTTTGTTTTTGAGATCAGACCCAGGAGCAGATGCTTACCTCTCTGGTCATTAAAGACACTGACTGGCAAAGCACAGCAGCTGCTGTGAGGGAAGCGTGGTTGAGTGGGAAATTACAGCAGATTTAACACATGCAAATATAACTGCTGCACCACAGCACACAAACAATTTGGAACTTATTAACATCATAATATGGGAATAGACAACAGAGGAACGTCAATGTGCAGCAAGAGATTTGTCAGAATTACCTCCTGTGTTTGTGTGTTTCTGCATCTGTGTGTTTGCTTGTGTGGTGCGTTTACTGACCTAACAGAGACAGAAAACTCTCCAGGAGCTGATTCACTCTCCCTCACCAGGAACACTCCTGTGTCCTGCCAGCGCAGATGCTTTTCAGCATCAAGTCTTGACACTCGTCCAGCAAACCACCTATAAAACACACACAAGCATGTAAATTATACTCTCCTCTTAGCTAATATATTTTGGGAATTACAGTAAATTTCTGTTACTCTTTAAACTGGCATAAGCATACCCTTTGAATGAAAAATCAACTCAGTTGTGTAAGTCAGTGGTTCCCAAACTGAGGGTCAGGACCCCAAAAGGGCTCTTAGAATAACTCCCAGAATTATGTTTTCTCTTAACTTTTCTCTAATTTTAGTTTGTTGTCCTGTGAAACACTGAATAATGAGGAGGTCACAAGTAGACATTGCTTCATCTTAAGGGGTCACAAGCCAAAAAGTTTGGGAATCACTGATCGTAAATAAAACAATCCCACATCTATAATATTATAGAATAGCAGTTTTCTATCCTTAATTGATTTGTATAATTGATCACAAGTATAAAATATGTGGACAATTATTATTTTTTTTTTACGGATAAGGAAGGAGGGAAATGTAGTTCTCTGGCACGAAGCCACGCTTCCCCTGGATCTCTGCTGTGTACCAGCAAGAATCATCCTCCATTTCTATCACCTATAACACACATGCACAATTATTCTCACTATGTAAACATGCAATCTTTTTGTTAACTTTGAAATCAACCCAAACACTTACACACACACTTACCTTGATAACATCTCCTCTCTGAAAACTGATCTCATCTGCTTCTGATGCTGTGAAAGAGAAAAGAGCCACCGCCTCCATGCCGAACAGACAAGTCGAGTCAGCTACGAAAATAGTTTCACTTCATGAATGAAGAGAGAGAATACAGCTGTGTGATTAGAGCACAGCAGGATGATAACACTCTATTACAGGATGAGATAATCAGTGTGTGTGTGTAGGCAGTCGCTGAGAGTTTTCTCTGCGCGTGTGTCCCTCCCCCTGTTCATCCATGTGACTGAGTTAGAGAGTGTGTGAACACGTGGAGGAGGTGGCGTGTGCCCACTCCATCTCCATCTCTGATGTCCACACACTATAAACTCTGGGGCTTTAATGAAGCATTTCCACAAGGGACATCAGTGACAGTGGATGGAAGGCATGAAAATAACCTAGAATAGAGTTTGATGACCGGGAGTGTTTATGAATATAACAAGTCTTTGCAAAGGTTAACCAAATGTCTTCAGCTGAAGTCTTCATTTGCTCAACCATTTTTCATATTTGAAAAGGTTTTAAAAACAGCTGACCATGAAAGCAATGGAAAAACCTGCTTAACAGAAGCTACACCGCCAAGTGAAAAATGTCACCTACTGTATGTATCAAAACCGTGTTTCTCATGTTACTAATCACACCACTATGTCAGTCTTGCCTTGTAATTTTGAGTTCAATTGCTCTTGTATTTTATGTATTTTATATATTTTAAATTAGTCATTTTTTACTTTCTCTATTTACCTGTACTTATTTCTGTCTTTGTCCTGCTGCAACACCTGAATTTCCCCTCTGGGGATCAAGAAAGGCTTATCTTACAGTATCTTAAAATACGATATCAGCACTGTCAACACAACAGCACAGATTCAGAGGAAGCAGTAGGAGAGGTGGTTGCTTATCCGTCAGTACGAAGCTGTTGGACCAAAGAAATAACACCATTTACCTGTAGATTTATTTACAACAATTAACTTGGAAAAAAAGTAGGTACAGAGTACAAATCTCAGTGGAACTGATTGTTGTTTTGATTAAACTGTTAATCAATATATGTCACATAGGACATGGTAATATGACAAAGAGTTTGGTGACATCTGCTACCCGACAAAGGACCCAACAAAGTATCTGGTTATTTTCAAATGTAAAAGACAGCTGTCTACACCAGCCGCGTAGGACTGAAGCTACTGCTGCAAACGTGTTGCTTTCGCTATGTGGCCACTGGAGACAAGGTGTGACAATGTGTGGATGCACAGAAGAGCCAAGAGTTGAATCAGCCTGGCAAGCTAACGGTGAATAATGTAAAGACATGGATCCAGGCCTGTCAGGTCTCAGTTTTTGGCCTGTGCAGAACTCTATTGGTGAGTTGTGACTGACCAATATATCTTAAAAATTAAAACATTATATCATGAGAAAGCCAACAAAGATCAACAGCTTCATGCTTGGTATTTAATGAAATTGTAATATTAAATGTTAAGTAATTCTTAAAACTGTTGTTTTTCCAGTTGGCTTATTCACTAATAGCCAATAAAAGGTGAATATATTGTTCAAATCACAATGTGAAAATGTTGAAATTGCTCAGCCAGAGATCTCAGGTCTCTGGTCATGTTGCTTTCCAAGATACTTTCTCATGTTCACAAATTCACACGCAGAGCTCTGTTACACTAGAGAAACAATATACATGTACAAATCAGTAAAATCAGGGCAATTCCTCTTTTACTCAAGTAACAAAAATATCACAACACGAAGGCAAATGTACCCTGAGTTAAGAGTGAGCTGTTCATCACTGATAACAAACCAACATAAGGCAGTGTATGTGTATGTGTGTGTCAGTAGCAGTCCACTATGACCTCTTGCCCTGGTCGTGTGCCTGGATTAGTGTGAGCGGCACTCGCAGTCAGTATGTCCTGCAGCAGAGAGAGGGGAGAGTTGTGGATGTGGTCGCTGCTTTGAGACAGGACGTCCAGCCTCTCGTCTAAACCCAGAGACCTCAACACTTCACACACACTAACAGTCACGCTGTCGGCTGCCACCTTCGCACCCTCCTTTCCCGCCTCGCCTTCAGAATGAACCTCGTCTGCTCCATTGAAGCTCCTCTGTGCTGCGATGTCCGCCTCTCTGGCTCGATCACTCTTCTTCATCCCCAGAAACTGTCTGATCTCCTGCCCCCAGCCCTGGCCAGGCAGTTCACAGGACACCCTGGCAACTGTTGCCATGGCAGCATCCAGTGCCCCTAGCGACAGAGGGCAGACTGTCTCTCTGAGTGTTATCAGCAGTCGACAGGCCTTCAGACCCACAGGCCTATCGCAGTCAACCAGACCACTCAACAACGCTGAGATGACTCCCTGCTTGACCAGATTGTTTAACGCTCCGGCCAAATCTGACTCCATGCCCTCTGTGTGTGCACCAGTGTGAGTGTGAAGCATGTACGCCTGGTCAGAAACTACACCATAAGGGTGCGGTAGAGCATGATGTGTGTCTGAGCCCTTCCTGTAACCCTGGTGACCTGAAAAGGCTTCATCCAGTAGCAGCTCAGCCAGCTCCAGCGTGTGAACTTTGACCTCCCAGTCCAGATCCGCACTGCCTTGTGAGAGGGTGGAGCGTACACACTGCATCAGGAGAGAGGTGAAGGAGGCAGATGATGATGCAGGCGAGTGTGAGGAGCGTGAAGAGAACCAGGAGATGAAGTATCGTACGACAGCCCTCCTGGCGAATCCCTCTGTGTCCTGGGATAGGATTTCAAGCAGCCGGCTCACTATTTCAGTCTGGAAGGACACAGAAGTTTTATCAATAACAAGTTTACATTGTACTGCAGCCAGCTGAAAACATTGTACCTCGTTGTTTTTATTTTTTACATTAAATCAACCGAAATCGTACACAATTAATAGAAGACGGACCAAAATCTGATATAGCATCCTCCACCACAGCAACTAAGCCAGCTGGTTTTTCAGTCAAATGTAAAACAATTTCTGCCTACCTCCTCCGGAGTGAGTGCTGCCCCCTGCTGCCAGCTGTGTGCCAGTGCCTTTGCCAGTGCCGAGATGGCACTGGCCCTCACGTAACTCTCTGTGTCCTGCAGTGCCTCCTTCAGGAGAGGAGTGGTACAGCAGCCGCTCAGCAGCGCCTCAGACGCATCACACACCTCCTCGGCTGATTTCAGGCAAACACGCACACCTGCCAGGTGTCCCAGAAACTCCACCGTCGAGTCTCTCACCTCCCAACGCATGTCACACGCACGCTTCTTCACTACCTCGACAAGATCTAATAGGGATGCACATACATATAATTTCAGTAACGCATTATGTAGCCACAACAACAGCAGAGTCTGCTCTGTGTGTGGATTCATCCCACAGGAGAGTATTTATGAGCTTCAATGAAGAGACTGCTGGGGAACTTTACCTCGTCTGAGCTGGTCTGTTATAACGGAGAGGTCTGTGCACACACTCATCCACTTTACTAAGGCCTGGTAGGACTTGTGGAGTACCTAAGAAACACAGACAGAGTCATTTCAATGAAATGAAAACAACATGAGACAGATAATGATTTACAGATCTTTTTAGCTAAAGTTTGTAACCCTCCTAAGGAGACTCAGAGTGAGACTCCATCTCACTGTGACTTTATGAATTAAAATATGGAGGAGTTGTTCAGTGGCCAGAGACTGTCATGTAACCAGACAAACAGTTTGATCACAGCCAATAAGCCAAAGTATATAAGCCTGTCTACTCGTCGTTTACTGAGACATTAACCACTTCCCGTTCCTGGACAATGCTATATAATCTGTGAGGTGACAAATACAACATACCTGTGTATATACTACAGCCACAACTAACAATTATTTTCATTATCAATTAATCAGCTGATTATTGCCTTGATTAATCGTTTATGTCTATGAAATGTCAAAAAATACTGAAACAATACTCTCACAGTTTCTCAGAACGCAAAGCGATGTCTAGAGATTGCTTCATTTGTCCGACCAACACTCCAAAAACAACAAAGATATTCAATTTACAACGATATAAAACAGAAAAGCAGCCGATTCATACATTTGAGATGCTGGAACCAGAGAACGTTTGGTATTGTTGCTTGAAAAAAATTTAAAAAATTAATCTTTTATCAAAGTAGTTGCCGATTGATTTTCCATCGATCAATCATCTAACCATTTCAGCTTAAACAATATATATAGTCAACTCTGAGCAAACTCCATGCACTGGTGGAGGCCATGAGATACGGCTGAAAGCTCCAGAAAAAGCTAGTAAGTGGACCTTTAGTGAAGATTATTTTGTCATACTAATGTTCCTCTCTCAAATATACAGTATAGCCCCTATGTATGACAGAATGTGTAAAGTATGTAAAAGAAACATCAAATTGCATTGTGTGGAGTAGAAGTTTTGAAAAGCTCTGAAACTACAAGGCTTTATTCTTGAAATATCATGACCTTTTTCTCAATAAATTACAACTTTTTCTTGGAATATGACTTTTCCACACAAAATTATAACTTTGTCTTGAAATATATATCCCCCCCCAAATATTTTAACTTTATTCTGCAAATCTCTTTAAACATGTAGACTAAGATAAACAGTAAGTGATGGTGTCTTCTTCTAACTGCTCTACTGCATCACAGTGGTAGAGGGTCAGTGACAAAATAAAAGTTGTTTCAAAGTGTGCATAGACGGGAACAACTTACAGTAGGGTCAGAATCAGGATTTTCCAGGTATTTTATCAGAACTGTGAACACTTCACTGATCTTCTCCTTCGCTCCTGAAACACACAAGATACATGCTACATACTAAATGTTTCATCCTGAAAAACACACACATCATTATGTTTATATACTGCAGCATTTGTTTTTGATTATATTTTAGAGGGCTGCATGATATGGTGACAAAATCATATTGCGATTATTTTAACAGGTATTACGATTGCGATATGATTCACGATTAGTGAGAATGATCATTTTTGCGTCACAATTTTCAATTTCACAGAAAAAAAAAAAATTTAAATCATGATGATGTGACATTTGTTGCTGTCTGTACCAAACAAACATGTTTTCTTACATCTGGAGAACAAGATTTGTAGGCCAGGGCATCTCTGCAGCACTTCATTATAATGCTGTTTTGTCACACAGTTTACCTTTAGCAAAAAATTGAAGCTTCTGCGAATTAGATATTGCACTTGGCCATATTGCGATTTCAATAATACGTAAATTAATTGTACAGGCCTAATATTTTATCTTACTTTTTTCTATTTTGTTGGAGAATTCTAATTGAATTAAAAATGTTTAGACAAATTTATATTTACTTTTATACTTGGAGAGATTTGACTACTCAGTACCAAGAAAATAATTCCTGTATTTACGTGAGGAGTTTGATTAAGATAAAGTAGATTTTTATAATGTCACATCTCACGTTATTTTGCTTGGACAGGAAAGAGAATATTTTTCGTATTTGGATCATCCCACATATACAAACAGTTTTACCTGGGCTGCAGCTGAGAGCTGTCAGAGCCTCTAGAGCACATTTCTGAACTTTGCCACTGCCGATTACATTCCTGCAAACCTCACTACAACCGGCGGATGAGGAGGAAGAGACGCCACTGCAGATGCTTAACAATGACAGAACTGCAGTGACAATTAAAACTGGAGGACAGGGGAGGACGCCAGAAGGCTGAGGGGGAGAGGGGGAGAGAGAGAGAGAGAGAGAGAGAGAGAGAGAGAGAGAGAGAGACAGTGATGTTAGTCTGCTTCACATTTAAAAAAAATACAGTCCACTTCCTCTCCTCTGTTTTCTGTTGTCCTGACAGCCTCACCTTGAGTGTGATCTGTGGTGTGTTTGTCAGACAGACACAGATCACAGAGACGCAGGAGGTTTTACTCTTCAGCTGCTCTTCCATTGAAAACCAATTCTCGTCTGCTGCAGGAACGGAAATATATTTAGTTATAAAGATGCTAAACAACAGACTGTGTAAACAATTATAACTGTTTTTATATGTGTGCGTTTTACCAGTGGTGTTTGTGCCCAGCAGGGTCTGACCAGTTGTAATGTTGAGGGGTAGCAGTAGTATTCTCACAGCCCGGGCTGTGTGGACAGTATCACTGGACGGAAACACAGAAAAAGAAGAAAATAACTAAATACATCCTGGTTTTCTTACACTACTTGATGTCAGAAAACCTCTGCAAACTGAGCTTGTACTGGTGATGGTGAAGCCACATTCTGTATGAGAGTGGGAAGTCGTGCTGTGAACAGATGCTTACTGGTGACTTCTGTGAAGAAAAGCAGCTGCAGCACGAATGAGGTCAGAGGGTTTGTTAATGTTCAACATGGATGATAGAAGACGGGTGACCCGTTGGTCTGGGACACGTTCATCGGTGCCGGAGCTGCTGAAGACAAACATGGACATTATTTAACACTGAACCCACTCATTATACGTATAAAGGGTGTCATACAGTATGTTCAACTAACTGATTAATCGACTAATCGTTTCAGCTTTACGCTATCATCACAGCGTAATTTTCTCTCTTTCTTTTCACATTATGTTTATGTTAGTGTATGGGTGGGGGAAATCGATACAGTTTCTCTTAACTATTCCTTTAATCCTATATTTACATGAAAATGTGTCTTTCTATTTTCTATAACTTACATACAACCACGGCCGCCTCCTTTATCATACATTTTTCTTTAAACTACTAGTTGTCAAGTCCACTGTAAAAACAGTATAAGCACAAAAAGGCAAAGATGTCGACAGAAATGTACTCCATCTCTGAATCTTTTAATCATTTAGGGGATTACAGTATTATTCATAGGTAAAGCCATTGCAACATATGGAGCTTTAAGTAAAATGGCTTGATGAAACTGCCTGAATAAGCAGCTGAGTATGTGCTCTTTGCTTGGGTAAGGGTGGGATTCAAAGACAGTTTAAAGGTGTGTTAGGTCAGAGAATAGTGTCACCTGTCAAAGGGATCAGTAGATTTATGACGCCACAGCCAGATAACCCACTGCAGAGCCCAATAATAGGTCAAAACATCATTTAACATTAATACTGGGCTTCAAATTTCACTATGTGCATTGATAAAATAAATGAACATTTTCTTTGAATTGTTAGTCCTGACTTCAGAGTAGATAATAAGGGGATGGAGCCTTAAAAAAGTGTTATATTAATTGTTATATTCAAGCCCCTCCGGAGAGGAAGATTCCCCTTCATCTATCCGGAGCAGCCTCTCCTTCCTCCTGGGGAAAACTGTAAAAGTGTGCTATAAAGTAACAGATGTCAGTCTGAATTATCTTTGTCACTTGTATCAAGTCAGAGCGACACATGAAGCCCAGCATCCTTTACACAGTGAAATCACATTGCTTCCCTGAAGGTGGAGGTTTTACATCCCTAAAGGAGGCACTAACAGATTCAGGAGCTATTTTATTCCATCATCTATTTGCTTTATCAAAGTGTGAAAAGTGTAATTTGGCCTGTTACCTGCTGTGTATGTAAAAAGGGTCATCCGTTCATTTTAATTTTTTTTAAAACCTTCTTTTAGATGGGTTTGGTGATCGGTGATGATGACATCAGTGACCATAATGTCAGCTTGAGTATTATATATATTTTTTGTATTCACTGTCATTGTTTTTATTCCTGCATTTACTTTTTATTTGACTGCTGTCTGTAAACCAAATTTTCCCATGTTACACTGTGTTTGTGTGCATATGAGACAGCCGTTCTACCTGTATGCAGCCAGAATGACGTCCATCAGAGGCAGCGTGAGCTGACTGCAGCCTGCTGTCACCAGCTCCTCCAGAGAATCTGCGACTGTCTGGAGCAGCTTGTCCCGGAGAGGAGCCCCGGCCTGGGCCAGGAGCAGTGCCAGAAGTTTGAGGATCTGCAGACTCTGATGGAGCTGTGTGTTTTCTTTGGGAACCAGTGACTCCTTGAGGTACTCTGTGATCGCCGCGACAACAGCAGTGTACTCTGCACTGGTTTCCATGGTGACGGCTGGGTGTTCTAAGTCTGTGATGGAGGCATGTGTCCTCCCGTCATCTTCTTCTTTCTTATCTATGCCGTTACATCCTGCAGACGAGACTGGCTGACAGAAGAGCAGGATGTGGGCGAGCATTTGATTGGCAGCTGAGGCAACGAATAGACTTGTGTCTGTCTGGAGTTGAAGGAGCGGTTCAATGAAATCTGGGGAGTGAGGAAAGCAGATTGTATGAAGTGGTAAAACTCTTAATCTTTGTTCCTAAATATCGCCTGCCTTCCTCTAATCAAATTGTCTTTTATAATATACAACATATTAGGAGAGATAATCTAATTTCCTACAGGAAGTGTCACCTGATTGTACAAAAAAACTGAGAGCCTTTGGATGCTGCAGCAAGTTCTTTAAGCCCTGGATCCAGCCAATCCGTAAACAGGGATCCTCCCAGAGCCCTGCGTCTTGCCAGTGCCGAAGGTTGAAGACCTGGTCCAGAACAGAGCATTCCTGCAGGGGGGACATCGCTAAAGTCAGAAGTTGTTTGTAACAACTTTTTAGCAAAAGTGCAAGGTGTCATTAACTCTACCTGAAGCATTTTGAAGCCGTCCTCAGTGGCAGCCATTAAGCCGGTGAGTTTGAGAGTGAAGGAGAGGACACCGGGGTCTGAAGCTGTGTTGTGACCCACAGTGGATATGAATTCAAGCAGACATGGGCAGGCCTTCAGCAGAGATCCCCCTTCATCAGGAGAAAAGGTGGACATGAGACAGTGGCACAGATATAACATCCATTTATCCATCCACGGCTGGAATAACCCTCAAGGGAGACCCCCCTCCGTTCCTGTCACTCTTTGTGCATTTTTTATCATTTTGTCTTTGCCAGACTACACATGACAGCTTCATTTTCAAACATACATTTATTTAGGAATATATGAGAAACAATAAAAGGTATCAAAAGACACAGGGCCCCTCCCCTACACAGTGCAGGAGCCGTCTCAAACAATTAGCTGATTAGTCGACCGCCAGAAAATTAAATGGCAACAATTTTGATAATCAGTGAATCTTTTGAGTCACATTTCAAGAGCATTTAGCAAAAATGCTAAACATTCATTGGTTCCAGCTTCTCAAATGTGATGATTTACTGCTTTTCTTTGTCTAATATGATATTATACTGAATATCTTTATGTTTTAGTCTGTTGGCAAGCAATCTGAATGTGTCACCTTGGGCTCTGGGAAATTGTGATGGGTATTTTTGCACAATTTAGTGACATTTTATAGATAAAACCATAATCTGCAGATGCAGATCAAAATAATTGTTAGTTGCAGTTTTATTTTACTTTATATGGTGCTTTAGTGGTGCATATTTCAAAACAAAGTGATCAAATTACCACAAATTAATTGCCACACTGAACCTTGAGCCTTTGGGGCCCCTCAGGGTTTGGGGCCCTGGTAATCACTTTGCCCAGTTTGTAATCCAGCCTTGTATCCATCCTGCTGGGTGTAAAGTTGGGACACTTTGTAACTTAACTGTCTCCAGTTCACCTCACATCTAGCTACAGTAATCCACAAAGAGTGATCTAAAAGCACACAGCTGAAAGCTCCACCTTGAGAGAAGAAAGCTGGAAAATAATGACAGATAAACAAACCAGACTAAACTATCCCACCAAGTTCAGCACTAACCAGCCTTGGTGAGCCCTGTGAACCAGTCCAACAGTTTCTCCAGGCTGGTGTCATCGGGCAGAGACCTCCCTGAATCCGCCAGCACCTCACACACACTGGGCAGCAGCGACACACACTCTGTGTCCATGGTACTAACGTGTGTGTGTGTTAATGAGACCTCAGGATACATTACAGTAGACAGGTCACTAATAAATTCACAGCCAAATAGTTACATCGAAGCACACATAGCTAACACCGACTCACGTATCTGGAAATATAGCTAGAGGCTAAGTTATGTAGTAGTGAGTGAAAGGCCACAGCTAGCTAAAATAGAAACATGTAGTTTTTCCTAGTAGTTTTGCTAAACGTCCATCTCGCGGGAAATAGTTTCGGAGCTACCGGTACATGGCTTCCCTCTTCTTTCTTCCTTCAGTGTAAAATTTGAGAGTCATAACAAGGACACCTGCGCTGCCTACTGATCTTTAAACTTGTGGATATGATAAATTACAGGTGCGGGGGGCACATAGCGCCGATCCATGTGTTTTACAGCTTTAACTTTTTCAGCGCGTCCTTGCCTCCGAACAAGTTCCGGTGTTGCATTTCCGTCACATCGTCCATTTTCACGTAATCGCACATGGTGCCGCACCGGCTGAGGACCGTCAGCCTCTTGATTTTTGAGATTTTGCTCCGTTGTAGCGAGAAATCCGTCTCGTACTCCTGATAAATGCAAGATACGGTGGATATGGTGGACGACCCCGAGTATGAAGAGGAGGAACCCTCCTTCAGCGACCCAGAGGACTTCGAGGATGACGTCGAAGATGAGGGTGAGCGGCAGCAGGAAACACGCCGGCTTTGTGGCCTGTTGCTAACAGCTAGCTAAGAGCTGCACTAACGGGCTTAACGGCTGTGGTACTACAGATGCTACAAGCTAGCTAGTCACTTTACCTTCCGGACCTCAATGTCTAAATGTTGAGGTCTGATTACCAGGAATAAAACAGATACATCACCATTTTCCTTAAACGTAACCCCCAACATCAGCTAACATTAACCGACGTTATCACAATTTCAATTTCACGCCCATTGAAGCCTCACCCAGACCCCAGACAACCACTCACTGTGGCCTTGTCGCTGTCATTTGAAAAATTTAAACAGTGGCGAAGCTGACTAATGGCAAACATTTTTTTGTAGCGGTCTGAATGCTTAATTTAGACCAACACCACTACTGCGACCCTGCAGTCTGTGGTTTGCATGAAGCAGCTGGTAATAAAAGCTATCTTTCACATCAGTGTCACGTTAACGTTAATCCTAATACAGGGTTGAGATTGATCAATGATGCCCCTCAGTTAACCATAGAAACTCCCTTTTATTAGGATGCTTTGTAGCTGTTTTATAGCATTGCTCTGCAAAACAGACTCCAGGGATTTCTGGAAATACTTATACACTCTGCTGCCAGTTTGCTAGGCCACCTAGCTGAAATTCTAAGTCTTATTGCAATTAAATAACAATAAAATCTCCCTGTGTGACTTGTATAATGTTGTGGGTTTGTTCACACTGTTTTAGAGCTGTGTGCTGTGATGTCTGTGGTGCTGTTGAACTGCATTGCCTCACTGAGAGTCGTTTTTTAATATTGTCTCCACCCAATCTGTATCAATGAGGGTAGACTAAAGATTAGAAACACCTCTCAGTACAAAGCAATACAAGTCGAAGGCACCCTAACTACAGCCTCCAAAATAATCGTAAAGTTGGATCAACACCTCTCTAAAACATTAAGTTGCATTAGTTTAATAAACTTGCAACAGAGTGAAGTGCACTTTTCAAAGGTTAAATCATTCAGGCTATTAATTACTATTTTCATAGTGTACCACCTTTTACCTGCCAACTGGGGCTATAGATATATAGATAGGTAGATATATAAATGAAAATTTGACTAGTGAGGCTTCCTGTTGCATATTGGTTAAGGCTCATACTATATACCTGCAACGTCCCTGATTTTCATGCAAATGATCTTCAAAAATGAAGCCAGTGTTTTAATTGCAGTTTGAATTGAGTCATCAGGGCATGAAAATGTATTTGGAAGCCCAGGCTAACACAGACAGTTAAGATAAGTAACTAACGTTACTGTTTTCCTCCCTGATCTTCTCTTCAGAGCTGCTGGGTGACTTTCTGAGGGAGAAGCCCCAGGAGGCTGACGGCATTGACTCGGTGGTGGTGGTGGACAACGTCCCTCAGGTGGGCCCAGAGCGTTTGGAGAAACTCAAGAACGTCATCCACAAGATTTTCTCCAAGTTTGGCAAGATCACCACTGAGTTCTATCCAGAGGCTGATGGCTTGACCAAAGGGTATGTGTTTTGCTCTCTACTCTGTTATGACAGTATATTGCTTTAATGTTGAATTTAATGTTTAAAAAAGACCCATTTCTCACGCAGGTACATCTTCTTGGAGTATGCTGCTCCTACCCAAGCCCTCGAGGCAGTAAAGAACGCAGATGGATACAAACTTGACAAACAACATACATTCAGGGTCAACCTCTTCACTGACTTTGACAAGTAAGTGTGCAGTCTCTGATAAGAAATGCAGCAACTGTGACGGCAGATATATATGAGACAAGAAGATTAATTCTGTTTGCTTGTTTTCCCAGGTACATGAACATCAGTGATGAGTGGGAAACTCCAGAGAAGCAGCCTTTCAAAGATTTTGTGAGTGTTTCTGTTTCTTAACAAATGCTACTTTTTACTCTTAATTGTAAGTAGTTTATTACGTAGGCTTTTTTGTACTCCTTCAATTTAGCAAAAATGTGAGTTTTGCCCCTATAAGCCCCTGATGTAAAAGTTTCCACCGAATATCAACAGAACAAATAATATGCCAAAATGCTGTAAGCTCCACTAACTCTATATGTCTGTCTGTTCAGGGAAATATGCGGCATTGGATTGAGGACTCAGATTGTCGTGACCAGTACAGTGTGATCTACGAAGCTGGAGAGAGGACTGCCATTTTCAATAATGATGCTAAGGAGCCAATCACAGCTGAAGAGAGAGCAGTAAGTAGTTGATCACACTTTGAAATGCAGGGCTAATACGGTCATATTAAATGTAATTCAACAGTAGTGATTGGCTTGCAGACTAATAATGTTTTTGTGTCTTGATGCAGCGCTGGACAGAGACGTACGTGCGCTGGTCTCCTAAAGGCACCTACCTGGCCACCTTCCACCAACGTGGCATTGCATTGTGGGGCGGCGAGAAGTTCAAGCAGATTCAGAGGTTCAGCCATCAGGGTGTGTCCCTCATCGACTTCTCACCATGTGAGAGGTAATCAACATTGCTGTTTAGCAGTACTAATGGACACTTTCGGAGCATTAGTCATTACCTGATAAAGTGCTTTTAGTGTGTGTGTGTGTGTGTGTGTGTGTGTAAGCGTTAGCATCAAGTATTATTGAGTGATGTGAATTGATGCACTGTTTGATTTACTGCTCGACATCCTGATGCAGCTGTTTGAATAGTTTTAACTAATGATGAAATGTAGCAAAATACTTCTTCTGTGGCATCCAAAGGAGAAATGCACAGAAATGTAGTCCCCCGCTCACTTATCTCTGTTGTTCAGTTGGCACAAACAATTTTAGACAATATTTTATATATGTTAGTCATCTTGTTTCTTTTCTCCAAAATGTTACTAAAATATGGTTCACAATAAAAAAAGAGATGTAGACAACTACAACTATATTCACATAAGTCTGATTTTATTTTTTGCTTTTTAATGCAATAGATGGGTTTTAACTAGTGCCCTTATCAGCATGCAGCCACATCAGTGAGCAAAATTCTTTTATTTAAAAAGAAAAGCGAATATCATGGAATATCATTCAAAACAAAAATGACTTACAATAAACTGGGGATATCTGATCAAGTTTTTTGGGCCCTGATCCGCGAGTCCTTCAATATTAGGTATCTGTCAATACACAGTCCGATACTTTTATTTACCTAAATGTTGATTAAATTTGTATCTGACACACTGAAATGTGAACAGCTGTCACACCTTATTTTTCACAAGCTACTTGATCCAAATGCTGAAGGTCCTGGTTCAAAATGATTGATCATGAAGTTGATAAGCTTAAATTATTGATGGATAATGTTAAATGAACTGTGCAGTTTGAGCTGTCTAAAAATCCATGTGTGGTTGTGATGCCTTCCAGGTATGTGGTGACCTTCAGTCCACTGATGGACACCAAGGAGGACCCACAGGCCATCATCATCTGGGACATTCTGACTGGACAGAAGAAGAGAGGTTTCCACTGCGAGAGCTCTGCACACTGGCCCATATTCAAGTCAGTACTCTTTGTCTTTTTTTTCTCTCTCTCTCTCTCTCATTGTCAAAATTTACTTTAGTGTTTTCACATTTGTTGCTCCTGCTGTGATTGAATATATTATAATGGAACATATTTGCTCTCAGATGGAGCCATGATGGGAAGTTCTTTGCTAGGATGACCACAGATACGCTGAGCATCTATGAGACTCCAGTAAGTAGACTTAAAAAAAAAAAAAAAAAAGTACTTGTATTTATGTAAAGTGTGCAAGTGACATTAAAGACATGTTTCCATTCCTTTTAGTCTATGGGCTTGCTCGACAAGAAGAGTCTCAAGATTACCGGGATCAAGTAAGAGTTCTTGATAATGCTTATGATTTGTTTCTTGTTATTACATGGTTTCACTTGTGACAGCATTCTGTATGGAGATATTGACAGGAATCTGGGTGTTTGTGTGTATCTACAGGGACTTCTCATGGTCTCCTGGTGACAACATCATAGCATTCTGGGTACCTGAGGACAAAGATATCCCAGCCAGAGTGACTCTGATGCAGATGCCTTCCCGTCACGAGATCCGTGTCCGCAACCTCTTCAATGTTGTTGACTGCAAACTGCACTGGCAGAGAAATGGAGATTACCTGTGTGTGAAAGTGGACAGGACTCCTAAAGGAACACAGGTACACAAGTGGAGAGACAGAGGGGAAGCAGCTGAGATGTCACTGGTAAAGATCAAATGCTAATTTTATTGTTCAATCTTTTTCAGGGTGTGGTCACCAACTTTGAAATCTTCCGCATGAGAGAGAAGCAGGTTCCTGTTGATGTGGTGGAGATGAAGGGTAAGAATGTAATAAACACACAAACGTAAGAGTGATTGTTTCCCATAGGAAAAAAAAACACCCATATCTATTGTTCATTGTGTTTCTGTCTTTCCAGAAAGCATCATAGCATTTGCATGGGAACCCAACGGCAGCAAGTTTGCTGTTCTCCACGGAGAGGCTCCCAGAATCAGCGTCTCCTTCTATCATGTCAAAAACAACGGCAAGATTGAGCTCATAAGTGAGTAGATCAGACAGACGTGCTAACTGACCTATTGACACTATGTTGTATTGTCTAGGACGTCCCGTAAACCTCCACTGAATGTGACACATGGTTCTTTTTCTACAGAGATGTTTGACAAGCAGCAGGCCAACAGCATCTTCTGGAGCCCCCAGGGACAGTTTTTGGTTCTGGCTGGACTCAGGAGGTCAGTTAAATCTGCGTGTGTGTTTGTATTTGTGTGAGTGACAGACACAAGAAGCCGCTGATGACAAACTAAATAACTTTTCTGACACCTCGTATGAGAGCCAAGGCTCCTGATTCTAACGCTGATCTGAGGCTCACAGTATTATATATTTGCACTTGTGTGTGTCAGTTCTGATGAATGTAATCTTGTGTGTGTGTATAATCTTCTCTTTCTGTGTGTGTGTGTGTGTGTGTGTGTGTGTGTGTGTGTGCGCAGCATGAATGGAGCTCTTGCCTTTGTGGACACGTCAGACTGCACCATGATGAACATAGCAGAGCACTACATGGCCTCTGATGTGGAGTGGGACCCGACCGGGCGCTATGTCGTCACCTCCGTCTCCTGGTGGAGCCACAAGGTACATGCTGCTCCTCTTTCCTTTCCTGCCAGACCAGTTAACTGTTGATGGGTGGAAATCCATATTGAACTTGCATCCTTTTCCTCCAACTTTTTCATGTGTGTCTAGGTGGACAATGCATACTGGCTGTGGACGTTCCAAGGCCGTCTTCTTCAGAAGAACAACAAGGACCGCTTCTGTCAGCTGCTCTGGAGACCTAGACCTCCCACCCTGCTCAGCGCAGACCAGATCAAGGTATCATTTTATCTATATTATAAACTGTGTGTGTGGAGCCGGTGATGACAAACTAAATAACTTTTCTGACACCTCGTATGAGGGCTGCACTGCGGCTCCTGATTCTAACGCTGATCTGAGGCTCACAACTACAACATCCTGTGTACTGTTGCAACACATACTTGATATTGTATTTGTCATACTTTTGATTTGTGGCTGTGGAACCTTCCTTTACCATAAATATCTATTTGTCTCCTCCAGATGATCAAGAAGGACCTTAAGAAATACTCAAAGATCTTTGAGCAGAAGGATCGTCTGAGCCAGTCCAAGGCCTCTAAGGTTTGGCCTGTTAATTTCTTTAACTGATCCAGGCTGTTCACATCTATATCTTACCTTATTATTTAGTAGAGTTTGATGGGAAGGGTGCTATCAAAACTATTTGGGCCTTTCTGTATTTTCTGCTCCCTCATTAACCAGTTAAAATAGTGTTAACATACAGCGTAATTAAAGTGTCTGTTTAAGCGTTTGTCTTTTTTTGGTAATTGTCCTAAGGCTAAACACATTTTAAGTTGTGATTCAATAATCTTTGTGTCTCTCATTTAAAAGCTCAATCTTTTTGTAGTGTAATTGTAGTTTCCACACAAACAAACCATTTATTGAGCCCCTTTAGATATTTTAGTAATAAAAGTGATACAAGCTGCGTGTTTACAATCCCAAACATTGTTCTCTGATATAAAGCTGAGCGTTTTATGTGTCTGTGTTTGTGAGTAGGAGCTGGTGGACAAGCGCAGGTCCATGATGGAGGACTACCGTCGCTACAGGGAGGCGGCGCAGCAGACCTATCGGGAACAGAAGAGCATCCGAATCGAGCTCAGAGGAGGTGGGACCTCTCTCACTTTTCAACCTTTGCTTGCTTCCCTCCACAGTCCTTATGTTTGATTTAACAAAAACACTGACATTTGTTTCTGTCTTCCAGGAATGGACTCTGACGAGCTGGACAGCAATGTGGACGATTGGGAGGAGGAGACCATTGAGTTTTTTATCAACGAAGAAATCATTCCCCTTGGAGATCTGTAGTCCCCTGCACAGGTAACACGTGCATGCAGGTTTGATATGTTCAACACACAATTAAGAGTTATTGGGAAAAAAACTTATTTCTACATTGTGTAGTTTGCAGTCAGTTGATTAAAGGGTCATTAAATTACCCAAAAAAAACATTTTCTCACCTAGTTGTATCTGACCATGTAGATAGTTTTATATGCAAAGGTTTTGAGATGCCCTTCCCAATACAATAGAGGTGAATGTATTTTAGGATGTGCTGCTCAAAGCACTGAACAGGCTGCTGTAAATCTCAACAGTAATGTCTCAGTAAAAAGGTCCCCATCACTTTAGGTAACCCAAAGTACAAGCTGTCAACAGTTTTCATAGACTATTTATTCAATGTGAAACGGCTGCATTTTGTAACTGTTGTGCACCAACTCTTTAATTCCTTGTGCAGCTGCTGAATTTCATGAACGACAGTTGTTCTTGTTCTGGTTACTCAAACAAAAACTTAGAACAAAACACAATTATTAGACAACAAAAATGAGTCATTCCTGCATCTGCCTTGTATAATGAATTGAGCCTTTAAGCTTCATGTAAATAACCCAGAATGGGAATACACGCTGACATTCTCGTTCTGTATTTAACTCTCTCTCTCTCAGTCCATCCGTTTTTGTGTGGAAGGAGAAGAGAGGAGCTGTGTCATTGATTGGAGAAGGACGACAACCACGCTGTGAATCTTGGGGTTCACGATCACAAGCCTCAACATTCAACTTTAGTGACATCATCAAAGCACGCCTTGCGGATCAGCAGCCACATCGAGGGACAAGAGAGAATACTTTGTATTGAATATTTTCTCTTTGTCTCTCACCAACATCCGCCCCCCCTTTTATTTTTTCTGTGGAACTTGATATTTAGTAAAACTGCCTCCTTTTTTCTATTCATTAATTGGAGATACTCACTCTCTAATCTCAGCCCCGTCTCTTATTGGACCTTCTTCCTGGGGTTGTTTATGAACTAGCCTCACCATGCTAGTGTGTTATCACAGGGCAGCACAGAGTGCCATACCAGTGGGGGGTGGAGGTGTTGTGACTAAACAAGTAGCCTTGTTAATAAATGTGCTGATGTGGCGCTATGTTGGCCTGTATCCTCCTCCTTTCAGACTAGGCTTTCACACAGGGAGGGGGTGCGCAGTGGGAGTAACTTTAAATAAACATTCAAACACAATACTACCTGGCCGTGTCTTAGTGTTTGGTTCTTTATTATAGAGGGAATCGTCTGTTCTCTAGCCTTGTTTAGACCTGGCACTGAAATCCAGCTCGAGTGACATGAGCATAACCGTAGAGCTAAATACTGTCTACAGGTAGTGTTCGCTCAGTTGACTGAAAATTAATCACTAACCATTTTGAAAATCAGTTAATCTTTTTAAGTCATTTATTGAGCAAAAATGTCAAACGTTCTCTGGTTCCAGCCTTGAATATGAGAGGCCTTGCAGCGTTTTACTGTATTTACATAATTTTAAACTGAATATCTTTGGACTGTTTTGACAACACAAGCAATTTTAAGATGTCACCTACAGTTCTAGGAAAATTATTGGCATTTTTCAGGCATTTTATAAACAAATAAATAAAAAATAGATTAATTTATAGCAAAGGTTTTTGTTAGATGCAGCCCTATATACAGTTATAAGCAGACACCCATGATCTATTGAGCATTCGATAACTGCCACATTGATAGGAGATCAGAGATGCATCCCTTGACCATACTGGACCACGTTTGTCATCTACATAAGCAGAAAAATTTTAACATTTATGTATTTTAACATCAAAAAACCAGTTTGACTTTTTATTGTTTGTTTTTTTTACTCTTTTCACTTGTCATATAATTGTAATTTAGCAGACTGGCACTACTGAAGAATTGCTGTAGCCTTTAATTCTCCTGTTTTCACACATGTGGCTAATGGAGTATTTATGTTATCCAGCCTCATCCGTCAGTGAGTTTGTCTGAACTTTGAAGCTTTTGTTCTGTCATTACCTTATCTGTAGTTTAGAATTTAATATGAGTATAAACCTTTGTTGTTTGGAACAAATCACAAACAGATTACAGAAACTGCACATCTGTGTTTCAGCCTAATCTCAGCTGCTGCCACTAGAGGTCACTGTATCTGAGGTTTTAAAAAAAGTCAGCAGTTAGGGGTAAATTTCTTTCTGCTCAGGTGATTTTAATATTTCTATTGTTCACCATAGTTCAAGATATTTGTAAGTCAAGGTCACTCACTGCTTCATATCTACTGTGTAATTTGTGGTCCTAAAAGATTTTATGCGACCAGGATCATGGGGTTCTCTTCTTCTGGACAGCTGGCCTGTCATTAAGGTGAAAGTCTTGCTAAAGTTTCATCATACATCTCTCAAGCCATCCCTACTGTGACTCACAAGTCATTCAATCTGCCTGTGGAAAGTATGATATGGTATAATTTCTTTTTGTTGTTTTGTTAGGAATTTTTCTAGCAGGTTGGCTCAACCAAAGTCTATGATTACAGCACGGTTGTGCATTTCATATTCAACATTTGCGTCACTGTTATCATACAGGGAACAGTTAGTTCTTGATGTGCCAGCACCATTTAGGCTCATTAGTCTGCATGGTTAATCCCTAATGGAAATGTGAGGTCAGACAGTGTTGATCCACTCTGTTTTAATATTGACACTATAGGCTGCGGAGATCTTTCACCTCATTAACCTGATCTGACTCTTGTACAGATGTTCGACAAGGGGAACACAGCAGTCAACTAACAACTCATTTATAGAAGGTATTATCTACCAGTTAGGAACCAGTTTGGTGAGATGAATGTCCTGGTTTTATATACTGTACTGCTTATAAAGGCCGTAGTCATGAGTCCCCCCTAAACCACCCTCAGAAAGTTTTGATCAGAAACCAAAAAGAAGCTCTAACTTGTTTCTCTACATCTTTTTTCCTGACGGAGGCTTCCCTAGTGCCCTATGTACATCTTGTACAGATTTGCACTGTGATGTTCGACAAGGTGAACAGAACAGTCAGCTAATGACTTATTTATAGAATATTATCTACCAGATAAGAACTTGGTGAAAAAGAAATGCCTATGTCATCAAATGTGCCTTCACATTTACACGCCATCTGAGCTACTCAAATTTAAGATGCTGCAGCATTAGACTTCATCTAAAATCTACGACAGGCCTTTGATTTGGATTAAGAGAGGTTATAAATCAGTTTGGGATTTGACTCATGCAGTAAATCATCCTTGTGAGTTAAGACAGCTTGGTCAGACTCAATGATTTATCCAAATATTGATTCACCTGGTCCTCAATGAGGGGGGTCAAACTGTAAATCTGATGCACTTGTTGTGACACCGTCCTTCTGCTTTCTGGGCAAAATGCCTTCACTTAAATTTCTGTAAGCAGGATCAGTGTGGTCTTAACTTTCAATAGACTGCTGGTGAGCCGCCCGGTCCTTTTGATGTGGAGACCGCGGCCGCCCCGTCATTTTCCCATCGGCTCACAGATGTTATAAACACTCATTAAGAGACGGCTCTTGAGCCCTCATTCAAACATGGATGATATACTTCAGAAAAGAAGAGAGCATTTACACTGAGTTACCATGAAAATAGAAATGCCTGTACAGAATAATGCAATTCAGTACAGCCCTGCAATAAATATCTCCTTACTCAAAATATTCTGTTTTTGCTTTTTTGACGACTACTTTGGTTGTTGGTGCTTTGACTCGACTTTATTTAGGCTGTACTTCATGGTGGTGTTGTGCTGGACTGTATTATATGTGTTTTTAATACTGAGGTCCTGAATCCCCATAAACCACCCTCCAAAAGTTTTGACCAGAAACCTAAAAGGTCTCCAAGTTTTTATTTAGGCCTTCTTGGAATTATGATGTTTTATTGATGATTTTATTTATTCAGTTAACTGTTCGGTTATACTTGATCAGGAATTAAATTATGGGGGAGTGATGCTGAAGTCTCTCTATTATTTATTATTTTGTTGGCCTGAAAAGTTATCACTGTAAACATACTGACTCAAAATCTATAAAATACTTTCTGTGTAAGTTTTTGATTGGAGAATGTGAACTCCCACTCCATGTTACTAAAAATCCATAAATTCACAAGTTATTAAAATATACATTTCAGGTACTTCACCTTATGTACTGCTATATGTATATATAATGTAAAGTTAGGCTTGATGAAAATAAAATCAAAATATTGACTGGGTATATCATAATTTCAAGTTACTATCTATTTATTTATTTATTTACTTACTGTCTCAATTTTGACTTCTCATAATTTTGATTTAGTGTCTAATAATACTGACTTGGTATAGTCAGTCAAATTTGTTATTATGCTTACATAGTCCTTAAATAAGTTAACATTTGATCAAATTATAACTGTTCTAACTTGAGGCCCACTTTAGGTTTGTGCGGTCCTGGTAAATTGAATTTTGTTTGTGGTCCTCAGTGAAAATTTAGCAAAACAAAAGTATTGTACATTTGAAAAACTCAGAACCAATAAGTCCTCTCAGAAACAATGTCCATGGTTACTTAATAATTTTGATTTAGCATAGGCTATCATAATTCTATCTCATAATTTGACTTAGTTTCTCATATTTTTGATTCAGTAGGCCTCATTATTCTGACTTAGTATGTCATAATACTGATTTAATATATCATAATTTTGACATTTTGACTTACCATGAGTACCTAGTTTTATTTGTATTATGCATAACTTTTCATCTTTCCCCCATTTTTCCATAGTGTCCTCTCTGTGGCCCTGCTGTTTATTACAGTGACGTTATTATTGCTAATTCAGCGGTAGCGCCCTCTGGGGCCGCCTGGAGGTCCCAGGGCCTCACTCTGGGAACCAGTGTCATAGGCGGAGGCGGGTGTATGGTTTCACAGCTTGAACATCCCATGGATGTATTATTATACAACCATGCTGAATACGGGCAGTAGCCTAAAGCATGCGGTGTGGTGTGTATAACGGGAGCGTTTGAGTGGGTAGCTGGTTCCCCCCAAACCTCGCGAGACTTTGCTCCATTCTCCGGAGAGCGTAGACCGAGCAGCACAGACTCCTGTCTTGCCCACCCGGTCCCATCACTGGACAGACAGACAGAGAGGGGGACACCGAGCAGGCGACAAAGGGCTTACCGACCGGCACCATGGAGCTCATCTGCCGGGTAAGATTAAACGTAAGATTCCGGTCATTTGTTGTCTTTTTCTCAGACAGACAGATACACGTTCAGACTGGCTTAATTGTCGGTGTGGGGGGGCATAAAGGGAACAGAACCGGGCTTTCTTACACCTCAAAGGGAGAAAAAGCAGAGGAGGCTGTGGAGAAAAATAAGTATTTTTGTCGTCGGCTGCTGCTGTGGAGTAAAAGGACAGTGTCCGTTTGCACGAGAGAGGGACAGTGTCCAGTGCGGCCGGTGAAAGGGCACATTGTAACCTGTGTACTGTATAAATTAAAGTAGTTTTCCGACCCATTGGAAGGAGGTGATGATGGTGAGTCCCCTGCGAAAAAGAGGAATATTAACTGACAGAAAACAGTCTGTAGGCTACCATGAATACCATATTATTTTAAAAAGAAAGTAAAAGCAAGTAGTAAGATACTACTACTAACACTGCAAACTTGTCATTGAGCTGCACCGACGCATTTAAGGGTTCACGGGAATATATAAATGTTTTTTTTTATCTTCTCCGCGTGTTGTGCGCACGTGTGTGTGTGGGTAAAGCGCGTGCCAAGACGCTGTTGGTTCCTTAAAATAGGCCCCTCCAGCCAACGTGGAGTTTAGATTTGAAACCTAGTGGAAAGAAAGAAAGACCACAGAAAAAAACAGTAATTTTCTCTGTCAAAATATGAGCCGTAGGAGTTTCTGCTTTGCTCTCCACCAGTCTGGATGCTTTTTTCTGGTTTTATTAGGACCGTCATTTTTTCCACACTTTTCCCCAACAGCAGATGTTTTTATGGGACAGACAATAAGGGGTGTAAACCCTCCAGCAGGCTCCGGACTGAAGCTGCTTCCACCCCCACAGCCCCGTTTGTTCACATCTCTGTGACAGCTGAGCGCCCCGGGCGGAGCCCGAGGTTCCCACGGCCCCTGGCCAAATTCACATTGGTCAGATTCATTTATAGACTAGCACATACTTTTAAAATGATTCTGTTAATGATTTGGACTTTAAAATGTAAAAGATTTTTGCTAATGTCCATCACAAGTTGAATTTAATGTCCTTTATTTGACTACATCCCAGGAAGAAGTATAGTAAAAAGTAGCCTTATCAATGTGTAGATTTTGTAAGCCATGTAAAACCTTGTTCTCCAAAGTCTCTCACCAGTAGCCTTTAAATAAAATGTAGTGGAGTAAAAATTCAGAAGTGCAATATTTACCTCTAAAATTGAGTGCAGTGGAACTATAAAGTACATATAGAACTACAGTAATTTAAATTTAAAGTAAACTACAGTAATTTAAATACTCAAGTATAATATACCTCAAAATTGTGCTTAAATACATATATATGTAAAAGTACATTCTACCCCTGCTGCAGCTTACTGGGAAATATAGCCAAATATAACCAAAAGTCTTAACTAAAAAAGTCTCAATATGAAATAATATTTTCCAATGTCATTACATATCACAGTTTGGCAAATGTATGCCAAATCACACATAAAGTAATCCAACTGATGTTCAGAGCTATGAACTGTGTCCCCCTGTTGTACATTACACAACACCAAAGTCTTTAAATGTGTAAAACAAAAGCTTTTAACTCATTTTGCTTCACATTTGAAGAATTATAGAACAGAAACATACTAAGATCATATCATCATGAAAAACAATTCAGCAGAAAGCCCATTTATGATGTTACTGAATTCCCCAGCCCTTTGTTGAAATTCCTACCATACAGTAAGCAAGTGTATTTAACTCCCCAAGACATTAAAGGGACAATTCACCCCAAGAGCAGATAGTTTCATGTAGGAACTATTAGTTCCTACATGAAACTATCTCCAAAACTCGGAAATTCACACCAAAACAATCTAGATGGATAAATAGTACCACAGAGGAAGAATATGTATTTTTGATTTTGGGGCGAACTGTTCCTGTTTGTTTATTTGTTTCTGGTGTGTGAAAAAGTCACTATAGGCCGTCACATACTCATGTTAGCATTCTGCACCGCCTGTTACAAATTATAAACGACCGATGATCCGATGCCTGAATGGTTGTTTTGTAAAATTCACCTGACAATACATGTTTGAGGCAGTCAGATGAAGAGTGTGCAGGATTTAATGTCAGTATTTTATTTCATTTCATTTCAGTTTGGTTTAGTTTGTTCCATCTTAATTTTCATTGAGAAAACTGTTGCCATGGTAACCAGGCAGCTCATAGAACGTCATTCTCTGCGCGTAAACAAAGAACATACATGGACGATAGAGGTGTTTTAGTTAACTGCGTGATTCTAGAACAGAATCCTGGAATAAAACTATTGATGGCGCTACATTCTAATAAATAGTTCTTTATAAAGGGTTTATAATTGTTAATAATGGCTTTATTAATTGTTAATACAACATTTAATAGTGCTTCATCGACCAGTTACATGCATGGCAGTTTAATTCATCAGTAAGATGGACTTTTGTAAAAACCCAATATTTATGACTTATTAACATTTTTAACTGTAGACATGACAGTTTATTAAAAAGTGTGACCCCCCCCACACACACACACACAACCACCACCACCACCTGCCACCCCCACGAGTATTTATTAATGTTTTAACTGCCTTATTAACAAATACAAAGAATAAATGGATTTCTCACAACCTGGCAACCCAAAAACCTGTTCTTATTAATGGCTTCTAACTGATTTATAAAGAATTAGTAAATTATTTAATAACCATTAATAAAGCACTTAGTTACCAATTAGAAATCCTTTTTTAAAGGTGCCTTGTTAGAGAGTGCTACCTAATAGAAGGAAATAAAGCTGATAAAATGAATGAAATACCATATTAGGTCTAAATACACTCCTAGAATTGTTACTGTGTAAATAAATGGACCAGCTTATATCAGGATATTTTGAGTTTGAACAAATATTGTGAACCCCAGTGGTGGTTTAATGGTACCCATTATAAACATACTCCATTACAAGTAAAAGTCCTGCATTCATAGTTTTACTTAAGTAGAAGTACAAAACTATTAACCGTAAAATATGCCTGAAGTATCAAAATCATAAGTGCTTATTAGACAACATGGCCCCTGAGTGTTATATGAACAAATTATGATTGTTGAGGTATTTAAATGAGTCTGTGTAACTTTTGCTAAAAACAGCGGCCACTGTGGTCACAAGTGGAAATAATAATAATAATAATAGTAAATGCTAGATTTTAGTGTAATAGTAGTACAAGTAGAGAAGAGTCATTAAGTTGTTGAACTGACTCAGGAATGTCAGTTAAATGCCAATATCTACAGTTAAAGTTTTAATCTTCAAAGTAACGTGTAGCTATAGATGTGAAATGAATGCACTGGATAAAAAAGTGGAATATTTCTCTCTGAAATCTAGTTGAAGTACAAAGTAGCATAGTACAAGTACAGTACTTGAGTACATTAACTTAGTTCATTCAACCATTGGTTAACCCCCAGTATGTGTTTTGTGAAGTTGAGCTCCTGAAAATTTAACTCAATTCAATTCAATTCAATTTTCTTTATATAGCACCAATTCATAACAGAAGTTATCTCATTGCATTTTTCCTATAGAGCAGGTCTAGACCGTACTCTTTATAATATTATTTACAGAGACCCAACATATCCCACCATGAGCAAGCACTTGCTGACAGTGGCAAGGAAAAACTTCCTTTAAGAGGCAGAAACCTCGGACAGAACCAGACTCAATGGTGGGCGGCCATCCGCCGCTGCAGGTTGGGTTGGCGGGGGGAAGCACAATGCAAATTCCACCTAGAATTTTAAAATAATAATAATGTAATGGTAGTGGTAATAATATTAATAAAGGAATAATAATAATAGGAATAATAATGATAATAATAGTAATAAGAGTAATAATTGTAGTGGCAGATGTCGAGCAGGAACACGGGGGCAGCAGGTGGCCCACAACCACAGATCCAGTCTCTGCAGCTCCGGAGGCAGAAATACCTGCTGAAAGCGACAGAAGGAGAGAGGAGAGAAACGAGAAAGCACAAAAACCACGGGAGAGAGAAGATGCTGAGTTAGTAACATGCATTAATGGGATGAAAATGCATACAGAGGGAGAGGAGACGCCACCTCGTTTAAATCTGGTATCACATATCCAGTTCTTGTATTTTATACACAGACTTCCTCTTTCAGCTGCAGCTGGCAAGCAGGAAGTGTCTCCTTCCGCGATAGATAGCCAGAATGGAGCTGAGATAACCTCTTCCTCTTTTCTTCACCAGTCACGGCTCTGGATCTAGAATAACCATGGGAACATGGCGTGGTCTACGAGTGGCGTTCATCCTGGGGTCTTTGTTTATGATCCTGCTGATCATCGTCTACTGGGACGACGTCGGGGGCTTCAACCTCTACCCACTGCAGGACCACAAACACGAGTCACTTCACTCTGATTCTTACCCTCCGGCGACTACAGGTCCCTCTACGTCCGCGAGCAGAGCCCAGACCAGTTCTTCCTTCCCCACTATCGCTTCCAGTACATCACTGGTCCCCGAGGAGACAGGAGGAGCACCTGAGGAACATACAGAGGAGGAGGGGAAGGACAAACAAGAACAGAGGAAGGAGGAAACAAGGGAGGATGAGGAGAAGGAGAGGAGTCGTATTGCTGTCAATGATAGCGAACAGGAGGCGAGGAAGAAGAGGTTAATGGATGTGTGTTCAGGAAAGGACGCAGTGGAATTCCCCGGAAGGACTCGGGCATTTGACCTGATCCCCAACAGGGAACTGGATCACCTGATAGTGGATGACACACACCAGATTATCTACTGCTATGTTCCCAAGGTACAGCTGCCTTTATGTGTGTATTTGAATGAACATGTGGGTAGTGAGTTAGTTCACGTGTGTGGGTGTAAGTTTAAGAAAAATATCAAGAAAGTAAGAAGAACTTCTTAAAATCGCAGTCCTTCATTTTTAAGATGTTTTTTGCAACTGGTCAAAACACACACTCACATGTTCATAGTCCCTCTTGTCTTTCTGAACATCTTTTCTTTCGTTTTCTTTCCTTCCATCGTTGTTCTCCATTCAGGTAGCGTGCACCAACTGGAAGAGAGTGATGGTGGTTCTGTCTCAGTCTCTGATCTCGCCCTTCTCAGGAAAACCTTACACTGACCCAGAGGCTGTACCTCCCGACCTCGTACACAACTCCTCTCTCCACCTCACTTTTTCCAAGTATGACACACACTCACACGCACAAATATATGTACATACTCACTACGTCGAATTGATGAGAAGTTTTTTTTTATGTTATCGATTAAAACAAACCACATACCTCAATAACACAATGACAACAAAGGAAAATCAACCAATAAATCAGGGTATCAACCCAGAAGTATGAGACAACGTTGCAATTTTGAAATGAAAGTGAAATAAAAGTGAATGTAAGAATTTTAAGAATTACAGAAAATGTCACAGTAATTATTTCTTCATTTAAAACTCAGTTTGTAAATTACTGTATGTTTTCTCACAATGTTTCTGTCTCCTTTCCATTAATTAATGAAAAGTTACACGGTTTTCCTTTTTTAGACAGTTCTGCGATAACACATGCATTCAGTTATGCTGAAACTATGTTTGACAAACTATCCGTGAGCTAAAGGAGTTATTTACTAAATTGACACTTGGAAGAGGAAAGTGGAAATGACAGGCGGAGCTTGGTGCTGCAGCACAGACAGACCTTTCTCTACCCCTCTGGAGCTGTCTGTGTTTGGATTTGAGTATCTGAACATATGTTTTTTCTATCTGCACTGTTGTACAAGACGCATCTTTTTCCGCTCAAGGACTGATCTGGCTTCATTTTCAAGTTATTTAGTGACACTACCAAATGTGTCCAATATTGCATTACAATCCTGACTTAAGAAGGAAGACACTGAAGATCTGCTTTCATGGTGTTGTGTGCTATTTGTGTGTCTTTTACCAGGTTTTGGCACCATTATGGTTCTCTGTCCCGCCACCTGATGGCACTCAAGCTCCAGCATTACACCAAGTTTCTGTTTGTACGAGACCCTTTTGTTCGTCTTATCTCAGCCTTCAGGAACAAGTTTGGAAGGTGTGTGTCTATTAGTGGATGGGTAGACAGAGAGTGAGTGTGTGACTGTGTGTGTGTGTGTGTGTGTGTGTGTGTGTGTGTGTGTGTGTGTGTGTGTGTGTGTCGAGGGCGAGGCTAAGGAATGTGCTTCACTCTTGATTAAACAGCAGTCCTTTCATTCTTGAATTATTAAAGTGTGTGCATTTGTGTGTGTTTTAAGGCCCAACGAGGACTTCTACAGGCAGTTTGGTTCAGTCATGTTGCGTCGTTATGGTAATGTGTCTGGCAGTTTGCCAGAGACGGCGGCGGAGGCGTTTTCAGCAGGAATCAAACCAACGTTTCAGCAGTTTATCACATACCTGCTGGATCCAGAGACCGAGAGGGAGAGTATCTTCAACGAACACTGGCGGCAGGTATTTGTCTCACTCAGCTACATGCACACAAGCAGTGTAGCCTGACGTTTTTTAGATGATTGGATTTCATATGAGACCCCCCCACCCTCCCAGCCCCCACCACTGGTCATATGAAACTTCCACATCTGTTTTTAAAAGACCATACCAGTATAATATCGACCTAAGATTCATTCAGTCATTTGCACTTTGTGTGTGTCCCGAATTTATACTATATAATTCTATGAAGTATACACAGTGTACTAACATTTACATTACACTATTTTGGCAGTTAATGTAATTCAATTCAATTTTATTTATATAGCAATTCATAACAGAAGTTATCTCATTGCACTTTTCCTATAGAGCAGGTCTAGACCGTACTCTTTATAATATTATTTACTGCGACCCAACAAATCCCACCACGAGCAAGCACTTGGCGACAGTGGCAAGGAAAAACTTCCTTTAAGAGGCAGAAACCTCGGACAGAACCAGCCTCAATGGTGGGCGGCCATCCGCCGCTGCCGTATTGCAAGTGTAACTGTGAAGCCTTTTATTGTTGGTGAGCTTGTGGTCTGCCGTTGTTAAGCACGTTACATAACATAAACATATTTTCATGTCAGTGCAAAGTTTGCCAGCAGTAGAGTAACATTAATAGTCAGATAGCAGAACTATTCTAAACTGGGAAAATCCAGCAGCACCTGCTGTCAGCTGAGGCAGAGGATGACGTTTGCCTACATTTTCTCAGTCACAACAGCAAATCTAATCTAAAACCGTTACTGGCTAGCATTAAACATATATTATGTTCTGAAATTGACAGCATAACCCAATGTAATTTTCTATTTCATTAATTAATAAAAATTACATCTAAAACAACATGTTACTGGCTAAGATAGCCATGTATATTAGATTGTAATGTACCTGGAATAATGGAATTATACATGACTTTTCTTTGTTTTTTAATCTAAATAGTGACCTTGAATTTTTTTCTATTTTAATAATTACAGATGGCTGGACAGAAATCTAGTCCCTTATGGCAGTATTTCACTGATCCAACAACAAAAACAACACGATATCTGCATTATATATTGGCCATCGGCCACCCTGCTTTCTAAATATCGGCATCGGCCATTGATAAACCTGTATCGGTCGACTACTGGTACTAATGAGAAAAGATTTAAGGACAACTGCACCTTTGGAGCATGACTGCCAATTCCAATTTGGATATTTTACAACTCTACTGATCTATTTCTTAATTTGTTTTGTCAGCTATTGTTGGAGCCATCGCAACAATTATTTAATTTTGTTCTGGTTGTGAGCAGCTCTTCCATTCCTTTTTTCTGTGTTGTATTGTGGGACACCTTCATCCATAAATTCCACACTCAAACATTCGCACCATTTGAGTCTGCATGCCAGGATTTTTCAGCATACACATTCTAGCATGTCGACCACTCAGTTGTCTTGGCATGTCTCAGCTCAGAAAATAAATCTTATCTTCTTTTATTTTCATATTTCGTTTTTTTTTTTATATTTTATTCTGTCATGTGCTCTTTATTTTCTACCTCTGCTGTTTATATGATTATCACGGAAGGCAGCGTTACCAAAAACATCTGGCGCAATAAACACAGAACAGGAGGAGAGTTGTGTGACCTGTTTTTTTACGTATGCCAATATTTGTGCACACAATGTACACACACTCAGTAGAAACAGCCAAGGGACAGAGACAAATATTACGTTCATAGTCACAAAAATACCCACAAACAGATACAGTTTTAAAACTGTAGGCCTGCTTTTTGTGTGTTTCAGGTGTACCGGCTGTGCCATCCATGTCAGGTGAAGTATGACTTCATTGGACAACTAGAAACCCTGGAAACGGACGCAGAGCACCTGCTGAAGCTTCTGGGGGTGGATCATCTGCTACGCTTCCCTTCAGGGGCCCGAAACCGCACTGCAACCAGCTGGGAAAGAGACTGGTTTGCACGGATTCCCATTTCAATGAGGAGAGAACTGTACAGGCTGTATGAACCAGACTTTGAGCTGTTTGGCTATCCCAAACCTGACAGTGTGCTCCACTAGTAGACCACACCGAGCCAAAGGCCTGGGCACTGCACTGTGTGTAGAGCCCGCACCTCACCTACCTGCACACAGCCAGCATATGCCTTTAAAAAACATTCTATGATGTTGTTTGTTTCATTTGTTTTGTGCATACCTCAAATGACAGAAGTGCCTGCCAGTATTATTTTGTTTTTGTCATCATTTCATATCTGAAGCACACCTGCTTACAATTACACTGCTACATTATAGTTCTCCCCATGTAAAGGCACTTTGAATATTATATGTGAATACTATTTTGGTAAGTAATAGGGAAATAACTGGGGCTAACTGTTGGCTGACATTTCTGAAGGGAAATATGTTGCAGAGAAATAAAGTGTTTTTGTAAATGTTTGACTTCCTTTTTCTAAATTTACCGCATATGTGGAAGAAGTATTCAGATTTAGTAAGTAAAAGCAGAAATACCACAGTGTAAAAGTAGTCCATTGCAGGTAAATGTTTTCCATTAAGATTGTTATTTAAAGGGCTATTCCGCTGATTTTACACATGAAGGTCTTAATAGTCTGGGGAGCATTTGAAAACAGTTGTATAATGTCTTCTGTTGCTTGGAGCCTGAGAAACACAACTCTATATTTTTTATTGTTTAATTTTTTTGTAGTCAACCTGGTTGGTAGGCTTATAATTTATCTGGTTTATTAAAACCTGACTAATTTACATGATTTTATTGGTAAATAATTTACATTTTCCTATTATAACCAGGTTATATATATGTTGCTATATATAATTTTGTTATTATAATTCTGTAAATACTTTATTAGATAATTTTAAGCTAAATACACAACCACTCAGACCCCCCACTGTCCAGGTACTGATACAACATCATCAACACGCACTTCCACAGTCTTTCATAAACACACACAGAGCAAGTGCTCATTGTTTTTTTGTTTTTTTCTGCTATTTTCCTGATTTTATGAATTGTACTTATTGTCTTTTTATCTCATTATTACTTGACGCTTTGGCAAATATTGCCTTTGTTGCACTCTTGCTAATAAAGCATATTGAATTGGGGGGTGGAAACTGAGAAAGAGAGAACAACCAACAATGACGCCCTCCACTACTTTCTATTGCACAAAAAGGCGCTCTTGTTGTGTTCGTTTCTGTCCTGCTGTCCGTTCCCACGTGTTCCAGCCGTTTCTACAGCTCCTCCCCTTCTGCTCCAAATCTCCCCACCCATTGGCTGAGCCTCTTGTCACTCAGCGCGGAGACGAGGAGCCCCGCCCACATCTCTGCTTGACAGTTCGCTCCTGACGTCACCGGTTCCGTCCCAACACGGAAATATGGAATAGTGACACGAACGGTTGCGTTGCTGTTATTATGGATTTAAAGCGGTACCACTGGCTTAGATTTCACCGTGTTTGTTAACTATCCGCGCGGCTTTCGCGATGTTAAACGGCCGGTGCTAACTTAATCTGTCAGATGGACGCCCGTGCTGGAAATGGAGAGAGAGTTCGACCTCTGTTGTTAGTTCAGTAGCTTTAACGTTAGTCCTCCGTTTGTTCACAGCCATGAAAGAAAGTGTTTCGGGGGTCACGGGATCTCTGGGACGCCTGCTTCTGTCTCTTCTCCTGTTGTCCTGGGAAGGCAAACTATTTCAGGTAAATTTTGTACCGTTAAACTGTGTTCCTTCTTTCTGCTGTTGCTGTTATTGTTAATACTGTGTGTGTCTTGCTATTTATGCGCAGCGGAGACTGCAACTGGCATCCCACTGCGCTTCTGTGTCTATTTCAGGCTCGAGTAAAGTTGCCACGATATGATACGACGTTTAGTCCAAATTGAGTTAATACTGCCTGTGTGTGTGTGTGTTAACGTCAGTGCGCGTGCACGAGCGTCTCTGTGCACGTTGACTCAGTGTTTGCCTTAGTGTGCTGTTCAGTTCTGTGTTGCCAGTTGGGTAAATATGGGAGCGGTGACCACACACACTCCTGCAGGATATCCTGCTATATGAGGAACACAGTAAATTATAAGAGCAGAAACTTACTGCAGGACTAGACTGTCAACCCCTGGCAGCCCTTTCACATACACACGCGCACACACTCCCACTGACACACACACACACACTCCCACTGACACGCACGCTATAGTCAAGCTATGTAGAAATCTCAGATACATGACACTGTGACTGAATTCCCTGTAAGACAGCTGGCCTGAAGTTTCTTTCTCTCTTTCTGGCGACCCATCAGGTTGGAGGGGTCAGATCAGTCACCCTCCCAGAATCCCTCCTGTTCGTCTCAACACTGGACGGTAGTCTGCATGCTGTCTCCAAACAGTCAGGAGACATCAAGTGGACCCTAAGAGAAGGTTCATACGCATAAACGTCAATACTATTTCCTAATTTTTATTTTCATCTTTAAAATATTTCTCATGAAATTGTTATTTCATTTCTTTCAGACCCCATTATTCAAGTACCCGTCTACCTCACAGAGTGAGTAACACGCACACACATGCAAGTACACAAACACACATAAACACGCACATAACGCATAGGACTGAGTGTTTTTATGCCTCAGCGTGAGACTCTGCCGTTGGTCATAACTCAAGAATTGATGCGGTAATCATGATTTCAATCAAAGATTTCACACAGATGTTTGATGGGATACAACGATGAAGTGATGACATTTTTTACCCAAAAGGTCAACTTCACTGACATCATAATGTCTTTTTTGGTCATTATTCAACACCATGACTCGGGAACAGAAGGGGAGATTGTGACCATATTTCACAGTTGGTCGGACACTGAATAGGTGACTCAAGGGTCAAAGGTCATTGTGACCTCAAAATAGGTTTTCAGCCATAATTTAAGAATGAATTGGGTGATTCCAGATTTCACACACATGTTTACTGGGACGACACAATGAGTAAACAATAACTAGCACAGTAGGGCTTTCCTCCATGTAGTCCATTCTACCTTTCAGGACATCAGATAGTTCCTGGTTTAAATCACAATTTTGCCAATTTTGTTTAGGCAAAGCCCTTGTAGAGCTGCTTTTTTTAAATAAACACATATTTATTAAGGCAAGGTGTTGGAAAAAGTATCGGTGCTGAAAGAGGCAACAGTATTGAAACATTTCAGTGCCCTACACACACCTAATCTAATCAGTGGACTGATGTATCAATGTTGTTTTTATAGGCCGGGTTTTCTCCCAGACCCAAACGATGGCAGCTTGTATGTTCTGGGCGGCAAGCACAAGGAAGGCCTGATGGTAACGACTGCAGTGTGTGTGTGTTTGTGTGTGTTAGTGTGTCGGTTTTCACGTTATGACCCCGTTGTTTGGATGTATCTGCAGAAACTGCCTTTCACCATCCCAGAGCTGGTTCAGTCAGCTCCCTGCAGGAGCTCTGATGGTATTCTCTATACAGGTGAGACAGTGTGTGTGTGTGTGTGTGTGTGTGAGAGACAGATATGCAGAGAAATACAGCACCTACTTTATCATCACTTGCTGTTTGCTAATACTTGTGTTTGCCTGTGCACGTGTGTGTCTGTGTGTGCGTATGTGCACATGAAGGTAAAAAGCAGGATGTGTGGTTCGTGGTGGATCCTGAAACAGGTGAGAAGCAAACCAGTTTAACCACCTCCTCCTCTGAATCCATCTGCCCCAACACTCCTCTGCTCTACATTGGACGCACAGGTATGTCGCACGGGTGCACACTAACATGCACACACACACACGTGGCTGAGGTGCTTTCATGCATCTTGGCTTATTGTTTATGAACTTTGCACCTGTTTGTTTTCCAGAATACATGGTTACCATGTTTGACACCAAGACACAGGAGCTGCGGTGGAACGCTACATACAATGATTACTCAGCTCCACCTTACGATGAGAAACAAGACTACAGTACGTCTCTCACATACACACATCCAGTTACACAGACTGATATGGCAGTTTAATTAGCTGGGTTACTTCAGTGTAGACAAGAACTGATTATACCCTTGCAGAACCTGCTTTGTGACATGTTAGAGGATTAAAAACACATGTATTTAGATACCTGTATGTCTGGACAGATTTAAAAAAAAATAGAGCACTGTACAGTCTCTTCACTTTGAGTTCACTTTCACCCTCAAACCTTTAGTTGTTTATTTCCACCAAGGAGTTGTTTTCAGTCCTGTTTGTTTGTGGGCAGGATTTCAGTCAAATAAAGTCAAAAGTTAAGCCACGAGTCAAAGAACAAGTCATTAATATTTTGGTACAGATCTGAATTAAAGATTTCTCAACATTGTGAGATAGAGCATTTTTGGAACATTATTCCTACTTGCTCATGAACTACTGCACTTATTTGAATGAAAAACATCTGGCACATGTTTGTCATAATTGTCTGTCAGTGTGATTAAAATTAATACTACAAATTTAGAGGATTGCGCAACCTTGGTGGAGGTGAGTGCTTTCTAGTTTAATATTTATATTCAAAACAACCAGATAAAGCGGTTCAAGATTGAACAATGAAATGAACGAGGACTTCACGTCTGATGTTTGAAACCTGAAAGAAAGTGTGAAATCTCTTGAAGCGTCTCAAAGATGTCACTTTCCAACTTGTCCAAACTTACCTGTCCTATCTGTTGTACTTCCAGAGATGGCCCATCTTGTGTCGAGTGGTGATGGTCTCGTTGTGACAGTTGACAGAGAGTCAGGTAGGGAGAGGTGTGTGGTTTTTACTATGTGAATATTTTATTACCGTTAAATGAAAGGGTTGTTATGTTTCTTTTTTTTTTTCACCTCTCCCCCCCAGTAAGGCTGTAAGTGCTGTGTGTTTTTCTCTTCCAGGTGACGTCTTGTGGAGTCAGAACTACGGATCGCCCGTCGTCGGGGTCTACCTGTACTCTGGCGACTCACTAAGACACGCCCCCCACCTGTCCCTCGCCATGGAAACGCTACGCTTCCTCACCTTCTCCTCTGCCAACGACCAGGCAGACGCACACTCTACATTGAAGTGGAGCTATCAGTTTGTGAAGGAGCAAGCCAGCGCACAAACACAACTTGTGTAAGAGAAATTGTACATACACACACAGTAATTTATTTCTGTCAGACTGCACAAAGCTTGGCCGACATCAATTACCTCCTACAACCAAAGGCATTGTTCCAGTCACTTAAAATTTAAGTAAGTGATAAGATACTAAGAGGTGTCCTGACATGCAAATTTAATGGACAAGGCAGAACAAGAATTACTGAGTCTGTTATTTTCTTTCTCCCTCAGGTTATATTATCATGTTTGCTCATCCACTTACTACAGGCAAAAAGATAAGCTGTGTTGAAAACGTCTCCCGTTTTTTAAAGTTTGCTTGTAGTCTGTTTATCCTTTGGTTAGGTGTGTTTCACCACTCAGAGTTAACTTGTACTGTAATGCAGCATAAAGTACTAGTACTGCAGTTTAATATACAGTACATTTACAGCATTTGTTAAACTGTTGGCTGGAACTATGTTTGAGTTGTCTGGTTATGTGTTTTAAGGGACACCTGCCAGCCAATCAGAAACAAGTTTTCTGTCGCAATATGTCCCTGTAAACATATAATTTTGATTCAAAACTAGTCTGTATCTTAATTTTTTTTCATTAACTGCTATGCTGTGGAAATCCCAAAATGTCATCTGTAATTTCTTGTCCTGATCTATCCATTTCAATAAAAACCAGTTTGTACATCTGCTGATAGACACACAAGAGAATAACCTAACCTTTTTTTCTTCAAGACCCACTCTCTATGTAGGAAAATTGGACACCCACCTCTATGCCTCCACCTCCCTTGTCCACCATGGAGTCTCATTAGTGGTGAGTTTAAATATATAATCTATTTTTATCATATAAGTACACTCACACACCCAGTTTCCTAGCAAAAGTTGTTACAGTATATCAGATCAGGTGTATCGGACAATAAGGAACCGATAACGATCGAGGTGATAACAAGATAGCTATTGTGTGACTGGTTTGTGCTTCTTGTTGCCATGGCAGCCTCGAGGACTGACCTTGGCTCGAATTGAGGGTCCAGTGACAACCGGAGTGACGGTCAGTGAGCGAGGGGAGTGTGAGATCACACCGTCTACTGATGTGCGCTATCCTCCAGGGAGCACAAACAGCCGGAAAAACCACTGGCTGCTAATAGGTAAACGCTCACACACTCACAGACTACGCAGCCACCTTACCTCCATTATTTTATTCTTATATGCAGACGACTCAGCCATACTAGTAACGCATAAAGACAAAGTAAGAATACAGGAAATACTAGTTGATGAGCTAGGGAGACTAAAGATCTGGCTATCAGACAACAGGCTTCGACTACTTGGTCAAGACAGAGTCTATCGTGTTTGGTTCAAAGCCTAAACTAAATAAGGAAACAGCTCTGTATATTAAGATTGACAGGGAATCGATTACAATAAATCCCCAGTTAGCTACCTGGGTTGCATCCTTGATGGGAACATAGGCCCTGAAGGTTTTGGGCAAGGTAAACGCTAGATAGATACCTGGCCAGAAGGGCTAGACTACTGGACAGGGAGTCACTAAAACTGTTGGCCTCGTGCTTCGTCCAGTGTCACTTGGACTACGCCATTGGCTCATGGTACTGGGGCCTTAGCACAAAACTAAACTATATTACTGGAGGTCATCCAATAACAATGAAGACTTAAACTTCTCGAAAGCTGGGTGGCTGGTCTAACTAAACTAGTTCTGTACTATTAACAAGTTTCCTGGTTACATGTGCCTACAGCCATAGCAAACTAATATTGTGTATTTTGTAAATAATTATCCAGGTTCTGTATTTTCTTGTAAAACATATTAGTTGAGAAATATGTTCATTTTAAAATGACAGCTGCAAAGTATTTCATCCCTGTTGTTGCAGTAGGTGTATTTTGTCTACCTTTGAGCAGATAAGCAAACTGGTTACATGGGAATCTAAGTATTGAGCTAAAACAAGCAAATATCACAATAACTTAACCTTGTAAAATCTCACGTTATGTTCAGCATGTCTTAAAACTGCATGCAGAGACATAAAAAGACATCCACAAGTTTATATTTTTCAGAGGAAAATTTAAATTCTCCAACAAACTGAATTACTACTTTTACACAGTTTGGACTGTGTCCTGCAAACATTTTACCTTAGCTTGGTTTGTGAAGGAATGCAAGGAAACAAAGGTCACAACATTCCCTCAAGACTGAGATATCTCTTTGATTTATTGACCAGACAAGAAGGTGACCCCAACCCTGACACAAACAGAGACACTCATACAGCTCTAAATGCATTATATCTGTGTGTTTGTGGGTTTTAGGTCATCACGAGCTCCCCCCAGTAGCTCACACCACCATGCTGAGGGATTTCCCTGTCAACCTGCAGCGTTCGGGTGAGGCAGTCATCCCCCCTCGACCTTCTGCCTCCCCTGTCTCTCCTGCCTCGTACTACCACCAGCGCTACGTGAGTCACAGCTCCAAACTACTTCTGTGTCACTACTGCAGTCTACACCTGAGAGTCAGTAAATAACAGGAATGATAACAGACATCTTCTATCAGGCTATCACTGTCCATTATAGGCTACTTCAAGGTGTCCCAGAGACCAAATCATTGATGTAATAAACTACTAAATACCCCTTTAACAACCACTTTCATTGTAAACTGCTTTACAGAGAACATTGACGACAATCACAGATGAAAGCACATGAAACCTCATTATATTTCCATTGTTACTTATCCCTGTTATTGTTATTGTGTCCTTCAGTTCCAGACAGTTGCTGGTAGCCATAGCGACACTAATGCTAATAGAGGAGGGGTTGATGGGAGGACATCAGGACAGGCCCAGAGGCCGGCCACTGTGCTGCCGGTCTATATGACTCAGGACCGTCTTACTCTGGCTGTTCTGACGCTGCTGCTGGGAGGATGGCTGGCCTTCGCGCTCACGTACCCCATTGTGAGTGTGTGTGTCTTATGTCTGTCTGTTGTTAAGATGCATGTGTGTTTTAAGATGTAGTTTTTCATTCTGTTTTTATGTTTCATTCTCAAAGATATGAGCAGATGGTGGCAGACTGCATGCCCCTGTGAGAGTGTGTTAGGGGAAATATGCATTCTTAGATACTCTCAAACAGTTATGTGCCTTTGATCTATGATTGACATTGCATCCAAAGAGTTATTTTGTGATAGAAATGTTCATTTCATGGAGCACCTAGTTTTCCTCAGCCTGCTTTGTCTGCTTCTACTTACGTAAGTTCTGTCATGTACCAGAATGTTCTTCATTAACCCTTAAGGAACAGGTATGAATATTTTGTCTTAAGCTGGCAAAGACAGGGAAGAAGAAGACTGATAGCTAGTAAACATGGATGTAAACAATGCTTGGTTTAAAAAAAAATGTTTTATGAGGAAGAACACATTTGTTAGACCTCAAGGATACAGGAGTATCACTGAATCTAAACATGACTTTTGTTTGTTTATAAGACAGCTGCACAGGGCACCTTTTAATAGATTTTCCCCTTGAGGAGAAAGTGAGAGCTGTAACTCTTACTAAAATGCAACTTCTTCTGTGGCTGCAATTCAGTTTGGTCTGTTGAGGCTTCTCTCGGGGAGTAGAAACCCTCACAGATATGTTTTCCAATATGGATTTCTCTTCAGATAATTAAATTTGGCGTTATGTGATGTTCATATGTTATACATTTAACTTATTATGAACAGGAATAAGAAAACAAAATAAACCCAGAAATGCAAAATTCACCAATACTGTAGCTGTTAACTTATCCTGCTGCCATGGTACACATCATGAACCGGACATTAAGTCATCATGATGAACAACAATACATGATAGACACATCAGATTTACACCAAAGCTTGTCCCTACAGACTCAATGATCTAATTAGAGTTTGGAGAACCTGCCTGCATAAATTAGCATATTAATAAAGCTCAGATTTATTTGCAAAATTTCACTCACTTCAAATTAGCAGTGTTTTCGAGTGTTGCAAAGGAGACTTTTATAATCATAATATAATTTAATCTTTCTCAAAAAAGAGCTTCATTTATTCACCCTCTTCAATATTGTCAATACTGATCTCTCAAACAAAAGTGTAATCTGTGTGTGTTTCTCCAGCGTGCAGCCCAGCAGCTGAAAGCTCAAAGGCAGCTGGAGGAGGCTTTTGAGTCTCGGCTCCAGCGCATGCAGACCAACATGCAGACCAACATGCAGACCAACATGCAGAACAACATGCAGACCAACATGCAGACCAACATTCAGACCAACATGCAGACAAACACGCAGACCGTGACCTTGGTTTCTTTAGAGACAACCCATTGTACTGACACAAACCTTTCCAGTGGTAAGTAACTTATAATGCAAGTTCTCTATAATGCTGTATTCCCTTTATTTAATGAACTTGGGGTCCAGTTCAGTAATTAAACATTTTTCTTTGCATTGCACTTGAGAAATGAAGGATTATTAAAATGCATAAAGTAGCACAGCACAGCATTTTTCTCAATGCCTAGAAATCTTAAATCTATTATTCATTCATTCCTTGATTAAATTGAGTGCAGAAAAAGTTAGGGTGACACTTTATTTGGATAGTATGCCTACAGATTGTTTTTGTAACATTTCAACAGCTTATTAGTTGAGATTCAACAATTCAACTGTTTCTAGGTTTTTAGGTGTTTTCTAGGTTTGGATAGGTTTAAGCACAAAAACCATCTTGGTTAGGGTATGTTCATGAATTGTCACATATACTCTATTGATAATCTGTTAAACATCTACAGACAAAGCGAAACAGTCCAAATACTCTATAAACTCTGTAGATGGACTATCCAAATAAAGAACTATGCAATACTTGCAAGTGTCGCATATAATATATCTTTACTTTTCTATATCCAGACTCTCAGTCTGCATCTGCGGACCCTCCACCTAGTCCTCACACTCACAGCAGCAGCAACTCAGATGTCGATAAAAATGGCACCAATGGGCTCAAACCCACAGCAGGTAACACACCAAACTGTCTGTGTTTAGACATACTGTATATTATTTCCTTCACTCACCATTAAGATGAGATTAATTTGTTGCTGCTTCGTTCTTCCTTCCTACCTCTCTCAGAAGGAAACAGTGAGGAGGTGCAGGTGGGAAAAATCTCCTTCACTCCATCCGAGGTGCTTGGACACGGCACAGCGGGAACTTTTGTCTTCAGGTACAGTATGTGTATTTTAACACAGCGCTGTTTCAGCAGCTAATGGTACTGGCCTTAATCAAAGGACGATATTAATGGATTTGCACGTTTTAGATCATTAAGTGCTAAACAGGTGTACTTTTACATTTGTGTACATTTCTGTCAAGCATTTTCAAGCATATCATGAGATTGATTTCTTACCATCCAGGAAGACTTTTTTGTTTATTACCACATTTATTTGGTTATTTGTTGTATTGGAAAGGCTGCTGTCAAATCTTGGATGTTGGAGCATCAGTGAACACACCATCAGAGAAGCTGATGTTTTCGAAAACAGCATACTTCCGCAAGGAGTATGTTACATAATCTTTGCGTAATATACAGTACATAATGCTTATAAATATGAAACAAAATATAAAGCTGACTAAATGGTCACTGTGATCTCAAACAAATTGTGGCCTCAGCAATAGGCCTTTTGACATTTTGACATGTCACAGTAGGAAAAGCACAGGTGTTACTAATAATATTAATGATGCCTCTGTTCTATTCAAGTGTCCCAGTAAGCCATGACAGTGTGACAGTAAGGCAGCATGCACAACACCAGGACTCTGAAACTTAAGCAGTTAAATGAAAGCCAGCCATCAATTTTTATTTTTTATTTGACACCTGTGCGTTTCCTACTGTGACATGTCAAAATGTCATCTAACTTGACCTAGTTGGTCAAAATAAATACTTGAAAATGAAAATGGTCAACACTAACATAAAGTATTCACGGTATTTAAAGTGTACAAAACCTGCAATTTACTATAAAAACAGCAAATGTTCTTAAGTATGTGTGGTTACCAACAAACTTCTCTGAGATCAACTACATTGTCTCAGGGACACACGGTACTGTGCATAATATGTTGTGTCGCTCTGTTTTTGTGACTTTAGGGGTAACTTTGATGGACGCCAGGTAGCGGTGAAGCGAATACTGCCGGAGTGTTTTGAGGTAGCAGAACGTGAGGTGCAGCTCCTCAGAGAGTCTGACACACACCCGAACGTCATCCGATACTTCTGCACAGAGAGAGACCGCCTCTTCACTTACATCGCCATCGAGCTGTGCGCTGCAACCCTGCAACAGGTCGGTACTGTAGGGCCTTGTTAGTTGACCTTTTTATTATCATTATTGAGCAGTCATTTAAAATGACATCCGCTAAGTTCTTGCGTGTTTTTTGCAGTATGTGGAGGATCCATCTTGTTTTCCTAAGCTGAATCCTATAACTCTTCTGGAACAAACCATGTGTGGCCTCTCGCACCTCCACTCGCTCAACATAGGTCTGAGATACACACACATATACTGTATATACATGTACACATACAAGTGCATATAAAAATGGTGTTTCTAAATTCTTTCTCTCTCCCCACCCAAACCACAATTTGGTTCTTCGCTCCTCCTTTAGTCCATCGTGACCTGAAGCCTAGAAACATCCTCCTTTCTGGTCCCAGTGCGCTGGGTCGGGTCCGAGCTCTCATCTCTGACTTTGGACTCTGTAAGAAGATCCCAGACGGTCGGACCAGCTTCTCTTTGCGGTCAGGAATTCCAGGAACTGAAGGGTGGATAGCTCCCGAAGTACTGCGGGATACTCCCTGCAACAAACCGGTAGGATGCACACAAATATTACCTACTGCAGAATTTGTCTTTCTTTGAACATTTGCTCCTCTTGTTAGCTAAAAGGGCCACAGTTGGTCAAATTGTCATGTATGAATGGGACATACTTTGGTATTTTATTTTCAAGAGCATGGAGCGAGTGCCAAATGGCCTATAAAAGAAAGATTACTTGTTTCAAACCTCTGAGGTAGGAACTCTGACGTAGAGACTGGTATTTCTTTTAAGACAGTGTGCATGTCTGTATTTTTTGGGCCTCTGATCCAGTGTTTCTCCTCTTCCTGCTACAGACAGCAGCGGTGGACGTGTTCTCAGCAGGCTGTGTGTTCTACTACGTGGTCAGCAGGGGGCAGCACCCTTTTGGGGATGCTTTGAGACGACAGGTCAACATCCTGTCAGGAGAATATACACTCTTGCATTTTATGGAGGATATACACGGTGAGAGCGGTCTTTGGTTCAGTCAGTTATTATTCTTTTGCTCCAGTATTAAAACTAGTTTGGTGAATTCCTGCATAACTTTGGAAGATTTAAATCCCACAATACTTCAGCATAAAATTCTCAAATAGAAAGATTTTTATTGTAAATTTACCCAACCACCTCCCTTTCCTGCATATAATGATTCAGTCCTGAACCACCATGAGCCCTGGTCAAATCAAATCACACCTCAACAATACAACTTTCTTGCAAATACACTCAGTGCTCAAGGGATTTTCTTGCTATGACTTGAGCCTCTTAGGTAGAACTATCTGTGAAGACGAGTCCCTTTTAAATAATCACAATTTCTTTATGGTTTCATGCAATTTTCAGACATTGCTGTAATTGCAAAATTAAACAGAAAGGTGTTGCAGGCTGTATTTTGGACATGAATAATCATCATATTAAAACTGTTTCTCCCTCAAATCCAGATAACGTCATAGCACAGGATCTGATTGAGCAAATGATCAGCGCTGAGGCCGAGTCCCGCCCCTCCACCGCCTGTGTGCTCAAACATCCGTTCTTCTGGAGCCCCGAGAAGCAGCTGCTCTTTTTCCAGGTGTGTTAATTCAGTTCTCTGTGGTCCTTTAGTCATAGTTACACAAAGGGACAGCTGTCTCATTAGATGTTTACTTTTCATTTTCTGATAATAAACACCGAGCAGGAAATGTGCAAGAGGGGTATGAGTATATACCTGGGTAGCATATGTTTTCCTGTATCCCTTTTATTTATCATCATGTGTCTGTTTGTAGATTCCAGAAACTATTTTGTTTGTGTGTGTGTGTGTGTGTGTGTAGGACGTGAGTGACCGCATAGAGAAGGAGCCAGCCGACAGTCCGATTGTGGTCAGACTGGAGACTGCAGGAAGAGCAGTGGTTCGAACCAACTGGAGGATGCACATATCTGTGCCTCTGCAGACAGGTACACACGTAGTATCACATAACTGCACTGTTTACACCTGTGCAGGATGACGAAGCCATCAGTGGTCTGTAATCCATTTCTTCCTGTGTACATTCCAGACTTGAGGCGCTTCAGGACATATAAAGGAAACTCGGTCAGAGATCTGCTGAGAGCCATGAGGAATAAGGTCAGCGTGCATGCTTACATGACATGCACTGTTTTTTTTTATACAAGTAGACACACTTTGACACATCAGTATGTTTTTGACCTTGTGCACGTTAACATTGCATGTTACAGAAGCATCACTACCACGAGTTGCCACCGGAGGTGCAGGAGACTCTCGGCGAGCTGCCCGAAGGCTTCGTCAGCTACTTCACCTCACGGTTTCCACGGTTACTGATGCACACACACGCTGCTCTGCACATCTGCAGCCACGAGAGACTGTTTCACCCCTACTATCTGCCCCCCAACGGCAAATAGCATCCGCAAGACACTCTGTGTACACACACACACACACACACAGACGGTGTACTTTTTTGTGGGCAAAAGAAATCCCTGACAGTGCCCCATTATTGCTTTTGTAAAGCCCATACTGTTTACTGGGGGAAGATACAGTGCTGTGAAAAAGTTTTTATATGCCTTGAGTTGTTTTATAGATTCAATTTATTTTTCTGCCGCTATTGATCAAAAAGTGATTTTTAAAATTAAATTAAAAGGCACTCAGAGTGCACAGCTCCCCAAAAGCTGCATACATTTGTTATATCAATAATAGAAAATGTTTTTAAACTATATCTTAATGTGTAACTCCATCAGAATACACACAATGAAAGATTTAATTAAGTGAATGCGTTTCTCCCAAACCAACTCAGGAAAAAGGCTTTCGGTGAATTTTATAAAGTTCACCAAAATGTTCAAGACATTAAGTGATTCTTTCTTTTGCTGAAGTGCTGCCTGATTTTGTTTTGGGGAACAAACACATTGCAGTTCTTGAATGAAGAGATCTGGAGAACACAGTTAAAGAAGAGCTTTTTAATAAGGTGCAGCAAAAAAATATCTATAACTGTGTGTGCTGATATGTGGAGATTCCTTCATCCTTATTCTACATTGCAGTCTTCATAAGTTTTGTTTTATGTGACAGAGCAACCAACTAAAATCCATTATAGGAGAAGTGCACCTGTTTTCTCTCAAGTGCAATAGTTTGCACTTGAGTTTGGAATAAAGCAAAAATGTTCCATAATGGCTGAAAATGCCCTAAAACAAATCACTTGTTCCTTGACCCATTCCGCCAGATTTCATTAAAATATGTTGATACTTTTTTTTTAAAATAACCTCTTTGACAGAAGGAATTATTTTAAAGGTATTTTTTTAGATTATCTTTTGCGCGTTTTTACCTTTTTACTGAATAATTAATAGTATAGAGACAGACAGGAAACTTGGGGAGAGACAGGCATCACACGCACACACAGGTCTCCAACATAAGGCCCTGTAATTCCTAAAAAGTTTGTCTAAAACCTATATAATGATATATAAAATTACCTTAAAATAATAGGAAAATGGCATTTATTTTATGATGATACACATATGAAATAAATAAAAAACAGTGTGCTCAGGCCTCACACTCAGGTTGTAGCTACATGTTTCAAACTAAATTGCAGTTGTACCAGTAATTCAGACTTCTAGCCATTACAACCTTAAAACAGATCATCTCAGGGTGTCAAATTAATTCTGATTTGGTTCACATGAGCATATTATTGTGGAAGTTACTGTTCACCCAGTAATTGCTGTGGAGTCCAGATTAAATAGCACCACAAACAGTATGTGAGGTGCACAAACTTTGTCACAGCACTGTAGGTAACACAGATATTGGACAGCAGGTTTCATAAAAATGTTACAAGGCTGCATGTCCAAGAAGAAATCTCTGTTTTTACCAGTTAGTTAAACAGTTTAGTTTCCCCCCCCCCCCATCCCTGTTGCTGCTGTGCTTCTCTCAGCTCCTCTGTAGAAAGTGCCAAAGACTCCACAATATTTACTTTGTTGTTTGTTTTTATGTATTTGATGTGTGTGTTTTATGTGTGTCTGTTACTGCATTGCTGAATGTAGCTGCACTGACTGAAGAATGTCCTGAGCCTTGTTTTTCAGGCAGTACATGGAGCAGAATAGTCAAATATCATTGATCATTGGCACTGTTAAAATGTGGGCAATGTGCATATGCTGCGAAAATCAGATTTAGCACCAGTGTGTGCAAGCAATAATGTAACAATGGCAAGTGTCCATTTCATTTTTAATTTTACCCATTTTTAACAGAAATGCAGTATATTTCACCACTCCTGAATGTTGGTTTTGCTTTGAGCTTTTCAGCTCATCCAGCCTCACAAAATGCCACTAAATGCTCTCAGAGCCATGTGAGATCTCTCTGCAGGTCTGCAGTAGAATGAATGATGAAGAATCTAACTTTTGTACCTTTTTTTTGAATGAGTGAATAAAATTGATGCTTTGGGTGTGCCAAAGAATGAAGTAAATCAAGGCTTGTCATCAGTTTGTAAACACAGACAGAGAAAAGGAAACTGGAAAATAAATGTTTGGTCTTTACTCCAATACAAATGGTTTTGTTGATTGAAAAAAGAAACAAATATTTTGTTGACTTCATTGTTAGATCACTTGTAGAGAAGAGATTGGGAAGGTAAGACTTACTTTAAAATGCTTATCTTAAAGGCCCTGAAAACAAATCTTCTCAATCAGCGTCTTCCTGTGAGCGATGGGGTCCTACAGTACATTTCACATGAGAGATTTCATTTGTGTTTCTGTCTGAACTCTTCATACTGGTTTGAAGGTTACTGGGCTCAGCTGGGAAAACATGATGTGTGTACTTCCATACAACATCATATACCAATCAGGATTTAGCAACATTTGAATATGATAGTTGTAGGGTTGTTAGTTTAGGTTGCCATGCTGCTGTTGTCTAAATCTGATCAAACCACACCCTCACAGGCTGCTTCCTGATGAAGCAGATTAGAGTCTTTTACAGTCTGTTACATAATAATAACTAATGATGTTTTGTTTCCCCCAAACCTTAACTTTAAATTGCTGCTTATTTAGAATATTTAATATTATAGAGAAACACTTAAGATTTGAAACCTACTTTTCAGGGGCTTTAAAACTTATTGTAAAAGTTGCTTTGTAGGAAGGCCTTTACTGTAGAAAAAACAAAACAAAATAGACAAACAGAATGAATGACAGCATCCCAGAAATGTAGAATATTTTGAAAATTCACCCTTCTAAGAGACCTTTTTAAAATCAGTCATTTTATCACCATAAAAGGCATCCTAAAACTAGTTTAAGCTCTGGGTAATGCTGTAACGCTGTGCGGTAAATACTGTCAGTATTGGCTATAACAGTTTTACCAAGTCCAGTTCTGCATTGTCCAGTTTTACTTTTTCTCTCATTAAATAAAATGTCTCTACTTTTCACAAAGGACCCCCACCAACAACACTGACCATCAGAAAAGTTGTCACTTTCAAAGTCAGTGTGAGGCCCTGCCTCCACCCGGATCCATTCATTAAATTATCAATTCAACACCATTAGACCATTTACAGCCACAATGACATCAATAGATCTAAGCTGATATCACTGACAAAGATGCATAAAATACTTATGCACAGAAAATTCAGATATCTTGGGCCTTGTTACAGGAGAGTTGCTATAGGCTTCACTAGATTTGATTATAAAACTCATATTTTTCAGTGATCAAGAGTAACCATAAGGGATAAAAACATGAGATAAATTTAAATTAAAAGTCTTAATTGTAGAGATTTGCAGTATAGTTGTCTCGCCTCTTTAAGCAATAAGGCTAATTGCAGCTGGTTATTTTCATTCTTGAACCAAGTGGAGAGGAAAACCTCATGCTGTTAGTGTTGATAGACAACTGAAAGAATAACAGTGGTGTTTGCATGTAATTTACAGAGTAAATGATGCATTAGTAATGATACATTCTGAGACATTAATTACACTATGTGAGACTTGACATTTGAAATCTGATCTTTTTTTCCCCATACCATTAAACAGCAGCTTTAACATCACTCTCCAGGTCTAAGAAGCTATGTATAAAAATAGACAAACCTCTAAACTTTTGCTGAGTTTACTTTCCCTCTGACAGTACAGTCTGGAAATGTATGAACAATTAGCGAGATGTCAAAGACTATAACATCAGGTATTAGGTACTAATTCATGTTGAACAATAGTGTTTTATTGTATAAGAGTCTGACTTACTGGTGATGACAGGTCACACATTCACTGACAGGAACAGGGAGGTAAGGATGTTAAATGTAGGTTTGAAAGTGTCAGTCACAGACATGCTGAGCCATGCTGTGTGACTGACTCACACAAAATCTGGCAAAACTGTACAATCTGCATGAGTATATTTTTCCGGAAAACATGTCAGGAATGGATTTTGTGTCCTGGAAGACAAAAGTCAGTGTTTGAATTCATACAAAACTACAGAAATCCCTTTTTGCTTACAAGAAATCCCTAGTAGATTGGTTATTTTATTTCCTTTTCTTTATGTATTGTGCTCTCCTCATTCCTCTACTACTTAATTGTAGTTTATCCCCCCCCAAAAAGTCCTTCCTCTATTTGGTTTTACAACTGCAAACTGTAAATTTGAAGCATGAGGATTTTTTGTGTGTGTGTCTAAAAATTTTAAAAGCTCAGCACCTGGCAAAGACTAAGCTACTTCACTTTTTTTTTGTTACAAGATAAAAGATGAGAGCCTAAATTTACAGGCAGTGAAGTGCCACAGTAGATGTTGCATTACTCCTTTCATACCAGCAGAGGGAGACATCCAACGAGTACATGTCTCTTTTACCCTTCCAAACTACCTTGCTTGTAAATCATCAGGGTATAACTGATTAATAAATCATTTTTTATATGTTCAATTTAATAGTTGTAAGGGGCATAAAGTAAAAGTTTTAAGATTATGCATGCGTGCATGTGTAGTTTTGTTTATCATCATCTATCCATGTGCAAGTGTTTATCTGTCTTGCTCATCTCCCCAGATTAGCAAAGAATCTGCTCTGCTCCAAGAGAGAAACCAGTCCTGCAGAGCAGATAAGATCTCAGGAATCACAAAGTTAAATCCACTGTCAGTGTGAACTAAAACAGAAGTGGTTAATGACGTGACGGCCTGGGGTCCGGTGATGTGTCATGGCCAAATCATCAGCTAATGAACCACTAGTTGTTTATATTTCACTGTATGAATCAGTCGTTTAGCGTGTTTCATGCATGTGTGTGTGTGTCTGTGTGTGTGTGTGTGTGTGTGTGTGTGTGTGTGTGTGTGTGTGAGGGGAAGAGGCAGAAACTGAGGGAGTAATTGGCTCATTATTAAATATCAGAGTTCAGCTGTAGGTCCAATCAAAACAGCCTTAGAGTAACATCAGCTTAACCAGAGTCATGAGACCAAATTCACTCACACACATGCAGCCATATTCACACTCAAACCCACACACACACATTCACCCACACATACAGCTATACAGATAAGCGTGTGTGGTGGCACTCAGGTCTGTGTATACTAGAGTACTGTACACTCTATACTATTATATTAGCAATCCATAACCTATTAAACCGTAGAAAAGGTTTCAGTCGTAGTCATCTGGACACTGTTTTCAGAATCAAGACGTTTCGGCTCCCATCCGGAAGTCATTCTCAAATGTGAAAAAATGGATCGGGAAATTTAAGCTACTCTGTGTTACATAAGCCCTGCCCTCAGGAAGGAGTCTACCTGAGTATCTGTTGATTACTCTAGCTAGTTTCACCTGAAACTGACCTAATTGTTTCCATAATAGCCCAGAAATCAGTAATTAGGCCTATTGTTTTCAACAGGCCTTTTTTTTCAATTTCCATTTTTTCACATTTGAGAATGACTTCCGGATGGGAGTCGAAACGTCTTGATTCTGAAAACAGTGTCCAGATGACTACGACTGAAACCTTTTCTGCGACAGAACACTCCTGGACGAATGAGGGACTACACCGTCCTATTAAACCGTAGATTACAAATAGAAAAAGGCTAAATTTTCTAAATGTACGTGAGCTTGCTGAATAAGCAACCCATTTAGGCTAGTATTACAGTGAGGTGTTGCTAAATGGCTGGTAGATCATTGCTAGGTGGTTGCTAATGTGATGCAAGGCAGTTGCCGTGTGGCTCCAAAGGTGTTGCTAGATATTTCAAATTTGGGTGTCACCCAAGTTTTTCTTAGGTGTTCCGAGTATTTGGCGTGACATACAAGGTTGCTTTAATGTTCATTGTGCGTTTACAGGTGGTTGCTAGGTGATTTCTATGGTCTTTGGGGTGGTTGACGTTGCTAGGCTATTCAAGGTGGTTGCTGGGTGAATGCTAATGTGCTCTGGGGTATTACTAGGTGGTTCCTATGGCTACTAGGTGGTTGCTAAGGTGAAGGTGAAGTAAGGCAGTTGCCATGTGCCTGCAAAGGTGTTACTAGTATATTTTGAATTTGAGTTGCTGGGGTGTCACTACGATTTTGCTAGGTGGTTGCCATGGTGTTCCGGGTAGTTGGCAGGACATAAGAGGTTGTTAATATGCTGTTTGTGGTGGTTCATTGCGTTTTTTTCAGGTTTTTGCTATAGATTCACTCCCCTTGCTTCATTGGTCATAACTTAAAAGTTGTCAGTCCTGTCTCTTATATTTTTACATTTGGAGTGAAAGAGTAGCTTAACGTTGTGGTGTGGTGGCAACTTATCTTTTCAGATGCATGACTCATAGCTTTCAAACAGCTGTGCCAATCGCAAAGGTACATGAGACATTTACTAGCCAGGTGGAGAGAGGAAACCTGAGAAGACCTTGTTAGTGGGATTTTTTTCATGGATATTAAGATCGACACAATGCAAGGTACAAAACCACAGGCAGGTGATGTGCCTTTGTTAGGTGAATTTATTTTTGAAGAGATATTGCATAATTGGTTACCAAGTTTTCTGTGTGTAACAATGCAGTTTTAAATCCGAAGACAGTGATCCATTCCACACAGAAACAGTATCTGCAGTTAATGACTCAGTAGCACAGGAACATTTGTACAATTAAAGTTAAATGTTTTTAAAAAATCACGTTAGGAATACTTTGATCAAAATCAATGTGTGTCAGGCAAGCACACTGAATTACATTATCCTGCACTGATGTTTTGGTAATGGCCATAGCACATAATTCAATTTAACACACACACACACACACACATATATATAGGCCACACATTACACACACGGTGTGGTGCAACTTCAGGACAAAATGTCCTGCGTCTCTCTGCTTCTATAAACGAAGGCTTCCTTATGTTTCAAAGACCACTGGGGATATATTTTTCTGCTCCCTGCTTTTCCCTCTCATCTCCTTTGTAGGATACCGCGGGAGGCTGGTTTGGGTTTCTCTGATGTGTGTGTGTGTGTGTGTGTGTGTGTGTGTGTGTGTGTATGTGTGGAAGAGGGAGGGAGGGGGAGACTGAAACAGGCAGAGGGATGTCGTTCTTACAGTCTCTCCATTTTGAGATCAGGACAGGAAGTGGGCTCAACAGAGGAAACATGACCTCCTCCCCCTCTCCTCTCTCCCTCCCTCTATCCTCTTACTTTTTCTTGTATTCCCTCTTCCTCCCTTTGTCTGTCCCTCCCCCAGTCTTCCAGTGCCGACCCATTCACAGGGTCATTTCTGTCTTTTTTGGTTGCAGAGATCCTGTAGGCTGTCACATGTGTTTGTGCGGTGCGTGTATGTGTGTGTGCTTAGACCTTAAATTACATTCTACTCACTTCCTGTGTAAATAAAGCTATGCTAACCAGTGATTTCTAAAACAACGCTGAAACTCTGGTCTAGTTGTTTCTCGGCTCCCTCCCTCTCTCTTGAGACTTGCAGTCTGTTATGTATCAGAGCTCCTCTGATTAAAAGCCAAAGCAAAGGTCAGACTCTGCTGGGTAACGGAGATATCGCCCGACTTCAGCTTTACTCTTCTGCCCAGCAGTCTGATATGTGTAGCTGATGAGCTTCACATTACATTATGTGGAATGAAAGCCTTCGGTTAGCCTCCAGGCTGTAGATCAGTATGACATGTCTTATCGAAAGCCTCAACTCTCTGCTTGCTGGCTTTGCAAGAGGCCTTCTCATGTTCATACATCAGAAAAACATATTTGAATTTATTTTTTCACCCACATTTCTCCTTCATTTTTAAAATCCTCTGCCATCTCCCTCTATTTCCCCCTGTCTGCTAATCTTTCTACCACTTTTCATATTCCAACTCAGAAGGTCTTGACTTCTTGCTTTGACATATACACACTCAAACACACACAAACGCCCACACTGAGAAAATAAAGAAACAGCATGTCAGCAAACGGCAGTGTATTTCACCACAGAGCACAGAGCCAAGGCACTGGGAAACAAAAAACAAAAGCAGCAGACCTCCCTCTTTTCATCCCTTGCCTCCATTCTGCTCGCTTTTAAAAGTCTGCCGTCTGTTTATTTGTTTCATTGCCTTTTTTTTTTTCCCCCGGACATTTTCCTTTCTGGTTGTTTTCTCTCGGACTCATCCAGTGCAATGACACTTACAAAAAACTTGTGTGAGTGGAAAAGGTAGGTTAGTTAACAACATATGCTGCAGCAATGTTACAGTTACAGTGATACTGTTAGACAGAGTGGTGTTTGTATTGTAAGGTTACCACATTACACACAGTGTCAGTCAAATACTTACAGTATTGTATGTACAAGATGTATGAACATGCACAAAAGGGCCTTATGTCACTATGCAAACACACACAAATTACACAGTTTGATACAGTATTATAATAACGCGTGTGGAAGTGCTCATGATTAGCCTCATTCCCCTCGAGGTCATTTGGACTTAATACTCAGGGTGGGAGAAGCAGCGCAGTTGTGTCCTACTGCTGCGTACCAAAATGCACATCATGTTGGGAATCAAATCAGCATTTTCATTTCATTCAGATTCAGATTCTCCACTTCTCCACACCAACATATTAGAAACTGATTTGAAGAATCCATAGAAGGATATGGGTTCAAATTTGAACGTATTTAGAAAATAAATGTTTCTGTTTGGCTGGCAGACATCCATTAAAACCACATAACAGGACATCTCAGACATCATTGTGCTCAGTTTAACCACCATCATAAATCAGTGCGCAAAGGTATATTAAACTGCAAGTAACCATAGCAACAGTAATTTTTCTTTATGCTACATTACCAGTTAACTCTCACTGGTGAAACAAGATTACAACTAGTGATTATTTTCATTAGTGATTAATCTGTTGGTTATTGTTTTGATTAATCGATTAATCATTTGGTCTTTAAACCTGCAATTAGTGATTTTTTGGCCACCTGGGGACATCGCAACAAGCTGTAACCACAACAGTGACATCACTCAGTGGCCACTGTTGTAACGCCTGGTTATTTGAGTTACTATCACCAGCTTGAACCAGTCTGGCCATTCTCCGCTGACCTCACTCATTAACATGGCGTTTTCGCCACTCACTGAATGTTTTCCGTTTTTCATTCTCTGTAAACTCAGAGTGTTTGACTTTTGACAAGACTCTTGTGTGTGAAAATCCCAGGAGATCATCAGCTACTCAAACCTCCCTGTCAGGCACCAACAATCATTCCACGGTCAAAGTCAATTCTGCTACTATCACCTTTCTTCCCCCTTCTGATGTTTGGTCTGAACAACAACTGAACCTCTTGACCACGTCTGCATGCTTTTATGCATTGAGCTGCTGCCACATGATTGGCTGATATTTGCCTTAACAAGCAGGTGTACCTAATAAAGTGGCCACTGAGTGTATTATCACCTTATAAAGTTAATAGAGTGAGCGTATTAGAAAACAGTTGCTTATTAATACATCCATCAGACACAGAGCAACATTCATTTGGAGTCGTATTTCTGGTCACCTCAGGAATGTAATACCTATATTCACTCCCCTTTTAGCTCTGGTTTGGTCTCAACCACCTCCTGAGGTAAATAGCTGCTCCAATGTTTGCTGGTTAGCTGCTAACTTTGTCTGCCTGCTGTTTGGTGCTGAACAGGTAGTATAAAGTGGGTTTATCAGAGTGTTTTTTGCTGAAAACTGCTGTCTGCTGTTTGAGTGAACCGAGTTGTGGGCCGTAAAACCAAAACTATGAGCTGAAAGGCGCTAAAAAGGGGAAGTGCAGAGTCGAGTGATAATTCCCTGTGGATTCATCACTATGAGCGACCCTTTTCACATTAAACAGTCATTATTCTATTGTTAATATAAAAATATTGACTAGTGCAGCTTTAAAATGACATTTTTAAATGACTTGCTTTGCCCAACAAACACATTCACTTCACAATGATATAACACAGGGGGGAAAACCCACAGCAAATTGTCACATTTGAGCATGTTTTCTTGATAAATTACAATTAATTGACTATCAAAATTGTTGCTCATTAATTATCTGTCGATGTTGACTAATCGATTAATCAACTAATTGTTGCAGCACTAGACCTGACCAGTGGTTTAACTGACTACAAACAAACTTTATATAAATGGATGACGATTTGTTCTCTATGGTATTAACTTGGTATTAGTGTGATAATAAACTCCTGAGTTTCCTGATATAGAAAAAACTTGTTGGAGGAAAGAAACTCATTGTGTATAATCTGCATAAGTTAGCCAACTTCCTTGTGTTTTTGTTCAGTCTGGCTTGTTTTGATGTTTTGTGCCAGTCCTCAAGGTAGACTTCCCTTCCCGACTGCTATAGAAGCCCAAAATGGCCGCCGGCAACGTGGGAATAAGGTCATTTACAGTTCAACCTTGTCATTGTTTGCCGTTCCCTTCACGCTTACAGGACAAAAGAATAGGAATGAGTAGTGTAACCGTATACCAAAGCCTTCTTGTAAAGGGGATACTTATAATATGCCCCAGGTTAAGTCTAGGCTGTCGTGGTACTTCTACTGGGATGTTGGTGGGAAATAGAAGAAAGGCATAGCAAAAGAGATGAACCATAATTTATGCAAGACCAGGAGCTGTGTGTTTCTGTGCGTGCATTTTTCTTTAAACTAAGAAGAGTCTCTAATTTGACCGTCTACTGCTGGAGAAGGAGGAGACAAACAATCTGTCTATTGTGTCAGAGAGGAGAGCAGAGCAGTGGAGAGGGAGAGGATAAGGTCTGCAGCTGTTCATCTCTTGTATGATGGCGGGAGCAGGAGGGTAAACACAAGCAAGGGGAGGAGAGGTAAAGATAGAGAGAACGACAGCACAGGAGAGAACAGGGAGCATAAGCAAGATTTATCTCTGTCCTCTGTTAAAGTTCATTGACAGGAACACTTGTGCAACCTTATCACATAACACAGCATATGACCAGTATGGGCCCAAACCCTCACCCCTCTCCCTCTGTCACATGTACATTTGGACAAGGCATTCTTCAGCTCGCTCTAAACTTTCTTGATTCCTTACTCTTTCTTTCTTCCCTCCTGCTTCTTGCTCACACAGCTACATTTAAACCGGCAGCAGTCTGACTTGGTTTAGTGACAGGGTTGTCATTAGTTATATATACACTCTGATTATATATATATATATATATATATATATATATATATATATATATATATATATATATATACACACACACACACATCTGAGAAAAAAACACTTTCAGTGCTAATGTCATGTAGTTGGTGCTTTTCTCTATTTTTTTTCTTTCTTCTTTTTAAAAACATTTTCTCACCTGCGTATAAAGGCGAGAACACTTGAGAGCTACAAGGAGGAGAAGGTGACTGTCTTTCCAGCATGCACACATTTATACAGATTAAATGCAGGATCTTGTCCTCTATGACCCTCACAGTTTCCACAGGGGTCAACGTAGACCAATGGGTCCAGAGTTAATTCATGGCTCCACAGGTTCAGAGTTCAGCTAAATCCACACTGTGGGTCCACTGGCTGCTCCACAGGTCAGTGTTAATATGCACTCGTGGGCTGTAGTGTCAGAATGAAGCAGGCCTGCGCTGCAGTCCTCCAGGCCTAGATTTGTGGCTGGTTTCACAGTTTACAGTCAGAGAAGCGGTCATCTGCAGCGTGAAGGTCACTGCAGCATGATATCTTTGAGGTTTTCCTGCAGGATGGTGTCCTTGACGGCATGAAAGACAAAACGGATATTTTCTGTGTCTACCGCAGTGGTGAAGTGGTGGAAGAGCGGCTTCCCCCGGTTTCTCCTCTTACGGCTGAACGACTGCACCAGGAACGCCTGGAAGGAGCAGAGCAGGGACACTTAAGTATCTGATTTGAATCTGATTGTATCGTATCATGTATATGAGAAACCCTGTTTCCATAATCAGGGTAGGGGATTAGACAAAACCTGGCTTCCCCTGCTAGATTTCTTCTGGAGAAAGTCGATCTCTTGGCCAGGGTAACCAGGTTTCTAATCTGCTTTTTACATATACACATGTGCATGACAAAAACTTCAGACAGAGAAAGAATCACTGTGGGGCGGCAGAATGAAAAGGAAAAGATTGTTATCTCCGCCAGGCGTAAGCCTGGAAGGGATCATGCGTTTGGTCGCGTGTGTGTGCGTGTGTGACTGAGTGTGTGTCTCTGTCCACAGCTGATCTCTCATTCTACTGGACCCATCAGCCTAATATGTTTTGTGCACATTTATGACTGTAGGCTCAAAGACCTCTCGTGGTTGCGGTGACAATTTTTGAAAAACCTATTTTATTGACTGATTGATCATAAAGCTTAGACTTTCGACTTTTCAGTGATATGTGTTACGACATAGCAAAAGGCATTTCCGGCAATTGGCTAGGCTGAAAACAAGGTTGTTGCAGGGCCAATTTGGCCTTTGTCGTGGCTCAAAAACTGAAATCCATAGAAAAGTTTGGTCTCATCTTGAACTGGAGGATCTGAAGATTAATTCCATACCTGACATGTTATGATCCACTGAAGTTAGGCATAATACGAGATGAATAAATCCACTTTTTTGTTATCTTCGCCACCATCTTGACTGTAACTGAGTGAGAGTGAGATTCTCTTTGTTTGGGAGGAGAAAGGGAGGGAGGGGTTTTATTTTGTGTGGTGTCACAACAAAATGTTCTAAATAAGTAAGAATGCTTAAATTCAGAAGATTGGACGTATCGTCCCGCTTATTGTTTCCTTATTAAGTTTATGGCGGACCCAGGACGCTCGGTTACAATACCATTACATTATTCTATGCATCTTAAAGAAAACTGAGACTATACTATACAAAAACACTTTATTTAAAACTTTGCCTACATCTATATAAGAAAACTGAGACTATACTATACTAAGAAACGTTCTCCCCTTTATTCCGCTACTTTATTTCCATCCAAATAAATAATAATAACAAAGTAAGTTTCCAGAGTTGAACATTTGATTATTTGTAAAATTCTGGAGTAAACTCTCAGATAATGACAAGAAGCAAGAAAAGGGACATAAAACAAAGAGACAGGCTTAGTAACTCAACTTAACACAATTTCTTGTGTGCATGTAAGCGCACTGACTGAGAGCCTGTGTGTGTGTGTGTGTTTGTGTGTGTAAAGTATACGTGCTCATTCGCATAATGTATGTGCGTGGGTGCGTGAAAGCATACTGGGTTTATATACAGTAGGAGGAGGAAAATAAGGAGCAAGCACAAAACAACTTGCAGCAGAAATAAGTTGAAAAATTGGTGCCTCATAATGCTGACAACATTAAAAACCTCTTTGTTCTGTGTGTGTGTGTTTACCTGTACATCCTCTAGCCTGCGTGGGTCTCCTCTGTATTCGGGAAAGTTCTTGCGGATGTCCACCGTGCGAATCTTTTCCACCAGCAGGTCTGTTTTGTTGAGGAAGAGGATGATGGACACGTTCAGGAAGAGCTTGTTGTTGACGATCGTCTCAAAGATATTCATACTCTCCACCAAACGGTTTGTCCTTCGATCCTCCATCAAGACCTGGAATCACACACACACACACACACACACACACACACACATATACACATTCACACAATTATCCTTTGGTTTTTTCAGGTTTTATCTGTGCACCAATTAAGGATTCAGTCGTCATCATATGACTGTTGATTTGAACCGCAGCCACGACTGAGGGAACAATCAAGTTTCCACAGCCAACCACAAAGAGAGCTCTGTGTAAATCTCAAATGTTGTGTCTCTCTGATGTTTCTTGTCCATTTCGTAATTCTAAAAGTCAAGAGAATAATGATCAGACTGTCTGACTAAACCTCTCAACATCAGTGTTTCTGTGATCAGAAACATACTGTATGTGTGCTTGAATGGTACCTGATCGTACTCTGACGACGAAACCATGAAGAGTATCGATGTGATCCCGTCGAAACACTGAAACCACTTCTGCCTCTGGGACCTCTGCCCTCCAACATCCACCATCTTGAAAGGAATCTTCTTGATGATAAAGTCATGCTCGACGATGCCTTTAGTCGCCTTCCTCGCGAACAAAATGTCCTGCTTGCTTGGGATAAAGTTCTGAAAAAGGGGAGATATAAACATTTTCTTACAAGCTGAAAGAGGTGAAGAAATACAGAGAGCACATAAGATTTAACTAGTCACTGTGACTCACCAGTTGACCAATACGATCCAAGTTATCCAGGAAGTATTTGACTGACTCACTCTGCAGACAGGAAGAAAAAATGTCATCTTATTATGCATTAACCAAACTTAAAAGACCCAAATAATTAAATTGAAGCACTTAGTCTGATTATTAGAACGATTTCATTTCTTTAATTTCTTCCTTATTTAATTCACATTTCATAGAAGCTGTCATACTGTGGTTATTTTTTTAATAATACATCAATCGATGCGTTCCCCCCAATCAGCAGCAAAGGACAGAGAGCATGTGACCAACCATTATATTTAAAAAAGGCAGACATCTCTACGGCCAATATCTCCAAAACTCTGCAACTCACACCAAAACAATCTAGATGGATAAATAGCACCACAGGAAAGAGGGAAAATATGTATTTTTGATTTTGGGATGAACTATCCCTTTAAGATTAATAAAACCTACAAAGACTAGACATCCCACACATATTTTCACCAACATATACTTTTTTATACTTCAGAAAATTGCACATATTGAATAAGAAATGTACAACACACTGGATGAGAGGTGGACTATGATTTAAACTGCGTCACAAGACAACCACTGAAGTCCCTCGAGAACATGAATTTTTTGGACTTTGCCAGAACTGTACTTTAACAGAAACGGATATTATGTGGCCCACAAAGACCGTGAGCTGAGCAAGAAAGCTAGAAGTGAGTGAACTTACAGTGGTGTAATGTAACATTAACTCAAGTACTGTACTTAAGTACAATTTTGAGGTACTTGAGTACTTTTCCATTTTCTGCTACTTTATACTTCTACTTCACTATATTTCAGAGGCAGATATTGTACTTTTTACTTCCATACATTTATTTGATAACTTTAGTTACTAGTTACTTTACATATTCATATTATTAATACAAAATATAATCAACAAATAAATTATGATGTAATATTATAGATTAAGCTAAAACTTTATTGATCCTGTGGGGAAATTTACAAGCTACCCAGCAGACAACCTATAACGTAGTTAAAATTAGCTCCACCTTTACCAGCTTCAACATTAAAGTGATGAACACATTAATGCATCAATAATTATAATCAATAATATAATATATATGATTCTGAAATGGGCAATGCATAATGAGTACTTTTACTTTTGGTACTTGAAGTATATTTTGATGCTTATACTTTTGTACTTTTACTAAAGTAAGAGTCTGAATGCAGGATCTGAATATTTCTGCCACCACTGAATTATAAAACAATTCTCATATTTCTTCCAGCACATGATGTACACAGTCCTGATTCCAGTGATAAAAATCAAACGTGTTTACAATAATCTTCATGAGAAAGACAAACAACAACTTTATCAAACAATTACAATCATTAAACACCACACATCTTATGATTTATCTCCTGTCTGTCATCATCCACTAACCCGAACCCTAGCCAGACTGGAGTGGACTCGGTCCAGCTTGTTTTGATCCGTTGTGACGCCCAAATCAGAACTATAAGCAGCCCAACAATTATAATGAGTGTCCTTGCAACAAAGCACACCAAGTTTTATTTGGTGGAACATACATGTATGCAAGTTTTAACTCTTGAAGTACAAATCATATACACTTTAGATTTTGCTGATTATTTTTTAATACAAGCTGTACAGTTTAGATTTTTGGATGTATTTTCCTGCCGTTTCAGGCAGCAGTTGAGCTCTTTTCATTTCTGTATGGTATGAAAATCAATTAGCAGACTCTTGAAACTTGAGTTGTGTAATCCATCTCAGTGAACATCAAGTCTGCATTCATTTTTGTCAATGCTATGCTGTTGTTGAGCGGTAATGGGGTTCAACTGCCGGCTGATCTTCACTGTAATGGATTACACAGCTCATGGAAGTTTTTAAGAGGCTGCTAAGTGGTTTTCATACTGTTCGGAACTGAATGGAAACCAGTGAGTGCCTGGAACAGCAGCAAAAGTACATTCAGTTTTCTAAAGCACAGCATTATGATTGGCAAAATGGCTTGCTGTGGTGTTAAGCATATGTGATTTTGTAGTAAATGGCCTAAAACTTGCTTAAAGCTTCGGTCTGTAATACAATACACAATGTACATTGAACATAAAGCTTAAACATTAGTTTTACAATCCGTCTTTACACTTGTGATTCCTCACAATAGTTTAAAAGTGAATCTCTCTTATCCTCTCTCTCTCTCTTAAACACACACACACATCCAACAGGAAACAGCTGTGTGTGTGAAAACAGTGGGGAGAGACATGGGGGAGGGAGGGATTAGCGAGTCAGACAGAACACAGATACAATGTCATTTTAGCACTCCCATCACACACACACACACACAGCATTATTCCTCTTTAAACCCGTGTTGACAACAACTTTTTCCAAACTTTGCAGATTCTCGGTTTCTGTCACATTGATCGAACAGAATCAGTGAAAACTCTTCACGTGGCTTTTAAATTCATCTCGATCCCTGACATGTCGCGTAACAACCAGGAAACGCGTCCCCTGTGCGGGTGAAATGTGACCCCGTGACCCCGCCGCTGACCTACAGTGTCACAGCAATAGGAAACACAAAGCCGGGGACTCTGACTGGTTCAGCTGGACATGAACAGGAGGAGGGGCTGGTCGGAGGGAAAAGCAGGGAGAGGGGAATTCCCAGAGATGAAGGGATACACAAACACAGACAGACAGACACACACATGAGCGCGCACACACTAACACAAAGATCATTTCCACAGACGCTTTAACTGCCATCAGCAGAAATGAAACAACCTGATCATTGATGTACTGGAAGCATCAAACTAAATATCAAAAAAAGTTATTTTATTAGGCCAAGGATGAGTTTTAGTCCGTTGTAATGCAGATCTATAACTACTACAACTGTAAAATAAAGCTGTTTGTGTGTGGATTTGTGTGTGAGTGTGTGTGTGGTTGAGTAAGGCTGGAGGAATGTCTCCATTCATGGCGTGTATGGGCAGATTAGGGGCTTTACTACAGCAAAGACCTGAATAAGCTCACATTCTGCAGTGTGTGTGTGTGTGTGTGGCCACAGGTATATGTGTGCCACTTGTGTGTGTGACTGGGTTTGCCACTATTGTTTAACCACTGCAGTCCTTTCACTACAAACAACAATGGTATATTAACTCACCTTGTGAATATAGTGAATAAACATCAGGGCTGTAACTAACAAATCTTTTCATTATCGATCAATCTGTTGATTATACTTTAATTAACTCATTAATCATACCATCTATAAAATGAAAGAAAATAGTGAAAAATTCATCACAATTTTCCAGAGTACAAGGTGACGTATTCAAATTGCTTGTTTTGTCCAACCAACAGTCCAACATTCAAATATATTCAATTTACAATGATGCAGCCAATTATCACGTTTAAGAAGTGAATGTTTGGGATTTTTGCTTATTATTAAATTATCATAATGTTGTGAATATTCAGGTGGGGATCTGATGGCAGTTGCATATCAACAATTAGGTAAGCTAAGCCTAACAAATCTCTTATTGAATCTTTTATTTCCTGTTTCTTTTTTAATATAAAAAACTTTCAGATCGTCATTTAACCAAAAAGCTCATATGAAATCGATCTGGCAAAACTTTATTTTTGTTTTTTGATTATCAATCTTTGAATTTTAGTTCTTAAATATTACAAAAATAACGCATAATCTATACATTTTGTTCCATAAAATTGTTGTTTGTTCCCTAAAAGTCGATTTGATAATGGATCTGAAAGTATTCAGATCCCATAAGTGAATTCTATACTGGATTAAAATGTCAGAAAATGCTATAAAACCTCAACACTATGACTGACTAATCAATTAATCAATTAATCAACTAATTGTTTCAGCACTATACTATTCATACATGTATTGTTGTATGTTATATATTAGTTATAAGTGTGAATAAGAATCCTATAATTGTACTTACTTGCTATTGATTTGGTTTATTACAACGTGTCAGCCATGTCAGTAAAGATAACATTCTACTCGCCAGGTTAATTAATGAAATCTGGGAACAAAAGAAGTCCAACTGCTCAAGCAGTCAAACAATCAGACCGGGTTTAAACAAACCTCCATGTTAGCCAAACTTATTTGGAAGAGAAAATGAAGGCGAACAGAAGTTATGCCCCAAACTGTCTGTTGTAAACATCCATCAGTTTACAGACCGACTTCCTGGTTCAACTTTTACCGACTGTACTTGTGCATGCACAGTTTTTCTTTGCAATGAGGCATTTGTACCAACATTTTGGATTCACTCACTTTCTGTTTTGCCTCCAAATAAACTAGTTTAGATAATCTGCCAAAACTGCTTGTGTTTCTTGCGCAGATGCACTTTGTTGTACTGATGTTGCTGTTTCCAGATCTGAGCAATCACTGGTGAGAACAGTGTTGTCAAAACTGATAGAAATGATGGCAAAAACTCTGAAAATAAGACTCAAGTAATAAAACCAGATCAAATCATCCTTTAATTCTCATACCCAAAAGAAAAAAAAGTTTATCAATACACATGATATTACTTTTTGGTTGTTATGGGAACAATGTTCGGTCCATCACACACATATGCACACACTCACGGAGACGGGGGTATACAGACAAAGATTTTTCCACTCTGTAACACTTCTAGATAAAGTTACATACTGTACAAACAGTATAGCCAATATTAACTATTAATGAAGTCCAACTCCTCACTGACAGCAGCAGCAGAAGCATTTTTCCAGGTTGAAATCTCATATAGTCAAACATATGGGGTGAGTGTGTGTGCCTGTGCATGTGTTTCAGCATTTATAGCCTCTTTACATCTTTTTTATACGGTACAAAGTCTTAACTCATACCTCTTTTATTCAGGATGTCTGTGCTGCTGAAGACAACAGCAACAGTTTACCGTCACAACGTGATATACAGCCTTGTTTTTGTCAAGCAGAAGAGGTTTTGGTGTTTATATCCTATATCAAACTGCGTGTTATCTGGGTGTGGTGGGAACACAGACAAGTAAACAAAATCCTTGCATGTGCTTCCTTTTCAGTTTGGATTTCTCTTGCTATCTCCACTTCTCCTTCACTGTGTTTTCTCTCTTTCTCTCTCAACCTCACCATCCCTGGCTCTTCTCTACTTTCCACTCCCTTTCTTTCTTCCTCTCATCAGACTTTCTCTCTTTCCTCCCTCTCTCTGTCAGCCTGTGGCCCAGCTCCAGCCGTGCCTGGGAAAAGCTGACTGTGGTATCCCGGTAAAACCTCTCAGAGAGTGGAGAGAAGGGGGAGGTGGAGAGCATCTAACTCAGCACATTTACGCCACAGTAGACATTTTGGTTTTTCTTACTTTGAAAGGATAAGGCTGATGTTATTCTATATGTTTCTTATTGTCAACAAATCCAATGAAAAGACCAAAACCAACGATGCTCCATGTCTCAATACTTATCGTTTCCCTACCCTGTCTGACACTCAGCCCGCAAGCTCACAGTTGTAGAGATTCAGGAAACGCGACTGTTTAATGTTTTCCGCATAAAGTAAAATTTTACATGAATCCAAACAAAAGTAATCACAGAGAGTAGCCCCAGGGGCAGCTATTATGCTAGCTAATTGCATGACTCTTCTTTTAGCTCAGTTTTGGTTTCCACCAACTCCTGCGAAATATATTTGGCTCTTTAGCTTCTAAATGCTCCACTGTGTTCATCAGCTAGTTGCCAACTTTATCTGTCTGGTGTTTGGTGCTGAGCAGGTAGCGTACAGTGAATTTTTAGAGCCTGTTGGTCAAAGTGAACCTAAAACTAAAATTATGGGCTGTAAAACCAAAACAATGAGCTGAAAGATGCTACATTTCAAAAATTTCAATAGTACACAAAATGACAGAAGGTTTGTTTACATTATTGTCTTCTAAGGAAATTCAAGAAAACTAAGTGCAATAGCTGGTTAAGAGATCGACTCGCGCTGCTTGTCCCGATATACGTTGTTTTGCCAAAGTCACATTTCCCCGAACTTCTCTACAACACAGGTGACGAGAGCAAAATTAGCATGACTCGCTAGTCAGCAATACCATAATAATGAAAATAAGAACTAGGTTGAAAAAAAAAGTGAATATATTTACGAGTGAGTATTTACAGCAGCAGGATGGTGCGTGTGGGATTGACTTAAAATAAGCTACTGTGGCCCATGTCACCTAGTGCAACAGTGTGACTCATTGATGTCTATGGCACGGAGGAATCAGCTACATCAGGCTTTGGATACACGGGCAATATTTGTTTAATTTATTGCTGGTTTTGGACTTCTCATGGAAAAAGAAAAATATAAAATATCACCAGCCTTATCCTTTAAGGCAGAATGATGTCTACAAGCCTGTGCAGCTGTGCCGTACTAGCTTTATCATACAGGGACTCCAGATAAGACAAGGCAGTCTGACCCAAAGCTGTGCACTGACATCTCACACACACTTACAGTATGTTAAGTGAGAGGGAGACGGAAGTGGCTTCTGTCTGACTCCAGATTGTTTTGTCACTGATAAATGTGCAACAAGGTAAAAGGTCAAACTTACAGCTCTGAACAGAAAGTTTAGCTGCTGCGTCACGTCCAGTGAAGCGCAAATAAACTAGCTGCTGCAGCCAATACAAACTGCAACAAGACCAGCTGGCGATGCCGTTGCTGTGAGACATTCGCTATGTTGACAGTGCGGTTAGTGATCATTTATGACATTCTGTCGAACCATTAAGTGTCATTAACAGTCTGTCTGGCCCTTCACAGCATATTTGTAGACACTTATAGAGTAACATGTAAAAACCAAGTGGTTCTCCAGCTGTTCTGACAATAGAACAGTGGCTACTTTAAACAAGTTTCAATTTGTTTGGTTCTCTTCAGGCAGCAGTGAAAGAGATGAACTTAGACATCTGGAGAGAGAAAAAGCAAAGGATAGTCTGACTAGAGATGGTCTAAAGACACCAGCAAATGTGCTACTACTACTATTACTGTTAGAGCAGCTTTAAGGCTACACTAAGATTTAAATGTCAAATATGCTTCTCTTATTGGCCTAAATTACCAGTTGGCACTGCAACAGAGACCAGCTCTCATTTCCCAAACTGACGTGATGTAAATTGTTTTCCTATCTGATATTAAATTCCCCTAAACTTTGTTCTGCAAAAAAAAAAATAATAATAATAATAATAATAATTTCAGCTAAGGAAGTAATGAATTGTAACTCAAGGCATGCTCAAGAAGAGATCGATAAAGAAAGCAAACCTCCATCACCACTACTCACTGTTAACAAAACATTTAGGTCTTAGGTTACCAATGTCACCTCGTGATGTCTTTTGATAATGATTTTGAGGCTTTCAAGTCATCAAAACTCAATAAATTTACTGCACTTCACTCATATTTGGGTAAGTAAAGGTGCCATTTTTATCAAATGCTGCTTTAAAGATACTTTGTGGCCTTTTAAAATAAAAATACTGCCTTGTTTTCCATCTGTTCGGTTTTACTAGTTATACAGTAAAAAGAGACTCAGCAATGTGTGCAACCCACAGGTTTTGATCAGTGTGTGTTTAATAGATGAGGGTTAAAAGGGGAAAGAACTACACTGCAATCTATGAGCCATTTCAGATTGTGTTCGGTGCAGTGTAGCGTGGCAGATGAAACTCCACAGGGCTCCACTTCACAGGCTCCATTTCCAGTCAAGAGAAAAATAATTACATGAGAGAAAAAATGAGAGAGGTAAGTTACGCAGAAAAACAATAAATACTTCCGCAGGCTTCACTCAGTGCAGTGCCCCGTCACTGTGACGTCTTTCTTTAGTTGACAGGTAAAACATTTCTGATATTATCCAGTTACTTCCTCTGATGTTATGAGCAAGATAGTGTTTATTAACTTTGTGATTCATGGCTGTGGTAAATCAGTTTCTATGCAGATATCTGTACTTGGCGGTGTAGCTACTGCATTCTGGCTGGGTAATCTGTACTCTTATTGCACTCTGCCATAGACAGTTAGAGGAGTAAGAAAGTCAGAGGACTATATCAGGTGAAAGCTAGCTGGTGAGATGGCCGCAGCTAGCCTTAACTACAACTAAAGCTAAGTTTAGTTAATGATTCCCCCCTAGTTGTTATCTGTAAATGAAAAATATCCAGTTTGATGAACTGGAATTCTGCTTATTTCGTTTGTTAATCCACATAAGGCAGCAGCTAAGTCAATCAATGATGGAGAAGAAGAAGAAAAAAACAGCTAAACTCTTGCTAAGATAGAAACGTAGCCAAATACAGAAACACTTTAATCCTATAAGCTATAGACTGTAAATAATAATCAAACTAAAGTAAATTTTTGTTAGTAGATACTTCAGCTTCTCTGAGCATTCAGTGACGATTATCCAAAGGCAGAGTGCACGATCTGCATTTTTTAGGTATTGTATGGGTTCTATGGATTTTTTGTGGTAAAATAATCAACCTAAAAAGACATAAAATGAAAGCATTACAACCTTTCTATATGTTTTACAGCTTGCTGTCCAGCCTAAAAATGTTAAACCCTTTTTTCTCAATTTTACTGCTTCTGTAGTCACTGCCTTTATAGGGCAGTGGGGGGCGAAAAACTGGTAAACATACACAGTGCAAGGTTTTTATTAAAGGTTATTTTTTTGGCATTATTGCTCAATTCGACAGCTCACAGTAGAGTCAGACAGAAATAATGGAGAGGAATGATGGATAACAGAGGTCCCAGCTGTATTCAGTTCCAGGATGTTATTTGTTGTGTGCTTTAAAGAAAACAAAAGGCTGACTTACTACTTTTAACCAGAAATTGTTGTTTGCCACCACATTGACACAGAAAAGGCAAATAAAATTTTTACACTGATAAATAAGTGGAGTCCTGATCAGTCGTAGGACACTCTTTGGCTACTGAGACACATTGAATGTGAAACCTAAGGTCAGCAAGTGAGTAATCTATGACTGATCATGACTCCTGGTTAATGAATGAACTAGGGGCTTTTTTTTTTTTAATTGAGACAGTCGTGGGAGGATTTAGTGTAAGAGGTGTATTTTGAAATATTGTGCCATAAAAACACGAATTTGGGACATGCTATGTAGAGTGACTGGACTGCAGCATGAGTAGTTAAAGATGTTTTTAAGGATGTTTGATATTGTTTCTTGTTAAAACAGGTATAATTCCATTAATTCCAGGGTATGAGACTGAATTATACAAAAAAATATCACATTTGAGGGAAGTATAGCTTTAAACTGTCATAAAGCTTCCCCTTCCTCCATCCTTAACGAGCAGCCGTCAATACAAACTGTGCAGCCAAACATTGTTCAAACTCACGGAACTTTATTATAAAATCTACTGGAGATCCTGAAATTTCCAAAGATACCAAATATCTGAATTTTGGGGTAAAGAATATAAAATGATGAAGACATAGTCTAAAATATTTCCATTTGACGAAATGGTGCAGCAGTACCAGTCTTTGGTTTGAAATGTTCACTCAGTGTAAACATCATATAGCCTCAATAAAGATTGGAACAAACTGAGCCAGAATGTATATATCGATGAAGATGAAATGATGAAAGATTATTTTAACAACCTTTAAGCTACTTAAGGGGAAATAAAAGGGGGAAACTGTATGTTATGGTGCTAATCTACTCACCAGTTGGAACTCAGAGCGTCGTGCGTAGGCCTCCTGTATGCCGGTGTCTGCCCAAAGTGCGCTCAGTGCCATCACGTACAGCTGAAACTCACTTGGCTCGACCCCCGAGCCGCCCACACGTCCCTCCCACGACATCACCAGCATGCCCTGCTTCTCGTTCTCACAGCTCTGCCAGCTGATGCCCAGCTTGTCCCGGGCGTCTACCAGCACACGCATGCCCTGCAGAAACACACAGTCGGTGCATATATAAGCCTGAATGCGGTGAAGTGGTGAACAGCTGCTTTTCTAGTGTCAGCAGTATTGTACAAATATTTCCTGACCACACAGAGGAAAAAAAAACTGCATGTGCTGCTTCCTGGGGAAAAACGTCAACACAGAGTCTAGCGTTACTGGTAAACATGGAGTAACACACACACACACACAAACATATGCATGTGTGGCTGCTGGTGGTTTTCTGAAGAGAACCATGTGCACCGATCTGCGTGGGAGGTCTCCTCCTGAGTGATCAAACTAACCAACACACACACACAGAGATATTCAGTGTTTTGTGTTTTATATTCCTTTTCATTGTTCCAATTCAGCATCTCATGATCTGTTTGGCAGCAAATTTGGTTTTAATCCATTTTGTTGCTTGTTGATCTGTAACATCTATTTCTTTGCTTCCATTTTTATGGCTTAATAATTTACTCCAACGTGAAGCGTATTTCATGGCATCTTAAAGTTCAAAATCTGCTGTATTATTAAAGCATGTTTGCCTGTTTGCTTGATTTATTGATTGAAACCACAGAGGACTCAGCAGCAAACAATAAAAGTGAACTACAAAGTGTTTCAAAGGTCACAGTAGGTTAAGAGATGTGAGCAGTGTGTGTGTTTGTGTGTAAATAAGTCATGACCAGCTAACACTTGTGCAATAGTCAAGTCTGGTCAAGTTTATTTGTACAGCATTCAATGAGCTTTACAGGCCCACAACATGAACAGCTGCCAACCCATCTCAACCGTCTCTACAAAGACGAGGAAAATCCTCTAAAGAAACCCCAAGCAAGGAAAAAATCTGGAAGAAATCTCAGACAAGGAAATTCAAAGGGAGATTCCCCTCTTACAATAGATGCATGTACAGTACAACAGTAAGTGTGGGTGTGAAAAAAGGCAATTACAAAAAAATTCAAAGACAGATGTGGCAGTTCTTCTTCTCACTAATGCAGCTACTACGTGTGTGTATGGCTGTGGTGTGTGAGCTTGTGTGTGTGACTGGGATGCTCCTCTGTGACTAAGTGGTGTGTCTGATGACTCATTTAAGAGTTTTTCTTTTCAGAATTGATTTATTTTATTTTTTTACAGTACGAATGAGTAAGACTGACGAAACCTAAAACCATTGAGCACTTTCCAGAAAGACACACATGTAACCTTAATCTGACACACATGCAGATCGAACACCAGCATGTTGGCAGCACAAAAACTAACAAGAGTCCCTGTGAGTGAGCTTTGAGTCACATCCACTCATGATTATTTTCTATGTAACCATCTACATTTTTTCCTGAGCCAACCTGAGCCATATCAATTTACTAATCCGTGTATTTGTAGCACAATCCCCTTTAGTGTTGTCTGTCTCTCTTCCTGTATGCCTGCATGTTTGTATGGCCATCTGTCTGTAATAAGCCAGTAAGTGTGTTTCAATTCAGCATGTCTGCATTTCTACACCAAACACATCAAAACCAACAAGTTGACCAGGTCCTTCCCATACTCTCGCGTGAGCTGGTCTTTTTTTTATTGGGGCGTTCAGGTGATCCTCATCAACTTACATAGTTGGCAAATATCACAAGCCCACATCGTGTTTAGTGGGTATTTGCATTCAGGTTGTCATCAGTTACTGGTAAATATCACTTGAACTTCTAGACCGATGAAAAAGTCATGCATAAACTGTCCTTTTTCTTGTTTGCATTCTGGGTATGTTGCTTTCCAGATAAATGGGCGTTAGATGCGTTACAACAGATGCCTAAACCATTATTCTGGTGGAGTATTATCCAGTTGTCTTTCATGTATTGTGAAATTTCACAACTCCTATTGTAAACTCAAGTGTAATTTACCTTAATCCTAGTTTACCCCTGGTATTTAAGATTTGTTGTCAGTTTGAGGAGGATTTACAGGTGATAGACATGGAAAGTTTTACTTTATGAGCTGAGAAGGACCACACGAATAGGCTGTAGGTTTAGCCTCACCTCCGGGTCCTCTGAAGGAAACACCTACGGGGACTACGTCCCTTGAAAGATGCAGCCTCTGTCTGTAAAGGGCCGGTTGTACTAGAAAAAAAGTGGTTCGTACAACGCGCTGTCCGAAACAGACAAAAGACCAGCCTTGGTATTTGCCTTGTGTCACTGTCCCACAGTAGTATCTCACCACATGGGGTTAGAAAAACATGAAAATCTGATGTCTGAACTGAGGACTGTATCCTGCCACCGTGGTCAATGACATTATTAGCAGCCGCCTATGGTTGCAGCTGGTTGGGACTGAAGACAGCTCTGTTTCATTTATCGTTATTTTGTAATTATAAAGTAGCTCCCTTCCTGCATTAATGTTGTCACTGCCCTGCTCCTCTAACAAAGAACATGCCTTTAGTCCACTCAAAACTCGGGGAGACAGAAAACAAAACACACCGCTGTACAGTAGATTTCAAAAACTGTCAAAATACAGCATACAGGCAGGTAACCAGTGCCTCCTCCCCTTGAACCTGTAACAAACAAACCTCTTCAATCTGTATAATTCAGTTTCCGAAGACGCCAAATATGCTGAGTTTTGAGGCTTCGATAGCTCAGATGAGAATAAAGAATGTACCATATATGAAACTAACAGTGCGGAATAAGATTACTTTTTTCAACCTTAAAGCTACTTAAAGGGAAAATTAAAGAAAACGGGATAATAAGGGGCTGTTTTGGAAAACACTTGGTTAAACAGTAATGGACAAACAACATATGTAGATATAAGAAAAACTCAAAACCATCATAGTGGACCAAATTAGTGGATACTGAATCGTTCCAAGTGTAAAGTTGTTCAGCAAACCTATACTTAATGCACGAGGCTTGACAGAGTTCAGAGTTTCACTTTAACCTGTGAGAAATAAATAAATCCACTTTGACAAGGTTATACCAGAGATTTAGCCGTTACTTAGATATAATTACTGAGACTGAAGGAGGGGGACCACGCCTGAACTCCACCTCTATGTTATTTATTTTTATAAGCACACCTGTGTGTTCTCTTTCAGCTTTATCCCTCCTTCCACCCCGCTTTGTTTTATCTCTATCATTAGGTTCCCATGAAGGGGGGGTCATCTACACTCAGCAGGTGAGGCTGATCCTCCACCTACTACTGTTCAGGTAACATGCCACTTAATACACCAACGGATCTCATCTTTACTCATGGTAAACGTAGTATTTCTTAGCCATTTTTACATCTTATGTGCAGTGGGAATGTGTTGTTTACTACAGCTGATTCCCGTATCTTCTCCTCTAGGTTTATATTGGCCAATACATGTTTTTATTTCGTGATATATTTGATGTAATTATAGATTATAGATATATCACATTATAGTCATTAGTGCGACGTACAGCCCGGCCGTGGGTCAGTCACTACAAACTCTTGCTGTGCAGCCAAACCCACAAAACTTTATTTAAAATTTTAGTGGAGATCTCAATGTTTCCAAAGAAACCAAATATGTCAGGCTGAATTTTGGGGAAATGTGTATAACATGATGCATTTTGTTGTGAGGATTTGCTGCTTTTTTTGTCTTATGTGACTGTCAACTGAATATATTTGGGCTTTGTGCTGTTGGTTGGACAGAATTAGCAATTTGATTAGCAGATTAATCGATAATGAAAATAACCATTAGTTGTAGCCCTATGTATGACATTGTCAGACAGTGTGGAATAAGATGATTTTAACAACCTTAAAGCTACTTAAGGGGAAACAAAAGGGTAAAACTGTATATTAAGGCATTGATCAATTAGTCAATTAACAAATAAATCAATTGTCAACTATTCTGACAATCTATTAATCTTTATCATGTATCAATTCACTGGTTTCAGCTTATCAAATGTGAAGATTTGCTGCTTTTCTTCATTTTCTATGACAGGAAACTGAATATTTTGGGGGTTTTCATACAGTCAACCCAACAAGCAAGATGTCAACTTGGGCTCTGGGAAATTGTGATGGACACTTTCATTATTATCAGATACTTTATAGTCCAAAAAAGTATTGATTAGTCAAGAGAATAATTGGCAGATTAATGAGCAATGGAAATAATCGTCTTATCGTTGTTTGTTGCTGTTTTATTTGAATGAAAATCGAATACTTTTGGGTTTTGGACTGTCGGTCGGACAAAACAAGTAATCAGAAGACATCACTTGGACATATTTCACTATTTTCTGACACTTTACAGACTAAATGATTATTGGATTCATTGGAAATTTAATAGAGAGATTAATCATTAATGAAAAATAACTGTTACATGCCACCCTAATAGTAATATTGTGTCTTATGTCCTATCCTAGGTCATAGGATAGAGGGTTCTCAGGCAGATGAATAACGACAGGGTGACTCATGAAATTACAGGCATGTAGCATCATGTTAATATTTTTATATGCTGGTTCAAGTGCACGTACTATTTTATATCTCTGAATGTGGGCACGCGCAAATGCTACATTTCCAATCATGTGATTTCTTGCAAGTTTCGACCTCCTCCTGCACATCATGCATTGTGTGTTTTTAAGGTTGGTGGTGGTGAAATGTGTGTGTGTGTGTGTGTGTGTGTGTGTGTGTGTGTGGGTGGGTGGGGGGGGGGGGGGTTCTGTTCATGTTGTAGCCTGAGACAGCACCGCCACTGTATGCTGGTATTCAGGGGAGGGTATTGTGTACTGCCTTGTCTGTGTAGAAGTGCAGGCTCTTATCATCCTTGTCTGGGCTGTGTGGCACTCAGGGCGGATGTGCTCATCCCTCAGGAATAGTCTGGTATTGTTAGATGGTGAAGGAGGCCCAGCCATGGCAGCAAACAAAGGGACAGCACACACACACACACACACACACACAGACTTCAGGATAAAAATATGTACTATGTTAACAAACGTCTCTCTCTGTGTATGTGTGAACCTCAACTGTGGGATGAAAACAAAGTCAATATTAGGGCAGCTGCAAATAATGATTATTCTTATTACTGATTAATTTGCTGATTCTTTTCTTGAAGAATTAACAATCGTTTGGTCTATAAAATGTCGGAAATAGTGAAAAATGCCCATCACAGTTTCCCAGAGCCTGAGTTGACATCTGCTTGTTTGCTTGACTGTCTGAAAAACTGTCAAAAACTCAAATATATTCAGGTTTCCATTATAAAGGATAAAGAAAAGCATTAAATCTTCACATTTGAGAAGCTGGAACTAGTGCATTTCTGGCAATGTTTTGTGAAATTTGTTACTGATTATCTTTCTAATTGATTAGTTGATAATCCTTTCACCTCTAGACAATATGACTCCTAAATGTCAGTTTCTCACACATCATTGAGTTTACTTATTTATCATGGTTTGAAAGGTTTTACCGTTCAAGAGGGTTTCAACAAACACAATATCAATTTAAAATAAAAACAAACAAACAAACCCAAATGTTGACAACACAGATTATAAATCTGGTAGTTTAACTTTTGACTCAGGATGTGAAGTTTGCCTGCAGGCCCCAAGCTATTTTTTCCCATGAAACCTTGTTCTTACCTTCAGTATATTCTCATATATAGTGTCCCGGAAATCCAGAAGTGCTTTTTTATCAAACTCTTGCCCGTTAATGATGCGCATCTGTTTGAGGAATGTGGACTTTCCGCTCTCTCCGGCCCCGAGCAGGAGGATCTTCACCAGCCGGCGCACGGCTCTCCTCTCCCGGGCGAGCATCGCGTCTATCTCCCGGCTCCTGCGCCGCGCCTCCCGCTCCTGCGCCGCGTCCCTCTCCCGGCTCCTCTCCTTGCTGCTGCCGGCGTCCCGGCTGGCCTCGGCCGGGAGCAGGCAGCGGCTCAGGGTGCGGACCACTCCCGACATGGCGAGTCGTGGGAAAAGTTCACCGAAACTTCAGTGGGAAAATGTTCATTATAGGATGTGACCTCTGGGGGGGGGAATGACCCAGTCCGGTTACATCCAGTTGATAAATAATACGGTTTCAGCGGATAATTAAATAAAGTCTACATTTAGATTTAATGGGTGAAGCCGTTATCTAGTCTCCAACCGGCAGACAAACCGTGTCCATCTTGGTTAGACCGCGCCATCAACAAAAAACAGTCTGGACAGAAAGGAAACACAGCTGGTAAATGTTCAAAAAGTTTTAAAAAAAGTTTAAATGTTTGAGTCCGTCCTGACCAGAAAAATATCTAAAGTTGATCAGAAGTCGGTCTGTCCATCCAAAGCAAAACAATAATGCGGGCAAAGACACACACACGCACGCACACACACACCGGGACAGCCTACCCAAACTCTGCATGCACAGCCAGCGGGTTTGTGAACTTGAGCTGCGGAGTGAGAGCAGCTCCTCCGGGCGGCGGTGGGACGGTCAGACTGAGGGCGCCGGTGCTCTACCGGGGATCACCGTCAGGGGATGCCAGCGGGAGGGACACACGTCTGAGAACTGGGGTTAGCAGCAAAGTGAGATATTGTTTATTTAACCTTTTTTTCGCTGACCATTTGAGTGGAGGTGATGGTTTTTTTTTAAAATTTGTTTTGTTTGTTTCTGTTATGTAATCCACATAAGCTTCTGTCACAGCAGTTGCTAATCTTCCACACATTTAAATAAAAGTCCAAATAAAACATGAATACAATCATGAAAGAAAGGTCCAAATGAAAGATTAAGAAAACACAGCTGCTGATCCTAATACAACACAACCAAATCAATAACACACAACTGTCAGTAATATCAATAAATGGATCAAATTACCACAATTTAATAAAAATAAAATAAAGACAAACAAGCACACACAAATGACAGGTAATAATTACAACAATATAGCTACATTTAAGTACACAACCATCCATAAAATTCATGATGACATTTTATAGTGTTTCTACTTAGGCTAACAGTAAAGGTCAAAGGTCAACACTATGGTTCAGCTTTCATATCAGCAAAAGTGATACACATAATCCTGATAAACCATCGCGGACCACTGTTTTTCTGCTTAGAGAGCTTTATCATTTTGAGATATTGGAGGGAGGGTGCAGTTTCAAAAGTCAAGGGATTGAGGGTCTAAAGAATATATTAAGAGTCACAAACATAAGGTTCAGCCCACCCCAATAATTATCATACCAAACCTTAAAGAGTTGTGATATTCTGTGCAAACATATCCAACAACCTTTTTCTTATGTGAAGTTCCTTTCTGCAAAGAGCTATTGAATGAGTATGTAGTCTGACGTATCTGTCTGTGGGTCTGTGGTGTAAAACTTTTAAAATGTTCACTCCAACATCCACTAAGACAGAAAAACTGGCAACTGCAAATGACAAAATGATTGTTGAAATGAAGCATTAAGGATTGCTGGATTAAATAACTGTATTTAGCAGCACCTCATTATATTTCAGAGCTCCGAACCTCTACAGCTCGGATTAATCTTGAAATGCTCACAATGGATCTTTTTGGTTGAATTAGTGTGATCAGATGTTTCATTAGCTTTTACTTCAGCAATGGTCTGCAATTTGTTGGAGGCTACTTTGGTAGCTGTAAAGCTGTTTTTCTGTTCATTTATTACTTTGTTCATCTGTCCATTAAATCTCAGACAGAAAAATGCACTTAATAGATATAGATTCAATTTGAGGAATGAGGTATCACACTATTTTGTTTTAATAAAATTCCATTTTATCTTTGAAACTCATCTTATTTTTGCACTAAAAAGATTTACTTTTGCAAGTGAACTTGGCCAAGAGCCTCAGAAACCAACCAGTGTTCCTAAACTGGGCTACTTACCCTGCGCCAAGTTTTCTGTAAATAATGACAATATGATTAAACACAAATTTGTTTAAGAAAATGTAAGCATCCATAAACCATGTAAGCATCAACTCAACTATTAATAGTATCAAAACTAGATTTTGACACAGAGCGCCTCAAGATCAGATAATAATGCAGAAGCAGATCATTTACCTTTTCCAGTTTTTATTGCGTTACCAAAGAAATTAGCAATTAATCAAATTACCGCAAAGTAATTCCCACACAGACAACCTTGGGCCTGCTGAGTGTCCGGGACAACCTTTCCCAATTGAGTAATCCACCCTTTCCTAGACTGCTCCTGTAGAGCGACTCATAGGCCATGTTAAAATGACCGGCTGGATTATCAATGGCTGAGGTTTGAGTCAGAGGTGAGGCGCGCACACCAAGCAGGTGTTTATTTCACCAACAGTGAATACATACAGTAGATGACAGATGTGGTTCTCAGTACAACTACTGTGGGCAGCATGTGGTCCTGACAGCAGCAGCAGCAGCCACTGCCACTGGCCCCGACCTCGGCCCCTACCACAGCATAGGGAAGTCTAACCGTAACCTTACACCAAAACTACCGAAAACACAACAAATACATAAAAATCTACATTCACACTTCAAATATCAAGTAACTTGTATTATCTTCAGTTTCTTTATACGTCACATAGACAAAAAGGAAATCTGAACTTCAGATTAAAGTACACCTCTCCACTAATTATGAGTTAGTATCACCTGGAATACTTCAAGGTGCTATTGATAACATTGATAACATCCAGCCACTAGATGACGCACTCCCCCTCCCATCCCGTTCCAGTGGTTGCCAGTTCGGTGCACAACCTGCATATTTCATGGTCGAGTGGAGTGAGACTCAGATTCAGTCATATCAAGTGATGAATCTTTCGTGATAAAGTAATGAATTCATTTTGCAACATATAGCTATACATTAATTATAGATTTAGGTTACTTTGTGCGGTGGTGTTTCATGTCACCTTATCTATGGCAACTTAATCTTAGGATATGGCTAGCTAGCTTTAGGTAACCTTTTTTCCCCATCATTTAATAACTATAGGGGCCCTATATTGCAACACTTACTGTAAAATGACATTTCAACCCTCCGTACGCTATAAGACATTAAATGTTTACATTTTAATCCACTCAAAGAGTACAGTACATTGTAGGGATGCTATTAAAATCCACAGCGCTCAGACAGCTACAGTAAAAGTTAACGTTAGCTAGCGTAGTGTTGACCTAACATTAGTGTTTTCTTGCTGACAACAAATCTCATAGCAGATTATAAAAAAACAGCCACAACAATGGCTACAGGGAGAAAGGACGATTGTATGATCCATGTACCATAGCTGTTGAGCTCAACGCAGCTGGCACAAGTACCTCAGCTAGTGTCTCATAATAGGCCTAACGTTAGACTGCTATGTGAGATGACGCCCTCAAAAACAGTCATGTTTTGGGTCTAAACACTATAATAAGCATATTTACAGTAGTTCTGAACTTTAACGTCGTTATACTATTGGCTCACAAGCCTTGTTGGAAGCAGGAACCAAAAGTCAGACATCTCACACAGAGATAAACAAAACATTCATTTTGGACCCGTCAAGATGTTTAAAATGATTAATTCACTATCATAATAAAATGTTTTAAGGAAAAGTGATACTTTTATTCCACACCTTTGTAAAAGCTTTAAATATTTATAATTTTTAAAATATTAGTCTACATAAAAATGTTATCAATATAACCTTCATATTGGTGTATGGAGACTATTATGTGAATTACTGCACAACATTTAAACATTCAATCATCCAATTCAACAAATGGACATATATTAATACAGATTTAAAATGCAACAATCTCAATAAAATACATTCAACCCAAAAACTGTGTGCCATTATTTCCTCTACCAGATATATTTATAGAAATTGATATAGTGCAAACCTATGTAATGTGCTTCAAGCCAGTCTATACAATGTACAACAAAAAGAGCACAAGTAATCAAGAGGATCTTCATTGCAGGCCAGCAGATCAGACTGGGGTTGTACTTGGCAGGTTTCAGGTGTGAATGTGATCAAGGCATTGCTGAAAAATAGAGCACCACTCTCAGTAAAACTTACTCAATTAAATAAAGGTAAAAAACAAAAAGAACAAAGCTATAAGGTCAGCTTAAACTGAAAGTCTGTTTCTCTCCAAGCTGGTTCATCAACCAGTGACTCTTTTCATAATGTCTCCACACTTTCTCTTCTCTTTTGTCAAACAGCCAGACAAGCCAAGGCATCCAGTCCGTGTCTCTGGGGAAACTTGAGCTTCCCACTCAACCAAGGAAACAGGAGTCCCTGTGCTTGACAGCCTCCTTACCAGAGGAACCAATCAGCCACAGGATCCAGATTGTTTCAGGGCCAGTTTCACTACAAGAAAAATCTGCCTCACAAATGCCAGTTGGGTCCGCAGACCTCGAGTACTCCAGCCTCTGCCCACCAACTGTCTGCTGTTACCAAGATGGAGACTGTGAGCCAAAGGAAGTGGACTCAGCAGAAGCCAGCCAGCTGGATGAATCCGCAGACATGGAGGTGGGAAGTTGTGAGGAGGAGTGAGGTCCACCAGAGAAAATCCATTTGGATACATTTGAATTGGCATGGCCTCATCTAAAGATTACTTCACCAGCCCATAAGACAAATTTTCTTCTACAAAACATCTCAATTGAGTAATTTCATATTAAATCCTTTATTTTTTTTAAGAGATGTGAAGGAATAAATTGCAACAAGAGATGCTCAGTTGTTGCTAAAGCCAGGAAAGCAGATGTCATCAAAGTTAGAGAGAACACAGTCCCAGAATATAAATTATTCAGCCATTAAAAATTAATACAGATGGGTTTTTGGTGTAATATTGCACTGAATATGTTGAATATTCCACCTTTTTTCTGATTTCACAATTTTCTTTATCACAGCTGTTTTCTTTTCAGTAAAAAAAAGTGATGAATTGAAGTATTAAAAAGTTTTTAATTAATTAATTAATTAATTAATGTCAGTATATATAGTATACAGTATATGTAGAATGAAAAGAGCTGTACAGTTTTGTGCAGGAATGTGCAAAATATTGACCAAGGAATGTGCAAAAGTTCACAGTATGAAGTATGAAGAATATGTGCAATGTATAGAGATAACAATCCAAAAGATGTGCCTCATGTAATGCATTGAGACAGATGTTGAGGCTGTACGTGTAGCGTCTATGGGGGAGGATAAGAGTCTGTGTCAGTGGGGGTCCCGGGCCTTGTTGATGAAGCCGGCTGCAGACGGGAAGAAACTGTTCTTGTGGCATGAGGTTTTGGTCTGCAGTCTGTCCTTGTCCTTGGCAGTGGCAGCAGCGTACCAGATGGTGATGGAGGAGGTGAGAATGGACTCAATGATGGCGGTGTAGAAGTGCACCATCATTGTCTTTGGCAGGAAGTACATCTTCTGCTGGGCTTTCTTGGTGAGGTCCTAGGTGATGATGGTGCCCAGGAAGTGGAAGGACTCCACAGTGTCCACAGGGGAGTCACACAGGTAGATGGAGGTGGGTGGGGCTGGGTTCTTCCTGAAATCCACAACCATTTCAATTGTCTTGAGAGCATAGAGCTCCAAGTTGTTCTGTCTGCACCAGGTCACCAGAGATGAGCCCAATGAGGGTGGTGTTGTCCGCAAACTTCAGGAGCTCGATGGACTGGTGACTGGAGGTGCAGTTGTTGGTGTGCAGGGAGAAGAGTGGAGGGAGAAAGGACACAGCCTTGAGGGGATCCGGTGCTGATGGTCCGGGAGTCAGAGACGTGTTTCCCCAGCTTCACGTGCTGCTTCCTGTCGGACAGGAAGTCTGTGATTCACCTGCAGGTGGAGTCAGGCACACTCAGCTGGGAGAGCTTCTCCTGTAGCAGAGCCGGGAGGATGGTATTAAAGGCGGAACTAAAATCCACAAACAGGATCCTGGCTTGGGTTCCTGAGGAGTCCAGGTGCTGGAGGATAAGGTGAAGTGTTTACTGCATTGTCTACAGACCTGTTGACTCTGTAGGTGAACAGCAGGGGGTCCAGGAGTGGGTCAGTGATGATTTTAAGGTGGAACAGCGCAAGACTTCATTACCACAGAGTTCATTCAGTAGTCATTAAGTCCTGTGGTCCTTGTTTTTTGGGGTACAGGGATGATGGTTGTTGGGACTCCACAGATTAATTCATTCATTTAGGTAATTGTTAACTGAACTTTTGTTAAGAGGCTGCATTCTCTTTTGTCCCACAATCCTGAGAGCCACTGAACGCAGCATTGGCCAGTCTGACCTGTGACCCTGATGTCACCAGGTCAATAAAAAAGGTCAGAGATGATTTGTTTTCTTTGTCTCTTTCTCCTGGAATCCTTAACTGCAGCGGACAGCCGTGGCTGTCTCCCGCTCAATGTGGCCTACTCACCAGCAGACACCCACCTGGACTCTTTCCTCATGGCTTCGCCTGAAACACTCAGCAGAACCGAAGTCTCCTGGTCCACCGCAGCGCCGCGAAGGCCTGTTAGATCTCTGCAATAAAGTTTAGCGCAAACGGCTATTGCACAAAGCCTGCTAGCTAACTTTAAGAAGCAAGTTAACGCCGAGCTGTTAACTCCGTAAGGACAACCACGGGCGGAGCGACCGGCTTCCTCCGATCTCTACAAGCGGACACTGCACAGCAACAGACGCGTCCACAGCGGAACCACATTTCTTCCCAGCTCGGCTTGTCCACAACAGACTGACCCCAAAGCCAGCTCACTTTCCCTCCCACGGACGGGTAACGTAACAACTGGGCATAACATAGAGCAACAGTGTATTTAGCTAAGTAAAATACTGTGCACGTGTGACGTTACTGATGTGTTTTCATTGAGGTTTTATTGTTGTGATCTTCTCCATGGTTAACGTGAGGTTATTATTGTAACCGTAGTTCTCAGCCACCGCCAAGTTGATGTTAGTTTATGTTGTGCGCCACACAGACAGAGTCTTTGCATGTTAACTAACTCATTTTAACTTGGCACCGTTATCCTAAACAGACCACACACATACACCTCTAGTTTGGCCCTTAAAAACAACCAGAGGAGAATAACTTTAAAGCTCTCGCTGCACATGTTCCTTTGTTTCTGACCACGTGGGTTCATGCACGTGCACGCGAGACATGCGGAGGCAGAACAAAGAAACATACACGCATTATTTTTGGCGCGCACCCAGACCTGCGCACGCACACACTTTAGTTAGTTTAGTCTTCACATTGTGTGTTTTTGCTTTGTTTATCTGTTAAATAAATGCTTGTGTATAATTATGCTACCTTCTTTAATGTTGCACAAGAGTGAGTAATTTGCCAACCTCTTCTATGTTGAACTCCAAATCCTTCAACCTGCTAGCTATCAATGGTCATTTTGGTTACAGTTATTCATTTAATTATTAATGAGTTCCAAATTGATAGTTTAGTGTATTTTATAAGACTCAATGAATTAATTGGCTATCATTTCTCTTCTTTAAGAAGAGTGGTGCCCCGAGGACTTTATTCATTAGTTATTTATGATTATCTTTCATAATTCTGATAGCCATAATTAATTGATCGCACCTACACAATTAATAACTTTATGAAAAAAATCCAATAATGTCACTGAAGTCTAAACTCCCAGAACTAAAGAGCAAATACATCTGCAGATTTGCACAACTGATGTACGCCTACAGAAGAATATAGTTGTTTTATTGTGCTCACGAAACACATTTTGACTTGTTATACTACAGTAAGAAACGCACAGGTGTTACTAATAACATTAACAATGGCTTGGTTCTATTCAAGTGTCCCAGTAAGTTTTGACGGTATGACAGTGAGCCAGCATGAACAATACCATGACCCTGAAACTGAAGCAGCTAAATGGAATTCAGCCATCATTCATTTTCCTACTTTGGCATGTCAAAATGTCTCCAGTGTCGCTGCAGTGTGTGTGTAAAGCAAGTTTCTGTGACACACCAACCTCTTATGTTAAATTCACAAATCCTTTCAGTGTTAAAAAATGATTTTAGTTGGATTGTGTAAAGACAAACGTTTACAGTTTATACTTGGCCTCAACACTTAGAATGCTTTCTAAAAGCACAAGGAGGAAAATATTTTGAACATTACTGAAATATTTGGACAGCAAAAAAGGCCCATGCATTTGCGCTTAGACTGGTAAACTATGAGGAAAAAGAAGTTGAAAAATCAAGAATTTGTTGAATGAATGTTTCCTTGGAATACCAAAAAACATTATAATCCTCAAACCTAAAGCACAAAATTATTAAATTGAATGTGTGAAAGTAATTTACTGACCCATTTTCCTCTTGTAAGTGTGGCCAAATGACCCCAGGCTCAAATAACTCTACAAAGCGAAATTGTGTCATCAAAAGGATATTTTTGATTTAGCAAATATGTCAGCTACACAAAATAAAGTATTTAGTGTTTTGGCTGTCCCTCCAGGTCTTCATGGTAGAGGTGAGGTTTTGTGGTTGACGTCCCACTTGCTCTTGGCAGCATCAACGTTGTCTCTGATCCACAATCTTAACTCATTACACTTAATATTTACTTGATATTTTATGTTATGTACTATTTCATTTGTATTTGTCTGTCCTGGAGGAGGGAACTCGCTTCCTGTGGTTGCTATGTTGTACAGGTTGTAAAGGCCTTTGAGCCAAATTTATTATTTTGGGCTAAATAAATAAAATTGACCTGATTTGACTTTGTACCTTTTTGAAATCAGAGATCAACAGTCTAAAAAAAAACAAGCAACAGTTGGGGTTTTTTTTATGTCAAAACAGAAATGATGTACTGTTGCAGTTCTAACTTGCCCTGGACAGAGGGCGCTGTTAGATCAGATTTGAAAACACAAAACAAGACGCTGAATCTCCCTAAAAGAAATCTGTCTTTTTAACCCTCCATTAAAACAGAAGAGGAAGTGAGAGATGTTGAATGAAGTGCGCAGTCAGCAAGCAAGGTATCGGCAATGAACCAGGAAGAGGCTGTGTAAGTCCCGCTCACAACATCATGTTCTTTATTGACTCAATCATGGAGTTTAGTGTTGTGGAAGACGTGATGGCACACACACACACACACACACACACACACACACACACACACACACAGACACATACACTCACAGACACATAAGAACAAGTTATTCTATTAAAATGACTCCCTAATTGAAAAATCCAACAGCAGCTGCAGTCTATTGCATTAGTGCAGTGTGTGTGTGTGTCTGCACATAATATTTGCGTGTATGAGGAAGAGAGAGAGAGATGTAAGCGCAAGATTAAAATTCATCTAGATAGCAACACACTCTTCTCATTTAATTAGCCTAAAAGCCTTTTCATCAGGCTTGGAACAACACTCACACAAACATGCGCACACACAGTCATGGACACCACCAGAGTCTGCTTATACCTGCTAATATTCTGCATTCACCTCTTAACACTACTGGAGAAGGCATCTGTGTAATGGCACCGTTGCCTTGGTGTGTTTTTTTTTTTGTGTTTTGTATGAGTTATTTATATGCTAATGAATCTGGAAGGGCGTGTTGAGAGAGAGTGTGTGTGTGTGTTGGTGAGGAAGTCAGGAGTCACTACAGCTGGAGAACAGATGGTGGAGGAGAACCTTGAAGATGTACGTCTCTTGCCTTTCTGTTTAAAGTCATAACAATACAGCTGCAGCTCCATCCTGAACTATGTTTACTCCCCCTCACCCCCTTCCCTGTTATTCCCACTTTACTGTGATGAATTATTGTTATTCAGGCACACAGTCTGAATGCCTTTCTGACTGGAGGTACTTTGGCACCAAACACACCTTCTGTACCTGACTGAACTGCCAAATGCAGCTGTTAGCAATGATTGACAGGCCCGCACTCCAGTCAGCGCAACATGCCTCTCTTCTTGCCTCTCTAATGGCAGAGCTGCTGTCACTGCTCGATGTCAGAAAGATGAGACCCAGTGGGCTGAGTGGCAGTCAGTGTAGAGGATGTGCAACTTTTGTTTGTGTTCGAATTTCAATACTATTGCAATGTTAAACACCAATTCTGGTTTATTACAAACTGGGTCTTTGTAGTTTTGGCAGTCACTCCCTTCAGTAATAACAACGCTATTATCAACATTTTTATATTAACAATGGACCAAATGACAATGTGTAATTGTCATAGTGTAGTCCCCTCATTTTAGCGTCTTTCAGCTCATTGTTTTGATTTTTCCGCTCACAATTTTAGTGTTTTGGTTCACTCTCACTGCTTTGGCCACAGCAGGCAGCTCCAAAAACCCTACCTGCACAGCACCAAACAGCAGACAAAGTTAGCAAACTAGCTGGTGAACACAGTGGAGCATTTAGCAGTTAAGCAGGATATTTCTGTCAAGAGTTCATGGAGAAGGTAAAAGGAGAGCGAATACAGGACTTACATTTACTAGGTGCTCAGAAACACAACTCCAAATGAATACTTAGGTTGCTCCGTATATGCTGAATGTCTAAATAGACATCTGTTTGCCAACAAGTCTATAAGTGTTGTTATATGTCAGTGTTGTGTTCCTTTGCCCCCAAATAGCAAAATGGGCACATTACTGAAAAGAAGTTCATTGGGGATTTTCAGAGCACTTACTATTCTTGCCCTCACCACACATAAAGGTGCAAAGCAGTGAGCTTAACACATTTCCAATAAAGTTTGAAGACAAGGAATTGGCCTTTGAAGTATTTAACTGGGAGCAATTGTGAAACAGTGAAAACACAATTGGATAAAACACCAATACCAATGGAAGTATAGACTAGCTGTCAAAATAGTTGCATTGCCCCTGGTGGAGTATCATCAGTAAAGATCCACATTAAACCTGCAACAACTGATGTGTTTGACCACTTGGGGGTCATGTTATTATTATTTGATATGGCGACCTTGTTAGCAAACAGTTGCTTCATGACACATCCAGCAGTTACTGAGCAACATTATCATGTATTCAGAGTCGTGTTTCTGGTCACCAGGCAAATGTAAGTCCAATATTCACTCTCTTGTAGCTCTGTTTTTGGTCTCTACCAACTCCTGAGGGAAATATCTGGCTCTTTAGCTGCTAAATGTTCCCCAGCTAGTTGTTAACTGTGTATCTCTGCTGTTTGGTGCTGAGTAGGTTAAAAACAGTAAAGTTGCAGCCTGGTGGGATTTGTTGGGTCTCTGTAATTAATATTATAAAGAGTACGGTCTAGACCTGCTCTATAGGAAAAGTGCAATGAGATAACGTCTGTTATGAATTGGCGCTATATAAATAAATTGAATTGCACAACAATGAGGTAAACTGCTATTAAGATCTGTGAAACTGAGGAGAGCTGCATATTTGTGTGATAATTCTTGGTAAGTTCAGGCGACCCCTTTCACATTGTCAATGTTTTTGCATTATCATTTGATAAATTGTTATTATAAAATATCAATTACAGTGTCTACAGTCCCTATAGGTAGAACTGCACAGAAATTAATTTATTAAACATACACAGAGTCCACAAGAGTAAAATACATAATAGTTAGCCAAATAGTAAATTAACTGACACATTAACCTTGACAGCTAGCATAACGGCTTGGTTAGCTGTAAAATGACCGCAGAAAATCTAAAATCTACTAAATCACAAATCAAAAATCCCGTAACAGTTATAATAAAAAGACTACTTGAAGATAATGATCCAACAGGAACATTTGGAGAGTAGATAAAAGATGCTTGGCAATATTTTCCTGATCACAGATCTGACAAAATGGTGGCTGTGACAATGTCAGTTAAACTGCTACGAACTGTGCCAGTAGGGGTTGCTATAGCAACACAATGTTCAACTGAAGCCAACTGCTGGTAGCAGAATACTCACTTTAGGTTTTAACTCTAAATAAAGCGGTTTATAACATCTAGCTAAACTGCTGACGTTTGTACAACCTGTCTGACCAGACTGTCCTCACAGGAAAAGCGACCTGTTTATGTTTACCTGACATGGACCTCTAGCTGGACCTCTCATGGGAATTATGACTCATGTCAACAAAGGCAGAAGTAGCCTGAGGTTATAGTGCCACAAAATACAAAAAGTCAAGGTTGTTTTCTTTTAACCATTACCACAATCGTTTCCTCACCCTGACCAAGTAGTTTGTGCCTAAGGCTAACAAACAAACAATGCTGTTTTGCCGTGTTTTGGCGTCGTATCATAAAATGCTCATATGGGTCACTTTTAAAGGAGATGATCCAACTTACTTTGTCGTTTAATTTGTAAGACTTGTTGGTCTAATCGTCTGACCACTAGTGTTTCTTGTCCAATCCAACTTTGTACTACTCTGTAGCGATGTTACCATGTTTCTCAGCAATTACTTTGAGTAAAGTTTTATCATATCTGATAAAAACAGTGGACAAAAATAAGACCGAAATTGAGTTAGCCTTTAATTGCATATTTCCCATACACAGTAGGATAAAAAAAATCATGTCTAACTGAGAGTAGAGGTTTGATTTAGTGCTGAAATGATTGCTCCATTAATTGGTTAGTCAGTCAACAGAAAATTAATCATTTTTGACATTGATCTTCTCAATGTTTAAGTTATTCATCAAGCAAAATTACCAAACATTCATTAGTTCCAGCTTCTTAAATGTGAGGATTTGCTGCATTTCTCTGTTTTACTTCACTGTAAAATGAATGTCTTTGGGTTTTGGACTGGACAAATAAACAACCACTTTGAAGCTGTCACCTTGGGCTCTATGCCATTGTGATGGACATTTTATTGATTAAATGATTAACTGATGAATCTGCAAAATAATGGACTAATCGATAATGAAAATAATCATCAGCTGCCGGTGTAGTTTGATTGATATATGGTTTTATTTAGCTGAAGGCAGTGACTACAAAGCCAGTTCATGCCTGTTGTTGATCACTGCAGAGATGATGTATGTTTGTTGATACCATAACTAATGATCCAAACATCCAAACTAAACCTTAAATATTTTTTCTCGGTGTGGGTCCATTGATTTACTCACAGTGGAGCCAAGACTCTGGCTGGCTCCTTGCATTAATACATGTTAACACTGTATTTCGACACCTCGCCACCCACCAGCTTTTCCCTGTCCGTAGGCCAGCGTTTTCCGTTTTACACTCAAGGCATTTAGCTGGCACTCTTATTCAGAGTGAATTAGCCTGGATGGAATAGCAGAGTGAGGTGCAGATATTGTATGACTGAAATAATAAGCAACAAAAAAAAAATCAGCAATGCAAGGTCAGAGCCGTGTACTGTTACCATACAATTTTCTTTGTGGCTCTACAGCAGTTGTGTAAAAGTGCGTGGAAAAGAAACACAAAGGATTTGTCAAAGAAACTAAATGAAAAGGAGAGCAAAGAAAACGTGATTCGGTTTGGAGATGGTGATGTAAAGTGCTTCTTAGGAAAGGAGTTTTTATGGAAATGGAGAGTCACTTTGCAGATCTGAGTGGTGAGAGAAGATAGTTCTTCCACCATTACAGAGTCGGTAAAAGAAAAGACTGGGTGGAGTGGATTGATTAACAGGCTGGAAATTCGAAAACGGAGCTTTAGTAAAGCAGAAGAGCTTTGTTTTCCCCACTGCCTAAGATGGCACACAGCAATGAGATAGGGGACAAAGAGTGAAAGCAAAGAGCTAGATTTAAAGCTCTTACACAGCCACGGTCCTCGCACAGGTGTTTCCACTTAATCTGACTGATTAGACCTCTTTTCAGGACTTTGTAGACATATACATCCTGCTTGTTTGAAATCTCCATCACTCTCTTGTTAGTTTTGTTGCACCTGTTAGGACCTTTATCATTCTTAAGGCATGATTATGCTCCAAATAAAATAGGTCATACAACGCGTTGCCCATGTCTGAAGGCAAAAGAGTTAATGCCTATTCCGAATGGCCACATTCGAAGGTGGAGTGAAAAGCAGGGTGAATACACTCCACCTGGTGGAACCTCGCTGCCTCATCCATCTCTCTCCAAACATTCTGTGTTTTGTAGTCTCGATGTGATGAATCATACAGATGGGGATAATGGCACGCACTTTCGCGGACAGTACCACTCTCTTTCATGCTTGGTGTTACGTGAAGAATTTTTAAAGAAGAGCTCGAGAGAGAAGTTTAAATCCTGGTTTACTTCACATCCGCACACCTGTCCAATCGCTGTGTAAAGTGGCCAGGATTGTCTGTTTCGAAAGGTTTGAACATTTTGTTAGACGCAGCCCCCCCCTGATTCCACAAATTGGAAAGGGGGTTTCAGGCACTGTTAGATGACTCAACAAGCACTTTGTTTGAAGCAGACTAAAGCCTATATAGACCTATTTCACTTCAGACATTTAAAACTTGTCAAATGCAGGTGTAACCAATACCATTAATTATGTTTGCATTTCATTTATGTGTTTAAATTCCACTGCCCAGGTATAGACTTTTTTCACAGCAGACATTTGGCATGTCATAGCAGGAAAAGCTCAGGTGTAATTGATAAAATTAATTCCACATTACCTGACTGGCTAATGCCCAGTCAGGTGAGAGCCACAAACTAATAAGTAGGCTCATGGGCTGCAGGTGTGAAGACTGCAAGCTGCCTCCACACTCGCACCCTCCATGTTGCTGAGACTGTTGTTCTGTACGCTTTTAGAACATTGTGTAGAGAAACCTGCCGGTATGAGAGTTTTGGATACTGTGGGTTCCAGTCGCCGCTATCTGAAGTAAAAGTAAAGTAAAGCGCTTTTTTTCTGTTGTGTTGGATTTCTCATCTAAACTAACAGCGGCGCAAACGGTGATCTGGCGCGTGTCGGAGTGCTTGAACTGTGCTAGCAGTGGTGCTATCGCTTAGCTAACTTAATCCCCTTGTGGTTTGTTGAAGGAGCAGCGACTTTTCTTCATCAGCTGCTTGTGAAAGAGCCAGCCGTGAAGCACCGTAAACAGTCGGACTGCTGGTGGGTGAGTTGCCCAGTCCTGCCCACAGGCTTTTAAGTGCACTTGAATCCTTGCTAAATTCGTTTTATTTGTGTTACTCTAGTATTTATAAAAAAACAAAAACTGAATTGTTAATTACCACATTTGAAAGGTGGTAATTAAATATATTACACAGATTTCATGTAAGCTAAGTACCTTTTTATTATACCATGGTCTGGGTGAATACTCGATTCTGATTGGCTGCAGGGCAGTGGTGGCTGGCCAATTGAGGGCGCTAGGGCAAAAATTACTACTAATACTAATAATAATTCCGTGCTTGCTTTTTTTCTTTTTTTTTTAACAACGGGGACAGATCCAGCATGGACACTCACGGGAGTGAGGGATATGAAGCACCTGTTTGAGAAAGTAAGGAAACATGAGAACACCAGGGCACACATTCTGTCAAGCTAATGCTAGCCACGTTAGGCAGAGTGAACGTTGCAACCCAGCGGCACGGCGGCCACAGGATCACGCTGAGGAAACACAATGAGGAGGTGGATAAAAACAGGCACATTTTATCCAAAATAATCAATTGTGTGAAGTTTTGTGGGGCTTTTGAGTTGGCCTTAACGGGCATGACGAGACTGACTTCTCGGACAACCCTGGCATTTTCAGGGGATTGGTGGATTTTGTTGTCTCCCTAGACAGAGTACCTAAGACAGCTAAGTTAACTTAACGTTACCGTTTTTAAAGGCACGTCAAAGATTGACATTTCCACCCACTGCCAGCTTGTGATAAGCTACATTGATGCCAACAGTAACATCCAGCGGCGGTTTTTCGAGTTCATTACCAGCCGCAGACAGCATCGCTACAGCGCTTCAGGTGGGCAGTGAACAACCAGGTATCAAGCAGATGTAAACTCTGACTGGTCGTGTACATTTGTTCATGTTCAGCACCACTGTGTGTTTGTGCGATGTGCATAGTTTACATTTTAAAACAAATCTCAAATGATTCCATGTGTTAGTGATCAATTGACATTTACAAGGTTATTATTTTGGGTATTTCCTTCTGTTAACTGTTTTGTATTGGTTACCCCACAATTTATATTTGAGTATAATTCAATTTAATTCACTTGTGAGAGTTTTGAAGCAGAAGTTTGCTGGAGTTTACTATCTCTACACCTTAGAGCACTTGACTCCCATGCCTGTGTCTGAATAGCAATGTAACACCACTAACTGCACTCTCCCGTTCTAAATTAATGCGCTGGCTACATACCGCTAGTATCAGCCTGATGAGCGTAGTCCTTCAGTGCCTCATCCTCTTAATGCCACAGGATGGCAGCTGTAACACACAAGCTGCAAGAAGTACACTGCCCCTCTGATACTTTGATCATCGCACATCCCATTCGCTATTCAACTTGCTACTTCAGCAACGTCAAACCCTCAGGTGTTACCAGGGAAACTGAGTTATGGCTTGTGAAAAACTTCAGATTTTGATTGCAAACGCATCCAAATATAAATTAATGGTCTTAATTTCTATTCTTGGTCAAGTGACCATATTATAAGTGGGGGTAATGCCCTTAGAGGTGTCCGTAATCAGGAATTAATGGACTCATTTTTACTTAGGTAAGTGAGGTTGATGGGGTTTAAAGGTGCGACAAAAGTGAGGCCATGAACACACTCAGACTCTATTTTTCCTGTAAGTAGGCAGTCACCAACTCAATACCCCGAAAGTACACAGGATAGGTAACATTACTATTGTGTTTATAGTAAAGGAACCTAGGGCGCTTGTATCATTGTTGATTCTGCATCATCCACATTTCAAAGGAATAGAAAAGACTTAAAATAATTTGACTTTGTTTTTTTTGGCTTTATGTCCCTGTGCTGCTTAAAGGTTTGCTGAAGATCAACATACTCACAGGAATCATTTTTAAATCCTCCAGCCACACGAGTGTCATCTATTTAGACTGATTAGACCTCTGTGCTTCATTGACATCTCTTCAGTGTGCACCTGCTAGGATGGGACAATTTATACCTTTTTGTTTCTATTTTTATGAATAGTATACGAGCTGTATCATAAATCAATCCCTCGTTCGCTCATTCACTACTCATTATATATGAGACAATACTTTACTCTAGAGGACAATAAACTGAGATTTTGGACACTGATGGATCGTTTCGCGTCAACACTTGCAGGTGTAGAGTTGTATGATTGTGATTTTCGCAGCTATAAATGCATCACACTGCATTGTGGGATTACTGGCAGAAAGTAGTGGACATACCATTAACTTGTTTTTTGTTCCCCTGTGGGAATTGTTAGGGCACTATAGAGCATAATTTTCACCTCAGAAATCAGACACTTAAATAAAATGGCAGGCAGTAAAGTGTACAATTTAGTATTTGGAGAGTGATTTTCTGTAGAATTTCTTTGACATCAAGTAATCCCCAGCATCAAACTTAAACCTGAACGGAGCTATAATCAGCCAGAAGAATTGAAAATACCTGTGTAGGTGTGTAAGGTCGTAATATTAAATGGGCCTTAATGATGGGTCTCCTACTTGAAGGCATTTATACGAAACAGCTTGGAGTTAGAGTAATTTTGCTCTTTTCTATTATTTTTCAGAGTGAGACAATCTCATGGTTGGTTGTATTATGTCTCTGAATGCAGTTTTAAGGTTTGCTGAATGGTTAGCAGACCTTCAGGAATCACACTTAGTTTTGTTTGTTTTTTTTGGACATTTTTTAAGTTGTGAATTATTAATGTATTCAGTGATTTACAGGCTTACATACTGTAGACTTTCAATGAAAAAGGCACAAACAAGTTGGAATAAAATCACTTAACATGTAAATGGACTGTATTGTATTTTTATTTCTTACATATTTCTGCAGTATTTGTGTATAAATATTGAAACATTGAACTTTTTTTACAACCTAGAACTGTTCTATAATGAGTATTTTGAATATTTTTATAGGTGCCTGTGTCCGTTTTCTTGTATTTTGGGTTCCTGGCAGCCTTATGCTTTGTTAAATTGATAAAACTAGTGCAATGCCCATTCGGAGTGGGCCGATTGCTTGGCTACTTGCAGATTTCTTGAAAACCGTGCACACTCGACACTGCACTCCCTTGTCTTGTAGTGCTGACTGATAAATCATATTTTTGTCATCTTTGCGATATGAAAATGCGCGAAAAACACATTGCCAAAGACTGCCTGAAACGCAATGAATAAGAAATGTTTTTATTTAGGGATGGGTACCGAAACCGGTTATTAAACTGGCGCTGGGGCTAAAGACCATATTAAACAGGCCTCTGCCCTGCTCTGTGTTGGAGCCGAGCTCCTCCACATACACACAGAGCCGCGGTGGAGACAGTAAAGTGAAGATTAATCGAGTTGAACAGCGCTCGTTACTGTTAAGTGCAATAAAACCTTCGCAAGTAAAAAGTCACCTGTTCAACAAGCATAAATATGTAAACATGTAGAAAGTGATATTTTAATCTGCTCTGTCCGCAGCCTCATGTTTTACACAAGCACAGTGTGCTAGCTAGGCTAATAGTGAATTTTTACAAACAGGCTAAAACAAAGTATGTATATAGTCTGTTTAAAATAGTTTGCCACATACCTTAACATTTGGCAGATTATTTTAAACTGCTTCCTGAGACAAACCAGCCCCTCCTCCCTCTACCAGCTGTTCCTGCAGGTGAATCACAGCAGCAGCAGAGGGAGGAGGACAGGAGGAGGGACTGATATTGAGTGATTTCTGTGATGTACATATTTTTTGATGTATGTTTTAGTGTATATGATTTAACACTTTAGATTTGTTTGCAGTGAGATTATTTTATATAGTGTCTTTGCTGTTGCTGCTCTAGAAACAATATTTTGTTAATAATAATTTTATTTATCGCAAATCATTACGTTATCGCAGTATTGAACAAAGTTATCGCATATCACAGATTTTCCTCATATCGTGCAGGCTTACTCCCTTGAGTCCTCAGCAATCCACCTGCAAAGTGTGAAGTCGATCGGACGAACGAGGTCGAGAATCGAAGGACTGACAGATTCCTTCCTTTTTATAGTTATATGATAAGTCAGACTTAGGGCTTTGAATTTGAATTTTGTCTATTTCACACTAGAGTATTGTTGGTGATTCTACAAACCTACATGATGCCCTTTTTAAATGAATAGCTCAAATCTGGGTGACACACTCCCTATATTTTGAAACAATTGATAGGGATACACAATGGCTAAAGGGGCACCAAACTGTGTAGGTGCAATCAGTTAAATTTGGCTATCAAGTTTAACTACTTTTAATAAAGTCCTGGGTGGGCACCACTCTTATTAATTAACAAATGATTGAGTCTCATAATATACTAAACTATCATGTTTTATTTACACCTCAGAGAGGGAGAAATGCAACAGCTGGCTCCTCACACACAAACAAAAAAAACACATTTCCTTCCATCAGTTAATAGTCAGTTGAGATCATGTTGAGCACAAAGCAAAGAGATCAGGATTTTTGCATAATGGATGTATTTGTGACACTGTGGGTGAGCCTGTGTGTTTGATTAGTTCTCGCACTATGCTTTTCTACCCCGAGATCATCACTGTGTCACTAAAACACTACTCACTATACCACATTGCATTTATTTTAAAGAGGAGACACACGTGTGTGTGTGTGTGTGCGTGCATGAGTGTCTCCTCTTTATAAATTAATTGTTTGGCTAAATCTTAGAGCGAAGGGTTATGTTATTTACCTGTGGTAATTGGTTTTCCCAAATGGCAGTTTTCCTCATTACACACACACAAAACACACAGACATACACATCCATGCACATACACACAGTAATGAAGGGTAAGACAACGAAGATGTAATTTCAGATAGCAGAGGCACAAAGTCAACACACTTAGCGCGCACACACACACTCACGCTGGTTTTTGTATACTTTTGAAAGCATTGCATCGACTCATTAATTTATTACTCTTACCACAATCTTAATTTTACAAGTAAAATTAATCACAAGCCTTATGTCTTTATTTGTAAAATCTGCTATTTTCTCTGTTAGAATCAGCAAAGATTGTGTGCTGGTAAATTTCCTCCATAAGTCCCCACAAGTTTAGATAAATCCCAACGCTTACACACACGCACACATTTCCCCTTGGGACGGAGTGTAATTATGAGTTTGGCCTGGAATGGTTTGATAACTAATAAACCACAGATTTCTCTGGAAAATAAGGAAGTGAAAATTAAAGTTTTGGGAGTGTACAAATCCTAATTAAAATAACATAGTGTTTATGGTGTGCAGGACACACACAGAGAGGAGGCGGCGAGGGGGAGCAGGGGATGAAGAAGTATTGGCATTAGAGCAGGGAGGGAGAGGGGATGGACACAGTGGGTGAGGAGGGAGGGTTATCATATTTTCACAGGAATTTCCTCATTTAAAATCTTCATTAGGCACTCCCTCACTTTATATTTGTTCTCAGCTCCTCCATCACGCCACAGCAGCCTCTGGTCCTCGGCTGCGTGGAGCGATATACTCCGCCTCAGTGTGTGTGTGTGCGTGTGTGTGTGTGTGTGTGTGTGTCTGTGACAGAGCGAGCAATGCCTGCATGTCCAAGTATATGTGCATGCCTGCTCCTGATTATCCTGTGACTTTATTAATTACAGCTCTTTGTCATTCATCCAGGTTCTATCAGTCGCCACACAGAACACTCTTCCCTCTTCTCTGCTACCTTTTTTTTCTTCATTTCCATTTCGTTTCTGTCTGCACTCCTCATCGTTATCCTCCTCCTCCTCCCTCTCACGAGAAGAGCAAACACCGGTTTTGCATCAAAGAACAAGAGACTTTTAACGCGTGAACAAATAATTTGCTCTTCTCCACAGTCTCTGTCGCAGCTGTCACTCCAGGACGAGCTTGTTGATTTGATCATCTTTTCTTCTCGGTAAATAGGCCTGTCTGACTTTAATCGTTTAACACACATAGGCAGAGGTACAGATCTTAATCTGACTAATCCTGGATTACACTTCAGCTATCAGATGCAGTATGTGAGTGTGTGTATGTGTGTGTCTGATATTTGAATGAGTTAGTGTGTGTGTATCTTTTTGCTGTGCATAAGTCTCTCTCTTTATTTTTCATTTGGATCCCCTTTAGCGTCCACAAAGTAGTAAGTCTAACTAGGGCAGGTTCTACATCAAATAATAATAAATGTACATAAACACAATTTGAAATACAACAAAAGCAATGGAACAAGAAAAGGCAAAGCAAACAGAAAAATGACAGCATTGGTCATTTAAAATTACCTATATTTACATTTTCCTGACAAGCGACCTGTTGCTTATGCAAGGAACAGTGTTCTCTCAGAAACGAAGGTGGAAGTAGCGTGATGTTATAGCACCACACTTAGGGTGGAGTTCAGGGTGGATGGTTTGGTGCACATATTTTCTTTGACACAGGAGAACACTATCTGCATCTTGTTTCGTACCAACAGTCAATGTTGGTTTATTTTAACCATGACCACGATCTTTCCCTAACCTTTACCAAGAAGTTTTAGTTGCCTAAACTCAACCAAACGTTAACCATCAAGTTGGCAGATCCAAAAATACTCATACGAGTAGTTTTTGTAATGGTCATTGTCCCTTTGGAAGGTACCAATTAACAACCTATTTTGTCTTGAGGTATAAGGACTTGTTGGAGAGATTTTGCAAGTGAAAGTGAAAATAAAAACTACAGTGAAAACAAACTTTAAGGTGTCTTTTGGAGTTTTCTTGTAAACAAGTTATGTTTACATCAGGTTAGATTTACTTTAATGTCCACCTCAGTGGAAATTTGTTCTCCCAAGGTACAGCAAACTTACATACAATGCACGTAACACAGCACACCGTTAAAAACATACAGAATATACAGTATACAAACGGGCAGGTAGCAGCAGACAAGTTATATAAATAATACAGGAGAGCAGATCTTATAACAACAACAAGTGTTCCCTGATGCAGTCGTTCGGTGTTCAATGCCTGTATGGCATAAGGAATAAAAGACTTCTTGTATATGTTCCGGCTGGCCCTTGGGACTCTCAGTCGATGGCCAGACGGGAGTGTTGTGGGAGTGAGGTATCTGCACGTTTGGCCTTCCTGTACAGCCCTGTCAAATAAATATATTGTAAAGTTGTTTTTGTGACTTGCCAATCACCTTCCCTGTAATGTTAACAATTTTGGAAAGCTTGATTTTGCTCTTAACACTCAAGTTGCCGTACCATGCTGTTATGTTAAATGATAAAGTGCTTTCAGCCAGGCTTCTGTATGCCATTTCAAGTATGTGTTGGCTGACGCCAAAGCTCTGATTAAAAACAATTGCTGATTGGCTCTCTTAAAAATGCTCTGCGTTCTCATTAAAAGTTATGGTTTAATCAATGATTGTGCCCAAGTACTTAAGATGTTCTACTTTGACAGGGAGGATGTTACTGGTTCTACTTGGTTTTGTTTGTATTGTGAGTTCTTTTTGTTCTGGCCGCATTTATTTCCAGTTTACTTGCCTGACACCAGTCCTCACATTTAGTGTTACTCACCGTTCTTCAAATTTCCCTATGGAGTTTTTGACCTCTAGTAGCGCTATGAAGCAGTTTTTTTTTTTTTTTTTTTTTTTTTGTTTATTTCGTGCACCCTCACAAGGACCCACATGCTCTGTGGGTGATGTGATACGCAGGGTGCATCTCAAGTCTCTTAATTGCATCCACTTTCCCTCACTTTAGTCTTTTCCTTGCGTCTTAGTCCGTCCCACCGGAGAGACACGAGGAGGAGGAAACCATGCTAGGAGCGAGGAAAAGAGGAAATGTGTTTTAAGAGAAATGAGACGTCCTTTCCTCTGAAGCATCACGTGAAGTGACGTCCGTTTCTGATGAGGCCGGGCAGCTGTCAGTTGGCTTTAACACCTGTAGAGACTTTTGATGGAGTTTGTCTGCACACATGTGCACTGTGCTAATACTAATAAAGGCACACAGTTATCACTGCCAGAGCAGCAGTGCTTGCTCGCTGTAGCCTGTTACCTGTTTAACGAACACCTGCACATAAATAACAAGCTGCATTCTATATTTCTACTGTGACTGTGTCCTGCTCACAGGCACAGGAATCATTTCTCCTGGCAGAATGCCTTTATATTATTTATTCATTATTTGCATCTGTATTTATTGATATTCGGTTTGTGAATTCATTATTGAATTGCCCAGAATATGACTGGTGTTTTGAACATTGGAAATTCTTTATTAGGCTAAATGTTTCATGGAAAATGTAAATTATGTAACACGTGTCTGATGTCAGGTAAACAAACCACGTACTTATCAGCTGTGCGCTCGAGATCAGACTGAAGGCGTTAACCACTCAAGTAAAAGATGGGTAGGCTACTTGCTATTTACGTTTGTAGTTTTTAAACAGTAAACACACATTTTATGTGATGTTTCTTTACTAGAAATGACATACAGTATAGCCAACAGCAAGTAGGTTGTTATTAGCGAAGGTCATTTACCTTGAGCTCCCTCCAGCCAGCTGCCACCTTATTTAGGTTTTTGTAGGGAAAATGCATCACTCGCAGCCAGTTAGGACACTCCAAAAGAAGACTATGCACTTGCTTGCATCGCATGCACTTCGGACATGGTGTAACTAATATCAAACCCGACGCTCAGGAATTATCAGCCTCACATGTGACTGAATGGAAATGACGACCAATGATGTAAACAGTGTTTCTTGCTGACAGACTCTCCTCCTCTCTCTGACTTGTGTACACAATAAAAGTTAATGGGGGAAATAACAGATCATGAAATGAAAAATCTTTCTAATAAATGAAAGTTTTTGTGGTCCTCCTTCTGTAATCGACATTCGTCAGACGTCAAACACACAAAATGATCAACATCTTTACATTGAAGCCACAGGCTGCAGCGACCAATTAAAAGTCAGTTAAATGAGTCAAATCACCTGAGATAATTACACCATCAATAATTGATCAAAACATGCTTAAAATAAGACAAACATTGCATCTTAAGATGTTTGTCTCATTTTATGAATGTTTTTTATAAATTATTGATGGTCGAAATGTTAACTGTATCAGTTTTTGTTTGTGGCTTTCTGACTGAACATCTTATTGCATATTCCAGGCAGAAGAAGCTCTTCAGAGAACAGTTCTCATCAATTTGTTTGTGGACATGGCACAACCACAGTACCCGACGTGTATTGTACCAATGGCATTAACCAGTGTATACTAGTTTTTCATAAAGAAGTGTGTTTATTCCAAATGACATTTTGCATAAATAACACAATGTATGCCTCACAGGTAGCCATGAAAGTCATTCTCACTCACATTAGCACAGAAAAAACAATGAAGAACTAATGTGGCCGACTTGTGTGTGTGTGTATTTGTACTTGCTACATAGTGAGGACATTTTGGCCAGTCCTTAGAACTTCAAACAAAGGGCTGTTTGAAGGTTAAGACTTAGTATTAGGTTAGGATTGGGGTTAGGCATTAAGTTGTTATGGTAAGGGGCTAGGGAATGCATTATGTCAATGACGGTCCTCACAAAGATAGAAGTACAAGGGGGTGTGTGTGTTTTGCTCTCTAAATACTGTATGTAATGTGGCAGTATATTTGTATGGATGCAATGTGATGATATTGGTTTTTATTAACATCTCTGACATTTTCATTTTTGAGAGAGCTGAACAAATCAGTTTTCTCTTTTTTCTCCTGCAAACTCTTCGTCTCTGGCAGGCTAATATTCCACTTTAATAACACTTTTAAGAGAGTTTTTTTTGTGTGCGTTGTTGAGGTAATAAATGTGTGTGGGCATATCTGTAGGGAGCTGTGTGCCACAAATAAACACATAGAGGAAAGAGGTCATAGCCTATGTCTGCTCCGCAAGGGCTTCAGCTTTCCTGCATGACTGAACACACACAATGCAGCTGTCCGAATAACCCGCGACAACCAAAACACACCCGTCCCTGACCCACATGTCTGTTATTGGTGTCTGTCTAGAACCAGACTATACGAACAGACACACACACACACACATCCACGAATGAACACCTTCGACACAAAGATGTCAGTGATGAAAACTCCTAACATGTGAGAACTGAGACAGAATTTAAAGAAGTGAAATAACTATGCAACAGACACTTTTGACCCTTAACTTTTCTGGAGTAAATTAACTAAAACAGTTTTTCTAGAAAATGCAAACAAAGGGCCTCCGAACACCTATCTTTATTGCCTGTCACACACTTGAGGATCATCAGGTTAATCTTGAACCCAATTTGCCTCCCGATAATCACAACAGCGACCCAATTTCAGGCTGGTCTTATATGATTATCTTCTCCGATAATCTTAACTCTCCTGACTCGCATGCAGACCAGTCATGACCACACAGAACTCAAATCGTACTAAAATTTGAAACCCTGTGCTATGACAGTAACACCGGGGGCCAGATGTACGCACAAAAAACATGGTTACGCCACTTCCCCCACACATACTGGTATTTATAAAAGCAGAATGTCCTCACCTCACGCATACTTCAGGCCAGGCGCAGTTTTTTTAGAGAGATTAAATATAAGGTTAGAGATACAACCTTTAGCGAGTTGTTTTTAGGTTGTTTGCCAATTTCACTGATTATCGTTTTTTGTAGTCTACACAGCATTCTGTAAATGTCAATCGAATGCGCATTTTAAATTATTTATGCATGTCTTTACCTTCTGATTCAAGAGAGAATCAAGCAGCAGGTTGCTTTGATGGTACAGAGCAGGGAGAGAGCCCTGGGCCCCGTTCTTCGTATGTGGAAAACCGAGTTATCCAGATTAGATTGTTGACGATTTGACACAAATCTGGTTTTTTTGGTTTTTCGAATCTGGTATAAAATTCATCTGTACCTGTAGTCAAAGCAACAAGTCCTTAAGCCCAAACCTGCAAAAGGCTTATTGACAGTTAGCTGGATCATGACCAAGATCTTTTATGGTGAACCCCATACATTTTCAAATTCAAATGGCTTGCTTTCTTAGATTTATAATGAAAGAGTGTTGATACAATAATGATTGCAAAAGATAAAATGCAGGTTATTGAGAAATTATAATCTGTTGATGTAATTATCCCAATTTTTAATTTTCATAATGAAGAGTTACCTGCACTTTATACATGATCAAATATACAAAATAAAAGTTTGTACATTAAAGTAGAGCCAATCCAAATGTAGTTTGAGATACTGTGAGCAAAAGACATAAACTCAACTAAAATATTCTGACTGTTAAAAGACCAAAGGAAGCAGAACATGCAGTATTTCATTTGAAATTAAAATTTGTCATTTGAACACTGAAACTTATTAAATTATTAACTGCAGAACTCACTTTACTTAAAATTGTTAATGCAATTAAAGCTACTAGTGGTCAAAGGCTCCACGGGGTTCCTCTCAGGTCTCCCTTACAAATTAGATCTTAAACTCAAGTGGAATTATCTGATTGAAAAGAGTATATAAATAAAATAATTCACAAAAGATCAAAAGCCAATTAAAGCTGTTTTTTTTAAAGAGATTTTAGTAAAGTTTCATTTTCATATCAGACTTATGATTATGACTTAAAAGTCTCTGCACCAACATCACTTGCTGTCTGATCACATTAACCGGTAATATCTATAACAGTGACCAAAGTGTGGAAACACTGTTCGGCAAAATGTAAAACAAAATGAAGAAACATATAAAATGAGACTAATGAATGACTCTATTGCCCCGGTGCATGCTGGGAGGGCTCCCAACACTTCCCATGTAACTGCAATCACATGATCAGCACCCAACCAGTTCCATATATGAATGCTGATCATGGTTTCTACTATCTACTCATTTTGCCTTTATTCCAAAATACGTGCACTGTTACTAAAGATAACTTCATCCAGAATCAACAAATCAGTCCTCCAACTTCTTTCAAAGAGCCAAATTAGCTGGATGAGAATAAAGAGGATTGTAGCCTGATAACGGCATGTTAGCCAGAGTTAGTTAAGCCACATTTGAAGAACAGGGCCCTGGTCCATGTCTGTCTGTCTGTCTGTTTACTCTGCATACATTCAGTTGGCTACAGATGGCAACTCACTGTCTGTCTGTCAGTGCGACCACTCACCTCGCTTCTGTTTTTCTCTGTTTATGTTTTAATTAGTTAATTAGTGCTGGAACATCATGGCGACTGTTGTCAGGCAGCTTCAGGCTTTATTTGTAAACACCACCCCAAGGACTCCACAAACCACACACACAGAAACACATTCAAATGCACATTCACACCCATAAGCATCAAATTAACATTTAGAAAGAAAAATATCAACAAAACCAGGACAAGAGAGCATGGTACTGAGCCAAAGTCTTCAAAGACAACTTCTGACAGAATTCTTGATGAGTCAGAAGAAAACAGCAAGAAAATGAGAGGGTGAACGCAGAAAAACAAGAAAACATCATTCTCTCCCTGTGTGTGTGTGTGTGTGTGTGTGTGTGTGTGTCAGCCCTGGCTTTCATGTTCACAACTATGTCAACAGTAAATAGCAGAGAGATTAATCCATTCAGTTTACTGTGATCAACCACTTAATTATTGAAGCACATGTCAGTGTGTTGTCTTATTTTTTTTTTTTCGTCTGAAGAAGCACTTAAGATTTCGTCTTTTTTGAGTGAACAGCTCTGCTTTTACACTTAAGTGTGTGTGTGTGTGTGTGTGTGTGTGTGTGCTATCCACATGTGTGTTGATTTGTGAAAGTCGCATTAAACAACTGCTGGTGTTTATCAAAAATAATATTAAAAAGCAGCTAGTTTACAATGAAACAGAATGCCAGGCGAACATTAAAGGTAGGGTTTAACACTAGAAAAAGACGTACAAACACCACAGAAGTAAAATGAGTAATGAAATGATTAAAACCAAATACTTCAGCCTTGAACATGAACCTCGAGGCACACTACACATACACAGAATAACCGGAATAATAGAAACACATGGCTATGTATTTCAGGGCAACAGCCCTACAATAAATACTACCTTAATGGAATAGTTTGACATTTTGGGAAATATGTATATTTAATCACTTTCTTACTGAGATTTAGATTAGAAGATTGATCCCACTCTCATATTTGTTCATTAAATATGAAGCTATAGCCAGCAGACAGTTAGCTTAGTTAGATCTAGCTAGCTCTGTCCACACATAACAAAATCCGCCCATGAGCACCTTGAAAGCTCACTAATAAACATGTTATATCTTGTTTGTGTATTGCATACAGTAGGAAAAACATGCTGCATCTCTGCTAGATGTTTACCCCGTGTACTGGCTCCAGCTTCATATTTAATGGACAAACATGATAGTGGTATTGATCTTCTCAATTCATTTTCAGCAAGAAAGAGAGTGTGTGAGTGTATGAGCCAAAATGTTGAACTATTGCTTTTAAGATGTTCAGTTTTAGTTGGGACCACTACGGTAGCCGTTTCTGTGGTACGTTTTGAGCCTCTACATTGTGGTGGTGGTGTTTTGGGCTGCAGTGTTTTATTCAACTAATTTCCAAATGTCAAAGAACAAAATATTAGAAACACATTACAATATAACCCAATACAACAACACAAACTACGGTAGAGCTTAATCAACACTAGTGTCTAAATATAGGTGTGGGATAATTTGCCAATTTCAAAGAGATTTCTACGTGATTTCATTTTACAGACCATGTCCTTAGTATTTGACAAGTTATCAAGGTGATGAATATCATTATAGATTGGTTTGTGCTGCTGTTGATGAAGACAGAGAGATGTTAATTAAAAGATGCTATGTATGTGCTCTTTTTTTAAATTAGCTGACTCAATTGTATTATATTCAATATTGGATTTTATTTAGATGTAACTGCCAGTGATGGAGGCTTTGCAGCCACGTTGCCAGCGGTTTGTTGACACTTTTGTAGTTCTTTTTGCCAATTCCTGATATCTCTGACTCCGAATTACAAGTTGGAGGCTGACGAAAGGTTTTTGCCACTTGGCTGCACATAATTATGGTCTGAATGATACGACATGAATGCAGCATTATGTCGGCCTCTTTCCCATTGTCGTTTGCCAGATTGTCTATTGTGCCACTGTAGCCATAGTGTTCAAGCCTCTGTTTTTCTTTGTCTGCCTGCCTGCTCATTATTTTCGCCTATTTTTGGTTTTTGGCCTGGTCCATTTTTGGATTTGTTTGCCTTTGCTGATTGACTGCCCATTGCTGACCTTGAACCAAGAGTCAATAAACCTCGTTTAACCTTACCTGCTCAGTCCCCGAGTCCTGCTTGTGACTCCAAACATCGACTAACAGAATTATTAGACAATTGCTGATACAGAGATACAGCAGATGTATGACATACAATGACCAAACAGAATCTTAGCTAAAATCATACTTACTTAAATAATCAGAAATGGACAAGTGGAATTTACTGCTACACTATCTCTCTCTACCCCCCCATAAGATTAACACTCACTTGTTCTTATGTACCTACTCCACACTGAAACACTGACACTACCAAAACACAGATGGTGATCTTTTCTCTATCAAGCTGGAATTTCACTGATGAAAACACTTGTCATGTCACCCTCTCACTTGTAATCACAGTAAAGACCACCTTCTCAAACATTATTAGGCTTCTATTGTTGTTCCGCTTGTTAAAAGAATTGTTAAATTTCTATAAAGTATACCTTTATCATCCCAAACAAATCAGTGAAACGGTTGCATTGTGCAATGTCGGCCATTTGATTGCTGTATTGACACACACACGGTGGACTGTCGATCACAGGTTGGTAATGTGCCACTGATAGATGTGTTTTACTTTTTAAGGAATCGCAGTCTCTGCTGCAGTATCACACACATACAGCAGCATGTGTGTGTTTATTCTTCATCTCGTTGTAGTCCTTTTATATGCTCTGTTGCTCCATCGTCAGTGTCTGTTTCCAGCATTTGCAACTGCGGTTTGACAGACTTCATGAAACCATGTTATGCTATTTATATGCAAAGCAGAAAGGAGAAAACGTCAACTGGAATGATTCACAGGGAGACATCTAATTGGACAGAAGGCTGCTGGTTGTGGATTTGTAAGATTGCTTCGCAAACAGAAAACAGGAGATGTGCACGTACATGCACAGCCACAGTTTAGACACCTAGACAAAGACAAGAGACCTTGTGAGAGCTCTTCAGCAGAGGTCAAAGGTAATGTCGATGCTCAGAGAGGTCTATTCATCAGACCTGAGCGGGGGCTCTGCAATTCCTCTCCTGTCTTCCCCTGCAGGCTGTTAAGAGTGGAGGAGGCAGAGGATTCATCTGAGCAGGGTTTAATACAGAAACTGAAGAGTGTGTGTGGTTTTCTGTCACTGCAGGTTTGTGCGTGGGTGAATGTACAGGAATTTCAGGAACATTGATGTTTGAATTTTGGGCGTATTTGCATATACACATGCATTAGTGTGTGTTTATGTGTGAGAAGGGAGGAGATTGCAGGTGTGTGCAAATGTGTTGGTGTACAATTCAGTGTTTATAGCTGACCTTGTTCATGCCACCATTAAAATTTCCATAAAACCATTCGCTTAATTTGTTTCTGCCGCCTTATCTGAATATTTTCTCTCCACACAAAACAAACACACAACCAACTGTTGACCTGAAGAAACTGCTGACCCCACAGGGGAAATTCTGCCATTATCTAGTAGTCACCCAATAAGTTCATAGGATCACCGGGCAAACGTTGAGTTAGCCCCAGCAGTCCCATCTCAGCATCCTCCCACAAGTATGATAATAAATAATATCCTGTAAGCAACCCAGAGTGCAGTCATTTGGCGACATAACTTTTGGACTTGAAGCTGTTTGGAGAAAGTTAAAGTAAAAAGTTGGACCAATTAGCTGCCATAGTTTGTGAGAAGGGTGAATTGGAGCCGCAAGGGCTGAATGGCTATGTGTTTGGTGATCCTATAAACTGGGGTGAATAGATAATGACTGAACTTAAATCATTTTAAAAGCGCGTATTTTCCTATTTTCGTGACAAATTGGTATGACCAACAGTTGTCTCACCAGAAGTTGATCACTTTTGCCAAAAAGTGATTTGGTTCTTCGAGCTCCACACCAGCCGCTATTGAAACAGTCTGTTTGGAGTTCATTAACATATCATTATTCATGAGCACTGACTGGCCTATATACATACCTATATCATGGCGGCCATATCTTAGATTTGTTTCAGAAATTCAAAAATGTCTGATATTGGGCTCATTGACGCTTGTTTGCCAATCAGAGCTCTGTGTGTGGAATTAAGAATTTGGACCTCATCTTCTTGTGCCTTAACACCAATCCATTTCAGACAAAAATGGCGACAAGTGTGGATGAGATTGACACAGCTATACAGGTTGTACAAATAACAAGTCTTGACTCAACATATTTCTTTGATCGATATCACAAACCTAAGCGAACCTTGGATTTTGAGTGTTTTATCAGAGATATGTGTTACCAAGGTCAGAACCTTCATGTTCAACAGTATGGGCTTAGCAACCACTAGTGACTGAAAACGAGATCCGTTTGATGGACCGTCACTACTGATTGATTAGGGAGAAATTACCCCACCCCCCTCCAAACAGAGCACAAGGTCAGACTGAATAATAAATGAATAGAAAATCTAAATATCACATCTTGCAGTATTAAAAACCTGATTCAGACCATGAATTACAAAAGATACTAAATGTCAGTGATTTTTCCAGTTGTGGCATCACATTGAGAGGCAGTTCAGATTGCGTGTTGAAGTAATTAAATTTCATCATGTCAAAAAGTAGCAGAAGCAGTGAGGAGTCCCAACTTCATGCTTCAGCAGCACTCAAACATATTTAACTGCTAACTCCAACCGAGGACGAGACGACTCTTGTTCCCCATTATATTATGACCCCTCTTTAAGGCCAGTCAGCAGTGGTAGTGCAACACAATGATTCCCAACTTTTTTGGCTAGTGACTCCTTAAAATTAAGCAGTGTCTGCTTGCAACCCTTCATCACAGATTGAATGTGTCTGAGTTGAGAGCACTCCAACCAAAGAGTGATTTTCTCCTTTTAAAACACTCAGATTGTTTCATCTGAATAACTGTTGGAGGCCTGAAGAGGTAACATTCTTACTTATTTAAATTCAAATCTAAATTTGAGTAGCAGAGAATTTCTTTCTTTCTCTCCTGTCCCATTAATCATCTCACGACTCCTCAAGTATATCTTGTGAACTGATCCCAGGTTGGGGATATATGATATATGTGTGGAAAAAAATGATCTCTGACCATAGTTGTTTCTGTAAGCTGTTACTGGAATAAGTGCATGTGAAATTGGTCTAGTGATGCGTTCCTGTCTTCAGAATCAGAATCAGAAATACTTTATTGATCCCCGAGGGGAAACTCTTTCGTTACAGCTGCTCACTATCACGTCAATGCACAGTACTAAGCAAAAAATATAATACAGGTCAGAAGTACCAAGTGGGTATGAGTATAAAATTAAAATAAGTGTGAAGTACAATGTGGATTACCAGTTGATAAGTATGTACAGTATAATAATACAATGTAAATATAAGTAATAAGTAATAGTGCAATAATGAGTACAAGTTAAGTGGAGCTTATTAAGATGATTATGAGACGGTGGATATTGCACAGCAGTACTAGAAGTATGAATAAATATCAATAAATTAAACTGAAAACAGAGAATATTGCACAATTATTTCAAGTATTACAGTGATGTTAATGATCCAATGTCCAGTTTCTCGACTTAAGGTCATGTAGACTGACACTTATACGTCTTGTGACACATCTTTTGTTGTGTCTTGAAAGTAGAGCCGTAAGTGTTGGAGGGGAGTTATTGTTTTGGATCTGAAAGTAAAATTTAATGGCTAGGCCTGTTCGTGTAGTTCTGTAAGTCAGGGCGTTAAATTTTTTAAATTGAAAGATTCAACATCCTGGTGGGAAAACAACAACTAAAACAAAACATAGAGATAAAGTTAGTTTTCTTTCGTCAGTATTCCCCGATTTCAAACACACAAAGCACAGAACTGTCAAAAGCAGCTTCCATCCTTCATTCTTGCCTTGATCTCGTACAACCAAACACATCAGTGTTAAGTACTCTAATCATACCTCACCAACACTGAGAGGAGAGAGATAGACACACAAACACACACACAGACACACTCTTGGGCAGAAAGACCAGTGGAGAGTGAAGTAAAGGAGGCTCTGGATGGGGGCTTAAGGGCTCTCATACATCATCTCATTACCTCTGGTGTGTGCATGTGTGTGTGTGTGTACGTGCAAGAATTCGTGTGTTTGTGCATCTCATGCATGAGTAGCCAGCAGACAGATGCTATTATTTGCATGTAAATGTTTCCTCTGCTGAATTTACTGCTGCTATCCATCACCAAAGATTTCTACTGTCCTCGGACGGGCAAACACTGGTCTAACTCTGCGTGCTGCCACACTGACTAACACCGCTTTACACACCAGTGGACTGGTTACCAGGATGAATGGTATCAGTCTCGGATCATGTCTGCTGTGTCATCGAGGAACACTAAGCAGAAACGTTGACTGGATGAATGATGGGGGGCAGAGCTGCAGTTCAATCAAGAACACTGAAGACAACGTAACACAGAAGAACAGCTGAGCGCAGGGAGGCTGAGCAGCCGAATCTGCATCAGGGATATTTGGCAAACTGCCCAACATTTCTGAGATGAGTTTTAAGGATGGGCACTTTTCTTTTGAGAGTGGAGTCACAGAGCAGCTATGGTTTGAAGTCGGACATCTATGATGGTTAAAACTCTGTTTCCCTGATCTGAGCTTAATATATATTAACTAGGAACACTAACAGATAACATATTGCCAAAAAGCATGATCCAACCCTGTCCTCTAACAATTGTGTTCATATAGTACTAATTTCCAACAGAAAATGTTGGAAGTCGGAAACGGTTTTAATGAATGTACCTGCCAAGTCACAAAATGTAATAACTTAACGTATTTGCAAAATGTTGGCATTTGTTTACCTACATTTTCCACTGTTGGAATACAATATCCACTCTTAGCAACTAAAGCATGATTAACGTTTTTTTTGTTTATGTAAAAGTCGACATGGACTTGAAGCACAAGACTGGATGTGTTTATTAACAACTCCAAACACAATCCTTTTCCTTAACCTTAACAGCTTGGCTGCTTGTGTTGCCTGAAGCTAACCACATATGGGACTCAGGATGCAAACCCCAGTCTCCAGTGTCGATGTCCTGAGCTTTGTACACCCACCATCAAAAAATGTAGCACCGTCATTGGAAAAAATCTGCTTTTTGATCTTGAGTTGATAAGACGATTATGTTGATTATTGATTATTTTTGGAGAAAGCCTAAATTCTTATCAGGAATTTTAGGGTTTTTTAGTCTCTTAAGATGAATTGTGCAAAATTTTAAGGGATTCAGAGTCATTACCACTGCGGTATGGACATTTTAATCTATCATGTTGCTGTGGTGTCACATATGTAGAAGATGTCATCAAATTTTGCAGGATTGAGTTGATATGTGCATATGTCAATTTGTACATGTACATTTTGTTGGATTTGCACGATGTGTTCAAGAGCCATGGCAGTTTGTCAAGAAAAATAGAGTCACTAACTGAGAAACTGTCTGTGGCAAAAATAACTAATGAATAACTTTTTGGGGCCTCATTCAAATGTCTGATGTACCAAATGTTGTGAAAACTGGACAAAAACAAAAAAAGTATTGGTGAGAAAACTGGTTTCCAAAAAATTCAAAATGGCAAAATCTGTTTAGCCATGGCTGTCACTGAAAATGTCTCTTCAAACAGACGATCCAGGAAAAAATACAACTTTGCTTCAACACCTCAGAGTTCAGGAGTTATGTGCCAAAACTCAAAAGTGCGTTGTAATTGGACACTTTGTGGCGCTATTGGATCTGGAGATTCACCAACAACGAATCAGTTGTTCCTTGTTCCTTTCCACCAAATGTCACTGAAATCTGTTAGGAAGTTTTTTTTTTTTAGAATATCCTGCTAACTACCAAACACACAAAAGGTAACCACTTTCCTCACAATACACGATTGGAAAACCAAATATAAGCATCTATTTTGTATTCCTGTTTATTTCTGCTGGCGGTAGCTCTGTCAATGTTTATCTGTCACTGCTGCTCAGCTGTGCCCTGCGAGCAGCACAAGAGAAGGGAAAATGTGTCACTAAGATTTGTTCAAGCACCTATTTTCTGTTTGAAGCTTGGAAGGCATCACACGATTTAAAGCCCAATTATAACCCCGTTTTGACCGTGACAACGGCTTTTCAACATCATGGAAACTCTGGAGTGGTCTGCAGAAAATAGCACAGGTCACCCTGGACAGTCGACACACCTTTATATTAAGAGTGTGTGGGGCTTTTGGATTCAAATCTTGAAAACTTTGAAAAGCTAGTTCGAGGCTTATCGTTAGGAATGAGATTGGTGCAAATTTGAACGTAATCCTGTAGTTTGAAGTGTTTAACAACTGTAATCTGAATGCAGTCTGCTCATCTATGAAAGTAATCTGAAAAAGCCAGTCATATGAATGTGTGATGAGTCTTTTGCAGTCAGATAGGGTTTTTAACATTTCCTGGTGTGTTCTCTTGACCTACATCTTTGTTTGCATTTACTGGATTGGCTACTTGAGTGCAAATACAAAAATCCTGCCTAGAAAAACACTCAGTGAGAGGAAGGTTACTCACAAAGGCACAAAATGTAAAATATGTTTCACTTTTGCTGCCTCTTCATTGTGGATTTTATGCACTGTACTTTGTGTATGTCATTTTGAGGGAAGTATCTTTGCAACTTTTTGTCTGTGCTCGGATTAACGTGAAGATAATCAAACAGAAATTTGTCAAATGTGGATTTCTTTCTTTCTGTGCAAATGTGTCTGGCTCTCATATTTTTTTGCTAGATAACAGCTTGGCTGCAAAAAGGCTTTCACTTGCTCAGTTTTTCCCACACACACACATGCACACAGATGCAGGAGATGTAATATGTAGTGACATGTTTGAGTGGAGCTCAGAGACAGAGTGAGTGAAGCGGGGAATGTCTTTAATGTAACACCTACTCATCTACATCAGAAACAAACAAGTCAAAGACAACACCTCTTCAGACAGGCTTGCACACTGACTCACACCACCTCACGCACACAAGTACACGCACACACACACACACAGACACACACAGAAAGAAAGAAAAGGCTGCACTGCCAAAGGAATACACTCCATAATCAGCCATGTTCTCATATTCTGGTACCAAATATTCATCAAGAGCCGACATGGAGGCAATTCAGACGCATAATGGCTTATAAAAAAAATGTTATGTGACCTTCCCTGCATTGGGAATTAATAGAATACCACCAGCAGATGATAATATAAATCTGGTGGGCTGCTAACCTCTGCAGAACATACTAACACAATATCTTACCCATCACTTTCATGTGACAAATTAAAAACTAATTAAAACTCGAATAGCTCTGTAATGTCTTTTCACTTACTGCCACAAACATAAAGGTCGAAAAACTTTTTCTCAAATGTCATTTGCCGCCTCTGACAATTAGACAATCTTATGGATTATTTGGCATTGTACTTGTTTTGTCAGGTTAGTCTCCAGTTATTGGCGATCATTGCTGAAGCAGTGTTGTGACTGCAGAGTGGCACTCTGGGTCAAATGAGCTATTGTGCAGAGTGAATGGAGGCACTGCTATCAGCTGAGTCAATAAGATGACACAGGCAATAGAGACCATGTCAGTAATAAGAACGGGTTGCTAGGCACCCTTTTTTCTCTCCTCACCTCTCCGTCTGCTTCCACTGGAGCTCACTATGTGTCTGTGGATACTTTATGTACACTGAGCTGGTTCATGTGTCTCAACCAGACTAGCTACTTGATGGCTAAAAGGTCAATCTATTGACTACAAAAACGCACTGCAGCCAAAAGTTTAACAAGTATACAGTAAGTACTCAACTTAAACGTTATTGTCCCCAACGGGATATTTATCTTGCAGCCAGGGGTGATAATTGACTCTATCATGGAATTATTGAAGAGCGTCATGAGTTTTCCACACACCCCAAACCAATTTAGCTTCCAGAGGAGGTGCAGTCGTTGCTGGGCTTTTCTTTTTTTTGTTTGATTGCCGTGGTGTTGTCATTGAATGTCAGCTGATTATCAGTTAAGTTACCTAGATATTTGTAGCACTGAACATGTTCAATGATCTGACCCTTAATGACTGAATGGGAGTGTTGGACTTCCTTTTGTCTGATGGTGTCATATGAAATTCTGAAAGAACTAATGTCCACAAAATGCGGTAAAAGAAGCCAGGTCCTCCTATTTCTCTGACATCCTCTGAAGCCTCAACAAAATAAATGAAATCAAACTCCAGATTGGTCGTGTCACCCGGTGACCCTTCTGTACACCGCGACCCCTCTGCCTCGTTCAATCATTTTGAGGCCCTTTCACTCTGCACTTTAAAGGACACAATTGCCAAACTTAAGCCTACAAAACGCAGCTGCTCAGGCTTTTAACAAATACTAAAAGACAAGATCATATCAGCCCTGTTTCAGCCTCTCTTCACGGGTTACCGGTATGTTTTAGAATTGATTTTAAGATTTTACACGTTACCTTTAAAGCACTTGATGGTTTAGCTCTCAGTTATCTTGCTGAATTGCTGCTCCCCTACGAGCCAGAGCGCATCCTCGGATCCTCAGGCAGGGCTCTGCTGGCTGTTCCTAAACCCGACCGGGCTTTTTGCAGTCAGGGCCCCTCAGCTCTGGAACAGAATCACTGACAACTTTTAGATCACTTCTCGTATCTGTTTAAAAAAAAAAAAAAGCTTTTTTATTAATGCTAGCACCACCGTTTTATTTCAGCATGTTTTATCTGTTTTATTGTTATTCATATTTTGTTTTTATGCCTCTGCGCCAGCGACAGTCGTGGCCGGAGTCATTATGTTTTCAGGTAGTCCGTCCGTCCGACCACTTGGACTCAAGGATGAACTGATTAGAATTTGGTGGTCAAAGGTCAAGGTCACTGTGAACTCACAAAACACGTTTTTGGCCATAACTCAAGAATTTTAAAAAAAACAAAAAAAAAACAGTTATCATGCCACTGAACAAAATCATCAACCACTGGACTGTGACCAGAATCACCTCCCTGTAACAGGCTCACAATGACTGAATCATCTGCAAACTTTACAATATGTCTGTGAGGACGGGAACTTCTACAGTCATCTGTGCAGTGTATATACAGGAAAGGTGATTGGACACAGCCCTGTGGTAACCCATTCGAAGAATCCTGTAAATCAGACATGGTGGCGTTCACACTGACACGCTGGGATCTATTTACTGGAAAATCTGAAATCCATCCATCCATAAATAGATGCATCTATACAAGCTACATATGTCATGAAAATGGTCCCTTCAGGTTTCTAACTGGCTAACAGAGATGCATTGATGAGGCCAGGCCAGTAAAGAACAACCAACTGGATAGACAGAACGTTGATTTTGGACAATTCTGCAAAAGGCAAATTTATTAATATAGCACAATTCATACACAAGACAGTTTCAAAGTGGTTTACAGACATTTAAACTTTAAAAGGAATTGGAAACTAACTTTTAATTTTCCCTGGATTATGTTCAATGATTACATTTTCTGTGCCAAAGTTTAAAAAATATTTTTTTTTGTACAATATGCATGCATGGCAACTACAGTATGGTTGAGGTTAAGCAATTACATTTACAATAATCACTTGATTAAGGTAAGCAAAAGGTCATGGTTAGTAAAGGGCAACATCATTTAAAGGTCTTAGATGGGACTGCATAAAGGGAACACTACTTTCTATAAACGTAATTGTTTGGCTGAAATGGAACGTAGACGAATCCGATCCGTATCTTATGCAGTATAAAGAGGCATTAAGAGTATAAATGTATGGAATGCCATTCTATTCAATATTAAATAAATATGCCTATGAAATAAATCCTGAAATAGATAAATGAGGCAATAAATATATAAATAAATGTAAATATATAAATGAGTCAAGCTGCTGCTTGTTAGCAGCAGTTAACAGTTACTTTAGCAACAAGTAAAGCATCTGTCCATCAGGAAACTTCATAAATCACTGAGAGTCGAGGCAGAGCAGGATGCCAGCGCTGCCAAAAGCCGAACCCAGCAAGAAAACCGCCTCGTTACTGTATTTCCTGTCGTGTCGTCAAACTGCAAACTGGCCTCCGTCAGTCTCTGAGGCCTTGTCCGGTCTTGCAGCTCGATGAGATAACCATGCCCCCTTCATTTGAATATAACAGATGTAAATAACAAGAGCTGGGAAGTAAATGTGGTATTTTGAAATAGAAGTCCCCTGAAATAAATAAATACATGCTTTGAAAATCTTTTTTTAAATTAATAAAATGCATTTATTTATTGAACCATATTGACTCATTTATTTATTTCCTAGCCACACGGAGAGAGAGATTCCTCTGGTCACAAGTCTTTTTCATCCACATACCCTCCGTTTACACTTCCACTGCCACTGCAGCTTGGGTAAATTGGATAGATATTTGATAGCAAAAAAGCCAAATGTAAATGCAACCAAGAAGCATTCGAGATTGACTTGATCTGAAACTGGGCAGCACAGTGGTTAGCACTCCTGCCTGGGTTCAACAATGTTGGGTGGCTGGCGCCGGTGTGCGTGGAGCTTTCATGTTCTCCCCATATCTGAGAGTTTCCTCCAACAGTCCAAAGTCATGTGGTCGGGTTACATGGAGACTTTTAATTGTGAGTGTGAGTGTGAATGGTTGTCTGCTTAAATATATTGTCACGGTCACAGGTTGTCACTTGTCATTGACTGGTTGCCAAACTTCAAGACCCCGCGTCTTATCTAAAATGAGCTTGACAGAGGACAGATGCCAAGAGAGAGAGAGAGAGGGGAGACAGGAATGCATGACAGTGTCAGGCTGCTGATATCGAGCAACTTTTCGTTGAGACTTCTATGGACAATGAATGATAACCCTCAGTTTAGCAAACAGAAACTGAGCTGTTTTGGTTTAGTTTATGTCTTCGTGCTCAGTGCACGATTAGGGACCCAAGAAGAGGACTAGAGTGAGGTACATGTAAGACCTGCAATCTTTCTTGTTGCCGGTAACTGAAGGCATTCAGTTAATGTTGTGCCCTCTTAGTAGCTGCTAATTGCAGGACTGACACCAGAGACCATCCAGACTCGTCTGTGGTTAGGTTTAGGCAACAAAGCACTTTGTCTAAGTTAAGGGAAAGATTGTGGTTTCGGTTTAATGTTAATAAATACGTTGTGTCTCAAGTCGCTGCAGGCTTTTTGTGTATTAAACCAAGACCCTGATCATTACCTAACCTTAACCAAGTGATCTGAGTTAGAGGTCTGACACGCTGAAACTATTTGGGCCGGGCTCGGGCCATTGTTTTGTTTTTTCATAACTTCTCTCCTTTCATTGTGCTAATATTTGTGGGCATGACTGTCGGTGGCACTGGTAGTTATGTAGACGCATATAATAAATGTAAGAGCCAAATATGTTGTTGGAATAACAAGAATTTAATTGTTGTTTCCTGTGTGTACATTGGGTGTCACTGTGCTAGTATCTAGGGCTCAGGTATATAGGTAGGAGCAGAGGAGAGACAGGTGAAGAGAACTTTACTCGATGACTTACTCTTACTTGACGACAACTGGACGCACCGTGGTGTTCTGTCGGGAGGTGCAGTGACTTAAACCAAAGGCAAGTAAGAAAAAGTATAAATAATATGCAATTTGTTAAGCTATGAGTAGAGGAAAAGTCTGCTAGCTGCTAGGCTAATTTATGCAGTATAAAATTCCATAGGCTTAAGCTAATAATGGTGACTAGCAAAAAACTATTGTTTTGACTGTGAACCTTGACAGTTATACACCCCACTCCTGTCAAAACTTTGAATATTCGCGGGTAATTCTCACTGAATCTTCGAAGCCCCAAAAGTGGTATCCGGGACAGCCCTAGAAGTAAGTGAAAATTTTACTGATAAGTTCAGTATCAACATTTTGATACGTTAATTAACAACATTTCCTCATTAAAGTTATTCGGCTGTACATTGCCCTCAAACCATATTTGCTGTTGCAAATTAGTTGTATATAAATGGAATTTCTAGGAGACAGTGTTGACCCTGCCTAATACCCAATGCATTGTGGGATATATCAGGTATAGATAGATGGATGGATGATGTGGGACTGATTGTTCAAACCACCTGGGAAGTGCTTTCAAATGGTAATAATGTGGTATAAAAACTTCACCTGGCTAACAAATTGCCAACTACTGACACAAACACATGGATGACTCATGTTGACTCACCTTTGAAATGGCTGGAGCAGCTCTCTCACATTCGAAAATTCAGTGCTTAAATAACGTTTTATTTCCGCCTGTCATTATCACAGGAATTGGACCCTAAGTGCCTGCTTCCACACACTGCTTCCTAAAGTAGTTTCAAATCAGAGGAGTCTGTATGCAGCTAGAAGACGGAAACATTTAAACTTTGTCAACATCTGCAGAGAATGTGAATCAGCTGCAGTCTGACTTTAATACTCGTCTTTTTTAATATCAGGTAGCTATCTGGTCTGCACAAGACGCATGAAGTTACAACATTAAGTGTAAATTGGGTATTTGTGTATAAATGTGTTTATATGTAAAATGGGGAAGTTAACTGTGTGTGTGTGTGAGAGAGGGAGTGTGTGTGCCCATGTAATTGGTGATTCTGACCGGTTTGCTGGAACACTCAACGGCAAAACAACTGCAACGGACGGCTGAACAAACCCATTACTCTGGCTCAGTGCTTCTGACACACACACACACGCACACATACTGAAGACTCACCAGTGACCTGCAGTGACTTCAGAATACCACATGACCTGCTACAGTATACACTCTGCGGGAAAGGGCAGAGAATGAAAGAAGTGGTGGAGTGGAATAAAAAAACAGTTGAGATGGAGAGTAGTAGATTATTTTAAATAAGAGAAAAAGAAAGAGGAGAAAGAGGAAAGTGTGTGTGAGAAAGAATTAATTCATTCGCTCAGTGTCTGTTGTCACCAGAGGGGGGCAATAGAATATTTCCAATCCACTTTCCTACACACAATTGCAAGCAACCCTACCTGCCCTGTACTGTTGTCTACAGGTGTGTGTTTGTGTGTGTGTATATCTGTGTGTTGGGAAGCTGTGTGGGCATTAAATTGAGCAATGGAGTGCTCTCATTGATTTTCACAGTAAAGGAAAAGTAATCTTCTCTGAGCTGGGCTCAATGTGTGCGCATCTGTGTGTGTGTGTGTGCGTGTGCGTGTGTGCGTGTGTGCCGGTATCGCTTGGTGATTAAAACAGTGGTCAGAAAACAGTATTAAAGATTTTATAGGCTCTCATAGAAATATCACTCAACAATCAGCTGATAGCAGATTATAATTGCAGCAATAAAACAGGAACACTACCTGTACAGTCAAAACAGAAGCCCCAGTAAGCCTCACATGCTTTTTATATGTGAGGGTTTGAAAGGTTTCAGGTCAGGTTTTCCTCTACAGCTCTAAATTGCTTTCCAGCTAACTGGTACATGACATTTTTCAACCTGTAGAAAGCAGAAATACGCTATTTGCCTTGGAGAACAAGCCGTATGGGTGAATAAAGTGTCAGTGGCTTGTGAGATTTATAAAGCACTGTCTGAAATTGAGGGACCTTTCAATATGAAAAGGAGTCTAAAAACACCTTTTTTTACAATATGAACACTTGCACCATCCCTCACAGCCTCTACCACAAACACAGAAGAAGTGTTGTGGATATTTAGATGTCCCTATATAAACACAATCATTGTAGTCTATCAGATTATATCTCTGATACCTCTCCTCCCTCTTGAAGATTCGTCCTTTACTCCGTTACAACAGGAGACACACTAAGAAATAAATCAAGCCTTGGTTTTATTTTATTTTTTTCTATTAGTTGTCGTCAACTCCAGAGACACACAGAGGACCCTAGTGATGAAACATAAGCAAGGTTAATTCAATTCAACAATATAATCTGTTACAAGTGTGATTTATCTGTTTGTCAATAGTGCAGAGAGACACTGTCTGGAGATTTTTATCTTATTGATTTAACAGCATATTGTTTTTATTATGTATCAAGCATTAGGACATTGTTTAGACACATGAAAACATATAAATCTGCTAATAATGGATCGTGGTGATGGGTAAGATGATAAATGGTCTGTATGTGTCAGTATTTGTGCAGATGTATGAACATGTAGTCACATTTTTTTTTAATCAAGAGTAAAGACATATCAAGATAAACACTTTAAGCAGTAAATTACATCCAATAGATTAGTAATTACTAGCAAACAGCCTTACACTTAAACTGAAATTTATTGCACTTAATATTTACTTAAAGCTGCACCAGTCAATATTTTTACGTTATGAATGGATCAAATGACCATGTGTAATATGTAAAGTGTCACCCACAGTTATCTTGATTGAAATAATGGCCAAATGTTGAATTCCTGTATGTCTTGTCACATGAAGATATCTCTGATGCACTTACCGTCAATATGATCAACAGTAGTAAGAGAAAATTTTTCAATCATCTTAAAACATCCGCTTTGACATCAGGTGTTCATTTTAGTCCTTCAGAATCAAAGAGCAGGAGCTTCTTTCAAGGCTCACCATTTTCCACAAATGAAAATTATCTTAATCATCACAATCATACAGGAAGAAGTCCATTGTGGAGCAGGATCACAGCATGATGCAACATAAATGCAAAAGAAAAACAAATTTAGAGTAAAAATGGTGATTCTCTTTCATTTTCAACCATAAAACTTTAGTCTGGTTGCAGTATAACTCCTTGCTATTGTTCTCTTTTCCTGCACGTGTAATCAATAGAACTGTTTATTCACATGATACTGTGGTTCAACAATGTATTTCAGCAGTTTTAGTTACCCATTCAGCCTCACTTTATTGTTGATTAGATCTGTTTTGATTAGTCGACTTACAGTTTACCTGTAGGGGGGAAGCAAGGCTCGTTTATGTGATTGCCAATCATACAATCAGAACAGCTATTGTGCTGTTATGAATTATGCCTATTCTACTGTCTTGCTCTCTGCTGTTTGTTTGACAGGGAAACTTTGTGCTCTGCATTGTATTACTACAACCTGCACGCTGGTGAAATTTAAGAAATGTTGTTTTATTTGCCCGGAGTCTGGGACCTGTTGCACCAAATTTGCAGAATGCAAGCTGTGATTTGCTACTTCTGAATTGGGCCACTGATCAACGGTTACCTCAGCCATTCACGTTTTGATCTTGGGCAAAAGTCATTTTTATTTTGGACAGAAGGCTTATTAATTGAAAATAGTACAGTGTCGTTGAATACAGAAACATGAACTGCTGAGCTGAGACTAAAGGTTGTCAAAATGTGTTTTTGGAAGTGTAGTAAGAGGCAGGTTGAGAAACAGTGAAGCCAACAAAACATACACCACATCACAAAATTACCCCAAAAATGGATAAGATATTTATAAGTTACATCTAACAGTGTCAATTTAACATAATTTACACATTTAAACTTACAGTACCACAACTTAATGGTGAAATTACCAGTTGTGTGTGTGTTTTTGTAACATAATTCACATATTTCTATTTATTCATTATGTTTTTCTTCACTTTTATTGCTATACATTGCTGCAACAAGCTACAGTTTACCACAACTATCATGAGAATTTGATTTGATGTTATACATTGTTTTAAACAACCAAACATGCTCACCTACCTTTTTAGCAATTTTTTTGATGGAAGTCTCTCAGTATGTTTTATCTGTTTACTTCAGGTCTTCTTTACTGTGGTAGAATTTACTTGAAATGTGTATGAAAAAAATTTTGAAATTTGTACAACCTGTGTGTGCATCTTGAAAACGTACTGTCTGTGTCACTAGGAAAGATAGTAGATGTTTGTTAATACATTGGGAAGACATAGGGCCTAGCTGTAGAGAAGTGACTCCAAATGGTTTAATTTTCTCTGTCAAAATACTGTATACACTCACCGGCTACTTTATAATACACCTGTTCAACTGCTCATTAACACAAATATCAAATCAGCCAATCACAAGGCAGCAACTCAATGCATTTAGGCATGTAGACATGCTCAAGATGATCTGCTGAAGTTCAAACCAAGCATCAGAATGGGGAAGAAATTTGATTTAAGTGACTTTGAACAGGGCGTGGTTGTTGGTGCCAGACGTGCTGGTTTGAGTATTTCAGAAACTGCTGATCTACTGGGATTTTCACACACAACCATCTCTAGGGTTTACAGAGACTGGTCCCGGATGAGAGAAAATATTAAGTGAGTGGAAGCTCTCTGGGCGAAAATGCCTTGTTGATGGCAGAGGTCAGAGGAGAATGGCCAGAGTGGTTAGAGCAGATAGAAAGGCAGTAGTAACTCAAATAACCACTTGGGTCAGAATTTGGCATAAACAACATGAAAGCATAGATCCATCCTGCCTTGTATCAACGGTTCAGGCTGCTGCTGGTGGTGCAATGGTGTGGGGGATATTTTCTTGGCACACTTTGTGCTCCTTAGTACCAATTGAGCATTGTTTAAACACCACAGCCTACCTGAGTATTGTTGCGGACCATGTCCATCCCTTTATGACCACAGTGTACCCATCTTCTAATGGCTACTTCCAGCAGGATAATGCACCATGTCACAAAGCTTAAATCATCTCAAACTGGTTTCTGGAACATGACAATGAGTTCACTGTACTCTAATGACCTTCACAGTCACCAGATCGCAGTCCAATAGAGCACCTTTGGGATGTGGTGGAACGGGAGATTAGCATCATGTATGTGTAGCTGAAAAATCTGCAGCAACTTTGTGAAGCTATCATGTCAATATGGACCAAAATCTCTGAGGAATGTTTCCAGCACCTTTTTGATTCTGTGCCACAAAGAATTAAGGCAGTTCTGAAGGCAAAACGGGGTCCAACCCAGTACTAGCAAGGGGTACCTAATAAAGTGGCCAGTGTAGATCGCTCAGGTGCTCTTAAAGGGGCAGCGCTCCATTCATAAAGGGTAAGTAAGTACAACTAATATACAGTATTTTTTCTCTTCATGATAAGTAGTATTCCAGTTTCATTGATAAAGCAATAAATAAAACAATATATTAATATAAAGTAAATCCAATCAAGCTGATGATACTATTTCACATAAAAGGCCAATTCTCAGTGGTGAATCAACTTGCAGCAAATGAACTGAAAAGGGAAGGGAGTATATGAAATCTTTTTTTTGCCTAATTCATTTCAGACCTTGGTGACGGATAATGAAATCAAATTCTGCAATCTTGTACAGTAATTTTCACAGACTTTTGGGCCAGGGGAGTGTAAATAGTAGGGATGAAGAGCTTAGAATGGGGAGCATAGAGGTTGTTTAATATGAAAAATGATTTCATGTTGATGTAACACACAAAAGCACAAACATTTATCAGTTACTTCATCCACTAGCTGACCCGTGGCATCAGCATTTCATCAACCCTGTTTGGCTGTGTTACAGTTAGTGGACACTCAGTGGACATCCTTTTCTCATCACCCACACATTTTGTTTTCATTCCTGCGGCAGTAAAAGTGATGTGAGACCTACTGCCAATAAAAAGCCTAACACTGAAGATCTTAATAACATAACTACTGGTGCACATCTATGAATGCATAAAAAGTTTCGTCCTGCACCAGCAAACAACAGCACATGCAAGTAATTAATTACCTGGCATGACTGCAATCCCCACACACACACACACACACACACACACTCTGTATACTGCTATTACTCTGTATGCTGCTAAAGTAGTTCAGTCTGATGTTTTGCCATTATGTGTTTGATTTCTGCAACCTAATTTAATTTCCTAACACTGCTGTCACTTTGTGTGTAAGCAGTGGTGGCAACAGCTCCGCTGATTTCCCTCTCTGTCCTCTCTGTGGAAGCTTAAACCTTATGTCTCGTGTCTCAGTATCAACTACCGTGACATACACACACATAGGGGCAAACACACAGTTACACATTCATGCACACTTCCCAATAGCCTGAGGACAGCCTGGAGCAACTCCAATTAACAGCAGCGCGCTCTAAACAAAAATCGCAAAGTCCTCTGTTCTGTACATTTTGAGGGACTTTAAATAGAGGCCGCTCTAAATTCAGTCCTTTAGGGGGAATATTTGCCCTAAAGCAACAAGGCACAGGATACACACAAATATGTAAGCATACATACTCACAACACACATGCACACACACTGCCACTGGGAGACGTTTGATCAGTATCTTTCCGACGACTTTTTCTCTTTATTACCATCATCATCATTCTAACCTCCGCAGTAATGAACATCTTGCCCTGGAGAGAAAACACACATGCACACAAGCATAGTGGCACATGTGCAAACAAGGATAACACACAGACTGTCTAATTGAAGGTTGAGTGTGGGTGGATGAGAGGAAGAACGCTGGTAGGGAAGAGGTAGAGGGTCGGATGTAGACAGGGGAAAGGCTGAGGGAAGATTAAGGATGAGAGGGAAGTAAGGGGTGGAAAACAGTGGTAGAAAGGCGTAAGGGCGGAGGGAGGTACATGGTGTGTTGAGGAGAAGATGAAAGGGGGATTAAAGGTGTGAGAGAGTTGAAGTGGGAGGGCAGGAAAGCAACATAATGGTTAGAAGAATGGCAAAGGAGGGGTGACAGCGTAATTCATCTGAATTGGAGAGTAGCAAGTGAAGGAGGAAATAAGAAAGACAGAAAAGAATAGCCTTGAGTGGGACCTGTGATATGCATGATGAATAATGGAAGGACAGAAGGTGCATAAGGAACTGAGATGCTGAGAGATGGGGAGAACAGAAGAGAGGAAAAAAAGACAAGTTGAGTCAGAATTAATAAAATAGAGTGAGAGCATCCACCATCCCACTTGTTCCTTAAGAGTGTAGACTGAAAGGAAGATATAAAATTAAGAGAATACAAAGGGAGGGCTCACACAAAGGGGTTTGTTAGAAAATATTCAAATTAGATTGACCAAAGAAAAGCAGAACAGCCTGACATGAGAGAGAAATTTAATTAGGGAAGGAGTATTATCAAATGGGACTGGAACTGCAAATACAGCTGTCAGTTTCTTAGGATTTTGACTTTTCCTAAGTGAAATACGCTTATTCACTTTTTTCTCAGTTAGATATCAGTCTCATGTCTGTGTGTTTTTTTTTTTAGAACTGGAGCCAGGAGGTGATTAGCCTAGCTTAGCATAAAGACTTGAAGCAGGGGGGAAACAGCTAGCCTGGTTCTCTCCAAAGTGCAAAACCACACCTAGCAACTCCTCCAAAGCTCACTAATTAAAATGTCTGTGCACAAAATGCTACCTATACCTCTACTAAATCCTGCACTATAAGCAGAGATGCTACACAGAAATTACTGAGTAGATGGATAAACAGTTGTTTAACAAGAAATATTTACACTGTGCAACTCCCCCTAAAATGTTGTTATTTTTGTTCTTTTGAACGGACTAAACAAATGTGAAGCAACGAGTTAATTATTGAGCTTTAGAGGTATTTTTGCTTTGGACAAAGCTAGGCTAGCTGTTTCCCCCTGCTTCCCGTCTTTATGCTAAGCTGAGCTAACCATGTCAGGGTTCTAGGTCCATATTTAACGCACAGACTTGAGAGTGGGATCAATTGTCTCATCTAATTCTTGGTAAGAAACGTCTAATTCTATTTCCTGAAAAAGTTTTATACTATACTATTTTAAATGTACTGTCTCCAAGGGGAGAGCGGTGTGAGCAAAAAAATAAACATTTAAAACAAATTTAAAATGCAAGTTACAAGCACATCAGAGACATAGTCTACACACAATAAATACCTATTCTGATGGAAAAGTACATAAAGCAACTACATTACTGATCGCAAAAACACGCCAGTATATAGCAACAAACAATACAGTGCAGCACCAACCTGCAGTACTTATACGAATACTATCAGTTTGGTATGAAAACAAATCTGAAATGGATGCAACAGTATTTGTGACTGTGGCATTTGGACTGTTTCAAGTGTGAGTCAAGAAGCTGAGCCGTGTTGCCGTGGCAAAGTCTGAAAAGAAGTTTAACAGGCAGGCCATTAGAGATGGGCGGTTCGACTCCTTTTACTGACTCGAGTTTGAATGAGTCACTCACTAAAGAGAGTCGGGTTTTCAAGTCACTCGAGTCACCAAATCAGTCACCCAGAGCTTGGTGAATCCCCCACCGGCCCCAGCGCCCATAGAGCATGCACAGCAGAGACGTCCGCTGGCCGAGCCGGCTAACTTCCGGTATAGCTCTCCGCTAACTTAAATGAGATCAAATAATTTAATTGTGCAACAATGTTATCGGACCGAATGGATCAAATTCTGATAGCAAAACAAGTCATTTCGCAGGGGTTGTGACGCAAAAAAAAATGATCCACCGTTTTACAGCCGCTCCTTTACCCATGATTGTGTGTAGGAAAAATGCTCTTTGAGCTCCTGTCGGACCGGAAAATTGTAATTACACGGTTTGAACACTATGTCTAATTGGCTTAAAAGCCCGGTGCTGTTCCTGGGGGCTAGCTCAGAAGCACTCAACCTGTTTCAGAGCTGCTCATTAGGGGCAGGGAGAGCAAGTACTGAGCTGAAACAAGCGCTAACATGGTTGCTTTTCTCACAGGGCTAGGTTGATACAGTAATTAACTTGATACAATTCCACAAATACAGTTAATATAAGAGTTTCACAATAGTGTGAGTGACACGTGGTCTCGCCTCGTCTTCGCAGTTCGCACTAGCTAGTAGCAGGCAGGAGGGGCGAGTCAGTGAACGAGTTAGTGGAGATGAGGACTTGTGACTCCCAAATCAGTATCTTTTTATACCTGCTGAATGTACCAGACAGCATCAGGGTGGCATATGAAGCTGAACTACAAGGGTTCAAGCCCCCTGTGGGCTGAAATGGCCTTGAGCAAGACACACAGAGCTCTACCAGGGGTCACTGCTGGGATGCTGACCCTGTGCTACCTGCAGATACACAAACAGACTTTCCCTTGAGTGATCAATAATGAATTATGTAACATTAATGCAGCTTAGGCTCTGTTGAAACTGGCAGCTCAAATCAGGTTTTTGGTATCCAGAAATCTGATAAAAGCCACAATCCCCATGGAAGCTGATTTTTGCAAATCACATTTCCCTTATTGACTTTCAAGCACTTCTTTTTTTACGATTCCCTCACCAACTCCACTTAAGCGCTAAACATCATTTTCAGATACTCTTTGGCCCTGGTTTATTCCGTACAACAGAGAGAAGTCTTCAATGAATAAGTTGAACTCTAAACTTTAACTGTGAAATTGACCAGATGTGACAATACAAATGATTTAATATGTCAGTATAATGGAGCCTTTTCTGCACTTCCATCAGCAGTTAGAGGGTCCCTGCATGAGAGGTGATGGAACAGAAGCACTTAAGTTAATTAAGCAGCCTTATCTATGGTCCCTGCGCTCAGAGAAAAAGAGACCCGTTTGAATTGACGATAGCTACGTAATTACCCTTTATCTCCTCTTAGAGAGGTTAGGAGTTCTTTAATGAAGAGCAGTTTTGTTTAAGAGAGAGCTGGAATATAAATGGCGGGCCGAGGCATGAGTGTTTGTGCCTGTGTGTACGTGTGTGTGTGCATGCATGTATAATAGATATGTGTGTGTATATATGTGTGTGTGTGTGTGTGTGATCATGGTGACTATTTTAAAATTTAATTATTACTGTCTGGTGTGATCATTGTCCTTCAGTTATGAAATGAAATTGCTACATCCTCTTCCACACACATATAACGAGTCTTTCTGTCCCTCACACACATCTTGCAGTGAAGATCGGACAAAAGATTCAGTCAATGAAATGGAAACAATACCTCTGAAACATAATCCATTTTTTGATATTGATGGCCTGCTTCAAATTGTGTGTGTGTGTGTGTGTGTATGAGCAATTGCCTCCGATTTGGAGTGTTTACTCCAATCTTGGGAAGGGCGCCACGCTCCTCGGTTGGTTTTGTAATACGGTCTTTAGATCTTGCAAAGAGAGCAGACTCATACATTACAAAATCCTATTTTGTACCCTCCAGCTTTGCTCCTTTAAATGAAAAGACAGATTGTGCCCTGACGAAAGTGGCCTGGCAGCAATTATGAAAAATTCGACTGTAAGCTGCTGTTGGAATCAAAATCAGAATAATTTCACTATTTACCAAAAAAACCCCAAAAAAAACAGGGAATTTGTACTTGTGCCATCATTGAGGGGGTATTAGCAAATGTGCTTGTTTTGTATGACTCATTATCAGTGAATAATACAACATTATAGTAACTGTATGTGACTTTACACTGCACCGACACATGTTTTTAGCCTGTGGCCTTAAATCACTGTTACTGTTATTATCTTTTATGTTTTTACTGAAAGCAACGGTGAAACACTGAACAGTATTGGACAACAAATTCAATGATAGTTATTACAAATCACAAAAAGATGCAATACCATTAACATGAGTTAGACCAAACATTTTGAACAAGTTGATAATATTGGCGGTGGTGTCAGAGAGGAGGATGCTGGGCAAACTACATGCCATCTTGTACAGTGTCTCCCACCCGCTCCATGACGTACTGGGCAAACAAAGGAGTACCTTCAGCGGAAGACTCATCCCCCCAAAAAGCACCACAGAGTGCCACAGGAAGTCATTCCTGCCTGTGGCCATCAAACTCTTAAACTCCTCCCTCTAATTGTTAATTTGTATGACCCTAAGTCATTAAACTGGACATTGATCATTACATCTCTGCAAGACTTGAAATAATTGTGCAATATCCTGTGTTAATACTCCGGTGCAATATTCTAGTTTTTCCTATTATTGATATTGATATTTATTCATACCTCTATTACTGCTGTGCAATATCCACCGTCTCATAATAATCTTAATAGGCTACACTTAATTTGACAGTACATGCACTACTACTTATTACTTATGTTATTACATTGTATTATTATACCGTATTATCATTATCAACCGGTAAACCCACTTTGTACTTCACACTTTTATTTTATACTTATACCCACCTGGTACTTAATTTATTTTCTGACCTGTGTTATAGTATAGTGTATTATATTTTTTGCTAGTACTTTCCTGTGTGCACTGACGTAAAGGTGAGCTGCTGTAACAAAGAGTTTCCCTTCGGGGATCAAAAAAGTATTTCTGATTCTGATTCTGATTAAAAATGAGCTAGTACAGTAACAGGAAGTGTCACCAGTAAAAGATCAACATTAGGTCCCCATAGGAAGTACAACACAGAAAATAATTAACATTCATCTACTAAACATACATGTAGATTAAAAGTAAAAAGAGTAAACTTCATAATATTGACTTAAATTGTTGTACTAGCAACACATTAGCCTCAGACAGCTAGTGTAATGGCTAGCTTGATTTGCAGTAAATCACTCGCAGAAAAACTAAACAAACCGCAAAATAACAATTACGAAACAGCTTTAATAAAAACAGTAGCTACAGATAATGTTTCAGAAATAAATTTGTTTATTTAATTTAATATATTTATCTGACAAAATGGTGGATGTGAATGATCAGTCAGTTAAACTGCTACAGAACTCTGCCAGTAGTGGTTGCTACTAGCAACAGAAAGTTCAACTGGCACTAACTGTGGTTGGGTGTGAGAAACACCTTCGTATCAAGTTCCTGAGTGAGGTTAGTTGCTATCCTTAAAGGATAAGGCTTTGTGCGGAAGGCATAGAGAAAGGGGCCGAAAGGGGCGTCAGAGGGCATGGATGTACGACGTATTTTATCGTATTTTATCTGAATCAGAATCAGAATACTTTATTGATCCCAGAGGAGAAACTCTTTTGCTACTGCAGCTCACTGTCACGTCAGTGCACACAGGAATAGAAGTACTAAGCAAAAAAAATATAATACACTATAATACAGGTCAGAAAATAAATTAAGTACCAAGTGGGTATAAGTATAAAATAAAATAAGTGTGAAGCACAAAGTGGGTTTACCGGTTGATGATGATAATATGGTATAAAGTAATAGTGCATGAACTGTCAAGTTAAGTGTAGCTTATTTATGAGATGGAGGATATTGCACAGCAGTAATAGAGGTATGAATAAATATCAATATAATATGGAGGACTTGTTGCTCACGCGTATGGATAGATCATCAGGACATGTCTGTCCACCAGTTGCTGGACAGAGGGTTTGACAAACTGTTATGCTAACGAGTGTTTCCAAGGAACTGAGTACCGACACAACACTATTCATGTAGATTTATATGAGCTCCAACAAGCGTGCCAACGATACCATATACTGATAGACTGGTTATCCTTATTTATATTTTTATTTTGGTTTCATTCTAATAAGGGAATTTTGAGGTGAAACTACTTGGTTTGTTATATTAATAATAATAATAATGTATTATAATCAAATAATATTCATTTTGTGTTATGTAAAGAGTGCATGGGAGCTCGGATTAACAGTATAGCTACAATTAATAGCTAACCTGCTCAAATGTTCTGGTTTTAATATTATAGTAGACCTCCTTAACAATTCACCTCTAATGCAAATGTATTTTAAGGGCAACAGCAAGGCCCTTAACCCCAACCTGTGGTTGTACTGGACAGCTTCCAGGTGTGAATGTGTTGTAACTGTGTGAATGTGATCAGGGCTTTCCTGCAAAAGGGAACATTGCTCTCAGAGAAATTTCCTTGAATTAATAATGTTTTTAAAAAAAAAATGAAAGTAAGCCACAATATAGAAAAATTGTGCGGGTAGGCAACACTATAGGAAGAATGAAACATGTTTGTACGAGGTATAATTATCAGTAAATGTCACTCTCAGAAACATACATTCACCGTGCACTCTTTTTGTGGTTCCGTAGCAAGATCATAAATATGTATGAAACTGCTTTAGGTGACGGAGAGAAGAGAAATATAGGAGGGGCAGAAAACAGACATGCAGGAAGAGCTGGATTGGGGATTTAAAAGAGGTAGAGAAGTGAAAGAGCCTTTGATCAGCAGGGAGAGATGGAATAAAGTCACCTCTGTTCCATTACCACCCTGTTGCTGTGAAAGTGGAAGTGCAGTGTGTGTCTCTACGGAGCTTTGTCACACACTGAAAGGCCCAGTGGTACACACACACGCTCAATCCACTTTTGTTCAAAGACACGTTCATCCAGGCTAGTTTATGAAGCTTGGGTGAGTCCAGGCTTTTTAGTGGAGCAGGTTTTGGGATGGTGATAGTCCCGGGATGATAAAGGTGAATGAGTGTTGGTGGTGGAGTGGACTCTGCGATTGATTAACTCCTCTTTCTGATCATTAAAGAGTATCTCTGCAGAGAATACATAAGAAAAATTGAATGAATTTAATGAATTATGTTTGAGGGGGTGGGGGCTGGGGGGTTGTCCGCAATATTTTAACTTCCTTCACTGCAAAAAAGGTTTTGTGACAGCATTTCAGGTTAAAGTTATAATTTAACAGAGCAGCATGTGCATCAACAGAGATCGATAACATGCGCATTCACGGTCCATATTTCGCAGGTTGTCTGTGATTTGTTTTCTCTCAGTTCTCTCCCCGCTGCATGTCAAACAGTCCCTTTGGCTCAGACACTGAAATTATCAGGGGCTCAGATGCTGCATTTGTTTTTGACACTTCACCCAAACAGCAGCTACGTAAATTAATTTGTTGGTCACTCAGATTAGAACTATTTAAATCAAACTGACTAATTTTTCAGTCCATCACACACAGAAGAAAATCACTCTTTGTGGTAGAAATGCAAAACTGCTGTCATGACCATGACATGACACTTGTCATGAACAGGAGTCTTTATGAAGGTTTATGACTGTTGCCATTAAGTGTCATTCGGTCAGTTATGTCACTTTTAATGCAAAGCTGACGTTATTTGAGATGTCTTTGTTATGACAACTTGACATTAACCAAGAAGATCAAACTTAAAGAAACTATTTAGCTTTATGTGTTAACATTACATTATACTGTCATGTGCTTGGTTTAGACGACTGTCATGAGACCATTATAATTGTGTCATGAATAATTCCCTTGACCTCAAGTAGAGTGGAACCATTTGGACCTGTCACAAAGATGTCACATTAAATGTTATGTGGACAGCTTGACAACAGAGTACAGTACTGAGGTGACTTATGGAGTTTCCTGATGGACAGATAGCTTTACTTGTTGCTAAAGTAACGTTAGCTAACCTAACCACATTGGTGGTGGTTGAGGTGCGTTTCCTCCCTTCCCTGTGAAGCACTTTGGGTATCAAGATAAAACGCAAATATTATATAAATGTAATCCATTATTATTATTATTATTATTATAACCACTAACTGCTGCTAATTGTGACTGTTAGCTGCTGTTAGCTAATTAGCGCGGTTAGACCCTTGCAGCCAGCCGTGCTATTAACTAGCTGACTCAGCCCCGGGATCCCAGGAGGCAAACTTGGCTAGAAAACCACTTTGGTACTGTATTCCATGGCCAACTGGCCAGTGATTTGCCTTATCAGGACTTACATTTTGTCCCCAAAAGGAAGGCGAGTCCCCACAATGTGACTGTGTAAACAGATTTATGTCCCCACAACATGAGTAATACAAGGCCACACACACACACAGTCTATCTTATTTTGTTTTTTTTCCATTTAGCTATTAAATATATCTTCTGTTTGAAGTAATGAAAAGCTTTTTGTGTGTGTGTATGTGTTCAGTCAGAGTACGTGTAAAATGAACTTCTTGCCTCCAGGCAGAGGTAGCCCGCTAACAGAGATTAGTTTACATCATTCCCTTTTCAATCTTCTCTTTGTTTCTGTGGCATTGTACTCTCTGTTGTAACATGCACACTGACACACACACACCCAAACACACAGATAAATACACACTTGGAGTATAGAGAGAGAGAGGCGAGACAAATAGTCAGATTCAGTATCTTTCCATTCATATTTTTGTGTCATCTCATGCTCTTGTTAGAGCATAAAAAGATGAAATCCCCCAGTTAAGTATTTTGGGCCTCTGGAGGAGAAAATCTGCTGGAGGAGCAAAACAGAAGTGAAAGGATAGAGTGAGAGGTAAATGGGTGAGACCGAGAAAAAGAAAAAGGGGTTGTTAGGGAGATAGAGAGATTGCAAATGAGACGACCAAGAAAAATCCTGCTAGCTTTCTTTAATTGGGGCCAGAGCAGCGACCGCTGCAAGGACCCTATTGAAATTGAAGGAGTTATTCTCCTCTCCCCCAGTGAATCACATTTTTGAGGTGCGCCAAGACACCAAACTCTGACATGGGTCTTTTGCATGGGTGTGGGAAACTGGCTCGATAGTGCCCTCAACAAAATTTCATCAAAGCCGCCCCCGTGGTATGTTTCACCTAGATGTACGAAATGATGTATCATCCCAAGATATTCCAAAAAAGCCTCTTGGAGCTATACCCTAAACCCAACAGGAAGTCAGCTATTTTGAATTTACTGTGCACTTTTTGGCCATTTTTTGGCATTTTTAAGGTTCCGTACTTTAACAAACTCCTCCTAGAGAATTAATCGGATCAACTTCAAATTTTCGCAGTACAATCTAAACACCTTTTGCAATGAAAAGTTATTAAAAGCTTGAGTTTTCATTGAAGGGCGTGTCCGTGATTTTGCGTCGAATTTCAATGTTTTGCCATGAAACAGGATGTTGTTGTAACTGAGTGTACATGGTCAAATTTGCCCCAAGTTTCACGTTTGATAACATCCCGGCCTGAAGACATCGTCATGCCAATTAAGAGTTATACTCATTGCACCACCTACTGGCAACAGGAAGTAAGCCTCGTGTACAAATCATCATTTGATTTACATGAAATTTTCGTGGTGTGGTCTACATTTGATATACTGAAACATAACTTACAATTAGTGGGTGTTCTGTAGCGCCATGTAGTGGACACAGGAAGTGACATTCAACGCCCCCGTGCAGTGTCCAAAACACATGAAGATTCAGTAACGACGGCGGCACACCCTGACCTGAGGGAGCAGCTTTAATTATACATTTGTGTCTGTGTAGATAAACAGCAGTGCAGTTTAATGCATGTGTTTGTTTCTGCTGCGGTTAATTTCAAATGTGTTTGTCACTGTGTGTGTGTGTGTGCAGGGCAGATTCATAGTATGAGTGTGTGTGTATGTGTCACGAAAACCAGCTGTTTTTTTTCACTTTCGCTAGAGGCACCATGTCATACCTCGTATATGGATTACTGTTGAAACATTAACAAGTTCAGCAAAAACAGAAACAGATGGAGCACATAGAGGTCTCCTTTGATTTGTAGAGTAGCTGTCAAGAGCCATTGATCTCTGATTAGCTGATTCATCACCAAATACGGATCCACTGCTTAGTAGCTCTTAGCAACCCTGCAGAACTGCATTACCAAGGCCTTTTTAATACCAGGTCCAACATCTTCACACACAAAAATGGCACGAACGGATGTTAATCATCTCGCGACCCTTGAGCTTTATCTGGTGGCAACCTTGTCTTCTTAAAAATGTATTTATATACTACTAATTTATCTACTAATTTTCAACAGCAATTACATTTTGAGAGAAACGTAATGCCATCTGGATTACATTTTTTATCATCATAATAAGGAAACTTTTTCAGGCAAAAAGAAGGGGTTGACATGGGCAGCGTTATACTTGTACAGGAAAAGGGTCTTTCAATTACATATTTAATGGGTTACACTTTATTGGCACATACATGTAGTCCATGTTTTGCCAGTATTATACATATTGATCATATGCAGTCTTAAGGTAAAGGTCAATTTCTCCATACAGTTTATTCCGTTTACAATTGCAGTCATGTCGTCCCTTGATGGAGTGTTTGGCTGCAGCCATTTCCGTGTGATGGCTTTCTTGCTAGCAGTCAAGAGTATTTTAAATAGATATTCATCCTGAGCCATGAGTTTGTCTGGGATTTTGCCCAGGTAAACCACTCTGCCTCCAGTATTAGTCCCTGATAATGTCTTTGAATAAATTTCAATTGAGTCACAAAATATCGTATTATGCTGACTTTGAGTTGGTAGTCTTAGCCTGGTTTTCCTATATATCATCATCTTCAAAAATCTCCAGGTCCGATTTCTTTTTCCCATTTCTGTTTGACATAGATAGTCAAGCAGTTTTTGGAGTTTGTTTTCTATTGTATATTTGTGATATTAGATGTTTGTTATCTTTAATCTTATATGCATCAATGGGTATTGACCAAGTTAGGTTCACTATCCTCTGTTTGTTGAATTTCTTTACTAAAGTAGTCTCTGACCAGGAGATATCCCATTTCAAGGTTATATGTAGTTGAAAAGTGTTTAAAAGACTCATTATCACTAGTTATAGTGCAGTAAGCTGTTACACCTTTTTTACCCAATGTCTAAACCACATATCAAGACCAGAGGGCTTAAACTCTGCATCATATGCCACCCATTTCAGTATTCTTACATGCTTCTCAGGGTGAAACGTTTTTCAGGTCTTAAGTCACACCCTAAGGGCTGCCTTGGCCAATTGGTTTGGTTTATCCAGATAAAAATCCACGAGGAAACGTTTTCAATGAACAAGTTGCAAAATGTTGATTCTGAGCGGATCTACAAAATGTTTACTGACATTGTATTTACTTTGTTTTCCGTATAATATCCGCTCTTGTAATACAAAATCCATTGGAAACTATAACGGGATAATACTTTTTTTATTTTTATGCTCATGTAACCAGGTTAGTTTAACCCTAGATTGGTATTATGTTACCTTGTTTCTAATACATACAGTTGCACCATACATCACACACAGAGAAGTGGTGTCAAAAGGCGGAGGAGAACGCTTAAAACAGAATACAGTTGCCCTTAAGCAGGCCTAATGATCAATGATATAAATTCAAAATGACATGGTCAGTGAGTAATGTCAAAATGTAGAAGAGGCTCAGTCAAAGACTAAATTCTGTAAATATTGCTTATTACTTAAATTACTTTTAAACATTTTTTCTGTCATGGTGGGAGACATAAAATAGTAAATAACAACAATGCATTTTGATCTATGGACTGGTGACAAATTAAAGGAAAAGCCTGAATAAATGAGCGTAATTCCATACATTTTACTGTCATGGTTTTGGTCCACTTGTCATCTTAGAGGGAAAGGTCACTGCAAATCAATACAAGGTTACTCTGAGTGATCATTTTTATCCTATGATGAAACACTTCAATCCTCCTCCAAGATGACAAATCCCCCGATCCACAGGACACAAGGGTGCACTAAATGGTTTGCTGAGTATGAAAATGATGTGAATCATTTTCTATATGGCCTTCAGAGTCACCAGATCTCAACCAGACTCAACACCTATGGGAGATTTTGGAGCGACATGTTAGGCAGTGCTCTCCACCACCATAATAGAAACACCAAATAAGGGATTGTCTTTTGGAGGAATGGTGTTCGTCCCTACAGTAGACTACCAGACACTAAGCAGTTCTGGTTTTAAAGACACTTTTAAAGACCTTTACATTTTTAACGCTCCTGCGCTTCTAAAGTCTTTGTTGCTGTTGATTCACTCCCTCCCTTCTTGAGTTTAGGGATGCATCGATCAAACGTTTTCTTTCCCAATACTGCAATAATTTGTTTTCCCTGTAATATCCGCTCTTGTAATACAATATCCGTTGAAAGCAACTACAATGTGATAAAACTTATTTTATTTTTATGTTTATGTAAACAGGTTAGTTTAACCCTAGTATGATATTATGTTACTGTCCATTTAAATGAGGCCGGTAGTTTTTGCTACATCTGCCTTAGCGCAGAAGAGAGTGCGAGGAGTGGCAATCTTTCTCTTGTCACACATTTTTTTTTTCCTTCGTCTGTGGTTCGGCCCTGTAGGAGTTCATGGTTAAACCAAGTTAGAGCTTGATAACTATAAGTTGTGGGTTGAAGTTTGACACTGAACAACAACGGTTGATCGAGGAGCTGCAACTTCACCTAGAGATGCTTAGAACTGTGAACATTTGATATCCCGGCTGATTTTTTTGTAGAGCTCTTCAGTTGGAACTTGAGTCGTCATCCGTCTGTCATCTCATCTGTCGTTATTCATCCACATCTCCATCTCCATCCAAGTTGCCATCTCACCTTCATCAAAAAAATACCTCCATCTCCACTCAACCAACATCACAGGCATCACCTGGGACCATCTTGTTGGACATTCCTTGTAAAAGAGGGCGGCAGGACTTTTGGGTGCACTCATTTTATTTTCCTTTTATTTATTTATTGTCTCTATTTATTTGAACTTTGAAAGTTTTCTGAGATCTCAGGGTTTTTTGTTTATTTGGTCATTCACCAGTTACCTGTTTTCAGCCTTTTGTGGGTTAACAGTGTTGAAAGAAAAGCGGAACAGTTAATGTGTGGAAAGGTTTTTGTAAATCCACTTGTAACTAATATAATTAAGACTATCGTTGGACATACCAATTTCATTGCTTATTCACTGGACTTGTTGACAGGTAGTCTGGTTACTTGTAATACATTCATGCCTTATTTTCACTGATTTCAACATACTTATAGCTGACTTTTGCATTGTGAGATACTGTGACCTTAGGGTGTATCATTGGTCACAGTACACTTTCCTTATACATGGTCAGTCTGTTGTGTGCGTCCTTTGGGGTGGATGTTTCATGCTTACTTTAGCAGTTAGACATGTAAATTACAGCCAATCTCCTCATCGAGTCTAGATTAGAGACCAAACCCCTGTTCCTACTTAGATACTCTGCCCTATTTTTAATGCGACAGGTACAGGGCGGTTACATTTAGGCACCCAGAATACACAGACAACAATTAAGTTTCCTTCAAATCTGAATTCACAAAAAGTGTTGTATATAAATGTTGTTTCTAGGAGACAGGCTTGTTGTCCTGCCCCCAGGTTGGGAACCAGTGATCTAGGGAAGTAACAACAAAGAATCAAGTAAATGACATTATCACTGCTATGGGTTTTATTAGGGTATATCATTTGATATTTAAGTGTTATTTTACTTTATCATATCAGACCAAATACAATATCTCTTCATGCTCACCATCCAGTATGAATGGATATGATGGCTGCCACCCTGCAGTCTCACAGTGTTACATAAACCCAGGGTAAAGCCACGCGTCCTCTCCTTGCCTCCGGTGTCAGTGGCTCCTAATCCTGAGCCCAGTTTCATTAATCATCTAAACATGTCCTCCATCACTTCCCCTCGACAGTTTCTAATACATACAGTTGCACCATACATCACGTGCAGAGAAGTGGGGTCCAAAGGCGGAGGAGAACGCTTGAAACAGAATACAGTTGCCCTTAAGCAGGCCTAATGATCAATGATATAAATTCAAAATGACACGGTCAGTGAGTAATTTCAAAATGTAGAAGAGGCTCAATCAAAGACTAAATTCTGTAAATATTGCTTATTACTTAAATTACTTTTAAACATTTTTTCTGTCATGGTGGGAGACATAAAATAGTAAATAACAACAATGCATTTTGATCTATGGACTGGTGACAATTTAAAGGAAAAGCCTGAATAAATGAGCGTAATTCCATACATTTTACTGTCATGGTTTTGGTCCACTTGTCATCTTAGAGGGAAAGGTCACTGCAAATCAATACAAGGTTACTCTGAGTGATCATTTTTATCCTATGATGAAACACTTCAATCCTCCTCCAAGATGAAAATCCCCCGATCCACAGGACACAAGGGTGCACTAAATGGTTTGCTGAGTATGAAAATGATGTGAATCATTTTCTATATGGCCTTCAGAGTCACCAGATCTCAACCAGACTCAACACCTATGGGAGATTTTGGAGCGACATGTTAGGCAGTGCTCTCCACCACCATAATAGAAACACCAAACAAGGGATTGTCTTTTGGAGGAATGGTGTTCGTCCCTACAGTAGACTACCAGACACTAAGCAGTTCTGGTTTTAAAGACACTTTTAAAGACCTTTACATTTTTAACGCTCCTTCGCTTCTAAAGTCTTTGTTGCTGTTGATTCACTCCCTCCCTTCTTGAGTTTAGGGATGCATTGATCAAACTTTTTCTTTCCCATTAATGATTGTGATTCTTCAACTCTGGATATCTGTCAATGCCAAGTACTGATCCAATACCAGTGCTCTCTTTTTCCCAAGTTTAAAATCTGTAAACGTCTTTACGCACAACTCAATGGAATTGTTTTGAACATGAGCCCAGAGATTGCTGTGGCATTAAAAACTGAATTGGTGCCCCTACGTGACTGACTGAAATGTAATTTTATAATGACATTGACAAAGTAACCGTATTTAATGTGGATCGGTCACGTCATGGACGACACTCGATTTGCTTAATAAGGTCAGTATTGGAGCCGATCCCTACTTCATTTTTACATGAGAAACTGACTTTGTGTAGAAAGTTATGGCCACATTGTTCTGGAGTAGGCAGCGTTCTCATGAACCCAGAGGTGATTTGTATTTTATTTGTTTGCCTTTTTTTTTGGATGTCATGAGTGTAACCAGTGAAAACATAGCTGTTCATTTTCTGCAGAGCTCCAGTCAAGTCTCCATGTATGCTTGATTGGCAGCTTTTGAGATCTTTATCTCTTCTGCTTTCTTGCATACTTTTGTTTTGGACTCCTGGCTTTGGTTGCACAACACATCACACTAGAGATAACGGCAATGCACAAAAAGACACGTTGAGAAAGAGCAATAGGCCTTTTTCACAGCAGACATTTTGACACAGGTCAAAAACCACAGGTGTAAATAATAAAATGAATGATGGCTATATTCTATTTAGCTGTTTCAGTTTTGGGGTCCTACTATAATAAATAAGCAAAAGTCAAAATGTCTTCTGTGAAAAAGGCCTATAGTGTATTGGAACAGCATCTATAATGACTGCAAGGATTCTGTTAAGAGGAAATTAACATGTTGAGTTTTAAGCGACCACTTAAAGGAGCTGCTGGTCCTCTAGTTCCACATTTCTCTTTGTTTCCTCTTCAATCTACAATTTAACTTCATCCCAGGTGTAAATGAGTCCGTGATTGGACAGCTAGAGTGAAAACCAGCCCGGCCTTTGTTCCTCGACGTTTGAAGATTAACCTGTAACCTGTTAGCGGAGAGAGTGATGTGTTGAATTCAAAAGCAAGTATAAGAAGAGTTAAAAGGGAAAGAATGATGTGTAGTGAGATAAAGTGGTTTCAATTGAATTGATTCCCAACCAGTGCAGCTGAGACCACTCACACACACACACATGAACACACACATACACAGAGGCTTGCACATATGCCACTCTCCAGCTGCACATTAAACCTAAATGCTTGTAAAAACCAAAAAACAATCAAATCTCCTCCTGGGTGAGAGGGCAGGTGTTCAGCTGGGGTTGGCAGCTAATTTGGATGTGTGTATTTCTGCATATGTGTGTGCACAAATATGTGTGTGTGAGTAATAAAGTGAGGTTGCGTGGGAAATCCACTTCAGCTGTCAGTCAGCCATCCCACACATGGTGATCTTTCAGGGTCAGGTCATCAACTGAACAAAGGTCTCTGATTGGTTCCTGTGACCTGGCTGTGCGGTGGTAACCCAACACACACACTTGTCGCCAGTCCCAACAATGTGACTGTTTTTTGTCCCAAAATTATGATTAATACAAGAACCTACAAAACACTCACATGTTCTCTCTCTCTCTCTCTCTCTCTCTCTCTCTCTCTCTCTCTCTCTCTCTCTCTCTCTCTCTCTATGCACCCAGAATTTTACAACTCTAGACATTTTTGTTTTTTAAAGGAGAAAAATCAGCCCCACATTTCTACTGAGCTAGATGGAGTATTGGCTGGCCTGAGGGGGGCAGTGTGTCTCTGTGGTCCAGTGGGAAACAAGCAGTAGGGGAGATAGGAGATGAAGTTATCCTCACCTTGTAGCTTTCACCCTTTTTCTTAGAGTCTCACACAGCTTTAGCTCATACACATGCATATCTTCAGAACTGGACCCACGTGTCACTCTCTCATATTCTCATTTCCTTTGTTGTTGCTGCCGCCTTCAGGGTCACATAAGCGCTTATCTCAGAGTACAGTAAAAGGAGATAGATCCTAAATATAACTTTTGCATCCAAGGACTTTTGGTCAGGGATTAAAAAATAATAAAGGTGTTCAGTTCATCGATGCATCGTGCTTCAACAGCAAGTGTATAGTGAATCTACATGAATGTTACCATATATGAATGCTATAATATATCACCATCTTAAAGTGTTTTCCATGAGCGCTCTTGCATATGTCATGTATCGGCAGCTTGAATATAGCAGAAAAAGGTTTCTTTCCTTGTTGATCTGTGTTCACTTTGTTGGGTCTTTGACATGTGCTCAACTCCCAGTAGATTTTTTCTGACAACTGCAGTGAAGGCAGCATGTGTGTGTTTCAGCAGAGGAGGAGGAGATGTGGGTGGTGCTGTGATGTGCATATGTGACAGATGTGCATGTAGAATACATGGCAGGAGTATACATGCACCAGTGACCAGGCCAGCCAGGTGCATGCATGTTCAGTGTAAATGTGTGTGTCAGTTGGTGTGTGTGGTGTAACCCTGAAGTCATGTCTTCATGCGTGACAGTAAAAAAAAGGGCATACATTTTTCACTCACTCTCACTCACACACACCAGAGTTTCCAGAGTTTGTGCTAAGCTAAGCTGCCGACTGCTCACATTAGCATCATATTTACCATACGTGAAAGTAGTATCAATCTTCTTTTATTCAGAAAGTGAATAAGAGTATTTCCCAAAATGTCAAACCGTTCCTTTAAGTGCATGACATTCCTATTCCTATTCCTCCAACACTGTTTGGAGCCTATCATAGACATTGGTAGACACAGTATTTAATGAATTACAATGGGTTTGCTGGAACACTTTCATCATCAGGACCATTCTTGTGTAGGAAAAGTATGTTTTCTTCAACAACTTCATCATGTTTGTGTATGAAATCACATTTTTCACCCTCAAGTTTATTGTCTCTTTCATCTCAGTTTTATGTGCAAGCAGAAATTATTCTTTTAATTAGAGTGTCACTTCTAATCTAAGTTAGAGATAAAGTTTTGTAATAATAGGTTCAGGTTGGTCATTTCTGGCTGTATCTCCTTTGCTAATAACCTCACAGGACACCATAAGCTTCTTTTAGCATTCAAATATACACATTGATCAGCTGTAAAACCTGATCCTGGAGTGCTTCTGAGCTCTAGTTTGTGTGGCAACATATTGACAGGAGCCACACAAAAATTAGGCAATATAATGATCCAGTCTAATGAAAGCATGCCCTGCCCAGTAATTAACACTAAACAAATGAATAGCTGTGAAAAGATGGGCCTGGATCAGCTATTAAAGGTCAGGCCACTGAGGAACTTCTGTCTGATCCCAGTTATCTGTGTTCTGAATTCAAAATCCCTTTTTTTGTGAAACAAAAACAACCAAACTAATCTGATCTGACCTTAGAAAAAGTTTTCCTAATTTCTCCTTATCAATAGTGAGCCGCAGGAAGAACTAATTCCTGACACAAGGAGACATTTTGTCTTACTTCAAGGATTGTTGTGTGCTACACTTAGAAATGTGTCTTTGTGGTATTGAATTGTGTATCTATTCTGAGGTGTTTTTGATGTGTATTCCTCTGTAAACCAAGCACCCTACAGAGAGGATGAAGTCAGTAAAGGTATTTTTAAATCACTAATAAAATGCCTACATGCTTATGCTTGTCAGTTTTTACCCCTTACAGTATGTACTTTATATATTTGTATCATGTTCATTAAGTGTGTACCTATCATGTGCCAAATGTCATGCTACTTTTACAATTATATTGCTATATTGGTCAATAGAGAATGACATACTGAACGAAATCATCATGTATCTGAGATAGAGGGGAGGAGCAATAAATGGAAGAGAAGGCATATAAGGGGGGAAAATTGAAGAATCTCTGTTTGTCATCCCCACAGGGAGGATAAAATGTATATATGGTGGAAAGATGAAATTGGTTGAAAGTAAAGAAGTAAGTTTGGAGGAGGAGGAAAGAGCAGCGAGGTAGAGAGAGAGAGAGATGGCTGGATGGAAAAGAGAAAAATGAAAGCTCACGGTGTGTTTCCCTCAGGGCATGGCATCACATTTCTGTGAGATATCTGTAACACTGTCCACACCCTGTAGACTGGAAGGGCCGGGAGTGAGTGCCTTTGGGCGTCGCCTTATGCAATGTGTGTACATGCTCGTACAGGCATGGACAGGCAAGTACAGGCACACACACAAGTTCTTATTAAGTGGTGGTTTATGTTTTTGCGTAATCTCCTTCTACATGTGAGCAAGCAGTTTGAGTTCTGTTTTGTGCTCCTCTTGTGTTTGCTTTCCTTTTATGTGTGGTTCACGAGTGTACAGTGTGTCAACTCTGTCTCCTCCTCATCCACAGTGTGATGCCTGATAATTGTATGTGATTACAGGTGCACAGGGAGTAGCTTCAGAGTGCAGTCCCGCAAGTCCGCATTGCAGCTCTCTGAGACCAGTTGCGAGGCCCTGCAGTCAGGCCGGACACATGAGGAGCTGGCCAGCGTGAGACGAGGCGGAGTTCCAGATTAACTGTCCGCTTTGTTGCTGCAGGGATGACACACAGCAGGAGCTAAGAGATCAAGCATACACATACACAAAGAAAGTAAAACAAACAAAAAATCACAGATCCACAGACTCATCCACTAGCACACAGCTTGAGCCTTTCGTTTTGTATTTCTCTCTGCACCCTCTCTGCCCATTTCACACAATGACCCTGAAATCATTGGTTATATTTTCCCTTTTCTTACTTCAATAGCTTTGCTCTCTCTGCTTTCTCACGTACTTTTCTTCATTCTCCTTCCATAAAAGAGCCCTGAAAGCCTAGACTGTGATTTTTACACCTTCTATCTGCTTGACTCACTAAAAAGTGATCCCTCTCCACGGTGATCTTCCTTTTCTCCCACTGGTGTTACACTTATCCCCACATCCCTCCCTGTCTCTTTGAGTCTGCTACAGGTGTGACCTAACTCCTTTACAATTCCCTCTTCATTTCCTTATTCGCTCCCTTTTTTCACATGAAAGGCTTCCTGCTACCCTCAGCTCACCCTCATTCCCGCTCTTTCTTCTCGGTGCACCCTCACCCTCTCTTTTAGCCCCAGGAGATAGCTTGGATAACAGGTGAAGCCACTGGTTTTGGGGGATCAAGTTTCCATCTGCCTGAAATGTAAGAATGCAGCATCACCCTGGGCTACAATGAAACCAAACAATAAACCACACAGTCGCATGCGCACACACAAAGAGAGACTCCAGAACCATCCAGTGAAGCCATTGTAAGTGTGTTCGATTAGAAAAGTGGACTTCTATTCATTCAGTTTATTAGCTTTTAATGTTGTGTCTTTCTCTGTAATTATTTTTCTCACAAACAACTGGAGGAAGATTAAGAGGTCAGGTAAGAGACAGAATAGTTCCTGTGCACAAATGCATGCAAGCACACATGAGTAAACACACGCATACAGAGCTCATTTAACAATGGATGGGCATCTGTAGGTTCCACACGGCCTTGACGTCCCATTATAGCAACAACCCTCAACACAAAGGCCATCATATTGTCCCTTTATGTTTCTATACATCACAGAGGATGTATACGGTATTGATGGAGACTATGCACTCTGACTAGGTGTGGCACACACGCTGTGTTGAAGTTTGATTCATATCTAGCAGCCTGCGGCAATTATATGATGGTGAAAGAGCAGTTTACAAAAAACAGCCATTGTGCTGATGGGAACAAGAGCTCTAAAAGCAAGAAGAATTAGCGATTGATGCTGTTAGTCAGTGTCCCACAGCTATGCTTTAAAAATCTGTCTCTCTCTCTGTCTGCAACCGCTTTTCCATTGTGTGTATCCTCCCAGCTCTCCACTGCTATGACAGGTCAGTTAATATTGACATTATCCCCCTCCACCACAATGACAGCTCGAGCTGCAGGAAGCCACTTATTAGCTCTGCATGCGCTTGTATGTGTGTGCGTGTGTTAGTGGGTGTGTACGTGCAGGCATGACTGTGTTGATTGCCAGGACAGAAGTCATTAGCCTAGTCAAACAGGTGTTAAAGAGACAGGGGACTGTCCCAATGTTTGTCCCTGAGAGAATAACAGAGATTGGTGTCATCGTTCAGCCCGATCACAGCCCTCTGCGGAGGTCATCTCGTCGCTGCACCGTGAGTGTGTTGAAAGGAGAGCGGGAGAACTAGTGTGTGTGTGTGTGTGTGTGTGTGTGTGTCTGTGTGTTGGACGAAGATAGGGTGGGTGAGAGTACGGAGTGAGAGATTTGTCGAGCAGATGTAGCTAGATGTTTTGAGATAGATGTCCACTTGCAAGATGAATATTGTGTGTGCAAATGTGTGTGTGTGTGTTAGTAATCATAGGTGTCTCTCTCTGGGTGAGAAGCCACAACAGGATGCTTTGGTGATAGAATAGATGGACTGAGGGCAGAAAATGCAGTGGTAATTGTACTGGATACACAGGTAATTGGAAGCTAAATTGGCTTCAGAATTAGAACCTGTGAGCACTCAGTCAGTCTGTGTATTGGAACCAGATATCCCACTATTTGTGTGTGTGTGTGTGTGTGTCTGTCTGTGTGTGTGTGTTGAGAGACAGAAGGGGAAATATATAGACTTATGACTAATAAGAACTGGACACGTCAATGCTTGAAGAAATGATTCCAAGCCGCTATGAGTTTTATTTCAAAACATTTTGTTTTATTAAATCTGACATTCAGTGGGATTTATTTTACTGTCAACTGTTTGTGTATGCTCTCGTGAGTTCTTGTTAAGGACGATGGGTATGGATAACAAGGATTTTATTTTAACATGGAGGTTCAGTCTTGACCTTGGGAACGCATGTCTGTTATAGAACATTCTAAACTCAAGGTTCACTTACTAAGCTTTTCCAGGGCTTTTGATAGTATCTGGCTAATAATGGCTTTATTCAGCGAATGGAACTTGCTCAGGTGTCATCATGTGACCCAAGTAAGGAACATGATCGTACTGTTTATAGCCCTGTCTCAGTTCCATTCACTGAAGAAGACTATGAAAATTAGTAGAAAGCCCTGGAAAAACCTAGTAAGTGAATCTTGAGTTTAGAATATTTTATCACAGGTTTATAGTAATTTTGTGAGTTTTTTTCATGCATCACATGTCAAAATTAAATGGAAAGGTTAATAATGGTCAGTGTATTGAACAGGTTTCAAAAGTAAAATATTCTGTATAATGTTTAGATGTCCTTAAAAAATTCAAGAAACGTGAAAATGGCGAGCAAGTTTGTCAAAGCGTATTTACATACATTTAGACTCATCAGGGATTGTTAACGGTTCTATGCTACAAACAGTTTCATGCATTCAAATGATCTTTTCGCATTTAAGTTATTAGAAGCTTCTTGATCACAAGCAGCTTCTACAGTAATCAAGCCTCTTTAGATGATACACAGTATAAAATTAAAATTGTGGATAGGGACCCTATAAGATCTCACCACTCAGGTTTTTAAGAAATATGAGAGTTTTGGCCACTTCAAAAAATGCTGATTGCTAATAGTAGACTTGATGAACGATGACGTTTTATGGTGTTTTTATTGTAACATTGTTTGAGTTTTGTATTGTTCATTATGTGTTTTCCTATTTAGTTGTGTATTTGTATTAAAGCCTAGGGACAGGTGTTGCAAACTAGCTTAGGCTATAAATGCTGGAGTATGTGGCATTGGCCTATGCTATGTACTTATCCCTATAAAAAATAAACATTAAATAGATTCTGACAGTCTGATAGATTACGGTGAAAATATGAATCTTACTGCCATCTATAAAATTAGGCACATGTGACTGGATCGCCCTAAAATATCAGCGTCCCATTCATAATCACTAGAGTTAACCCAGGCACTATATCAGTAATTCTTGGTTCTATAGTTTTTAGCTTTGGGTGAGTTGTTCATTTTTATAAATAGTTACTGGGCAGTGTGGGTATATGTATCTAATATGCATAACTGAACAGAATTTTTAAACTTTCCTTCAAAATCATTACTTTTTACAGGGTTTTTTATCAAATAAAATCTAGCCCGATACACCAGGGGGTAAAATATGGACATCTTATTATGTCAAACATATTCCTTTATGAATTTCCAGCCTTCTTTTCAATTTACGATTCAGGTCAATCCTGGATAATATTTTCCCCTGCAGCTAAATGTGTTAAAATGCTGCTTACATTCATTCACATAACATAACTACAATATCCATGACCAGCCTCCACTGGAACAGGACAGAGACAGGAGGAAAGTAAATGAGACAGCTGTATTAAAAATGTGCGCTCATGAATTAGGAATCTGAAACAAGTCAAAAACAGTTTGAAAAAAGTAAAAGTGGAGGTCAGAGGTGACTAATGGCATCATTGTATTTAGAGCATTTATATTTTTTTGAAAATACCTTGCTCAAGCTCAAGGGCACAACACAAAGTGGGACAGAAGGATGTTTAAAAAGTAAAAAAAACATGGTTAAAAATGAAAGTAACTTTGCAAAAGAGAGACAAAAACCATAGTTGTGTCTGTGTAAAATGGTGATGGTATCATAGCAACTGGCACACGTCTGAAGTTTAGGAGCATTTTTCTCACTGTCTCAAAACACGTTGCTGCTTGCCTGGTGTGGAGATGGGTGATAGGGGGGGCAAGGAGGGGGACAAGGAGGCCAAGATCCAAAGATGCAAAGACCACTGGGCGGGCAGAGAGGGTGGACCAGGTCAGCCTGGTGTGCGGTTACTGCATTTTTAGCACTATGTAGGTGAGGAAAAGAATCTCAGAGGAAATGCAGGCTTTGACAGAGGAGTTGTTGCAGAGCTTTGGTATCATGCAATCAAGCATGTCATGGTGACGACCTATAGCAGCAAGATGGCTGACATATAGAAAGCAATGAAAGGCCTTGCCGAGGCCACAACACAAGGTTCACTGTTACATGTGTGACAGAAATATAAATGAGTGACTAAACCAACCTAAAGTTAAGGTGTTGGGTCACCTCAAGCCGCCAGAGCAGCTTCAATGCACCTTGGCATAGTCTCTGGAACTTAACTGTAGGGATGAATACCATTCTTCCAAACGATATCGCCTCATTTACAGTTTTGATGATGGTGGTGGAGAACATTGTCACTCCAAAATCTCCAACAGGTGGTCAGCAAGGTTGAGATCAGGGCCCGTGTTTTTCAAACTAAGAATTTAGGAGTAAAAAGTTCTTCGCCGAGTGTTAAAAATAAGTCACATTTATCAAGTGATTTACTCCTACTTATAGCGAAGTGTAAGTAATCTTTAAGAGCAGTTTTCAAGTGATCACATGATTAATCACATGTGTGCTCAGAGCAGGTATAGCCAATCAGAGACAAGGATTTACTCTGCATCGGCCATATTGTTCATTCTTTATAAAAATCCTAGGATTTTGCTCAGCGATATATTCTGCAAAAATGTGATTATAATTTTAATTTTTACATTTTTGTTTTTAAATCTATGTGAAATCCCCAATATTTCCACCAGCAATTAACATGTGAAATTAACAACAATGTTATGTTGTTTAATGTTCATTATTTGTCATGACGATGATATTTTGTATGTATGACATTTGATACATAACTTTTATGAATAAGTTTGCAAGTAGGAGTAAAAGTAAAATTAACTTTTATCTTTCACTTAAGTCCAAAATTTCACTTTTAGCAGTTGGATAACTATGGGACCTGGTGACTGGCAAGGCCATATAGGATATGATTCACGAGGCATCTGCATTCCTTAAGTTTATCCGCTCTTTTATTGAGGGTTTTTTCCTGTTAATTTTAATATAGTACTGATAGCAATTTTGAACCAGAAGATGGGGATCGGCGTGTTTTAATGTGGAATCCAGAGCAACCTCTGTGGTTTGGCACTGCAAACTGAGCAGCAGAAACCTTTCATGGAAACTCCAAGTAGCATCATAGCCACTTTACTGGAAACAGAAAGTTGGAAGCCAATTGCCAAATGAGCCTGGACAGAAAGATAAATGGATGAGCTGAGGAGAAGGTGCTTGAGGAGAATATTTTGGGGACAGCTAGACGGCGTAGGGAGACCATTTGGCCACTCAAGGGATGGAAAGACTGTCTCTGAGGATTTATTGAGGCAATAAAAGATAAGGTCACCGTGTTGTAGGCTTTAATATTAATGTGCCATTTAATGACCCTCACCATGGACAAAACTAGGTTATCACTAGTACTAAGATATAGCTCCAGGCAGTTAATTTGTAATGAAGCAAGTTCTTGAGTGTGTAGCTGGACGACCAGAGGTGCTTCAGATAGTTCCTCCTCAGTAATATATAATATAGCCTATAGTCAAACTTCTTTTCAGTAAGAAAGGTGAAAGAATCTCCAGGCTATATTCTTCTCATTGTAGTCCTGCCTACTTCTGCCTCCCCAACTACTTTGACACACAAATTCCCTATTAAGTAATATATAATAACAAAACTAATAATGCGAAGTCCCTTAATAAGTATAAATGGTTAACTGGTTATGTATTTTGAGAGACAAAAATTGTAAAAACTTCTTGCAGACAGTTTCTCTGTGTGGGGTTTTTTGGGGGCGCCGTCCACCACGATCTCAGTGCTGGCATTGCTTCCCGCCCCCTGGTCCGGACTGTCCAATGGGAACAGCGGGAGCACTCGGCTCGACCAATCAGCAACAACGGATGATAGTGAATGGAACTTTAGTTTTTGAGTTTGGGATCGAGGGAGAGATTAACGGAGAGGCTGAGCAAGAAGTGGGGATATCAGTGGAAAAAGTAAATTCAGACTCATAAATATTGACTGTTTGCTTTCACAAAAGGCTGAAAACGCAGTAGCTGCTTGAATAAGGCGAAACAAGAGCCCCCTCTCTCCCCCAAGTCCGTGCCGAGGAGGGTGGCAGGTGTTCAGTTGAGGGAGACGCATCGCCTCAGTCGGCTCCTCAACAGGGTGCCGAGACGGAGGAAAACGGCTCAAACGCCGCTAACTGGGGACAGAAACTCCCGTGAGTATAAACGGACAACGATAAAAGTATCCGTCTCTTTCCCGGGCGGACTGTTTTGGAGGACCGTTAAAGACTCTGGATAAAAAAAAGCGAAAGCTCCAGTGTCGCAGTAGCAGCAGTGAGAGTAACGTTACCGTCTCTGTAACGGCTGTGTTTTTCAGCTCAAACCGACCGTTACTTTTTGGCTTTTGCTAACTCCTCTTCGTCAGTGTGCGCATGTAAAGGAAGGAAGAAAAGCTATCGGTTGTTGCTGAGAAACTTGTAATGCGATTTAATTGTCTATGTTTTGCTAACCTGTTGTATAATTTTCCCCGTGTAATCCGAGACGCGGAGCATTTACGGCAAGTTAGCCTATCTGGTATCCGGGACAAGAGTCCCCTTCTGGGAGAGTGGTGGATAATTTCGACCCGCGACGACTTGGGTTAACAGTTAATTAGGATTATCTAACTTCAGATAACAGACTGCAGCCCACACTTCTCCATCACCACACTTCTGTGCAGTTTGTTTGCAGTCAAATAGCAGGAATATTCACACAATCAATTACTGAATTGATTTTTTTTTTTTTTTTAAGGCAAAGCATGGATGGATAATTTACGTGATTTATTGCTTCTCTTGTTAATACGACAACTGTGTCTGAACAGCTAAATGATCCGCGGGGCAAATCCCCCCCCCGGTGAATACGTCAAAACAAGCGCGGATTTCAGGTCAATAGCAGAGAATAAGCCGATAAATCTAAAACACACTCAAATGTATTAATTCCTTGCACGGATCAATCCAAATGAAAATGAGGTATCGCAGGACGCAGAAGCACAGGGACTCCGCCACAGCAGATAGAGATTACCGTGCCCTTACACCGTGAAGACAGACTATTGAGGGAAAGTCTTTCTGTTGGTGAGGCGAGCCCCCCTCCCTCCCGCTGCCTGCCAAGTTTTGGACACCGGAGCTGGTAAGTCAGAGAGCGGGGAGCTTGTCGGCAGTGACGTCGGTGAACTCCCGGAGCTCGGAGCTTCGCTTCACCGGGAAAGCGCGGAGGTGCCGGCGCTGAACCCCGTTCCTCTCCGCTCGGACTTCTTCCCATTCGTGCACAGGGCTTTGAGAGAAAGAGAGAGAGAGAGCGCTGCGGCAGCAAAGCACAAGCGGACACGGACACTGTTGGTCCCCTCTCTCCCGCATGATGAAACCAGGAGTTTGCTGCCCCGAGGGGCCCCCGGAGCGCGTGGAGAGATCCGCAGCAGGGAACCGGCAGAAGATGACGGGGACAGGGACGACCCGGAGTGGGAGCCGGTGTCATCCTCTTTTTCTGCTGCTCCTTCTCGGCAGCAGCTGCCACATGTTGCACGGCCAAGGTAAGAGCTTTACTCCCATGAGTCCTGGGTTCAAATGTCAGATGATGCACTAAAGAATATTATATTTATATATGTAGATCTATTCATACAGTAGTCGTTTAAAGGGTGTACATGCCATTATACAAAGTGTATAGTTTATAACACTTACTGACGGACTCATTAGTCACTGGGACCATGGTCAACAAGGGGAAAGTGAGATGATGACTCCTAAACTGAAAACAAGGGGTGTGATTTATTAGACCAAGTATAGCAGTTTGCCTATTAGTTGGGATCTGTTTCATGTGTCCCTGCAGGAGGGGGATAGAGAGGGAGGGGTTTTTATTAGGGCAGCATGTTTTTTTTGTAAATTAAGCCAGCTTGATTGTTTGTGTGCCAGAGACAGATACATACCCACTTCAGTGCATGTGTAAATTATTGTTATTGTTATGTTGATGCATAGATTGTAGGATGATGATTGTAGGATTAAGGTATTGAGGATGTGTATGGGGGGGTTACAGTTTCCAAGCACTGATAATCCCCCCTTAGTCAATGACCTGCTTAACAGCTCAACGCATGCAACTGCACATAGTGTATTAATTTAGGTTGCCTCCTATTAGTCCAGTGTTGACCCTGTTGTGCTGGCAGGTGTCCAGATTAGTGTGTGACTTGTGTGGCTACTGTGTGTCAAATACAGCAACAGGGAAGAACACGCATAAGATGAGATATAGATTCCTGATCAAAGCTGTTTGTGGTAAATGGGGTGTTGCCATGTTACATGTATTTTTGTGCTTTTTTTCTTTCTTTTGTAGCTATAGAGACAGTGATGGAGATAAACTGGGGATATTTGTGTGTTTCTGTGTATGTGTCTGTCTGTGTATGTGTGCATGTACCTCATGGGATCATGTCAGAGAGGCAAAACAAAAGCACCGAAAAGGTCAGGCTGGTGTCGTCTCTCAGTTTTCTCTGGGTCACAGATGGCGTGGTGGGCAGAATGTAAGGCTGAGACTTGGGGTTATGTGGAGGAGGGGTCTTAGGAATGTCTGTGCATACATGTGTGTGTGAGTGTTAGAGGTGGGGGTGTGCTATTTGTGAATGCATGGAGAATGTGTGTGCCGTTTAAGTGCAGGAAAGTGCCTGCGTGAGTGTGAAAGAGGGAGCACAGGTAGAGAAGGAATGAGGAAGGAAAGAAAGTCAGGAGGCAGTGTGGCAAAGGGAATAGGGAGATGGTGGGAGAAGGAGCAGACGAAGGAGAGGGGAGTGGCGGCGAAAAGGGGGGAATAAAAAATGGAGTAGGGGGAGGTTGGAGAGGGAATGTGTGGCACGCTTGTCACTCAGAAAGCTGTGCCTGCAGTTCAATCGATGATGACGGTATGACAACACCTCTGTGTGTGTCAAAAGTTGCTCTCCTCTCCCTTCTTTTCCCAGTCGTCACACTCTCCCCTCTTCCACCCTCCCTCCTAGGTGTTGAGGAGGAGGTGGGAGAGGGAGGGACGGTGGGGATATAGCAGAGTCAGCTCCTTCCGTCCTCTCCCTCTAATGTCAAGGTCTCAGCACCCGAGTTACCACACACCCCGTTCCCCACCTTCGTCCCACCAACCCCTTCCAGCTGTCTTGGCTTAAGGGTGGGGGGGCACCCAGCTGCAAAATGTCTATAGCTCAGGATGGCTGGTAGGGGGGTTGTGTTTGTATATGCGTGTGTGTTGGGGTTTAGGGGGTGAATTAGAAATGAGTGAAACAGATACGGGATGGGGCTGGTGGAGGTGGAGGTGGAGGGGGGGGGTGGGATCATTGATTTGATAAGCTGTGCCAGGCGGCCAATCGAAGGCTGTAGATTTTCCAGGTTCCGACCCCACTATCCCCAGCATTTATTAGGACGTTTTATTTTAGGAGGAAAAGGATGAAATTCATGAGCCAGGGTTGATCCTCCTGATCTCCCCCCCCCCCTCTGTCCCCCTGCCTCTTTCACTCTCTTTCCCTCTTTCTCTCAGTCAATCGATGCCCACACCCCTCCTCATAAATGTGAGGCTTTATATGAGCCAACTCTCGTCTCTGGGAGCACATTTAAATAAGCTCATCGATCTTTCATTTTAGAGTTTAAGTGACGGCAGCATTTTACTGCCCACCCCCCATCCTCCACCTCTCATCTGTTCACCTCACCGCTCCACCCACCCTTCTTTATTCATAACTTATCCCTCAGCCCCCCCATTGCCTCCCTGTCACAGAGTAGGTTCTGCTCCACAGCTGTTTGTCTGTTAGTGGTACATAATACATTTTGAAACACAATAAACGTGACCCACCCTTCACTTCAGTAGGAATATAAAGTCTAGAATGAGGCTCTGTCTGTATCCATGCTGGAAATGTGAATCAGTCAGAGTCCACAATGCTTTAATATCCTTAATAGTAATGTTGTAAGATGAAAACCTTGCCAACTGTTCAGGATTTTCTGAAAACAGCCTTGTTTAAGTTGGACAGCCATGCATTTTGGAGATTTTCAAAATGAGTTTCAAACATTTTTAGAAACCCAAATTACAGAGGACCATATAATACTTTTAATGACATTAAAACATGAACATGTTCAAAGTCAGAAAGGATTCACATAACAACAGGGTTATGGACTATTACGTTTATAATTCGTGGAGAATGATTTTGTCCCCGTTGCTAGTGTGGATAATGATAATGCTCTATAAGTAGCCAAAGTGTAATGAAAAAATACTGCTGGTGTGATTATTGCTAACCTTGCCCAAGGTAATTGCATTAAAATGGGGCTCATGCATCCGAGCTGTTAAACCATTGCACTACTTTCTAGTCCAAAAAATAAATTGCAGGTCATAATTTTTAGGGCTCTCACAAAAGTTTGGTTTCTTACCATAAATTTGAAAGTTTTCTTCTGCTTCAACTAGGCCAAGCAAAGACTTGCATCGCCATGCTGACCCACTTAGTGGATCTATCAGTGTGATTAGGTTTGATATGACACATGCCATTGGCTCAACTAAGCCAGGGCTTGATGCTGATTGGACAACTGGGCATGGTTAAGTGAATTGAGGTCATTGGTAGGACATTTAGATAGCGGGCTGGGAGAGTTCTGAGCGTGATGTCTAAACCCAAATCAAATAGACTAGCATGCAGGTTTACACATGTGCACACACACACACACACATACACACACATACGCACAAAGTCCTTCTCTCTCATCAGTGTCAAACAGTTAAAGCGGACGTGGAAATTTGCTTAACCATGTTGTAATGAGGAGAGGGTAAATTAGGAGCCTCGTCTAACTGATTATCATCGTCTACGCTGCACAACCTTACCGTGCCTTTTCCACCTCTCTGATATTCTCTTATGAATATTATGTCTGTTTTCACTTTTTTTTTTTATCTTCTCACTTTTTCTGTGGCAACATTTTCTTGCAGCTTATGAAAACCAATATTTTTTTAGAACAGATGTGAAGCAATTTGTATTAGAGGCTGTTTGTCACCAGAGGTATTGTAGCACGCTCCATTACCTTAGCATGCAACCTGAGGATTTTAATGTATTTTAAACTGTAAATTTACTGCTTGTTACAAAACAGCTATACACATGTTCTTTCTTTGCCCACAGACACAAATTTAATCCCACATTCAAGTGCTTTGAGTTTTGCAGGCCTCAGGAGAAACTTCACTGTCTGATGGATTGTGTGTGTGTGTGCATGTGCATATGTATTAGAGAAGGAGAGCAAACGGTGGAGGAGAAGACGGTGTGAATGTGTGTGAGTGAGTGAGTGAGTGAGTGAGTGAGTGAGTGAGTGAGTGAGTGAGTGGGAGTGTGTGATAGACGTCAGGTTAGTCAGGTCTAAGAGGAAGTGAGGTCCCTGGTCGACTCCCTTATTTCCTGTCTGTCAGGAGGAACAAATCACCACACTTCCACAGCCACCTGACACTTAGCGCTGTGTGTGCGTACATGTCTGTGTGTTTGAGAGGGACAGAGTTTGTGTGCGTCTATCTGTCTATGCGTGCAGACCTGGTTTGTGAAAGAGATTTTAGTCTGACAGGACTGCAGACTACCTACAGTATGTGTTGCTGGCAGGTGTGTGTGTGTGTCAGGTGGATGCTAACCCTCTATCAGTCCTAAGTGTTTTCTTCTCACAGCAGAAGAAGTGGCAGCTATAGAGAAGCAGCCAGTCTCCTAATGGAAAATAGTCACCTGTGTGTGTGTGTGTGAAAAGTGTTGTGTGTGTACAAAGTAGAGACCAGCAGGTGCATCTATCCCATCTTCCTATGTACACACACAAACTTGCAGTGGTTTATATGACCTATTTTGGTTGAGCCTTTTAAGTTGTGTTGAGGTCATTGGATCGTGTTTCCCACTCCAGCAGTGTTTCTGTGACTGTGGTCAGTTCAAGGCACAAAATATTAAGTATAATTGCCAAAAGCATTGAGTGTGTGTCAAGTGTCTGCACATGTGTGTGCTTCTGCCCAGTCATAATGGTTTCCTATCTTTGTGAAAAGATGCATTTTACAGAAGTTTTCCTCAAAAACATCCTTCAGAGCTTTGAAATATGAGCCAAGTGGGATACACTCCGGTCTCCCTCTGCCTCCCTCCTAGTCTTGCTTCTTTTTGCTCTTCATTTTTTTGTGTTTGTTCTTTCAGTATCACTCCTCTTCCTTTTGGTTTCTCATTCTTTCTTCCTTCCTGGTCTCCCCATAAGGGACTAAAGAATCCATTGCTGCAGGCCACACAGGTGGAATAGAGACTGTTTTGCTGTTTAGGCCTCTGCGTTTATTATGTAAGATAGTTGAAGGAGGTTGCTATTGATCCGTCGTGTGTACGTGTGTGTGTGTGGGGGGGGGGGTTAACACAAAAGCTTATCTTGTACTTTTCAAGATGGTTCTACAGCGAGACATCCATATAAATCAGGACACTTGCAAAACATGAACTCTGTTGATTGACTTAACTGCAACACATCACAGGGCAAAAAGACAATATCGAGATTGGCAGACAAACAGAAATATAGGTGAATGCGTGTGCACACACACACTTTCACAATTTTTGTTTGTTAACTAAAGTGTAGATAAAGTTTAAATCCATGATGTCGGCTTATAGTGGTTCCCCTGACTGTTATCTTGTGACAGAATTTAGTGGCCACCTTTTATTAGGTTTAGTCTTATATATGTCCACGCTGAGGGTTTGCTACCAGTGTTCGATATTAACTTTTTCACTCACTGGCTAAGGGGACTGGTAGATGAAAATATCCAATCTGGCCGAGCATATTTTTCACTGGCTAAAATAATAAATTATAAAGTTTTACTCTGACAAATGAGTTGTTCCTGTTTTTGTCTTTGGCATACTGGGGACACACAGAACATCTCATCACCACAGCCTCGGCATCATACTGCAGCCAGACTCTTACAACTCCTTTACCTCCAAACCTCCATTTCTCACAGAACTTTCTTTTTGAATGTGCTTCGTCCTCCTTTTCATCTGTGGGTTTTTGTTTTAAAGGACGGCTTACTCCTTGAAAATATCTCCACATAATAGCTATTTAATTAGCTTAATTAATGGTGGTTAGCAGCAGTTAGTTGTAAGTGTTTGTGTGCGATTTGCGGGTGTTAATTTTGGACCCTATTTGCTACTTTTCTCTGTATTTTATACATGTAAATTGTATAGTTTTGCGTTTTGGACTGTTGGTTGGACAAAAAAAAGGCATTTAAAGATGTCACCTTGGGCACTAGGAAACTGTGATGGACATTTTTCTAAACTGTTTAATCAACGTTTAATCAATTAACGAAGAAAATATTCGGCAGATTAAATAAATAACGAACATAATTGTTAGTTATAGCTCTATTTTTACTACATTGTTGAGATGCGTGGTACAGGTAACTCTGTACAATTGTTCTTAATAGTGTCCCTTTATTTTCTCACAATGCATGATAACATAATCTAACAATGGTGATACATTTGTTATATCTATTCCCCCCAAAGTCCTAACATAGAATAAATTAAGCGTTGAACAATCACAGTGTCATGAGCTGTACAGTTAATATTTGATAATAATCAAAACAGTGTTTTATTTTGTAATGTGGAACATCTGACATTTGCCTTTAATCTTAAATACTTACATCTTAATATGCTGAATTAAACAAGATGATGATCTCCAAATGCAGGTTTTGTGCAGCTTGCCTGAGGGCTATAGCTGTGCCTAAAAGTAATAAAGTAATAATTTGTTGTACTTGCTAAATAAGGATCTTATTAAGACTGAGTCACAAGAACTGTTGCTGTACAAATTATCGCGGGTTATACAGTAATTTAATAATACCTATAGCTATTGTCGAGATATGTGAAAGCAGAATGGCTATGGAGAGTTGTAGTCTGAAGAAGAGTTATTTACACTGTCGAGGAGTGACAGTGTGCTTTCCTAGCAGCTTACTTAAATACCACAGACAGCAGTTAATAAAAGATCTGCTGCACTCACACCCTCAAGGAAATAGAACACATTCACATTTACATACACATTTACTTGAAATAAATATTTGAATATTACTGCGTAGTTTTGAAACTTAATCCACCAATCTAAATTAGCACAAGCTACATTAAATTACATTACATAGTTGTAAATTAGTAACTACAACAAGAGTTCTTAAAGCGGCTATAATCGCTATTTTTTGTATCAGATGAATCAGATCAATGTGAAAACAATGGGACGATGTAAAAGGGGTATTGATGAACCTACAGTACAGCGAATTATCATCTGAATCTCTTTACAGACCTTTATAGTGAGTTTCAGCTCACTGTTTAGGTGTCCGGTCCGCAGCTTTACTGTTTTACTCTCATTGTGTCGTTTTCAGCTGCAGCAGGCAGCTGTTTTCAGCGCTGCTCAGCACCAATTGGCAGACAGACACATTAGTTACAAGCTGGTGGACATAGTGGAGCATTTAGCTGCTAAAGAGCCAGATATTTCCATTAGGAGTTGGTGGAGACCTGAAAGAGAGTGAATATTGGACTTAAATTCATCAGGTGTACACAAACACAACTCTAAATAAATTATAATAGTTGCTTTGTACCTGCTGGATGTATGAATAAGCAAGTTTGCTAACAAGTTTGCCATATCCGCTGCTCCCAAGTGGCCAAAAAAAAGTGTTATTTCAGATTTAAGCTAATACATTACCAGTTAACTCACTGGTGAAACTAACAGACTCACTAGTTAAATAGACTACAAACAACCTTCAAAAAATTAATTATGATTTAAAATGTTTCCTACATAATCCAGCTAAAGCATGTTCAGTTTCTAAAATATATGTCTGACAACTGAATAGCTTTGTATTAAGGAAATATAGAATGTATCACAGCCTTCATTTGATTTAGGGTGTATTATAGGATTGTGTTATATTCACAGATGTTTCTATTTCCATGTAATACAGTTAATTATATTGTAATTTTTGTGGAATTTAATTTTGTTTCTTCTTGAGACCTTTGGGTATATATATATATATATATATATATATATATATATATATATATATATATATATGTGTATATATATATATATATATATATATATATATATATATATATATATATATATATATGTATATATATATATATAAAAAGAAATATATATATGCTTTCTTCTTCAGCATCTGATAAAAAGACAAGAAAAGCAAGGAAACCAAAAGTGCAAGATGAAAAATATACCACAGTCACAAAACACCTTGTCAAATGTGAAAGGGAAATGTACAGTATATTTAAAAATGTAAAAAAACAAAACTAGCACATTGACAAAACAGATTCTTGTTCGTGATAATATTTTTATCTTGCATCACTGCTTTGTTCTCTGTTTTTGAGATAACCCATATGTGATGAATAGTAACGTCTTTTTCTGAGTATTTTCAGTGTTTTGAAATAAGCTGCAGCCAGAGGAAGATGAGACAAGAGCTAATAAATGAAACCAAGAGCCACTGTGACAGTTTCATCATATGTAGTAAATTTTATGGGGCTTAATGGTATTAAGAACTTTGAAACCAGTGATAGCAATAAGCAGTGCAAAGTTGTATACAGCTGAATGGCTCTAAAAAGGACAACAGACATGAGGATTAATTTCTAATCAAGGCAATAATTACATGGGTTCCACATGTGGAAAAATGTTTGTGAAACTTACTTTGCCCCATATACTGAAGGTTGTCTACTGTACAGTATGTTCCATGGTTACATTTAATATAACCCGTGACATATTTATCACCATATTTCTCAAGAAAAACATACCCATGATACCCATACCCAGCAGTTTACTTCCTTTTTTCCAAGTCATCCTTTCCTTCCTCCCCATAGATGTTAGCAGATGTTTACAGGAATAGTTGTACAGCAATTTCAGACAATTACTCAGTAATATTTGTGTACAGTTATTATATTTTTTTGATTGATCTAAAATAGAGGTTCATGAGTAAACATTCAAGTAGCCTACATTTGACTAAGAGTGAGAGAGCACTGAATGCGTGACAATGAGTGAGGAATGCAACATTTAATTGTGAAAATAAATTCAACATCATTTTAAATGTGCTGGCTTCTTTATGCAAACAAAGTTTTGCTTTTTATATCCTTCATCATAGTATAGTATAATTTGACTATTCCTGTGCTATAGCCTCTTATTTAAGTGTGCTGCTTTTAGATCATTCAAATCATTTTCATCAGCCATCAGTGAAAGGCTATAACATCATCTTTTCTTTTTTGCATAAACTGCTTGCCACAACCGTTTTTCTTCTGTCTGAAACAGGAAAATCAGGTTAAGAACAAGCTCCATAACGCCAAACTGTTGTGATCGTATAGTGTTTTTTCATTGGATGAAATGGGAGGGTGGAGCTGATATTGTGAGCAACATGGCTCACAATTTCCAGGAACTATCTTATCATAAATAGCTATTGACCTGATCTAGAATGGGAATCAACATCAAATGTTGCCAAATCCTTAAATGAAACTGAATAGATGCACTTATCATCAGTCAGTCTTGTACTTTATTAATTTATTGGAAGCAGATATTGTAAAACAGATTTCACACACTGCAGGCTACACATAAGAAAAAGAATTTGCTTTGTAATTAGTATCCCTACAGTCAGTGACAGCCTATAATATTGCAGATATGGTAGTGTTGCATGATAGAGCTTACAATGTACACATACTGTCTATTGTGTATGAGCAATGTGTTTTCCATATATACATGAATAGAATACATATAGAAATAATAATCAGAGGTTTATTCATAAAGTATATTTACATGCATTTCACATGCCCAAATATTTTGACAGTTTGGGAAAAATTTCATAACATAACACATAATCATTATAGTCCATTTGATGGTCTGTATGAAGAGAATATTTAGTAAGTAAAGTAAGTAAGTAAAGTTTATTTCTAGAGCACATTTAAACACAGCTTAAGCTGACCAAAGTGCTGTACAAAAGAGAAGTGCCAGTGAATAAGGTCTGTGATATAAGATGGGGCCTGGCCATGAAGAGCCTTTAAAGCAATCAGTAAGGTCTTAAATTGAATTCTAAAATGAGGGAGCCAATGAAGAGAGGCTCGGACTGGGGTGATGTGCTTGTGCTTTTGTGCTGTCAACTTCCTTGCAGCTACATTTTGGAACATCTGCAGGCGAGTTTATGAAGACTGGGGAAGGCCTAAATATAGAGAATTGCAATAGTCCAGTTGTGATGTAATGAGTGTGAACGTAAATTACTTTTTCCATATATAAAGACAGAATTGGCTTGAGTTTGGAAATGGTTCTTAACTGATAGTAACTATTTTTAACAATAGAACTGATTAGTTTGTTAAGACAGAGCTCAGAATCAAAGATAACACCCAGGTTTTTTGCATGTGACTTCATATATGGGGTGAGGTAGCCTAGCTTACTGGCGAGATGGCTTCTGGACTTAGAGGGACCATAGATAATTACCTCCTTACCGAGTCGGCAGATTTGTTGTCGATTAAGATGCTGCTTTGCACAAAGTCGACAAACAGCTTTATCTTTGTCAGTTAGCCTACCATCTATGGCGTAGAACCCAAAATACTTTCGCACACTGCTTCTCAGATGCTTTGATGTTGTGATTGTCTCGGGGTGGCTTTGCTCGCGAGTGTCCTCCATTTTTGAAGCAAACAACATAACACATAGGCTAGCTTAGTTTACTGATGTCAATAGGGCATGTAATAGGTCAAGCTGACAGGGAATTTTTAGAGCGCTTCTGGATCACAAGGCAAACTACTTCAAACGGTCTGTTGCGCTTATAGTCTGTGAATTTTGAATAAAAAGTGACAGCCCTATCCAGCCTTTAATGTCCTACTCAAAAGGTAACAACAATTTCATCAAAAATCACAGATGTCAGGTTCCTGTGACATACACAAAGCAATCTAGGAACAGATCCCTATTTACAGGAACAACTGGTGGAAATAAAATTGCAGGTGGCTGAGACAAACTCACTCTCTCTCTCCTAACACCTGGGAAATGCCTTTAAAACCCTAGCCTTGTACTGCCAGTCATATAGTGGCAGCACTAGATTAGTTGAAGGCTCAGGAGCAGTCTCACAGCGGGGTGCAGAAAGTGATTCGCTTTCCCTCATCAAGAATGTTTTAGTCAGTATTTGGATTCGAACTGGCAACCTTCCAGTGGATCATACCCCAGGCTGTCTCTCTCTGTGTCTCTGCACTTTCTCTCTCTGCTTCTTTTTTCCTCTCTGTCTCACGTCCCCTCTTTGCTTTCACTGTGGCTGTAGTAATTTTTACTGTGACATTCACAGGGCGTGGAGTGATATGAAGTGAAGATTGTTCAGTGGGAGAACATCAAATGTGTCCCCCTCCCCATTTTCCCGATACCAAATGCACCTGGCTGAGGCTCTTTATTTGTTTGTGTGTGTCTTCATTGTGGTGCGGCCATCAAGCTATTTGAATGGGATCTTTGCATAGTGAATCGCCAGTCACGGAATATCACTGAGGTCAGACTGGGTTGAGCAGAAGTGTGGGAGTGTACATCATTGTGTGTGTATTAAAGCAGCATGATTTACTTGTTCAGTCCAAGGGCTTTGCCCTGCTGCAGGTGTGTGTTCTCAGCTTGATGTGTTTGATCTGCCACAGGTGTTTGAGAGGGTGTGTGTGTGAGTGTGTGCTTGCACACATTTATCTGCGTATGGTGATTTATGCTATAGGCTTAGAGCAAAAAAGACGCTTTTTGATCTCATCCAGGAATAGGCAGAAAGTACTGTACTTCATATATATGTGTGTGTGTGTGTTTGAGCATGTGTGTGTCTGGCCAGAGGTTTTTAGCTTAGTCCTTTGATCCAAGCTAGAGGTGGGCATACCTCTGTGAGGAGCCAGCCAGCAGTATGGAGACTTGGCTTGGGCTACAGAAGTGTGTGTTTGTTTGTGAGTGTGCTTCATGTTCTTATATCCCGGTGGGGACTTTAACCTGAATGCACACTAGCCCATGCGGACTTGTGTCACCGTGGGGACCTCAATTTTAGTCCCCATGTGTTGAGACTGCTTTGTGAGGGTTAAGACTTGGTTTTAGGGTACAAGTTACTATTAGGTTAAGGTAAGGGTTAGGGTAAGGGTTAAGGTTAGACATTTAGTTGTGATGGTTAAGGTTAGGTTAAGGGTCTAGGGAAGGCATTATGTCAATGACTGTCCCACGGGATAGTGTGTGTGTGAGAGAGAGAGAGAGAGAGAGAGAGAGAGAGTATGGCAGAAGTGTATGGCCAGAATCAAAAAGTGTTGGCTTGTGTTTGTACTGCATGTGTATGTGCATTAGTGCGTGTGCAGCACACAGCCAAAACCCTGATGTTTTGCATGTAGTATCAGTCTGATCAATAATATGATGTCTCCTCAGTTTCCAGACTGATGGACAACGTTTGGCTCTGCCTTCTGCCTACAGTGCTTCTTATCTAAAATGACTTGAGGAACATAATGACTTTTTTGAATGGTTGGGCTATAAAATTCTCAAAAATAATGCCTTTTAGAAGCAGGCACTTAAACAGCGCCAAATCAATTTTCTTTCCATTTCCTGTAAATACACTGTGATGTTATGTCTCCCTGTCTGCCTCAACTCTTGGATTGGAACGATCAGGTTGACATCCTGTAAGGAGCTGGAAGTGCTGCACTAGTAGCTCATTTCTAAAGTAATATACACTACATGCATACAGTATATATCTGTATTGCATAATAGCATATAGCATATTTTCAAACACAGAATATAGGGGGTACATTGATTGAGAACTTACTAATTCTTATTTAATCACCACGCTCTCAGTGAGGCCCCGATTCAGATCTGTGGTTTAAGTTTTTGCACAGTGGTGGTGCAGTTGTAATTTTACATGTACAACCTAGTCTGTTCAGGGGTTCCTTGCAGGGGTAAATGGCTTTCTGCAAAAATTAAGCATTGCATTCGTGCTGGCAGAGCACTAAAGTTGTGCAAACCACCAATCGCGTTCTATTAAGGAAATGTGAACATCTTGTCAAGTTCTCAGTCAGTTTTGGGTCATTGCTGTACATTGAGGCTGGTGGTTATGCTGTCTACTTCTACCTACTTGTTTTCTCCCTTCACAACCCCAGCCTGTTCTACTTTCTTTTCCATTTTTGTCAATTCACATATATCACTGTTCTGCTCTGTGTTCACACCTACTGCTATTCATTGTGAATGGGACCTGGTGTTGAAGCCCGGCGCTGCCCACTGAGCTACTGTACAGAGCTTTAAAAGGCACCCAGTGACACTACAGGGGAAAGGTGAGAAAGGCTCAACTTTATGCAAATGTCCTCTGACACAATGCGACAGCCAGGCGAGAGCCAATGACGCTCGTTTTGATTCCCACAGAAACTAAAGCACAGAGTTGTTTACTACTCTGCTTCCAGTGCAAATACAGGACCACAATGCCGATCAGTCTTGCCAGTTTGGGTGCCATTGTTGTATTAAAACAGTTTCAACAATGTGTACCGCAAGGTAATAAAAAGACAGCAAACAAGGCTATTCTGTACTCTGGAAACAAACTTGCAACAGGAAATGAAACAGCCTCCTCGTGTGTAGTACGAAAGCTACAAAACAACTGTTCAGTCGGAGCAGAGTATGTAAATAACGTGCTCAATGCAACACACAGAGCTACAGATTCATGAGAGGCCAGAGACTGCCTACTGCTTTGTATTTGTATGTATGAACGCAGCGTAACTCTTGGTTCTGTTCAGCTACGCATTTCTGACAGCTGACATACAGAGTGTAAAGGGTTACTATGGTTAATACCAATTTTGCAGATCAGCGTGGGACACTCCTATCAACAACTGCCTGGTTTGGTCCCAGTTGGCGTTGTTGTTAATGAAATGTACAGTAATTTTACTTTAAACTCAGATTTAAGACTCTAGATTTTATATATCTTTGCACTTTGTTTTGAAATGCATGGTCTCGTGTCCTGTATATTTTGTTTCATCATCTTCACTCAGGGAAATGTCCTCTGTATCTGTCTGTTCATCAGCCAGAGCATTTTACAATAAAAGGTGCTACTAGAAACTGGATAACTTTAACTATCCGTGGGCTCACTTTTCCACAACGCAAGAGGATTTTAGCTAATTTGGAAGCAGGGTTTGTTTGTGAGACACTACTTGTTTAAAGCAAAGTGTACATGAGCCACCAATTTTAGTTTAAAGTAATGTATCAGTGTTTTTAATGATGACTAGCACAGTACAATTAACTGAGTATTCAAAATTGAGTAGTTTATATCTCCCTAATGTGAATGTATGTTTTCTATGTGCTGAAATAGATGTTTTGACTCACATGGGGTCGAGTAGATAATGATCAGGACGAACTGTTCCTTTAACAAGAGAGAAGAAAGGTGGTGTTGATTAATGGATGAGGAAATAAATGGCCACAGATGGATGAGAAGATACGCTGGTATGAAGAAAAGTAATCAAAGAGAGAAAATAAGTAATTCAAAGAGAAAATAGGTGGAAAGAGAGAATAGGTTGTCAGTTATGGGGTCACTGGAGTAGATGAATGGATGAGAGAAGACGGCACAGAAACGAATAGAATAGAGTCTAAGACATTTAGTCAAGACAGATGAAGTGAGTTCCTCAAAGATAAAGACTAAGAAGAGAGAAAATAGTTTGTTGGCTAATGGACTCACTTTATCTATTTTTTTTTTTTACCATTCTTCTAATTCCCCTCTTACTCCCCTGATCTTTCTCTCCAATCGTTGCACATCATTCTTTTCTTCTATCCCGGCCTGCGTTACATCTTTCTCCTTTCTACCACTTATTTCTCTCCTCCACTCTCTATAATTGGGAAGGGGCGGTGCACACGCATTCATCTCATTAAGTGCACACACGCATTCTCACAGACATTTTGTTATACTGTAGTAAAATGAATGTGAATCACAAGTCATCTCTCACAGGATTCACTTTATCTTGTGAATGGGAGAGTAGAAAGAGAGAAAGGCAAACAAATGAAAATAAAATGAAAGCATTCGAGTGAAAGAGAGAAATTAATTTTCCTGTTTGCCTGTCCTGTTGATGCAAACCCTTCAATAGGACCCTGGGCCGAGCTGCTATAGAGTTTGCACACACAAGTGAGCATATCAGGACACACACACAGAGATACAGACACTCTCATACCCTTAGTCATTTTGAGTTATACTCCAACCTGGTGGCTCAGCTGTGTTTAGTATGGTGGTTGTGTTTAACTCAGCAGAATGGTCATGACGGTCAACAATGCCACTCAGTGTTTTGTTTTCAACCTGTCTCCACTGGTCATGACATTTAGTGTATTTTTGTGTCTGCAATAGAAAAAAATGATACAATTAATGTAAATTGTAGAGTAGAATTATTAGAAAAAGTATTAAATTACATATGAACATGTATATAGATTTTATCTGTACATTGGTACTGTAGTTTGATAATGCAGGTGTAAGTTTTACTGCCAGTGTAATAATGGTAAGTATAATTACATTTTTCATGCAGCCCCTCACTAGATTACACCATGCATCTTGTGCTGCTTTTACATGACAGGAAAAAACAATTTTTAATGAATTTTACATTTAATTATCTTTTCTTTTTGAAAAAGGCACGAAATGACATGAAATATATGCATCACTTTCTAAACAAAACACTAAATGAGCCAATTGACTGATAAATGATGATACCCAGAGTTTCCCTGAGAATTACTCTGTTCTCCGGTGACATTATGAAGAGAGCCACGTTGATGTTGACCTTGTATGTGTAGCTGTGAGTCAAGACTATCAAAAGTTTATAGTGTAGTCAATTTGGTTATAAAGAGGTTATTAGCTTAAATCAATGGTGTTCTGTGAAGAGTTTACAGCCTCACAAATAGGAGGAGTTACTTGATTTCCTACATTTTGAATAATCTTCAATTTAATACTTGTGCTTTTTTGGTTATTGGTGAAAATATGTCAGCACATTGAAAAGGTTTTAGAAGCTGTGGGTAGGAGTTTCTTACATGCAATCATGAAAAAAACCAGATTGTTTGTTTTCTTTTTGTATTTGCTGTGAGATCTTTATTGTCAGTGTGACAATGTACCCAGATATGGCTAACTGCATGCATCCTTTTAAATCGCTTAATAAAGGTATAGGCAACAGTTATGTTTTAATATACGTCAAGTTACTATAGTTGTTGCCAAAGTGCATTGATGTAATTTTTTCCAACATTACTTTACATGAACTGGGATTTTGATGTCTTTTGAAATGTAAATTCAACTCAAAATGAACATTGGCTGCTCTTGAAAGCATATTTGAGTTCCTGTATATTAATATTTGGGATAGTCTGCTTTGTAACTGGTCTTCTTTTCTCATAGAAGCTGGCCTCGACTCTCCTCTTGGCCCATTAAACTGTCTGTTCCTTATAAAGGGGATGGGTGGAGCTGATGTGATTGGCCCTTATTGAAGCTCACTCCAACTCCATTTGCTGATACTGCAGTTCTCCCACTAATGATATATTCATCCTGGTCCAACATCTTCTCCACGTCGTGCCCCACTGTTCCATGGCAGTGCTTACACTTTTGGGGGAAAAAAGTACTTTGAGACACTTAAAAGTTTGCACTCATTTCAGGAAATTAGAAGCCACTACGTCATTGTTGTTTTGGATTTTATCATGGGGCTGAATTGATTTTATGTGAGGTGTTTTGATACAATAACTAATGAAGTGTGTAAAGCAACTCAGTTCACCTTCCCTTAGGGCCTACAACAGATAAAGATGTACAATTAGTCAGGTTTAATGGTTAGTATTGAATCATTATTGAATGCTGTTTCTACTGAATACTATTCATTTACAGTCTACATTTAGATTTTTCACAAAGACAACATGAGTGTGAACAATGTGTGTTTGCCTGTACTGGATTTTAAACAGTACTTGAGATAGGATAATATGGGAGAAAAGTAAAGCTCATTCACATGGTAATTTATGTGGTAAAACATTCTTTCATTGCTCAAGAAAATACACAAAAGATAGATTATTGGCTATAGTAATTGATGTTTTCCTGAGGAAAACCTATGACTGATATGTCCAAAGTCAGGCAACATTTAGCCCTCAGCACTTGAGTTGTCAATGAAAATGTCCTGTGGCTCTCAATAGGACAGCCTAACCTGTCTTACAGTACTCCAGGTGCCTGACATTATTTTTTTAAGTGAAGCCATGAGGACTGTTTGCTGCCACTACTGCACAGGCCTCAGCTCTGCTCTTTGTCCTGCATTCATGGACAACAACCCACCTGCTCAGTTTTTAAGAGCCAATATGTCACGCATGGGCAAAACAAGGGCTGAGTTGCATAGTGAAACCGCAAATTCTCATGCGGCCAGTGTAACATTGGTATTATAACAATAATCTATAATAGTTCTCTGTAATAATATGATAGTGTTCTCTAAAAGGCAGTGTGTGGGTTTTGCTCCAATAATCCACTGTTCTAAATGTCAGTCCACGGCTCTAGGCAAACATTATGCTGATTACTGCAACCATCATTTCTAAACAGCTCCTCATGCCCGGCAAACACACCTTGAATGGCCTTTGTGTGTGTGTGTGTGTGTGTGTGTGTGTTTGTATTTGGTCTTGGAATTTGCTGTTCAGTATAGTTCTTGATAAAATCTACTTGATTATGTGCTTTTAGAGACACTTTATCTGGCATAGTGGCTTATTAGGATGTCACTTACCCATCAAGGTGTGTGTGCGTCTGTGTGTGTACCCTGTGTATCTGTGAATTTCCGTGCATCAGGTGTGTGGATAATTGCAGTGTGTCTGTGTGTTTGTTTATGTGAATGTGCTTTAAAACCACCTGCTTTCAACACGCTCAACACAATTACTGCTGAAAGAATTTCTCAATCTTCAGCACCTCCCCATCTCAATTCTCTCTCTCTTTCTCTGTGTCTCTGTTGCTTTCCGTCTCCCTCTGTATTTTCACCTCATGGTCTTCCTGTCCATTGCTAGTCTAAATCTAATTAGCTTGTATCATGGATGTATTAGGTTTGTATAATGACACAGCTGGCCCTTTCTGTCTTTTCACACAAACACACATTCACACTCCCAGAAGCACAGCAGACATTAGACGCAAACCTATATTGTCATAAATAGAAGCGAAGGAAATGAAGGAAGGGAGAAGTGTAGGGAATCAAATTAGGGTCATTAATATTTTGAGCTTGTGGAATGATGTTCACAAATAATTTCACAGCCTGCAGTTGTATATCACCTTTTGTGTGCATGTGAAAAAAATTTGCAAGCGCATATCTGAATGTGTGACTTTGTAAAAGTTTTGCAGCAGAAATATTTTGTGTATGTGTAATTAAAATACGTGCAGGAATGTTTTCAAAAGTGAGGTTTCACACAGCCTGAGAGATGGACACATCTTTGTATGTGACACTGAAGTTACAAGCTACGAGTTATAAGCGCGAATTTTGACCCTGTTTTAACACCTGTGCTGACTAGCACAGTTGTTATGCTGCCCACTCAGAGGAAGTCAAAAACTGTCCAATCAGGGGGCAAAAGGTTCTAGCGCGTTCTGGTTACTTCGTCCATGTATGCTGGAGTCAACATGAAGGAGCCAGAGGCGAACTCTTCTGGGATCCAGGTGGGTTAATTAGCTCTGAACATGCCAGTAAAGTTTTACATCGTAATTAACTACATATATCAAGACAGCTGTGCATGCATCCCAGAGTTACTTAATTTGCATATTAGCTAATGTCTTAGCTAGCTACAGTCTGTTGGCTAACGTCTGTTGTTGTGCCGTTTGAACAAGTAATGTTAATATTAAGGGAAGTAAGGCTGTTCTTTACACTCATACCAAATTTAAACACGAACTGAAGGGCGAAATATTTGTGCAGCATAGTTAAACCATAGACTGTATATAAAGATAGACAGATAAGATAGATAAAGATATACAGTGTATTAGTAGAGTTAAATATGAGCTAATATTAGCCACGATGCTATCGCTAGCATAGCCGCTGACAGTAACTTTAGCCAAGTTGACTGACAAAAGAACCACTAGTTAACCAATCTTTGGCTAGCTTTAATGTTTATACTGGATGGGTTGGAACTGACAGTCGGACTAGTTTGTTGTTGTGCATGTAGGCTACCTGGAAGTTATAAACCAAAGGTTACACACACTAAGCAAACTATCATAAACAATCTTTATTTATGAGGGAGCTTCAATTAAACCTTGATTTACACATTGCCTTTGATCATATGATGCTGCTAATATTTAACAGTTGTGATCCACTTGTGTAATGCAGGCACTACAGTACAGATGTTTTATCTTAGGTATTCATATATTTATTTTATATTTATTCTTTGACGTTTCCAGCTGCAACTCATAGCCAGACGACCTGTTAGAGCAGAATTTTGTTTTGTTTTGTTTGTAGGCCTGCTTGTTTGAACCTGTACAGTCTATGGTTTGAACCCGCTGTCAGTTTGCACACACACACTGACACAGACGACACTAACATATTGGTTCCTCTCTTAGACAAAGAGAACATTAATCCAGCCCTCTGCTTTGGTTGGTAAGTAGAAATATTGTAACTGAAATTGACAACAGACCACATAACTTGACTCTGAATAACTGTTTAGCATCATTAGACCTTCTCATTTTGTTTGCCATTCACACATAATTTACACTACGCGATGCTTTATTTTATGTACTGTGCTGTAAAGACTGAAAATCTCTTTCTTTTTTCTCTTCCTCACCCCCCCACCCTCCTTCCGCTCCTCCCTCCTTCCTCCTTCCAATCTCTAACTGCAAAACATCACTGTTGGTGACTCTGTGGCGACTCAGCAGTAAGTTCACACACATATATGAAATGTTAGGCTGAATTACCACAGGTGTGCCATGAAAATTTCTTATACACAGTTAATAAAGTGGTAGTGAAACACTGAGACTTCTAAAACAGCCTCACTGAGTAGATACATTTCATGACACCAGTGTGTTTCACATAAATCTAGCAACAACCGGAAATGCAGTATTAATAGGGGTATTTGGTGGTGATTATGATTCTACACTCTGTTCATGTGAAGACATTAAAAGCAGACACCTTTAATGCTTTGGGTAGAAGTTGCTTAATTGGATTTCTTATATTGAAACAACAGTCTTAAAGTATGTTTCCATTTTGTCTTACAGGGGTCCTGCTGTCCATCTACTCTCCTCTATCAAAGTGGCTCTCAGTCTTTGGAAGTTTGAAAACTTTGCTGAGTGTCAACAAGTGTAAAAATAACACCACTGCACACATTGTGTTAATTCTCCCTGATTCACATATAATTGTACCTAATCTATAAGCATTCACATTGTTTAAATCAATAAATATACAGAAGTGCTTTGTTGTGTAAACCTTTATATACTGTAAAAAATTATCAACCATCAGCTGTAAGGAGAAACAATTCTTTGATTCTGATTTTTATATATAAACCCGAATATGTTAAGATGGTTTTACGAAATTGAATTCAGGTTACTGTCACTAACATTAAAGTATTACAAACACTAAAATTTACAAATACCATAGTGTTCAGTGATTGTCAGTTAAGTACAACATTTCAGCATCAGTATAGTGCTTTAAAATACTGAACAAACAGCCTTCCTGTCCGTCTCATATCTGAGATTTAACTTTGTTTCAATATTTTCAGCAAGTAGAAAATCGCAGTGCAAACAATGACATCATAGGTTGCACACTCACGCTGCAATCAGCATGACTTTCAATCAAAGCTGGAATGTGTGACCCCCATTTTATCATTTGTACACAATCCTCTGGAGATGGCACCTCACTAATCTTGGTGTGTGTTCCTGCCTTGTACCTGTTCAAAGTTATACTGAGTAACAATAATGAGCATATACATATTATACTATAATGATCATACTTATACCTGTCATATTATACCATTGTATGTCTCCTCGGGTTGCTGTTATGGCTGACTGCTGGTGAGCTTGTGCCACACTTGAAACTTGAATTTTTGGCTGTGCATTTGACAAGATGTCCACAAAGCTGCGAACAGCTTCTCTCTATTAAGGACTTCTGCTCCTGTGTGTTTGATATTAAAGAAATTTAGCAGTTCATCAAACAGGTGTATGACAGATGAAACAAATGTTCTCTCATCATAAAAACATAAGACTGAGCACATTTTGCTGTATTGACAGTTCACTACTGTCATCCTGTTAGATTTGAACATTGTATTATTAGCCTACTACTGTTACTTTCCTGTTCATTTGGTTTATTTTCGAGCTGACGTGAACATGTACAAGTTGGATTGGAAACTGAACTTTCTCGACCTTCTCGACCTCAAACCTTTTCCTTCTTTAACTAACTACCTTCCTTGTCACATTATGTCTTGAAGCACCTGTTAAAGAACAGCCTTACTTCCCTTAATATTAACGTTACTTGTTCAAACGGCACAACAACAGACGTTAGCCAACAGACTGTAGCTAGCTAAGACATTAGCTAATATGCAAATTAAGTAACTCCGGGATGCATGCACAGTTGTCTTGATATATGTAGTTAATTACGATGTAAAACTTTACTGGATACCTGGTTACCTGGATCCCAGAAGAGTTCGCCTCTGGCTCCTCCATGTTGACTCCTGCATACATGGACGACGTAACCAGAACGCGCTAGAACCTTTTGCCCCCTGATTGGACAGTTTTTGACTTCCTCTGAGTGGGCAGCGTGCTGATTGGCTAGTCAGCACAGGTGTTAAAACAGGGTCAAAATTTGCGCTTGTAACTCGTAGCTTGTAACTTCAGTGTCACATACAAAGATGTGTCCATCTGTCAGACTGTGTGAAACCTCACTGTCGAAAATATTCCTGCACGTATTTTAATTACACATACACAAAATATTTCTGCTGCAAGTCTTTTACAAAGTCACACATTCAGATATGCGCTTGCAAATTTTTTTCACATGCACACAAAAGGTGATATACAACTGCAGGCTGTGAAATTATTTGTGAACATCATTTCACAAGCTCAAAATATTAATGACTCTAATTTGATTCCATAGAAGTGCGTTTTATTTATGTGCTTGTTGGTGAAGGAACAATACCGTACGCAATACAATGTCAATTTATTTGTTCGTATCCTCATATTTCAAAACAGCAATGACTCCCCAACACAATGAGAAACATTGAACTAATGTATCCCAAAAATTATGATGATTTATGAATAAGCCAACTGTGAGCAAAAGCAGAGTACAGCAGCTATCACAGTTATACAGACAGAAACACACAAAGACAAACACACACACAAGTGTACAACCGGCCTACGCACATATGGGTTTAAGAGGACTGTATATGGATCCACTTGGATGGAGAAAAACGGTTTTATTTTTCAGTTTTTCAATTTTCTGCAGCACACTTCTGCTGAAACAGTAAACTGCATTGTGTTGCACATACACACATACTTGTAAAGGACGCACACACACAAACAAGTTAACTGAACACACATAAACCAAAAGCAGTTTTATATGCTGACCGAACAGCAAGACACAAGTTCAGGCGGTCAGTAGTTTTTCTCATGTTAGCACAATCGTAACAGTATTCATTTTTCATTTTTCTGTCAAAAGTCAGACAGAACACACACATACGTGCACACTCAAAAATGCAGTGAGAGAGAGAGAGAGGCTCAGTGCATCTGCGCATATGCGGTTTACACTTCCAGTAGTTTCCAAATTTCGAATTTCAAGGAGTTTCACAAATCGTCTTTCATTCTCCCTCTCTCTCCCGTTCTTTCTCGTGCTCTCTCAACCCTCGTGGACTGACTCTGTCTTTCCATGCTGTCATAACCCCCCACCCCCGTGGTGTCACATTACATTCAGTCTGCAGAAACTTTCCTTTTTCATTTCTCCCACTCCTCTCTTGCTCTGTCTGTCACTTATCTCCCCCCTTCCCCTCTCCTGTCCCTATTTCCTTCTCTTTAATCTCACTCTCGTTGTCCATCTTTCCCTCTGGCTCCATACAAGGGGAAGGGGGTGGTAACCCATCCCAGAGGGGGGATCCACTAACTGCACCCTTTGGCACCAGCTGTCTGTCTGAGGCCCGATGTATGTGTTCTCTTGAATGGCTCTGGGTGACGGCCTTTTTCCTTGTGTGTGTGTGCGCGTGCATGCATGTGTGAGAGAGCGAGTGAGTCAGAGGAGAGGGTGTTTGGTGAATGTGGTCGGTAACTCTATCTTGAACGACATGCAGCTAAAAGCATTAGGTTATAACAACTGCCAGGCCTGGCAGTATTTGACAGGGTTTTGGGCAAGGATAGAAGGACAAATGGGGTGTGGTACCTTACAGCTGTGTGTATGTGTGTGCGCGTATGTTTGTAGCCCATTCCATCAACGCCAGTCCCTGTGTGAGCACTTAGTGATTATGGTGGCCCAGAGTTGTTAATTTGTGTAATCAGTGTTTAATTGGCATTGAGGAAAATACATTAATCAGACCAGAATAAGTCTCCGGCTTCTTCATGCAGTCATTCATTAGTCTACTTCAATCAGCCAATCACAGGCAGCCTGGGATCTGGGCATACTGGGTTGCAATCACAGGTTCCATTACGGCAGAAGGATGGCATCTTACTGGTCACACCATGATGCCATAATGCCACTTTATGAGCACAATTACTAAAGTGCTAAAGCCTGTGTTTAAATGTTTGTGTGTTATTTCAGCAGTCAGCCCACTTATTGCCAATAATTGAATGTGGAGGTTTGTTCCTCAACTTCATTCACATGTGCTCTGTGTTTATGTTTGGGTTGTGTCTCTGAGGTATAAAGGTCTTGAAGCTATAACGCTTTCCAGTGTGTAGGAGTGTTTGTTCACATGGGTGGGTTTACCTTTTGTTGATGTGCATCACTTTTTGTAGAGATGCGCTGCATCTATAAATGTATCTCACCCTCTGTAGTCTGAACATACACACAAACACAAAACGAGAAGTCAACTGTAAACAGGCAGGCTTTCAAAACTGTAAACCCACAGCAGCAGGGGCAATGACAGATATTAGATTTCTTTAAGCAGAGAAAAGGCCACGGCCCAACTTTTCTCACTCTGGCTCTTTAATTCTGCTGCTGGCCTACAACCAAATGTTATCCAAACACAAACACACATCACACATAATATTATATGGTTAGGATTTAAATGTCTAAGCTGAGAGGCTGGCTTTTTCTTCAGTAGTACTTCATCGAAGTATGGATATATTTAACATAATTTCATCTTACATGGTGTGAAACTTTTTTAAAGTAGGTATTTATTATTTCTGAGGATTCAGTCAATACTGTGATCCAGCTGGCATATGTCTGTAAGGAGAGTGTTGTTTTGATACAATTCAAGGATAAAAACATAGTGAATGATCTATTTTATATTTGAGATGCAATGTATACTTCTGAATGCTGCTCGATACAGCAGTTGTTCTTCATTGTACATAGCCTGATATTGGTGTTAATGCCTAGAAGTATCAAATAAATACCAGTTATACCTGCCAGCTCTGATTGGGGATAATAATAAACGAAATGGACTCAGCTTAAATACCGTTCTTCCACTTAAAAATGTTGCTAGAGTATTAACTTAATGTATCACTTGTGTGTTTGAAAGTACAGCATATCTTTAATTCCACGAAATTGTGACCTCTAACCTATTGAAGTTGAAGTTGAAGTTGTGGTTAACTGTTGTTGGGTACAACTACTAGATGCAGCTACTGTTCTTACCTTACCCACCTGCATTTATTGACCAGTACAGGAGAAGCCTTTGTGCAATATGAGAATAGAGCTCTGCCATCTCCAAATGGGTTGGGAAGACTGAAAGGAGACTTTCTTGTCTCGTGCCATTGCCACTGTTATAAACTTTCTCCTTTGCCCAATCAACTGCACCCCAAAAACACAAAATAGGCCTGAAGGATCAGTGGTGAGTATTTGCTAAGCTACCTCCTTTCAAAAATATAGATTGGACATTTCAAATTAGGTAAGTCTTATTGTTCAGCCGATCACACTGGAGGTGACATTTTTTTTTTTTTATGAAGACAGCAGTCAGTTTTAGAGAGCTGCAGACTGAGCAATGCAAGGGGAAATAATTTCTAAGAGTTCTTAGCAGTGCAGTTTTACCTGTCTGTTCTCCAGATGATGAACACATCAGAAGAACACACTGGTTGTTCTTGATGCTTATAATTGGACCTGGGATTGGATTGTCTGGTATCTATCAAGCCAGTGTAGCAAAGCTATTGTAAAACCTTCAAAGGAGACTGCACAGTATGGGCTTGAAGCATTCGATAACAAATATGAATGGGGTTGAATGATGGTGCTGACAAAATTGAGGTTTTTTTATGTGTCTCAGAGGAGCTGGGGAAGAGACAGGTAGGATGTACTTTCTGCTTTATAATAAATACCTCTGAGACTGAGGGAGGACTCTTTTCCTCAGTTGTAATGACGGGATTATACTGGCACATCCACGCAGGTGTTACAAACTGTAGCTAACAGTTGAGAGTCACAAGACATGCAACATGACAGGCATATAAGATGCAATGTCTTTATCTTAGGAGCTTTATTTGCTGTTTGAACCTGGTTTGTTTGTTTGGGTGGATCAGCACGGCGTGGTTTGCTGACTGCTGATAAGTAATTGAGTTGTAGCTAAGAAGGATGAAGCTGCATCTGGTTAGCTTGTTATTTCCCAGGGCTGAATGTTTTCCTTAATGTCAGACACATCCTCCAACTCCAAAAACTTGTTTTCTGATTATACTACCGGATAATCATAGGATAATCTTAAATCATCAAGAGCATAATCATCTGTTGGTGAATAAACAGGTTTTACAAGGATTCCTGTGGAAGTGTGAATTTTATGCTAGAAGATTACAGTAAATCTGACCTTTTCAGTACTGGAGCAACACCACTGTAAAGTTCACACCTTGGCTCTTCATCTTTTTGTTGTATATGTTTGGATTCATTGGCTCTTACACACAGACAGGATTTTGTTAGAAGATAAGATTAAGGCTGAGAATCAACATTGAGAATACTGAGACATGCTACAGTAAATTACAGTACTTTGTTTTAATTCAAAAACTTACAATGTTTAGTTTTTTTTTCATACCACTCGTTATAGCATAGACTCAGATGATTTGTTGAGCGTCAACTATCTCTAATTTAGTGTGTGTGTGTATGTATCCGCGTGTGTGTGTGTGTGTGCATGTGTGTTTTAGCCTGCTTGTTAGCACCATGCAAGAACCAAAGTGTACTTTTTAATTACAGCTCTCAGATCATTTAGAGAGGAGGGGTGAGAGAGCTCAGGAGGCAGAGAGAGAAAGTCGTGGAGGAGGGTTAGTTTAATCTCACAGTTCGTTTCACCCGTTGCTTTTGGTTTTATACTTCCTTTTAAAGACATAAATCACTGATCATCCTAGAGAAAGGCAGAGAGAGAGAGAGACTGTTAGATTAGCAGCAGTAGTTATATAATCATATAATCAGATTATGAGTACATTAGCCTTAATTTTCCTCTCTGTGATAAAGAGGTAAAAGCATGAAGGAGTAAACGGGGGCCTTGCAGCCGACCAACCATACGTAGATATGCATAAACAAATTGGGTCAGGGTAGCATGTATGTGTATGTATGTGTGATTATGCTTAAAGTGAATAAATGTTTATGCTTGTCTCTTAAGTACATCTGCTCTCAGGCTTAGCAGTGTTTACCAGCTGTTCACAGTTGCACCCATAGAAAAACAAATAACTCATGAATTAATTCATTTAGGCCCATGTATGTCTGGCTATCTAACCTTAATATTATACTGCCGTCTCTCGACATGTGTACTCTGTGTATGTGTGTGTCTCTGCATAAATTGTGATACGTCAAATGTTTACAAGAAAAGGGAAACTGGATAATTTTTGCTCTTCTCTTTTCAAACATGTCTCGTAGGAAAATGTGAGGAAAAGGAGAAGTAGGAAACAAGCGAGGAAACTCAAATAAAACTTTCTGGTGTTTTTCTGGGTAGAAAAGGAATAATACATGAAGAACTTTTATTTCCTTTCCAGGCCAGTAATTCCCTATTAGGAAGGCAATAATTTCTGGGGATTTTTACTCCAAATTTGCTAGAAAGAAGCATGAAATGAACCTGCAAATTAAAGTGTTACCAGTTAATCATACACACAAATTGAAACTCTTTGACTTTCCCAACATCCTACCTCTGTCTGTATCGGAAGTCGTGTTTCCACAATATGTTTTATGGAAAGAGAAAGAAGAAAAAAGTGGGTATCGTTTAAAGAAAAAAACTTTTTCCTCTATTCATGGAGGAGCGAAAGGGTGACAGAGCTAAAAGCAGAGGGGGAATGCTTCTTTGTGTTGCAATCCAGTGTAGGCTGCAGGACTTTATAAATAGACACGGATATGCATCATTGACTCCAGGCTCTATTCTGTTCTTTTCATGTACGTATGGTTGTGGGTAGAATTTTGATTGTTGTTGAAAAGGTCTATTCTGAGGTTTTGCTTGTGAGTGTGTGTGTGTGTGTGTGTGTGTGTGTCTGTTTGTATGTATATATGGGGAGAGGGGAATATCTATGTGAGTGCGTGTCTTCACACCTTGGCCCCAAACAGGAGTGTTAAAACCTCTCTGGCAGTGTGTGCAGACAGCATTTTCACTCCTCTCCCCTCCATCTATCTCCCCCTGCCACTCACTCCATCCTAGAGGACATGTTCTAAGACATTTACACCCTGGTTCTGTCCGTGTGATATTTTCTCCCCCCACTCCCACCCATGACGCCTGTTTTCTCCACCCATTCTTCTGTTCTCTCTTCTCCCAACATGCTTCTAGACACCCCACACGCTCCCACCACATCCACCACTCCCTGCTTCCCCCTTCTTCCGCCTCCTCTGCTGTCGATCCCTCCTTCCCTCCTGGGTTCAGGTGTGTCTAATCAATGTCTAAGCTGTTTAATCCCCTCTAGATGCTGCGCTGCTGTGTGTGTGTCTGCGAGCGTCTGTGTATGCGTGTCTGCCTGATTGTGGTGTCCTTGTATTTAATACAGACACAGAATGAAAATAAGGGAAGTCAAGGTAAGAAAGGCAGAGGGTAGTTGCTGCTGTAACCTCAACAAAGAAGTGCTGTGATGAATTTGCCTGCATGGTAATTAATTTGACAGAAAGTATCCTGTAAAAACACAAAAATATTTTCCAGTAGGGGTGCATAGTTATCCCTCTTAAGCCTCTAACCCTGGCACGGTTCAACTCGACTCGCTTCCGGTTCCAGGTACTTTTCTCGATTTCATTTTCCACTGCAGATGTAGGTGGGATTCTTAGCTGATCGTCATAGTGACGCCACATGAAACTGCCTTGACATCATCTTCAATGCAACACACTCGCTGGATCCTTTCATCGGCAACCAAACAGAGGAACACCTGCACTCGATTGACCACGTTTTGCAGGATGCCGTTTTTTAAAATCTGGGTCGAGTGAATAAAAAAATTGCGGTTGCTATTGATGGTAGCTTGGCTATTTTAAAATAGCGTGTTTGTGCAGGATGTCCCGTGTTGTGCAAGTGACGAATCTAGTAACAATTCTCTCTGACCAATCAGTGGTCTGCAGTGTTTTAACTATCAACTTTTGCCAATGGAAAACCCAAAAAGAACAGTTCCAAGCAAGTAGGGTTGGGTACCGTTCACATTTAAACCAATACCAGTACCGGTACCCAACGGTACCTTTTCTTGGTACTTTACTCTTTCTGTAATAACAAAAATGTAATTTCAGTAGTAAAAAATTCAATTTCAACATTGTTATTTATTTAGAACATGCCCCCATTTATTAGAACTGCCTTAAAGTTTAGTCATCCAAGTTAACTTTATCGTTGCTAACATTAACTGCAGCTGCTGCGGGGGACTTGGCTTTCAGACTATCAAACACGGTACACTCTTCAGCTTTTAGATATATTTTGTATTTTACCAGGTGTTTCCTCAGGTTAGCTTATGCAATGCGTTTTCTGCCTGCAATGCTTTTTTTCACTGAACCAAACAATGGCGGCATAATACTCCTCACATTGACTGCTGGTAAATATACCATCAGCGCTCAGTCAACCAATGAGTTTGTGATGCCACCGGCATATTTTATTGATACTATTATGCGAGCTTTGCAGGCTGCTAATGCAATGTAAATATTTCAGGCAGCGTTGGACAGAGTCTGACATGTCTTTCAGTGTTTTACACTGACGTTTTGCAGGAAGTGGAAGCCTAGAAATAGCTAAATGATGGGAGAATGTAGCTATCTAGTGAGTGAGTGAGTTTTTGGACAAATAGAACATTTTACATAGAATTCGTACTGATATCGGTATCAGCTGGAAAAATTTAATATCAGTCTGGCTATTGTTGTGCATCAGTGTTGCTGTATTTCTGACTCTTGGGGTGGTTTTTCAATATGTAGCGGTTATCTAAGAGTTTAGCAGCTAAGCTAACTGTTGCTTTAAGTGCTTGTGTTTGTTCCTTACGTGAGGCAGAGGATATCTTGTTGTGTGTTGCAGTGGACTTTCAGTTGAAGATTGATGTAGCTTATAACACAATCCTGCCCTCAAAATGAACCAACTGCAAAGTGCACAGGTACCTTTAATTAATTGTGGGGGAGGGCAGATTCCCAAAACACAATGATAACTTCACCAAAAAGTCCCATAAACACCCATATTCGCTCCAACAAGGAGAACAGTATCAATCAAGTGTTCACCATGATAGATTAAGTGGTAGAAAGGCTTTGTGAAGTTTGTGTCAGCAGTCTGGCAGCAGTTGTTAAAGGCTGGTTGGCTGTTTAGGGTTTAGGGGTCCTTTAGTTCTAATAGCTGGGTTTGGAGTCAATGACAAGGTCATCCAACGCCTCAACCATCACTTTCTCTCCCTTATACTAATCCAAGCTTTATACCGATTTATTAATCTCTCTCTCACTCCCTATCTGTGTGTGTGTGTGTGTGTGTGTATATATGTGTGCTTTAAAGGCCTAGGGCAGAGTACAAGCTTATATGTGCTTAACTCTGGTCTCAGTTCAACTCTACTGGATTAGCTCCTGTCCTTGCCTCTCGTCACCCTTTCCCCTCCTTCTCCTCCATCCCAATATTTTCTCTTAGCTGAGCCACATCTGTTTCTGTTGCCATTCGTATGTATTTATTCACACTTACTGCAGCAAACAGATTTTTTTCTCTTCCTCTCCACCAGTCTTTTCCCTCTCTTCCTCCTCCTCTCTCTCTCTGACATATGGCAGTGTGATATCCACAGCCGCAAGGCTCTAATTTATTTAGCTAACGATCTACACCACCTCCCTGAATAGAGAATGAAGGTCTAGTCTCTCCCTCTTTCCTCTTCTCACTCTCTCCGTCTGTCCCCCACTCTCCTCATGCTGTCTAGTGCAGTCTCCCTGCCTCACCTGTTGTTCCACACATGTAAACGAGCACACACACACACACACACACACACACACACACACTTACACACTCTTGTTTAATCTAATTAAGGAGGAACATGTTTTCTCAAGCAGGTTGTAAATACTGAGACTGTATTAGTGAAGTGAAATTAGGAGCTGCTCCGTGTGATTGTGTGTGTATGTGTCTGTATATATTGATGTTTAGTAAAAATGTATGTATGCATGTGTGCGTGTATGTATTTTTTGGTAAGTTGTGTGTGTCAGATGTTAATTACTACAGGGTTTTGTGCTGGTTGCATGACTGAACTAATGAATCCAACATGATATTAGTGCACCCTGTCTACAAGAGCGTTTATAAAACGTGTGTGTGTCTGTGTTATTTATGTTTGCATCTGTGTGTGTTAATGAGTGAATATGCTGTGCAGTGTTGCAGTATTTCAGGCTAATATAGGAGGATCAGACCAGATTTGGATTTTTTGTCTCTATGCTTGACTGCTTTCATTGCAATCTGGCTTTCCTTCTCACTCTCACATTTACACCTTCTCTCTCTCTCTCTCTCTCTCTCTCTCTCTCTCTCTCTCTCTCACACACACACACACACACACACACACACACACACACACACACCTTCTCCTTTCTCCAGCTTTCAATTTAATCCCTTAAATTAACATTTCGGTGCATAGCAGAGATGCACACCTTGCCTTCATTAGAACCACTCCTGTCCTTGTTTCCCTTCTCCTCTCCTCCTCCAGCTTATCGGAGTGACTTTGGGATTGTTAGGAATGAAAGAAGAGGTTAGAGGAAAGTTTAGGGCCTGTCATGAGAAGTTGGTTGCCTCTCCTGGTAGGTATAGCAACAGAGCCGCCCTTGGACCAGCTGGTATGTGTGTGTAGGGACGGCGCTTGGTTGTTAGTGTCAGATTGGATCACATCAAATTATAATGAACTGCAGTTCCATTAGTTGCTATATTCACCAGATTACTGATGGTGCTCTTCTGGGAGCTCCTTAAGCGCTATTGGAGTCTGTATTTTTATGAAAGTGTGAATGAGTGTATTGGTAAGAAGTAAGGAACTCTCTCTCTTGTGTGTGTGTGTGTGTGTGTGTTTGTGTGTGTGTGTGTATGTGTGTCTAAGTAGGCCAGTGTAGCAGTTTAGTTTGAGTCCAGCTCCTAAGAGGCAGCTTAATAAATTGCTTTTTCTCTGCATCAAATCAGTGGAGAGATATGTGATTGTGACTATTTCTTGAATGTGTGGGAGATGGAGTGTGTGTAGTGTTCACACATGTACATGTCTGTCTGTGTGTTGTCTTTGTCAGTTGCCGAATTGAATTGTATTAAGCCTGTTTTTATTCCCTAGACCTAGAAGAAAAAAATCTGCCTCAGAAGGAAGTCAGGTGTATATAAAGCTTTCCTGCAAAAGGCAAGAGGTTGAGCTTCTCTCTCTCTCTCTTTCTAATTCTCTTCATGAATCCCTGTGTAAAGTCAGGAAGCGTAATGTTTGCAGTTGTATGTCTCCTTGCATCATTTGTTTTAGTTTTCCCTACTTTTCATGCCTTTAAGGGACACCTTTTATCCATGTCATTGTTGTGTAAAAGAATGAGAATGTGTCTGTGCGTCTGTTTACATGCGTTTGTGTGTTTTTTACGTCAGTGAGGGCCTAGCTAAAGTCAGACAGAGAGCGAGTAATTAGCTAAGTGTTGTATTTACTCCCAGTTCAACCTGCAATCATTTTAATTTGTTTATTCAAACCAGGCAGCATTTGTTTGTTCTTTACTTAGGAGTCCTGCACTTTTCTGCTGCACCAGATGAGTGTGTGTGTTTAGTGGATATGTTTGTTTACATCTCTAGCTGCAAATGCTAAGCATATTTCTAGCGTGCATGTCTTTTTGTGTGTGTTATATCTAAAAATGTGTATTTGTGTGTGTGTGCATTTATCTGCATATCTGAGTTGTAGAGTTCATTAGCTATAACACTATACTTTATGGTTCGCCCTCTGGTTGTGGACGGTTTTATTGGTGGACTAATTGGCAGTATAGATAGTGCTGTGTGTGTGTATGTGTGTCTGTGTGTATTTTAAAGTCATGGAATTTCAGTGTATTACCCCATGTAGCTGATTGACTCTCACATTCCCAAAACCATTGTTGTCAGTGAATATTGTTACTGTTGTATATTTGTATGTGCTGTATATGTGAGTGCCCCCGGGGGTGTGTTTGTAAGTATGTAGATTTGTGCGTCTGTGAGGATGTGTTTGTGCCAGTCAGAATGTGGGGAAGGCACTAGCAGATGCAGATCAATGCATCTATTAGCAGTTACATTGATCTAGAGCTCTGTTAAGCCTACTAAACGCTGATCAAAAAGTCCTTTGATACATTACGAGGCCATAACCCCTCCATCCCCAATTCTTTTACTGTCTCCATCATTCTTCATACTCTGAATGGGGCTGAAATGTGAATCTCGAGCCTTCTAACATAGCTTGAATGATATTACTGCAGGCAGGTGAAATATTATATCAGCACAATAGGTTTTCCAATGATCCAGTGATAAAGGGCATTCATTTCAATTTATTTCAGACAAGGCTTGTTGCAGCGTTGACTCAAAAGTTGCAGAAGTTAGTTTGAGTTACAGCAACTACTGATGTGTACAGTTTTTGGTTGGTGTTCTCCCTGGCAAAGGAATGGGATTACAATGCCACATGCACGCGCACACACACAACCACAGACACACACACACACACACGCGCGTGCACGCACAAACACACACACACACACGCAGTCTAACCTCTGGCCAGGGTCCCATCCAAGGTATTAGGGGGTCTTAAGAGGCAGAATTCACTAATGACTTCCTTTATCTCCTACACACAGCTTTAGACCTGATCACTGAGGCTCTGCACCCACACACAAACACAGGCTCACACACTCACACACACACTCATACATACACAACCCAAAAATACCATGGGTGGATAAAAACAGAAAAGCTATAGCAGTGTTGGCTAGTCAGACTGGATTTTTTTTGATCAGCTTTTGTCTTTGTACTTTTTTGTTTATGTTTTTCTGCACATGTGCACCCTTATGCACAAACCTGCACGCGGTATGAGTATGCTACGTAATTTCACAAGTACTAAAGCAATAGTTTTTAGTAGCACATTGATTACCCTAATGGCCTCTGTAATACTCTTTTTACAATAGACACAAGAAGTAGAAAGTCTCCTCTCCTGTTTTGATGATATTTGGGAATTTTGTTTACTACCTTTTTTTTTTGTTTTAAATTTTTGTTTTGCACTGGCAAACTAATGTACCCCTGTTGTGGAGGTATAGCGAGAGATGAGTAATATGGAGAGAAACATAGAAACACAGAAAGAGCAGCAGTCGTGTGGTAGCAGCCAAGGCTTTTATTTAAGAAGCTAAGGCAAGGATTTGGGGTAAATAAGTCAAGTTGGAAGATGAGACTAAAAGATGAGTTGAGATGGGGAGAGAAGTAGTAAGAGATTTGGGCGGATGAAGGAATGAGGGCAGCTAAGCCTGGTTGCTCATCTAGCTAGCTCAAAACACAATCACACACACGCGAACACATGCACTGCGGACATAATTCCGTGAAATGCTTTAATATTCTATCACTTGGACATGCTTAATGATTTGTAACCACCAGACTTCATGTGTTGTTTGTTAACCTCAAACTAGGGTTGGGCGATTGTTTCTATTTTCATATCGTTTCGTCGTGGTCACTCAACATAGCCGATAGGCGAGCCGATTGCCAGTGGGTGGCGGGAGTTGGAGGGAGTGTGTGTGTGTGTGTGTGTGTGTGTGTGTGTGTGTGTGCATCCTCCCAGATGCCAAGGATGAGCCTAAGGCTGTCTGTAAGCAATCTAAAAGATGTGTAGACTACCAGTGAAGGACATGCAGACCACTATGGGTGAATAAACACATTTCTACTGTTAAAATATTTTTATTACCTTAATAATAAAATTTTTATTCGTTTTTATTAAATTATTCTCTGTTTAGCATTTTTTTAAAGTTATTTTTGACGTTATAATTTTATTTGGATTAAAGATCTTGAATAATCAGCTTAAGCGTGGCTCAGCATCTGATGGAGCTTTGAAATAATCGAACCTTTAAGCTTTCTGCAAGCAATACAGTTTAAGTTACATTATTAAACAGCTCCCTTTTAAAAGTCTGTGTGTCTGTGCTTAGTGCGACAATATCACAGGATCATGTTCCGTTTAACATTATTATCTTATCTTTAACAGTCCAAATCATATCCATAACGTTAACTACTCTTGAGTGCAGAGCAGAGTTTTGGTGAGCAGGCATATGGAGAACGGAGATGTGGGGTGTCAGATCCATGGAAAAAGAGACGGCAAACTGGTTTTTAATTAAGCATTTAAAATTCACTCGTCACTCGTTCTGATTAACGGGGCTCAGCGAGCGGACATTAGGGCTGCACCCAATGATTCTTTTTTTATAGATTAATCTAACGACTAATTTATCGATTATTCTAAAGATAATTTTTTATTACTTGATTCATATAACAATTAATATTTCAATATTTTATTCAATCATTTTCTCTTAAAAACAAACTCTCAAATGCTAATTGTCACAAGCCTACCTCACACCTCTTTTGTTGAGGGAGAATTTTCTCCTCACTCAGAGGAATTACTCTGCCAATTCCCAGCGTAGAGCTCTGCCACTACATGCCACTGTGTGGGCTTAAATCAGATAGACCCTCTGGTTTCTATCAGATGTAAACATTCCTGTGTGTATGAGTTTGACCATCAATATCTCTTCATCACAGAACGGACAAGTTGAAGTGTGTGTGATTGTGTAGTGTGTTTGTGGGAATGAGTATCTCCTGCACTCTAGAAAGCACTGTCTAGACAGTATGTGGATACCTGCTCTCAGCCTTTACCCTTTTCATCAAACCACATACACCATCCTGTTGCCTGGATGTTTTATGCCTCTTCAGGGTTCAGCGATAAGGTTTTTTTCACTTGCCTGGTCAGGCAAGTGGGTCAGAAATCTACTTGCCCAAAGTCAATTTTTACTTGCCCCTCTACAAATTGTTAGTTTAGTAGTTATCAAATAACAACATGTCATGTTTAAACTTTATAAATAAAGTAAATGAATCAAAATAAGGTTACAATGTGTCATAGATGTAAAGCAACAAACATTCTTGCATCGAGAATGGTATCCCCCCTCTTTCTCCCAGAGGTGGACTCCTTAACTGTGAGTGAATGATAAATGAATTATCGAAATAAACGTTGTCTTTACCCGCCGCCATTTTCTCATGAGTAGGGATGGGTGTCGTTAGGATTTTATTGATACTACTATTCTTATCGATGCTCTTATCGGTTCGGTTCTTTATCGATACTCTTACCGGTTCTTTTTCAATTCAGAGCAGGATTAGAATTGAATATTTTAAATATAACTAAATGTTGTTTATAGAGCAGCAACAGTAAAGTTTACAACAGCAGAGTCACTATATAAACTCAGTGATATCTCACTGGAAACAAATCTAAAATGTCAGTAAAATAAATCATATTCCTCACATCAAAATACTAAATGATGTGTGTTCTTCATTCTTTCTAAACTTCAGTCAGTATCAGTCCTTCCTCCTGTCCTCTGTCCTCCTCCCTCTGCTGCTGCTGTGATTCACTGCAGGTAAGGGAGGGGCTGGTTTGTCTCAGCCAGCAGCAAGTTTACAAGAATTTGCCAAATTTTAAGATTCATGGCAAACAAAGATAAACAGTTAGACTACAGACAGAGAGCTTCGTTTTAGCTTTTGTAACTCACAAAGTGGTTCATTTTGGTCTACTCCTGTAGCCAAATGGTTAAGGCACCTACCACATAATCCCAATGTCTGTGGTTCAACGCCTTTCCAGGTCCTGTTTTCTATCTATCATTCATTTGTTCACTGATTAGTAGTGGTGTATTTAATGTCCTCCCTGAGGGACCTGCCAAAGAAAGGAGCATTTAGGCAAACACATAATTTTCAGGCATATGAGTGGGATCTAGAAAAGGATGAAAAATTTAGTTTTTGTCAATGTGACATTGAGAGCATAGTGCGATCATTTTTATTCTGTCTGTATGTTAATTTTTGGGTGATTATCAAAAGGTAGTTAGCATGAACTACAATTGAAAATATGAGTGCTGAAAACACAGTGGATCGGTAGCAGTCCAGCAGGGTCAGGGAGTCAAGCCTAATTAGATATTGGCTGAATGTAGCGTGGACAGTTCTGATTTTAGTCTGCCTCAACATCCTTCATAGTCATTATAAACTCACCAAGAGAGACCAGCTGTTATAGCTGACAGTTCTACAATGGACTCGTACTGTGTGTGTCGAGGTTCAGAGATAGCTTCTAAATGTTGGAGAGTTTGAAAGAGCTCGGGCTAGTTACGCGCACACCCTGACTCCCCTGTGATGTGAAATTGAAAACTGTGATTCATGCAAAGGCTTTCAGACTTTCTCCCGTTTTCTCTCTCTCTCTGTCTGTCCGACCCTCTCTCCGGCTCGCCCTGGCACATGGCTTGCTAAGGGGATGGAAAAGAATACATACACACACACACACACACACACACACACACACACACACTCATATGCTTAACGTACTCACACAAAAAACTGTGAACTTCTCTTCTGCCATTTTTCGATCTCTTTCCCTCTCTTTAGTTGACTAGGTCCAGGACTAGAAGCCCCAGGGTGCTTTTTATAGCTTTAAACCTGGACTGGTTTGTGTATCTGTGTGTTTCATTGAGTCTGCATCTCTGTGTTTCTGTTTCTGTGTGTGTGTGTGTGTGTGTGTGTGTGTGTGTGTGTGTGTGTGTGCGCTCCAGGGGGACTGCTATCTGATCCATTGAGATGAATGGCCTGTCTGTATCTCCTCTATACAGCTGACACTATCAAATAGCCGCTGCCTTTCTCTCCCTTTTACTCTCTCTCTCTCTCTCTCTCTCTCTCTCTCTCTCTCTCTCTTCCTTGTGTAACCCTGTTACCCATTGGTCTCTTCTTACTCTATTGCACCCTCATTTGTTGTTTACAAATAGAGGGAAGGATGACTGGCATTTTATCTTGCAGACGAGAGGAGCAACAAAGATAGAGGAGACAGAAAAATAGAACCAGAGAGAGAGAGAGAGAGAGGGAGAGATTCAGAGACGAAGAGGTGGAGGAAGCCTCTCTGTCTGCCAGCATCTGTTGCTGCAGGGCAGAGACAGGAAGGTGTGTGTGTATGTGTGTGAGACAGGGAAAGCGTGATGGTCACGATTAATTCAGACAGACCATTTGATGCCTGAGTGATTCTAGTCTCCCTGTTTCTCCTACTAATGCTTCAGTCTTTCTGATCCTCCTCCTTTTCCTTCTCTCTCTCTCCACCCGTGTCTACCGTTTATCTGTCCATCTATCAGCCACTGACTATTGCATCATTGTTATCAGCTTGATGACTTTGTTTTTACAGTCTTTTGTTGAGGTGTTGTGTGGGAGTTAAGTCATTGGCAGCTGTTTTGCTTGTCGGGGTGGGCAGTATCACTGGTGCTGTTTGGCGCACTAGCCTACACTGGTGTAATTGTTTTCCACATCTACCAGCATTTACATATTTCCTGAAAATCCCACTTTATTCAGAGAGCTTCACCCCAGACATGAAAAACTATTTATGTCTAGAGTGAAAACAAAACTGATTAAATTTAACATCCTCTGACTCATGGAGCTCATTGAGTCATGGGAGATGTTGTGAATTCAGATCACGGAGAATTTAGTTGCCCAAAGGAACACAAATGCACCAGTTTGTCTGCACTTCATGTTCAGTGTTAAACCCGCTTATCTTTGTTGTTAAGTGTTTTTTCAATACATGAGCTAAATGTTAATTTTAGTAAGGCTGGTGTTTTATTTTTGTATTTCTGATTTTATTTATGTTTATTTTCATATTCGTCCTGTTGCCTGTGCCCCAGCTGCTGGATGTGGGTCGGCTCAGTTCAATCATTCGTTTCTGTTTCCTCGCAGTGATGCAACATTCACTGTCTCCAATCTTCTATATTACTTAGTCCTTTGTGCTGAGTTGGAGGCTATGCCTCATTAGGAAACATTAGCAGCTCAACTGGGCAGCAATAACAGCTCCATAAATCACACTGTTCCAGCGCATAGGTCTTACTAGTGTTATGGACTGTTATAATTTATTTTCCACAGGTAATACTTCAGGTCAGTTTACTGGTCAATCCAGTGGTGTTAACAGATGGGTGATTGTGGCATTGTTTGTGATAGATTCATTCCTTGATGTTTACTACTTCTAGTTTCCAAGTCTTCGTGCTGCTGCAGGCTGTTTTTTCCAACTCCATTGCCTCTGAATGTAACTCACATGCCTTAGAATTACCCACAGTAGCTTGTACCTTATAATACAGCTGCTCAGCTTTGTTGCCAGATTGTAAATTGATACTTATCAACAACTATGTCTAGTCTAATTGTCTTTTCAGATCAGACAATAGACATTGTCCTTTATGTGACTCTGTTATTTATGTTTCTGAGCGTGTGTTTGTGTGCGGCTGTGCGTTACTGTACTGTGTTGGTGATAATCTGTGGTGTTATTGAGGGTGTTATACCTGGACTTGTATTCTGTCTCTCGTCTTCTGACTGTCAGACACACTAATCCCCTTTCCTTCTTCTGCACTCTTCTACTACTCTGTCCTCTCTCTTTGGTGCTTTTTTGCAGAATAACAAGACTCATGGGACGCTGGCCAAATGATTCCACCTTTGTCTCTTAAACAGCCACTATTCTACTTTTATCATTTTATTGCCTCTTATTATTTACTGTGAAATCAACGTCTTTTCTCCTCTACTGTTCATATTCCCCTTTTGAAGTGACTGAAAAAACAATAGCTGTTTTGTCTTTTTGTTGCCTGGTTGCACATTTATTAGTCTAGCTGTGTGTTTGTTTTATCGTGAAACTGGGTGTGTCTGTATGATAGGCGCCGTATTTGATGTTTACCTGTAGTGTACTAATTAATCATTCATAATGCAGCTTGAGTTTTTAATTAAGCCCACACTCAGTAGCTGTTGTCACACTCAAGCCTTTCTGACGGTTTAAAAAGAGGCATAAAAGCTTCTCTTTCTGTCTCTACCACCTTCCCTTCTCTGTGGTTCGATCTGTTCTGCAGTTGACAGGTAATTTATGAGAGAGAGAAAGGAGGGGGCTACTCTGACACAGACCTGGAGTCAGCAGACACACACACACACACACACACCAACATACACAGAAGGGGTAAATCATCACCTTGTCTGTGTAACTGATGGTTGAGTTCAGAGGTCAATGACCAATACCTGACCTTTTTTGATACAACAGATGACGTGTGTCTGTGTGTGCGCATCTGCGTGTGTGAGTTCTGCATGTAAGTGTGTGGGGTTTTTTTTGTGTATTTGCTGCCATCTTTGCTGGGAAAGGGCAATCAGTTTCCTTGTAGAGGTGATTTAATCTGTAGGTCACATGCACAGGATGGATTCATCAGAAGACAGATAGATCACTGTCACACACACACACACACACACACACACGCGCGCAAGCACACACACACACACACGCGAGCACACACACACACAAACACACACACACACACGCGAGCGAGCACACACACACGCGAGCACACACACACACACACACACACACAGCAGGTAATTTATATGAGGTTAAATGGTTGGTCAAATGGCAGAGCTGTGGCGTTGACCTCAAGGTCTCTGTGGGTACTTCTACCTCCTACCTTCTTCGCCTCTCTGATAGTCCTCTGTCATTTCACAACAGTCCGGTCTGAACAACAAATTTACACACTTCCACTGTTTCCTTGTTGCGGCGCAGTTTTAAGCTGCAACTTTCTCAGCATGTCTGTGTTCCTAGATGTGGGAGGACTCTGAAGAAGCAGAAAACAAAGGAGATAACGGGGTCATGGGTAGTGTTGTTTGTCGTCTTTCTTTTGTGAAAGGTAGTTTAACGTGTGTGTGTTTTGCTGTGTTTGTGTATTCTCTCACTACTGATGTCGCTCTCTGGGTAGTTCAGAGCGCAGGCACTGTGTATGTATCTTTTTGTAGCCTGTGTATGTATTGTGTTTTAAGTGTATGCTAATGTTTTTATCTCACTGCATCCAATCCTGTTTTTCAGAGCTGAAACCTTCAGAAATGTATTTTTGGCTTTTGTTGTGTGATAGCACATGTGTGTGTGTGTGTGCACGTTAAATGGTTTCAACTAAGAGATCTAGGCCTTAAGTCAAACTGATAGTGGAGTACAATAACAGTCTTTGTCTCACCAAATTATATGGAAAAACCCTCAATCTGCATTTGTTTACTGCTTTCTCTGACTCAGTCTTGCACTCTTTCACCACACACAAATACACACACATGCACACACAACCTGACCCAAAAAGCAAAGAATAAGAAGTTACGGATTGAGAGGAAGTGAAAAGGAAAAATGTTTTTGGTTAACAGTGTGGATGTATGGCTGTTTGTGACTGTTTTGTTCTTTATTTTTCTAATTAAAGACCATGGAACAAAAAGAGGATTTGCTTGCTGTGGAGCTGTATGTATTTACTTGTTTTTGTGTGTTTATTTGTATTTCCTAGCACATCAGTGAGTGTATGGTATTTATGTCTTTTGTTTCATATTAACATGACAGCATAATCACCTTTACATGTGCATAGGTTAATGTATATATGTTTTTGTTTGTTTTGTTTGTTCCAGGCAAAGTATTGTATGTGTAAACACACAAGCATGTATATGCATTTGTGCTGCAGGCAGTGTGGAAGGCAGGTTCTTGACATTTGCCACATCAGGCAAGCGTCAACCTTCTTTCAAGTCAATTAAAGCAATTAAGAGATTAAGTATGTGAATGGAGATTAGCATGAATTACCATATCAGAGGGAGGGACCGGATTACTTCCTCTATTCCCTCACTCCTCTCCTTCCTCTGGCTGTAACTTATCTCAAATTTCCTCATTCGTTAAAGGGATATCCAAAATCTTAAAACAGGATTTCTTACGATTTTACAGTGCATTGTAATTTCTTTCACACGTCAGCCATATACTCAGGGGTGTCAATACAGGATATCTGTTACATGTTTTGAGATATTTATCAAATACGACAAATTATATCGAAAACAAGTTTTAAGAATTTAAAACAAGGTGCATTTTGTTTCCTGAACAAATGAATAAATGGTTTTGTCTTCTCAGAATGACAAATAAGATGTGAACAGCGGCACTGGTTAATAAAACAGCTGGATGTCATCCAGTTTGCTGTGATGACATCCAGCTGTTTTATTGATGCTGTGCAGTGCACCCACAGTGTCTCCGCATCACACACCCTTTTTGACTGCGACTGGCTTACTGTCAACAGACTTGGTGGTGTAACGGACCCTAGCCTGTCTCACACCCACTGAAGAGCTGCTCCTACAGAGTGGCTGAACATTGCTAATGATCATGATGATGTCATTTTATTACAATATTTCAGCATGTAAGCTTCTGCCAACATGCTGGCGAGTCAGCAATTAGCTCTGATTTCAAAAACAGATCAGCCCTCTGAATCCAACTCAGGGAGCGCTACAGAATAGTAGATTCAGGAGATAACAGGGTAAAATAAAGATGTGTCTAACATTAGCTGGCTGACTGATTGACAGTACCTACATTAGCTGTTTGCAAACAATATTGTATTTTCATACAATGCCTACCTTTTGACAAGCTCCATTTTGGCCTTTCAGCAATATCGCCACCTCTTTAATGTCACAGCTGTCTGCAGTTCAGGCTGGCGTACAGGCTTGCAGCCTCCTTTATTTGTTTTCACACCAAGTCCAAAATTGTTAATGTGCATTTTTTAAATTCATCACTTGCTAGTGATGTGATCGACAGTGGTAGTCTGAGTCTGAAGCACTAAGCTTAAGCTTCCCTGTTAAAAGTCTCATTATAAAACAAAAAGCGGTTCTGAGTGATAATTCTTCCACTTGGGAGGAAAAAAAGAATGTGTCAAGAACAGGGAGAATTTCACAAGCTGTTACTGGAGCTGAGGTATCGCTTCAAGATCTGTTTTATGATGTCAGCAGCCCAGTCTGATAAAATGCTAAAAGCACACAAAACGAATCGGCCCAATTACCACGAGCCTGTGGATTCCCAACAGCAACTGGCAGTATGGTAGACACACACACACACACACACACACACACACACACACACACACACACTGTACGTTCCCTCAGGGAAACATCATCTTTAAAGAAAATGCTCACATCTCTACTATTGCTAAAATGTGTTATTAAATAAGTTCATCTCTTTTGACACTTTTGACGAATGCATGAAACACAGATACACTGTTGTGAAATTTATGACAGGTGTGTAAAGTAATAGACTAAATGTGAGGTTGATTCATGTTTTTATGTCCGAAATTTGTCAAGAAACACTGACACCATATTTCTGTTTATTTGGATTAACAAGAGCAGGTGTCATATACATGTGCAAGGTGAAGTTAAACAGTTTTTATAAACCTCTGGAATTTATTGAAAAAGCATTGCAATATGCTTCAGTAACCATTAATTAAGTACTGTAATTGAGCAGGTCTCCCAAGCGCAGCCTATGTATGGAAAACACTACATTGATATCTGTGAACATAATTACTTCTGTGCTGAAGTATATATACAAATATTCAAAACATCGCTGTCATTAAGAGGCACAACCCTTTTCTTCCCTTTCTCCACTAAATGAAACAAATCATTGAGGGACTTTGCTGAATGTTTGTTCACGCTTCTCAAGAGTTCTTAACCAGAAAACGTGCCCACGTTTGCGGAGGATCACCCTCAGTGCTTTCCCATCATCCAAAATGCCTGGCCTTTTATTTACTCTCAATGAAGCATCTCCAGGCTATGGCCTTTTGATGATATCACAGACAGCAGTGTGAAGCTCTTTCGTGTTTCTAAGAAAAGAAAAATGCACTCATTTTCACAAAATTAAGTGAACTGACTGAACTGATTCCTTTCATCCTTTGACTGCTTCTTTTTAGGTCTGTTTCCTTAAGCTGTACATCTATTCATCTATTTTCCTGCTTGTTTTCCAGCTCTTCTGAAATGAGAGCTGAAGTGCTTCTGTCAAACTAAAATAGAAGCTTGAGAAAGGTGGTTCACACCTGTCACAAAAGGATGCAAAGGAGTTTTTATAGAAACTCACATAAAAATGTAAATTAAAAGTGAAAGGCAAAGAGAAGCAGTCAGGGGAGAATGGTCATTTTAGCACATTGTGACTGTTGGAGTCTCTTTAACCTTAATGATTCAACGACTGTCCCTTTGGATGGGAAGAGACTGTGAGAGGACAGAGTGGTCATTTTAGCACTTCCTGCTACAGTATCTGCTCCATCTCTTAGTAATGACCTCTAACCTCAATGATTCATAGCGTAGGCAGGGACAGCAGACAGCCACACAACTGCAAAGGCACACGCACAAATTCACCTGCATACAAATTCACTCTATCAGACTCCCAACTCTCCAGAGTGATTTTACCTGTGAAAAGACTCAATGCACCAACAAGACCCTCCCTACTCTGCCACTGGCACTTCTCTCCTTCAGACCCGCCATCTCGCACTTTACTTTCTCTAACCTATTATTACATCATGAAGTAGCCTCTGACAAGTAGAAGACACTCTTTAACTTCAGTGTGTTCAGACTCCTAAAGGTGCTTTTTAGAGTTGTGTGTGTGTGTGTGTGTGTGTGTGTGTGTATGGGAGAGGTGCTCTAACTGGCAGTTTGTGCAGATATCAGTCTACAGGCTTCATCTCCTAATCGCCTGCGAAATTGATTGTGTTGCCTCTCTCATCCATCACATGCTGAACTCCTTTAACCACCTTTATATTAGTATGCATATGCATATGAGACCTTTCAATGATGTGCATGGTTTCCCTTCTGTCTGTGTCTCTGTCTTTAACTTCCTGGACACGTGCGCACACCTCATATACATACATACACGGCTCGCACAATAAGTCTACAGAAAAACATACACACACTTATATTCAATAATGCACATGCACATATGAATTCATTATGCCTGCACACACATTTCATTTTGACGCAGTCCTACAATGCAGCATGAGTGATGATGTGTATGTGTGTGTGTGTGTGATCATAAATCTGTAGTGCTAGATGAAATCTATGCGTGTCGCTGGAGGCTGTACCAGCGAGGACACTGGATCTTTTCCTGAGTAGGGTAAACATTGCTGGAGGCTTGACGCTCTCCTCCAGTTCCTCCCCCCCGCTCCCTCTCAAGGGGAGATGAATCTTCTGGTATTTGAAGTCCCTTTGATAATCCCTTTTGGGGGAGATCATCAAATTGCACACGCACAAATAGCCACTGACAGACAGACAGACAGACAAACACACATACATGCCATGTGTCTGTCTGTGTGAGCCGTGCTGTCGTGTGGTTGTGTTGGTGATCAGTGTAATGCTGATCCAGATTCTGTCTGTTTCAATGCCGGGTAACATCTCTTGCTTGCTTCAACATCACATCACATTACATCAAATCTCATTACGTCTCTTCTGATGGAGGGCTGTTGTCAACGCAACCCCTCTGACAGAGTCACCCTTTGTGGTCGACTCATTTCTCCCTATCATCCATCCCTATCATTCTCTTTGTCCCAGCCACCCTTCCTTATCACTGCCTACATCCTCTACATCTGTCCTCCATTATACTTCACTATCTACTTCTTTTTTCCTCCCTAACAATCATTTGATAGCTTTACACACACATATATTCTCATACACACACGTAGAGGAGCAGACAATAGGGTGACAGACGACCGATTGAGTAGTAGAAATAGCTCCCTGCTGGTTTGAATGTGTTTAAGTTCTTAATAGCTGCAAGTCAGCATAATCCACAGAGATAAGCACTATATTATAACAATGCACAGACACACACGCACTAATATACAAGAACACTCCTGTATACTCCATGCACATACACACTCATACACAGGGGTGTTTGTTCTGTGTGTTGGTTCTCCAGGGGTAGTATAGCATGAGTGGTGTGCAGGGTATTTACATTTGCTTCAGTGACAGCAAAGCACTTTCTCCACCTCCCTCCCTTATTTCGTACTTTCATGCCTCCATCTACCCCACTCGCCAAAACCTCCACCAATCACGATCTGTCTCATATTTCTTTTTTTTACATCCCTCCTGAGTTTCAATAGCAGCATTTTTGCACACTGCCAGAGCGCTTTCTGAGACTGTTTTGTAGTTTGGGGGGGCGGCTGAAATGAATGTCAAATGCTTTTTCAGGTCGTCTGTGCTCCCATCCAGAGCGATGCCTAGACCGGTGCTTTTCTCAGCCACTGTTTGTGTGTGTGTCGGTGTGTTTGCTCACTTTTGTTTTGTCACTCTATACTGTAGCACTAACCCTGACACACACACATACCCACAAACAGGCTGGTAACATTCCTTTAGGGAAAAGCTACTCTGCTTGACGACCTCATGCTTTCCTTGGCCTCCAGGAAAATTGTGGTTTTGGGAATTTGATGTGCTGGATGCGTGACTTTCTGCATGTGTACTCGTGTGTGTGTGTGTGTGTGTGTGTGTGTGTGTGTGTGTATGGCATAGGAAAATGTGGCATGAAAAAGACGTCATGATGCTGACACTGTCAAATGACACATGTCTCTGAGCTATCACAGACAGAAGCAGGCTGTGAGACAAAGAAAGAAAAAGAAAAAGAGAGAAAGTCCTTCCAGACAAGATGGTGTGCAGCTGCAGGAGAGTTGTATTTTTCCATGCTGTGCTAGAGTGCAAAAAGTTGAAATTACAGTATGTGTTTACTTCTGTGATGGGTACAGAGTTTTTCACTTTATGCCTCATTAGAGAAAGAGAGTGAGGAGGAAAGATGAGGAAGAAACTGAGGTATGTAGTGAGAGTGAAGAGATGTGTGTTTGTGTGTGTTTGTGTATGTTTGTGTCCAGCACCAGCTAGCTAGTTTACTAAGCTGATAAACAGCCTTTTAAAGACAACTTTCTTCATTATATTTCTGCTTCTGTTGCGGGGGAGGAGGGTCTGTTATTTGTGTTTGTGTATGTGCAGAAAGAGGTTGTGATGTGATTTCTCATGAACTTTGCCAGTTGGCATATTTGTTAAAGGTGTGTGTTTGGGTATGTTGTGGGGGGCACAGTAAATATAAAAGAAGAAATGTTGCTTGTTTTTTGCCTTTGTTTATGCTGGACGATTTTCTTACTCTGTGTTGTGCATTATAATCTGTTCTAGCCATCCATGTGGAAAATACCTTGCATTGTTCTTGTGCCACTGGCTACTCACTTTGAGTAAATGATGCTATGCTTTCACTCGTCCCCTCAGTAGCTTTTGTAGTGTTTCACAATTATTTTTGACAGGATTGTCTGTATAAGGGGTGCTACTGCTCCCACGGTGAATAGTACACTTTTAAACAATGGGGTGTATCTTGCTTTTTCCTGTAATTTCCTGATTTTCTGTCTATGTTTCAGTACTTGTTTTTAAACACTTGTGCAATCTGTTTTTCTGTCACTGCTGACAAAAATATGGTTTCTGCGCTTCCTATTGGGATAAATATATTTCCCATCTTCTTGCTGTATCCAGTCCACAAGTGTATAGCATTGGAGGGGCACCTCTTGGGTTCATTACCCTCTAAATGTCTTGCTTGTGCACTGGCTCTGAGTTAGTATGCTGATGAAAAGCTTAAGAAAGAAGGCAGGGTATAGGTTTTCTTGAATTTCTGTTTTTTCTTGGACGTAAAAGTCAATGGGATGGGTTCTCTTGTCAACTGGAGGTTTTTAGGACAACTTATGATTCTGTGTGCACATTGTGTACATTCAAGCCTGCCCTATCCGGGATTTTTTAAGCCAATACCAATATCTATATTTGAGAGTTTAAAAAATTTGAAAACGATACATCGTCTGATATTAGTTTTTTGACATAAACATATAACATAAGACATTTTGATAAGGACCTCTTAAATATAGCATTAAAGAATTGTGACCAACTGAGCAGGATATTTTACAGTTGAAAAATAGTCAGTGCTTCCTGGTGGACAAACTATTGTATGGTGATACTGTTTCTAAATTACCACATACATATCTTTGTTTCTTCTGTACTGCATTTTCTTGTTCTTGCACTCATTGACTCATATGCTTATACCAATATATCTGTGATAAGCTAATATCTGCTAATAATTATGGCTAGCTAATTTATCAGTCAGGTTCTGGTGTACATATTTTACTTACTAAAGAACTAAAGGAAGATTTTATGGGGTGTCCTGGTTGGTTTTGGACGTATGTACCATGTAAACACAATGCCCCTGTCAGCTATCCAATAAAGGCAAAAAGGCAATAAAAACAATTTTTTAAAAGATTTTTAAAGTTGTTTTCTCAGCCATGTATTAATCAGTTTCTTGGTCATGCACATCATGGATCTATCATAAGATTGAGCCCTTGACTAGGACGTCCTGAACTAAGAACGTGAGCTCTGTTTTTCATCTGTTTAAATGTCCACTACCAGTTGCTTGCCCATTCAGAAGAGTGAGGGTGTGACAGCATGAGAGGGCAGGACTGAGAAGAGTGATGGCAGGGTGAGACGTCCAGCCATTAACCTCCAGACCCTCCAAAACTGCTGACTGAACATTTGGGGAAAAAAAGACTTTAAAGCTAGACATGAATGTGTGTGCCATAATGATTTTAGCGTTCCCACACATTTAGCAATCAGGCGTGAGTTAACCTTTCAAAATCCATTCAATGTAAACAGAAGAAAAAAGTAGCAGCTGCTAAAACACATCTTTAAGGTGATGTTTTTACAGCTTTTATTAAAGCTCTCTTTTCATCTCAAAACATGTCTCACCAATAGTTACACTTTAATATAAGGAGGGAAAAGTGCTGTTTGCATAGTATAGACAGTTCTGATTTAAATAGATCTCCTCAGAGGAAATGGGGCTCAGAAAGGGTTTTTCTGGGTAAAGTGTTCTATAATGTGTTTTTCTGTCATTACCTTTCCTGGCCTTTAGAGGAGCTTAAATGTTGATTTCACAGGAATCGAGAGGGGCTGATGACAGTATGAGAGCGCAAATAATATTTTCAGCTAACATATACACTAAAGGGATTTAGGTGATACTCATACAGGCTTAGACTTACATCTTTGATGAGTTACATTTTCATGTCAGTGGTCATGAAACACTGAAAAGATTTGAGTTTTGATGACAAGACATTTCCTGCTGTTGGATCTTTGCTAAATGTATTTACAGTATTAAGGGTGAAATGTACATTTTTAAAGGAATACTCCACCAAAACATATGTTTTGAGTATCAAACACTAAGCGTCTGTATTTTTGAAAGGTCACTCTCAAAAGCTTTTAACTTGCTCCTTTTGTGAGGTCGGCAGCTATAGTCAGCTTGGAGACCAAATGGAGTAACCATTTATGTCTGTCAAAGTGGTCTGAATCCTACTCCTTGCTGTAATGCACAATTTGTTGTTTGCAGCTTCTATTTGAAGAACAGAGAGTGTAGAGGGTAAAATGTAGGTGCTGTCTCAACAAAACTGTGAGTGTTTTTCTCCCATTCCCTTAATCAGGACCTCAATGTGAGCAGCATGTTGCACATATTGGTTCAGAAGTAGCCTGTACAGTAGTACCCTTATGTATTTTACTCATTTCAGTGTATGATTATAACACAAGTTGAGCAGGGAGAAGAAAAATCACAGCAAATACATCAAAAACGCAGGCTCTTTATTAATTTAAGTGAGACCACAGTGCTGGCACAGCGAGGTGCCACCACAAAAGGCTCTAGCTTAAAGCTCAGGATAGTCCAGCAAAAAGTTGATCATAGCTCAAGTTTTGCTGCAGCACTGTGCAGTGTCATCTGCCAACATACTCCATTGGCCAATTAAATACGTCCAGCTGTCCATACAGGGTCGAACACCTTGTAGCTTAAAACTTGTAGAATTGTGCGAATGTTAATGTTCCCCTCTAGCAAGCAAAGAGACAGAGGAGAACATTATTGCTGCTGAACTAACAGAGTTTTACAATCAGGCCTCAAATTACTATAAAGCACTGTGCAGTGTCTTTGTGTCTGATAAGCCTTAAAACTTGATTTCTGAGTTTGCAACACACCCACGACAGTACACAACATACATGTGACGATGCTGACTAGCTGACCCAGATTTTTGGTAAATCCACTGTTTGCCTGAGGAAAACACCACTAATAAATGTTTTCACCAAAACTGTTCCCGTAGTACAGTCTATTCAACCAAATCCAAGTATCAAAATACACTAAATATACAACAAATATACTACACGGTACATATACTAACACAAGCATTTCAGCAGATATTGCTACCATGCACACAAAAATGAAACAGGAAAGTGAGTAGAGAAAGATGCAACAGCCTAGCATGTGGCTGATTTGGACCTACATAGACAAAAAGCGGGAGGATTTAAAATGTGTAATTAGAGTGGCATTAATGTATCGGAGTCAAAAGCTTTTTTGTATTTTGAGAATATAGGTTTTTTTGGGTATGCATGTTTCTTGCTGTAACTTTCATTCAGCTGGCTTAAAGACAGCAACACACAAAGTGCCCCCCCTCCCCCTCCTTCCCTCTCCCTCCCTCCTCTCTCTCTCTCTCTCTCTCTCTCTCCCCCCTTGTCCTTGTTAATGGTTGTATAAGTGAGAAGTGGGAGCCAGGGAGGTGATTGTGATATCCCAGCGGGCTGAGCAGCAGATGGACCATTCCACTACCCACAGTGCCTCCCCCATCCCCACACTGACACCACCGTCTTCATTAGCCGCCTCAGAGGCTACGACCTCATCTTCTCCCACCACGCTCCCAAACCTCTCCCCCTCCTCACCTCTTGCCCTGCTCTTACCTACTTGTCCGTTTTCTCTCACCTCCTTTCACTCTCTCCGTTCACCTCCACCTGTCTCCCAACCCCTAATTTTCCCTTTGTCCCTCCTCTTAAGAATCTATCTCTGTCCTTCTCTCCACTTACCGTCTTCCTTTACCTCCCTTTTGTACTCAGCAGCCGTCCCTGACTCCCTCCCTCCCATACCTGTTGCTCCCTAACCCTTCCTCTGCTCTGGGCGCCTCCTCCCCCCTCTCTCCATCATCCCTCCTTCCCACTCCATCTGTTTCTTTCTACCATTCTGGCCAACTGACCTGGTGCATGGTATTACGGGGTTTCCCTGCGGGGGTTACCATTGTGGTCTCTGACAGGTGTGTGTGTGCGCGCGTGCATGCGTGTGTGTGTGTTTGTGTGTGCCCCATGTGTGTTGCTTGCAGGCTTTCATTCAGCATGAGAGATTAGTGATGGTACAGACAGCAATTCAGGGCAAATAAGTCTCCTCTGTCACTGACTTGGAATACAGTACTTTCATTCAATGATAGCCTTAACCTTGGCCACTAAAATGTGTGTATTTGTGTGTGTGTGTGTGTGCATGGTTGTGTGAGCAAGGGACTGTGTGACTATGTGCATGTGATATGGAGGAGCATAGAGAATGAGCTGCCATAACTTGTTATGTCTCATTATAACACCTCTTAGAGGCTGCACAGCCACAAAATGAGCTATTTTAGCACCGTTGTCCTCACTCATCCCGAGACGAATAGGTTATTAGTCACGCGCGCGCGCGCGCGCACACACACACACACACACACACACACACACACACACACACAAACACACTATACAGATGTGAACGGACTCCAAAGCTGCACGTCAATTATAGTGATTGTGTGTGTCTTTTTGTGTGACAGTATTTAAGTCTCTCTGACAACTACAAAGAGCATTGTGGTGGAGACCTCATGACAACCTCCCAGTTCCAAGCAGCTTTGAGTCGACTACAACGATAGGGTTTTTGCTTTCAACACATCACTTTGGTACGCTCAGACTGCGGGAGGGGAGAGGAGGTGCAGAGAGGTGAGACAGAGAGTCATTTAAAAACTGAAAGAGGAAAAATAGGTTTAGGCAGGAGGTTAGGATAGGTGAGGAGGTAGTGCATAAGGGAAATTTAAAAATGGGCATTTGTGTCTGCGTGCGTGTGTTTCTAAGTTAGGATATGTAATGTGTATATGTCTCGATCCTCAAAAAAAAAACAAACAAACACTGATTTAAAAGAGTAACCGAGGTAGAAAGAGGGCTGTCCTTGTCTGATCAGGTGTTTCTTTCTTGTGTCTCTCAGATCACAAAGAGAGATGTAGCAAAAACTGAATGTAGCATGTTCCGACCCTGATGGGTGGAAGGAGGGATTTGCAGAGTGGATGAGAGTATATAGAACAGGAAGCGAGGAAGAGTGAGTAGTCAGTCACCTATGTTTGAACAAAGAACAAAGGATAGGAAGAAGGATTTAGGATTGGGCGGTATCCAAGGTTTGATACCTTTAAACCTTCCACAAATTTTCCCGCGGTAAAGGGTATTACCAGCTAACTTTAGAAATAATGTTGGGGGACTGCAATACGAATTCAGCTGCTAAATGCTAAGTTTAGATGGTTACCACTATACCGTCTCCTGCCATAAGACAGCACTTCCACTGCCAGTCACATGAAACTTATGAAGCTTGTCTATATGGTCTCTTTTTAAACTAAAAGATTTAACATCAAAAGGGAACGGCAAGCGTTAGTTACATTTTTAAAGTTTGTGGAGAAACACAGCAGACAAAAGCTTTTCTGTCATTTATATTCCCTACGAAATAATCAATGTTTGAAATTATAGAGGAATATTTTTTCCAACTGTGATTACTCTTTCTATCCTATCAAACTTTAATCATTGTGTTACAGTAGCAATAAAGACTTTTGAACTGCAAATTGAAAGTTGCAGTATTTTCAAAACAGGTAAGGTAATATTAGTATTAGACATTTCTTTTCCAGATTTTAAATCCCCCCCAAATCATCCGCTTTTCCAACATTTTGTCTATTTGAACTTGACAACACTACAGCAAACAGCAGCTGGACAAAACAATGGAACATGAGGTAAACAGAGAAGGTAAATGAGAGGTCAGAGTGTGCCGGGCTGCAGCGCAGACTCGAACTCCATCGTGATGCATTTGACCCTTCTTTCTCTCTTGTTTTCTTGCTTGACAGGACAGCTAGATCGGAGGGTTGATAGGGCCACTGGCCTCCATGATAGGTGGAGATAGGCACTGCACAGCACAGACTCATGTTTTCTCATTGATCCCAACCATGCATGAATGAGCACATGCATGCACACGCGCACACACACACACACATACAAAGATGTACACGCAAACACAATACGGGGGCAGGATAATAATCTTGATTTCTTTGAACCTGTGGGAGGACCAGGTGATTGGCTCATTTATCCAGTTGCATCGTGGGAGGCTGAGATCTAGCAGAAATATATTTAGGTTTGTGTGTGTATCTGTATGTAAGGTGTGTGTGCAAGTAAGGATGTGTGTTTGTCAAATTGTGCTTGTTTGTGTGTGCTGCTACCTCAGTTGATTTAAGGGTCTTTGCCATTTTGTGTATTATACCCAGTACGTCTGTGTGTGTGTGTGTGTGTGTGTGTGTGTGTGTGTGTGTGTGTGTGTGTGTGTGTGTGTGTGTATGTTATTTTCCAGCTCAGTTAGTGTGTGAGGCATGTATTGGCAGATTGCCAAGCCCAGGCTCTACACCCAGTAGACGTAGTCTCAAATGGCAACCCCAGATGCTGCGGCTCACAGCCCATACACACTCAGCACAAGCGCACACACAGGCACACACACCATTTTCCCTTCTCATTTCTGTCTCTACTATACCTCCCTTCTGTGTTTCACTTCGTGTTTCATTTCTTTCTTGTGTGTATAAGAAAGAGAGTGAAATAGAGAGGCAGCATAGTGTGTTTGTAGCTGGAGGATAGTGTGTGATAGGCATCTCTGATAAGTGAGGAAGCCGGACTTTGATCTCTCCTCTTCGGACTAACTGAGAGACTTGAAACTCAAAAATGCACTGATACACACTCCTGTCACAACACAACAGGAAGAGCTATGTCAAAATGTGAGAAATTTAGTGTGCATTCTTGGCTCTCTTCTTCTGTTGTTTCCTCTCTTGTTTCCTCTCCTCTCCTGTTGTTTCCTCTCCTCGTGTTTCCTCTCTTGTCCTCTCCTCTTGGTTCTTCTCATCTCCTCTCCTCTCCTCCCCTGTCCTCTCCTCTTGTTTCCTCTGCTCTCCTCTCCTCTCCTCTCCTCTCCTCTCCTCTCCTCACCTCTCCTGTTCTTTCCTTTCCTCTCCTGTTGTTTCCTCTCCTCTCCTCTCCTCACCTCTCCTCTCCTCCCCTGTCCTCTCCTGTTGTTTCCTCTCCTCTCCTCTCCTCACCTCTCCTCTCCTCCCCTGTCCTCTCCTGTTGTTTCCTCTCCTGTTGTTTCCTCTCCTCTCCTCTCCTCTCCTCACCTCTCCTGTTCTTTCCTTTCCTCTCCCGCTGTTTCCTCTCCTCTTGTTTCCTCTCCTCTCCTGTTCTTTCCTCTCCAGTCCTGTTGTTTCCTCTCCTCTGTGTTGCTGATGAGCTATGAATTCAACCCTCAGACTTTTTCGGGCTATAAAAAACACATTTTACGACTCTTTTTTTATTTGTTTATGTGTGTGGCTGGGTAGGGGACAGACACGCTCACAGCGTTGCATTTATATACAACCCTGCACTGTAGCCCACAAATTCACAGTGTTTGTTCATTTTGCTTGTATTTCTTTTTCTTGTGTCACATATTTTGAGCCATCTTTTCTTTCCAGTATCTTTTCCCACAGACCCTCCAGAGGAAATCATGCTAAAACTGTGCAGAGAATATGACTGCAATAAGGCTAATTCTGTCTCTTTTTCTCCCCTCTTCTCCCCTGCTTCTCTCCCCTGCTCTGCTGCCTTGTGCTGGTGCTGTGTGTTTGGACACATCTGCTCCCTTAGGTGAGTTGATTTTTTTCTTACAGTGCAGTTCAGTGCTAAACTAAGGAGACACACTGAATTTCAAGGACTTGTGTACGCAAATGTTGTTTGAGTTTACACACTGTCTATAAACTGTACATCATGGTTTTACTTTAAATTAGTCACCATAAAATTCTGTCATATCATCAATTAAGAAACATCCAAATTAATTTTGAGCACTAGTTGTAAATTAAAACAGTTATGGTGGTGTACTGAGTAGTTATGACCACTGGCTATTAAGTGGCATGTGTCCCTGCTGCCCTGTGATAAAATACTTTCTCCAGTCTCTTTCTTTCTGCTTCCCAAATGTCTGAACTGCCCACATCCCCCAGTTCACTAAGAGTCATAATCATGATTTATAATTGTGATCACAACATCAGCATGGTAATTGTGATTAAGACTTTAACCATAATTGTGCAGCCCTCTTGCACAAAGTAGAAGTTGGAATTGATGCAGCAATCAGCAATACAGGCTCTTTCCAGTTGATGTAGACAGAAACAGATTTTTATTGAGAACTGTCCTATTTCACAGCTTTCCTCTCATCATGTCATGATAATTGTTATTGTCCTGGGAGAATTTTGTGTAATGAAAATGCCAAGAAATAGTAACCTTGACAGTGAAAGTGTTCTCTGTTTTTCTACATTATTTTTGGCTCATGTAAAAGAACATGGCAAACCACCAGCAACATAGCAGTCATTGGGATTTTGTTTATCCATTGATGTTTGTAGTGTTTTCCAATACACATGTCCATATCCACAGGGCACTCAGGGTCTTATTTTTGTAAAAATTCTTAAAGGGGTTGGATTAGAAAGAATTTATCATGATTTATCATGGAAAGGTGTGGTGGGGACTAGCCATGGTCATGGCCAATAAGCTCCTTGCCTTTCAATCTTTATTCTATACATTTGCTGAAAAGAGAACTGTTTAAAAGACGCAGATGCTACTGATACACTTCCTACAGTCAGTGTTTTTTTGATGAGGATATGAGGATTGATAGGAGCGGATGGTCCTGACATAGCTCAGTGGTTTTATGTGATGAGAGATCCTGAAAATGGATCTGTGCAAACTACTGCAGCCATTATGTTTCCATGATGATATTATTCATATTCCTGTCACCTTTTTGATTAGATTAGCAGTTGCATTGCATAAACTTGGAAAAACCTGAGTTTTAAATCTAACCAATTTAGTGCACAGAAGTTCAGTGAAGACTTCCAGTACAATAGTACAACAATTTGAAAACTGACAGTTAATAGTTCCAGTTATAGAAAAAGGTATTTTTAACCAAAATGAAAATTCATACAGTACATCCTACAACTGTTGGGGATGTTGATAAAGATAAAATACCATCTGCATTTTCTTTTGCTTTTTTTTTTTTGCATTTCCTCTTCCATTTCTATTAACTGTAGCATTTTCTGAGCTGTGCTTGTTGCAAGAGGGCCATGTTTACTGTAAACTGCAGTGATCTGTGTCTACTTGCAGCAAGAAACACAACACCTTTTACATACATTTGCATCAACTTCTGGTGTTTGGAATAAACTCTTTGGGAGCTACAGTCAACCTAGTTTGAGTGTACAGTTCATGCGTGACCAAGGAAAATACTTTACCACAGAGTATTTCTTTTTTAATTCACTCCAGAGTTGAACCTGAGTTCTTTTAGGAGTTAAAGTGTTTTTTCTATACAGAGTAGAATATCAATAAAGGGTTGCAAGAACAAAATCAATTTTTTTTGTTTATTTAAGGTTTAGGTAAAATTAAATTTACCCACTTACTTAAGAATTGTAAATCATTATAGTTTTTTGTTTTTTTTACAATACAATTTATGTAGAGACACTAAGCATTAATATTGAATAATATAACATAGTGTACCAATGATTTATGTGATTTTGGAAGGTCTGTGTGCATGCATGGCTATGAAAAAACAGCCATGAAAATAACACACAATGCCAGCATTTGCACTGAAGTGAACTCTGTATGCGGAGGCGCAAGTGTAATTTCTGCCACTGAAACTGTTCTGTGGCACCCAATTTGTACTGATTATAGTGTCATGGCTCACTATGACATTGCATGACAAAATGTGAACTGGAGCACTCTAGCCCAGAGTGCCAACAGAATTGTCATTTTTCTGGTGACAGGGCTTCATCTGCATCCACACAAAATTGGGGCCAGAAGAGTTTTTGAATGATTCTGAAAGCATTTGCAGTGATATGATCTTAGATATATTTTCATGGAAAATGTATAAGAGATTGTGGGATGGCTTCTGAAGCATTTTGCTTTACTGGCATCATGAAGCCCGAAGACCCAAATGTTCATTTGCAGTCATTATGTTAATGGTAATTAGGATTGACTTTTGCTGCTTGCTGGTGAGTGGGCCAAATGTTTGCAGGAAATTATAGCAGCCATCAGTGAGAGCAGTATTTATGCTGACGTAATCTTTATTCTGACCACACAGAGAGCTCTAGTACACGGACACAACTGCCACCTGTATGTATATGTGTGTGAGTGTGTGTGTGTGCATGTGACTGGATGTGCACTTTAAAGTGCAGTGCGTACTACTTTGGCAGAAGAGAGTGTGTGGGTTTTATGAAGGGTGCATTATAGGACAGAGAGCAGGGAGAGACAGCTCTCATTGTCTGTTACCCAACATTATTCACTGTGTATTGGTGTGTGGGGGTGTGTGGATGGAAAGGTGCTGGCATGATACATTACCTCTTTGGAATATTGTGAACATGATTTTGCATGTAGAAGGGGACATTTTGTGAGTATGTAGTCAGAAACAAATAGTGCTGAAATGATGATTTATTAATTGACTAGTCAAATTTAAATGTAATAATTGTTTTAAGATATTTATACAGTGAAAATGTTGAAACATTTGCTGAACCAGAAACATTAACATTACTTACATTACATTACATTGTTGGTCACAAATTTAGCAGTTTGAAGACATCCCTTTTGGCTCTAGGAAAAAATTTAATTAAAATCAGTTAATGGAATAAATAAGTGATTGATTAATCTGTATTAAAAATAATCATTAGTTGCTGTCCAAGACACACACCATGCACCAGCTGGTGTACCTCCATTTTTGTGTACATTCTGTGTCACAATTCTTTCTGCAGCCTGTTTTCAATCCATGTTTTTAGTTTTTTCTTCGGTTTTGTTCATCTCTCATTTGCCTCCCCTCAATCTCCCTTTCTTCCCTCCCTCTCTTTCCACCGTTCCTTGTATCACCTTTCCACCTCTCTTTCTTCCTCTGTCTCCTTCATTCTTTTGGTCTCGTCATTTTCACCTTTCTTCTCTCTCCATCTCTCACACTAATCCTCAGAAGACAGTACAGGTCTGCTCTCTTGGATTGAAGGAAAGAGGGTTTAATACCCTACCTGTGTATGTGTGTGTGTGTGTGTGTGTGTGTGTGTACGTGAGCAGCTTTGTGCATGCTTGCGTGCACTCCCCTTTGCTTGTGTGAAATAGGGAGATATTGGTCTGAATATATAAGAGGATTCAATGGTGCGGTGTTGAATTTTCATTTCTCTCACTGCAGAAAGAGAACACGCCGGCAAGACGAAGACAGGGAAAGTTTGTCTTTTTGTTCAGAGCTGTACCTTCCACCCCTCCCAAACACATAGTAACAAACACACACCCTGTTGGAGAAAGAGTGTGAATGATGTATGGAGCTCTCATCTGTGATAAGCCTCATCCACTTCCTGTTACTTGTCTTTTCTACCATTCGTGGGTTCTGTGCTCTTGTTAGCGGGTCGATGAGGGCAGGAGCAGGGGCAGGAGGAGGAGGACTGACTCCAGGCTCTGAGATGATACTACTCATTCTGTTAACTATCCTCTTCCTCTCTTCTACCTCTTTTCTGTCTTTCCTTCGCTCTCTACATCCATTCCTTCCTCCCTTCATCTCCCGGGCAGTAGAAATTACTTGTCCCCTTGCAAGGGCGCATCATCAATCCCATGATTCATTGCGTGTTGCCACCATAATGGCAGCTGCTTTGATTGAATCGAGGGGGCGCGTGCGTTTGTGTCTCTGCTTGGACACAGTTGTGTGTGCGTGAGAGATGACTTCTGAATGAAAGGTTTATTTTTTTAACCTTTTAAAAGCACCATGTTTGTCTGCCCTCCACCTCTAGTTCACGCTCCCTCTCTCCCCCTCGGTCTCTCTCCCTCCATCTCTCGCCATATCACCCACGCTCTTCAGGGCTGGAGTGGTGTTTGCTTGACCCTCTCTCCCTTGTTTTCCTTTATTTTTTTGCAGTTTATCAGTCCATTTAGTACTAAATGCTAATGCTGCAATAAATTGTGTGTTTTTGTGTTAGGGGAATGCTCATAATGAGTAGTACAATCAGAGAAATGGAAGGGCTTTTGCTCGTTGTTAATCCACTGCTTGCTAATGCATATCTGTTCAACTCTCACTCTCTCCTGTTTGTATCTGTCTGTCTCCTTAGTTTTTTCTATGTTCATCTCCTTAAATATAATTTCTTCATTTATCCAATTTCAGTAATGTTACTGGCTTTACTGTTCTCTTTGCGTCTTCTTTCTTTGTTTCCTGCCCATACATGATTGGTTCACTATAAATTGAGTGAAGTTGGACTCTTTGGCTTTCTTGTCTTGTCATGTTTTTAATCAGTTAATGCCTTATTTATGTGGTATGTCATTCATTATACTTGTACTATATTTACTGTAACTAGGGAAGGCAGATTTTTCTTGTCGAATTCGTAACTAAGAAAGTGATTAAAACGGCTCCTTTCTTGTTCAGTAACATTTGCACTTTGTTACTCTTGTACTAAGTAATTGTGATTAAACAGCCATCACAACATGTGAGGTGAAGTCTTTATGTATTTAAGTGTTTTTCCCTAGTCTGCAGTTTAGTTTTACAGACAATCAGAACTACCTTTTTAAAACCAAAGTTTCCCATCAAAATTTGCTGTTGACATATTGGTTGCAGCCCTGTGTTAAAACCCTAATTAAACACAGATGATTCCAGTCACTTCCACAATGAAACAATGTTTTCTTACAGATATGACCTATTTGGTTATTTATTTTTTAGAATATTTAAAATAAAGTCAGCATTTAACTTTAAGGGATACAGTTTATTCAAAATATGATGAGAAATGCACCATTTGTTCATCAGTTGTTGACAAGGTTTCCATGGTTTCTTCTTTTTAATTCCAGCAACTTGTAAATTACAGAAATTCCCCAATGTATCTGTCTTATTTACACTCTTGTTCATATTTTCATGGGTCTTTAACTTGTAATTCTTGTATTTCAGAAAGAAACATGTTAGGTCAACTTTCTACAACACAAAGGTTGTGTTCTGAAATCACTCCCTCATTCACTCACTCACTACTCCCGCTATAATAGATGCTCATTAGTTTACTCAATAGTGAGCAGTAAATTGAGATTTCAAGCAATTATGAAAAATCATCATCACTGACAGGTGTAGTCTCTTCTTCTACTGTAATTTTCACATTGCAGCGCATTGCACTGTGGAATTGTTCTACTTGATCTACTTTTTCACTCCATTGTGGGAATTTTTGAGGGCACTATAAAGTGCATAACTTTGCACTCAGAATTCGGACACTCAAATAAAATGGTGGGGGGTAAATATAGTGCACTACATATGAAAGAGGGAGTGATTTTGGACAAAGACAATCCGTTTGTCATTGTCAACTTGTTTAGTGTAAGGTACCAAAGTAAATATAAGTGTACTGTAGAAGAAAGATGGACTCATACGATATGATGAATTCATGATCACGACATACAGTATGTACCTTTATGTAATTACTACCACTTTTGTTTTCATCGTTGTTACTAGTCTCACTGCTGTCCTGCAGGTCAAGTTTAATCTAAAATCCATTTTGTCTTCAGATAAAAGCCTTTAGCCCTTGTGTACTTGTAGTGTACTTTTGGCATATTCAGACTTTACAAGCTGACCATCGGGTATTCATTGTTCTATATCTAGTTTCTCGCTTTGAGGGCTAAAACTTATACTCAGCTGCCTTCGCTATTAGTGATTAGTCATCAGTGTCAGCTGAGCAGCTGATTAGACCGATAAGTGTTTAACCTGGGTTCATCTCACACAGTGATGTCATCCTCTCGTCACTGTATTGATTGCTGTGGCTGTGGTGCTGCCTGGCCAATCAGTCCTAATAAAACCACCAGGTAAATGTCTGGGTGTGTGATTAGTGTGTGTGTTTGTTTATGTCTAAAAGAAACAGAGATAAGGATAGTAAGACAGGGAAAATTAAATTGTCACAGATAACTCTGTCTCATGCAGGTGCGCCCATACATACACAACACACTCACTCAGGGATACACACACACACAGCAAAAGTGTGGCTTTGCCAGGGTGTTTAGACCAGTCGATAGGTAATCAGCTTGGCGGGTATGTAACAGTAGTAATTCCCTCCTACCCACCACTCAGCCTTCTGTGGGAATTAGAGAGGTGCTGTCAGATATCACAGCAAATTGGAATCCTTACACACAAACACACACAAACAAACACATACAACCCACACAAACTAGCAGAGGAAAGGCATTGGTGCAGAGTTGAATGAGTCACATAGGACTTGATGGAAATTAAATTTTTCTTGAATGAGAGTATGCACAGCAGGTAACACACACATATGCACACACAAAATAGCATTTCAGATTTATTTAATTATTTAGTTGTGCCAAAGAATATCTTGACATTCATGTAGGATAAATTTTATCAGCACATAAAAGAAACTGCCATCAATGTTTTTATCATGTGTTTCAGACTTCATCTTCAGGCTGAGCTGAAAAGATAATTTGTTTAAAAGTCTGTCTTGATAAAATGATAAAAGCAACCGCACAATATCTGAACATCTAACGTCTTGTTACAGAAGGAATTAAGGAAGCATTTAGAGTAATGAAAGAGGCAATTGTGTTAAATTGACACCAGACAAACCAAATGATAGGAAAGAAGGATATCACTTATGAAGTATTAATGTACAATCTGTCATTTGAGGTCTCCATTGTTCCACAGAGGTTTATCTCTGTTGTGTCTGAGCAGTCTCACCACACCTCCCTTTACCTTCTGTCTCTCTCATCTCTTACTCACCTTCTCCTCCACCTTTCTTTATCTACCTCCTCCTCCATTCAAATAGGCTGCTCTAGTGACAGCGAGCACAAGTTAAAAAACACTGCCTGTCTGTGTGATGAATGGATCAGTGGTGGAGAGAAAGGAGGAGTGGATGGGGAGGTAGAGAAGGAAAAGGTCACAGTGTTTCCTGAATCAAAACCTCCAGTGTTTGACCACGGAGAGTGCTGGTGTTGATCTTCGAGGTGTGTCTTGTTGCTGACATCACATGGCTGGCTGGCTGGCTGGATGAACATAGTGGGGATTCAGTGTTTGTGGGGCTGGAGGAGGAGGTCACACCAGGTGTTATATGAGCTAAGGGAGTCACTGACAATTATAAGGTCATTTCCTGTTTCCTGCATGTAAGAGGCAGCAAGCCAAAGGTAGAATCACTGGTAGCCTGAACTAACATCCTGACTTATTCACACAGTAATACAGAATGTGTTCTTTGTGTCTCTTTCTCCGTGTCTCTGTCTTTTCCTGTTATTTTATTTCTTACTCAATTTGTCTCTTGCCTGAAATAATGAACAACAATAATGTGTTTAGTGATTAAAGCGGTCACACAGCCATAGATTCAAACTGAAAACTACCTTTTATTCTATTATACTTTTTTTTTACTGTTTCTTTGTATCGCACACAACTAGTGCTGCAACTATTAGCCACGCTTAACTTTCGGCCAGACTAAAATAGCTAACTATAACAACTATTGGATGGATTACCATGACATTTTGTATAGACATTCCCCAGAGTCGTACTGAATCGTACTGACTTTGGTGATCCCGTGATGTTCCTCTAACGCCACCAGGAGGTTAACTATTTTGATTTTAAGTGAAATATCTTAACGAAGCGTCAGCATGTTAGCATGCTGAAGTTACCATTTCTGTCAAAGTTAAGTAAAGCTACACAGAGCCGCTAGCATGGGTGTTTTCATTATGGATTAATCTGTAATTTTATTAATCAGTTGATCATTCAGTCTTTAAAGTGTCAGAGAATACTGAAAAATGTCTACCACAGTTTCCCATACTCTAAGGTAATGTTGTCAAAATGCCCATTTAGTCTAACCAACAGTCCAAAGATAAAGATATTTCATTTAGAACGATATAAAACACAGAGAAGAGCAGTAAATTATTAAATTTGAGAGGCTTCAATAAATTCAATTTTCCCCTGATAAATGGCTTAGATGATCGCTCTATTATCAAAATGTTGATTGTTTCAGCCCTACTCAACATGAAATAAGCAACCATAAAAACAAAACGTAATCACAAATCTTTAATCCTGCATGTATATCTATGGTTGTCTTTTTTTTGTCTTTATCTTTCACCTCAAATTTATCTTCTTGATCTCTTTTCCTTTATCTCCCTTTTTTATTTTCTTCATGCAACTTCATACAGACCAGTCAGAGGCACAGCCATCATCTGCATAATCACATAACTGTAGCATGCAAAGGTAAATGCACACACACAGGCATGCAGCGATGGCCTCTAATTAAAACTGTTTTCCTCCTGGCTCCCCCAATGCATCTCCTTTCTTTATGGGATGTGGTTGCATTTTTGTGGAAGCCTGCAGAGTGGCTGTCCACTTGTGGTCAAGTCTTTTACTTCTCCCTCTCTACATTTTTCCTTCTCTCTTTATTGCTCACCACACTTTTCTTTTCTTACCTCTCTTCACCTGCTTGTGACATTCCCGAGCAATTCTTCATTATTTCGTGTTTTATATTTATATATATATATATATATATATATATACTGCAGCTTTTGCCTTAAAGAGCAACTAGCAACTTGCAGGTTGGCGAATCGATGTGTAGGAAAATGATGTCGAAACTACATTTAAAAATAATACATCTATATGTACACTAATTGAGTTGTGGTGTGAGGAGAACCAGTGGAGAACTGATGAAGCAGCTGTGTGTACAGAAGGAACTGCACCAACTATCAGTCTCACATGGTCCTGGCTTCGATATCCCGTCCTAAACTCCATCATATTGCCAGGAACATAATCCTCCCGTCTAAAATGAGCGCCACACACGACTGCGTTTTTTGTTAGAGGTGCAGCAGCGAAAACACGTCTCTTCACCTGCACAAAACGCCCCCAGGCACGAACGCTACAGCGACGTTCCTTTTCCTGTTAGGAAAATGGTAGACTCGATGTCCTGACAGGCTGGAGTTTTTGGAATTTGCTGGAATTTTCTCAAACACAATAATTCACCATGGTGAAAAATGTGTAACGTAATTTTACGCGGTGTGGAAAAAAAGCGTTTTTGAGAGCATTGCTCAAAACGGCTACTTTTTCCTCTGAATTTCTGTCTTGTAAAATCTACAAAATTATGCCTTAACTTCTAAAATGATCATTTCCAGGAAACATGAAGAATACATTTTGTAAAAAATTCAACCTGCAAGTTGCTCTTTAATTGCTTCTTATTGATTCTATCTTGGACAAGTCCCCTCTGTTCCTGCTCTCTCCTCTATTCTTGGCTTTCCCTCTTCACATTGCATTCCTAATCCTGACCTCGCCGTTCCATCATGCTTGTTTGTTATTCGCTGCTCATTAGATATTGTAGACATATATTCCACAGTCCATTTACAGTAAATGAAAAGACAGAAGATGGAATGTAGGTAAGGAATGGTGGAAGAGAAAATGGTAAAGGGTGGGAGGGTTGGAGAAGGATGGGGATAAATAAAGACAATAGGAAAGAGGAAAACAAGCATGAAAGACAGATAACATTAGATGCAAGAGGGAGCTTAAGAAAAAAACAGTGAGAGGAAGAAGAAGCGGGCATTGTGGAAAGCTAAACTCTTTGCTTTAGCTGGGAGTAGATAATCACTTCTTCATAGTTCCTTGGGGATGGATAAATGCAATGAGTTTGGGGACTGATAAAAAAAGAGGAAAGTGTGTAAATGAGAGCTAGTTTTATATAAAGATGTGGATGGAATGAGTTTGCAGACCTGAACTGCTATTACAGCTGCAGCGAAGTGAGTTGAACCAATCTCAAGCTAAGCTGTATTACAGTAGGCCACTTTGTCTAGCTACAGGACTCATGGCGAGTCACGGAAAGGTTCTCTTTGCTAAAGCTCAGGTTTAGTTGCCAACATCTCCTCACTAAATCTCAACCATTTTTGATAATTTTAGGAATGGCGTCTGACATCCATGGTGCTGTGCTGACAGGTATGCAACACAAGACAACCCAGGACAGCAGTGCCAGGCCTTCAATTTACTGTAAATGCTCAAAAGATGTCTGATTTACCTCAACTTATGGGGGAAACTGGTCTTTATTTGAAATAGACTTCTTTGAAAGATATGTCTTTATTTTTAAATTGTTTTTTCAGTACACGTTTTATCATATTTTAGTAAGTTGTCTCCCTGTTTTCTGATATTCTCACATTTTCATTTGCTGTTGATTGTGTTTGCTGTTACTGCAAACTCAACACTTTCTCCACCTGTTGTCTTGATAAATTCTGGGCAATTTACAATTTTCAATTCCAAAGCATTCATTTCATCAGTACAACAAGAAGTTGTACAAGAAGTGAGTGATACTAACAAGAATTAATTGATGTATTTGGTTATTTAACATAAATAATACTGTAGAATGTTAACATTAAGATATTTGCTTTTCAGTTTCATTTTATTTGTTGATATGTGAATTGTGTTAGTGTTAACTAATTATTCAATGTAGATTTGATGCAAAACACACAAAAAGAAGTTGAGAGAATTGCTGTGAAAATTGACCTTTACAGTTGATGCAACTCAATTTTCACAGCAATTCTCTTAAAGTTTACTCAGTTTAATCAAGTCTGATGTAATTCATATGCTGACTTTAATAAAGTTGGTTGAACTCATTTTCTTTGCTTTTTCATGTTGGCTCTCCTCAACTTTCTTTTACGGTTCATAGTTACTGTATATTATTGAGTTTTCCCTGCTCAATATACTAAGAAGTTCACTAAATGTACAAAAAATTATTGGAAAATGTTTCTTCAGTTATTTTGAGGTAGATCAAAGTAAAAGTTTTTACAGTCCACAAATAAAATTATAATTCTATATAATTATTTGAGCAAATCTACATTTGCTGTTAAAAAGAGAAACTCTGGACAGCAGATTAGTGAGAATGACATGACTCTTATTGTACTGAAGGAATTAGTGCTGTACATTAGGCAGAATTAACCATGTCAGCTATTATACAGTAGTACAGGTTATTCCACCCATTTTATTTATGTATTTGTTTGTTTGTTTTGGCTCAGTGAAGTAGGTTGTAGTGAAAGCATAAACGGGACCTAAACAACACAGAGGGACACAGCAAAGTGGCACAGCCAGTGGTAGGACAGCTGGGTTAACACTGCCTTTAATTGCCTCTGGTCTGTCTGTCTGACTTTGCATTCACTAACTGTTCAGAAACAGCCTTCACGACGCCTACATCGGGAGACAAAACTTACTCAGTAGACTAGCAAGCTGATAAGGAAGTACACAGCTGCATTATAAATAACCTACTCAAGAGAATAGTCCCCGCTATGCTTGACACGACAGATAAATGGCAAGAGAGCAGTGTGTGTGTGTATCTGAGTCAGTGTTTGTGTGTTTGACGGTTTCTGGAGGTTAATATACGCCTGGTGTAACGAGAGGGAAATTGCTTTATGCCGCTAAGCCCTCGGGCTAGAACATCACAGTTATGATGAACAAGAGTTTTACAAAGCCTTCACTTAAGAGGCTGCTACACACACACACACACACAGACACACACACACACAAGTGCATGCATGTTTCCTTATGGTATCCACACACACATGCACACGATGCAGGCATACATCAAATGGAACCTTACCCTCTATCATTTTGTGTTCAGTGTATGTCTTTGGGATGTGTGTGTGTGTGTGTGTGTGTGTGTGTGTGTGTGTGTCTCATTGTATGAGTGGAGCTGTCACAGAGCAGATTCTCCCATCTCTCATCATGGCATGGTCGTAGGGTCAGGGGGGAGGGAGGGTGGATGTGGGCGGCTTGATGTCTTTGCTGATATAAAACCCTGTCAACTGGAGACAGGACCTGTCACTACGTGTGTTAGTGTGTGTGTGTGTTGTGTGTGAGACAGAAAGACTCTGCCTGCGTCTGTCAGGCAGTCAGGACTGTGAGGACCTGATTGAAAGCAGTCTAAAAGGTCAAAGTCAAGAGTCAGATCAAAGAGCTGAGAAGTATCTGTTTAGTGATTGAGGTTTAGCCATAAAAATGTGCCTGGAAAGACACACACATACACACAGGTGCATACAGACACTTAAACACATTTCAGGGATCAATAGAATCAGGGACAATGCTGTAATTCAGTGTAACAATAATGAATGTTCCAATTAGGCTGCACTCAGCAATACATCCTCGCAGTACAGCTTTTACAACTAAGTGTGCTTGTGTGTGTGGGCCACTATGTGTTTTTGTGTGTGTGTGTGTGTGTGTGTGTGTGTGTTTTTGTGAGTGGTTAAGTGTGTTTGTGAGATGCATTTCTACTGTCCCATCTATCTCTGTCTCGCCTGCACGCCAACATCCACAGTAAGATTGCAGCTTATTACCTGTCTCTGCTGCGTTGTCCCGAGAGGCGGCCGTGGGATTTTGCTGCTCAGGGAGCTGCTGTGTGTAGGTCAGAGCAGCATTGGCCCTTTTTATGCTGCGGTGGCCACAGGAGTGCTACTGTACCCCCAGCTGCATGGTGACGGCTTTTTGTTTTATATTGTTATTATGGTTGATTTGTCCAATTTCATTGCACATTTTTTCATCATCTTCTGTTCCAACATATTTACACTAGAGCAAGTCTTCTATATGTGTTCATCCCTTATTTGCTTGAAAATATGCAGATCAGTAGTGTGAGAATAATTTGTATAACCACAGCAACTGTTTCACGTTCAAGGAAGACACACTTTTCCTTCAGTTCTACTAAACTGTGTGGGTGTGTCTCAAGGACCCTATTCACACCTAGTATTAACATACAGTCTACATCTGGAAATGTTATCTGATGTAGTCTGATCACAGGCCTTTGCATTTACAGTTCATCTGACACTAACAAGCTTTCTCTAGAGCTTAAATGAATCTATTAATCAATTTACAGTAAATAAGTGGCAACAATTTTGACAATCGGTTAATTGTTTGTTGTTTTGGGATTTCAGACTGTTTTTAAGACAATAGATGAAATTTGAAGACATCAAATTTTACTCGAGAAAATAATCAGCAGATTTATAGATAATGGCAATAATCTGTACCTGCTCGTTATCTCAATTCTGTCAACATTATGATTTGATCTCAGTATGTAAGTTAGATAGCCAACAAACATGATGCTCTCAGGTCAAAAGAAGCGATGCTGCTGATTTCTGTAGTGTCTTTCTGTGGTGTTTGTAGCTTACAGATTGCATTTACATCTGGTTGAGATCTGTTCACAGCGCGAGCCAGACCACCCTCAGATGTGGTCTGATAGCAACCCAATCGCATTGCATTCTGCATGCATTTACACCTTGCATTAAAATCCCTTTTTCCTTATCAAGCTAAGATATCCAGTAATGGATTGCTTGTTTATATCAGGTGTAAATGGGGTCTAAATGTGAGTTCAGTAAACAAGCCAGCCACATGCAGTAGTTGGGTTGCTAATTGGGCAGTGGACCGGATACCTTATGACGTTATTGTATATCTACATGTTCTTTTAATTGTACTGGACAAATGTAGAGTTACACACCTTCCAACCTACTGACAAAACAACCTCAACCTTTGTCTGTCTTTGACATATCCTCTTGCAGCCCTCCATGTGTGGGTTGACATTTTGTGAATCTTGCTAAGGAAAAGAAATCATTTTGGGAGGTGTTGAATTTGTTATAGCTGTAATAGCTATGACTTTAGCACCCACACAGCAAAAGAGTGATTGCGACATTCCTGCTGTATATGCCACCTTCTACTGAAAAGATCCCAGGAGAGATGAAGGTTTGCTAAAAGTTTTAGCAGTGAGGTGGTGTGACTCCTTCTGCTCTGTGACTCCACATCAAGTCTTTGTTTTTGGCAAAGGCAGAACTGCATGACTGGGCAATGTCTGTCTGTTTGTCACCTCGTCATCTCAAACAGCGTAACGTGTGCATGAACTATTCTCTCGGACCATGTTTGACCTCTGTGAAAGAAAGCTGCAGCCATTAGCAGTTAAAAACATTAGAGCTTTCATCAGGCATAAAAGGCAGTGTACAGTCCAGGGTTATATCAGGATTTAATCCTTTTAATTTAAAATCACAAGTCTAAATTATTATTTGAAATATGTGCTCCTTCACTTTTACACACTCCAGCGAATAATTACAATCCGTTATCTAAACCACAGGAGATTAAAATGACAATATACTGTAGGATCATGCACATTTTATTGTACAAACAATGTTATACTGGCAGATTTTGGAGAGTTTAAGACCAGTTCAGGTGAAGATATTAGACGGAATGACGTTTTCAAATAGCCTTGTGAGTTGATGCTTTTTGTCAGTCTACCTGAAGAGAACATTCAGAGCTCATGGTTTTGAATTGTTTATTTCAGATTATTTAAAGGCATGGCATTTAGAAAAATAATTGACCCCTTGCATAACAGGATAATGGAGTGGCATGCACTTCACATTACTTAGCACAGATGTGACAACTTACTGTGCTGCATAATTCATTGAATTGTACCATGAGTACCTGAAAAGTTACACTTTGTTTATTTTCTGCTTGTGGTTTTAATACACAATTATAGTGCTTTTAAGACAACATCTAAAAACAAATTATAAACACTCAGACGATGCTTGTACATTGTGCACGTTGTGCATATCAGTATGATACATTTTCATCAGCACACAGTATGCTGTGCTGATGAGGGAATATGTTTTTTGCCCAAGGACACTTTGTTTAGACTTTCTTGGATGATCATAACTGTTATATTAAAAACCTGTTTAAAACATTAGACAGTAGATTAGTAGAGAAATGTTACTGGTTATTGCTTTTGCTCAAATAGCAAATGTTTAATTTTTAGAAATTTATATATAGTCTTACATTATTTCTGTGAAATGGTTTGTGAACTTGAGCATTTTCCCTCTTGTGTGGATTCTCTTCAAAAGCCGGACTTTCGCTGAAAGCCTGTACAGCGTATTCACTTCCAGGAAGTTTAAAGTAGTTAACTCAAATTATGAAAGGGGAAAAAGTATTTTTTTTCTTTTTGCTTTAGGTGTTGTAGAGCAGTTTTAATATGCAAGAAAACCTCCTGAGCCAATAGTCACTCTCCACAGTAAGGAAACTGCTGCAGAGCCCCAGCCATGGAGAGAGACTGCAGAGTAGGGAAGACTAGCTGCCAGGTCCCCTGCTGATTAGCTTGATTAATTAGACCTAGACTTTATCAAAGTGATATTTAGAGTTTGTATGCAAAGACGCCCCCAGTAACGATAGCAGTTGTTGCAGTATTTGTGCAGTCATTGTATCTGTTTGCTTTGTGCTCTCCCTTGAATAAACATCTACTGTTTATTCCCGTCTCACTCCCATAACCTTTATGATACTGATTTACTTAAAATGCTACAGCCCTGTTTGAAAATTAAAATTTCCTTTTAAGTCTTGTTTTGTCAATGTCACTGTTTAACAAAATTAGTGTCACTCTGAGTTGCGCAGCTTGGAGTTTGTTGTTGTTTTCTTTATAGATCTGAGCTTTTGCTGTCATAACTAGCTCATGGAGAGGCTTTTTTTCATAAACACTCATTGACTCCTCTTCTCAAATCACAGGAGAAGCCCTCTTTTTGCCAACTATGCATGGCTTGTCAGCCTGTGCCAGAGCCAGCGGTGTCAATATGCCAAGACCAAAACATTAAAATGTTCTGGACATTTTTTACTCCTACCATAAGGGCTCCTGTAGAATACACTGGAGAGAAAGAGCTAGAGAGAGAAGGTGAAGTTAAGAGAGAAAAGGACAGATGAAGGTGAAGATGGACTAGATTATGCTAAACACCTAGCAGGTTAGGTTGAACTCACATATCTTGGTTTCCTCTTTATTATGGCCACAATCGCTTCGGCCCCTCCCTTCCCCACCAAGCCATCTTTGCCAGAAGCACAAACGTCAAATCGTTACACAAAAACCACAGGATGCATACAGTGTGATTGTGTGTCTGTAAGAGGGAAGAGAGTACTGTTGTATGTGTTCGTTTATCAAGTTTGTTTATCATGCGTGCCGATAAGCCTTTCAGACAGACTGGCAGATGGGCTGCGTGTGAAATTACTTTTTCTTTTGCTTTCCAATAACTTCATATAATATCTTCCATTTCTCTTCTTCTCTTTCCCTTACACTCACACGCATTGCTTCTCTTTCATGGACACACACACACACACACACACACACGCGTGCGCGCGCACACACTCAATTACTCTTTCTCCCAGACACATATCGCTTTACTCTCTCACCCTTTTTGTTCGATCAATCTCCCCCGTCTCTCCCTACCGGCAGCCAATAGCGGAGCTGATGGTGTAAAGGCCATTTTCTGTGAATCAGAGCGTTGTTGTGTCTTTCCCATTAGCTATTCATGAGCTCTCCTGGCTCAGGTTTGTATACCTGGATTGGTGCGGGGTGCGTTCAGGAGATGCAGTGGCTGACTGAATGTGGATTAACAAGAGTGTCACGTTTAATACAGGCATGTGATGTCACCAGGAGTGTGTGTGAGAGAGAGAGAGAGAGAGAGAGAGAGAGAGAGACAGAGAGAGAGTACTTGTTTATTTCACCTACAGACTAAAGGAAAAGCAGCTCTTGACTTGCACCAATTTGTTTTGTATGGCTGAAACAGAAGATAGATTAGTCGTGTCTGTGGATGTGTGTTAGTGTTAAACATTTTCAAGCAAGGACTGTGTGCAGTTGATGATGTTTTTGCACCTGTGCTGTGCATGTACAGTATTTCTCTGCGCTCACCCTTTGTCATCATAACCATAAGTGCAGATATAAATAATAAAAGGTAAGAAATCAAGAGAGATGGAGAGATTGAAATGAAGGAGTGAATGAATAAAAGTGCTGACTGTGTGGGGGTGGGGTGATGGAACGCTTCATCATCGGCCGCAATGCTAAATGACAGTATGAGAGAGAATGAGACTGAGGAGAGGCACAGGGTGAGATGGAGAAGACAGAGCAGTATGCCTAGGTGCAGAAGTAAAGAGAAGAGGGAGGGTTAGAGCTTGAGGAGGAGGAGGAGGAGGAGGAGGATTCAAAGAGGAGTGAGAGGGCATTCGATGAAGTGAGAGAGAAAGAGAGTGAGTGAGGTGAGAGGTGGTGTGTGTACTCTCCTGAAATCACTTGTCCTTTCTATCTGAAGTTCAACTGAGCTAGACTATAAAGGACAAGGAATACCAACGACTGCTTGCTCTTTCTCTATATGTCTCTTTCTATACTATATCAGAAGCATATTTTAAATCCACAGGCTCGAATAGTGACTGCATTTGCTGCTTTGCTCTTTCTGCATAAATATGTGGACTCAGTCACACACAACACACACACACACACACACTCCCCACATTGACTTACAAATTGCAAGAAGACTCACAGAGATGAAACTCTGAACTTTGAATTCCTGACTAGCTTTGAAGTTTTCAAACATCTCTCTCTTTCACCCTCTCTTGTCCCTCACTTATAATGTGTGTGTGCTTGAGAGAGAGAGGGGAGGTGTGGTGTCTACCGTTCTCCACAGGGGAAAGCTTTTGTAATTGGGCTTTTTAAAAAAAATAAATAAATAAATCTTCTTCAAGCTCTCGGCTCCCAACTACAGCTTTCTCTCTCATGGCCATTTACCGGGGTGACCCCATCCTCTGTGTGTTTTTGTGTATATATTTATCTGAGGCCCCAGTGTGTAGATGTACAGCCAGGGCTTTACCTGCAGATTTCTAAACATTATTTCTTGTTTGAGAGAAGTTAAATCAGACAAGTTAGTTGTTTTTAGCAGATCCATGGTCATGCTGCTCAAAAAGATGTTTTACAGAGACACTTGGAATAATTTGTATTGTAAGCTATTCAAACACAAGGGGAAGCATAGTAATGCACTTCATTTCCCTTAGCAAAGAAACAGCAATCTCTGCCTTTTGGATGTAATTTCCAAATAGCACGGAATCATTATCCATTGTCAAAAAACTGAGGTACAAGAGTTGGAAATAGACAAAATAGCTCATTCTGTAATCACATTTGGCCTGTTTTATTTTAGTCCAGTGATTCACTAACTCGTATAGCTACACAAACACAGATTCACAGTGTGTTTCTCTATCTACCCTGACATGAAGTCAGGTTATGCAGAGTTTGAATGAGTTGTCCTGTCTCTTTGCATTATGTGCTGATGACTGTTTTCCTGTCTGTCTGTCTGTAGACACTTTTGAAATGTTGTTTTTCTTTTTCTCTTGAGCCCAGGCCAAGAATCTGTTCAGTTACCCCTGAAAGGTTCATATTCCCCACAGGAATTTACTCATGCAGGTTTGTGTGGCTTAGTCTGATAGTGAACATTAGTACAATGGCCTGCAGTTTTATACCAGATACCAGTAGAAAACTAAATGTAGCTAGAAGCATGTGGTATGCCTGATGTTAAAAGAACTTCTGTCATGCATCATCCTAACTTGATGGGGGAAAAACTAAGAGACAGTAATGACTCGCCCACCAGCCTGCTTGTTAAACTGGGACAACTACTGCTATTAATGACTTTTTGGTGAATATGAGAAAAGTGTATCTGCAAACAAGCGCAACTCAAGTTTGTCTCAAAGAGTATTTCTGACAGCAAGATAATTAAAGATATTTTGAACAGCCATCTCTTTAAACCACCCTCACAAGCGTCTCTTAAATTTTCACCCAAAAGAAATCTAAAAATATCCACTCCATCAGCTCACCGACAAGCTGAGAAATCGAAAAGCTAAATAATGAATTATTCGGCAAACAATGAGCACATATGCCTCAAACACTTCTGTGTCTGTGCTTTCTTAGTCATTATCAATTGACTTGTTTGCTATTACTGGAAACATCTGTGCTGGAATAGGTATGTCTCTGACCTTCTATATGCATCTATATTTGTACGTAAGCTCTCGCAAATGTGTATACAAGTGGAAGTAAGTAAGAAACAGCAAGAAAACAAAGTCATACTGTATCCTGGCAAGGACATTTGTCAGTGTTATTGAATTAATTTGAGTCTGTAAGAGGAACGTTTACCGAGACGGAGTCTGCCCTTCAAATGGTGTGTCACTGAGCTGCCCTTGTTTGTGGAGGGAGAAAGGGAGGGAAGTTGGGAGAATGAAGGGAGACGAGGAGGACATGGTGTGTGTTGCAGTTGGTGGCAGATGTTGTCACTGTGGAAAGGAGGAAGTAGAGGAAGTAAACATCCACATTTGCACACAGATACTTGCATTCATAGAGCATATGGACTCATCAGGCATAAGCACAACATGCACACACACGCACACACACACACACACACACACACACACACACACACCTGAAACGCCTCCCACGTACGTGACAACAACAAATTAGTTAAAATGTGTGAAGAAAAGGGCAGAGGGACAAAGACAGTGGATGAGTTAGTGAGAGAAGCAGGTTGGAGAAGTGAAACTTAAAGCTATTAAGTTTTTTGCGCCCACACAAGTAACAGGTAAATGGCAATGCCAGAGGAGATAACATGCACTCCTTTTGAATAGAGAGCTATGCTTCAGTCCAGCTCAGAATCAATGCTACAGGGTAGAGATGAAAAGAGGATGGAGGTGAACACAGGGCGAGGATGGTGGAGACTGATGAAGGCAGATTTGATAAAAGACTGGAAAGGAAGATGAAACAGTGAGGACTGTGGGACAAAGTTCAGAGTGTATGGCGAGGATGGACACTGGAGACGTGCTCCTGGTTCTTGCCTGAATTTTTTTGGCACCAGTATAAATGAGCAGAGCATAAATTACTTATCACCAGGACTGACGTCAGTGTTTCCCTGCGGGGGTTGATTCCACAGTCTTCAGATATATTTCCTTTGCGGGGTGACGTCAGAAAGTCAGAAGCGATCGCCTTTTTCAGGTGTAAAGGTAAGCTTTGTTGTTTCACACTCTGTACTGGAGTGTTGGAAAAAAGTTCAAAATTAGACATTAGTCATGTCTATGTAGAATAATCTCGTTCATCCTGGTAGTCTATTTTAATCTCTTCTATCCGCTGGATTTCTTTTGCATTTAAACCTCTGCGTTTCACTCACACCATGTTGTCACATGAGAATTGTTGAGGTCACAGTATGATTCGTTGAGGTCACATGGTAGTCGTGTGAGAGTCATTACAGACACGTGAATTAAATCAGGAAGAGGTGTGAAACCGCCCGGTAGTCAGGATGCATTGTAAGTAGCCGATACCTAAAATATTTAGACTAACTGTTCAAAATGCCCCAAAGGCGAGACACCATTTGAATAAGATATCTCTTCCTTAGGTGATGTGAACTTAACCACTCACATGTGACCTCACCTCTTAGTGTGAATGACTTAACAGAGGTTTAGATGAGGCATGCATTTTAAGTTAATCAGTTTGATAAAAGTCTAATTCTTATTTTAATTATAACTGCAAATAGGGCTGGATTATTAAGTGGAGAAAGCTATATTCACGTTTTGTACGTGTTAGTCTGTGTTTTTGAGCAGAGGGCTGGACACAGACTGAGCCTCAGGATCTCTGAACTAATGCTAGAATAAAAAAATGATGCTGCTGTTTAGGATGCTCCCCGTTCTGTTCACCCAACTCTCCTGCTCCCTGTGCGTTTCCCCTCCCTCACCCTTGCTTCTCACCTGCACTTCTTTGCTCAGATGACCTTCTCCCTCTCCCACGTCTTCCTCCTGCTCCTTCCTCTGTCTGGTCTGCCTGTGTCGGTCTGGCTGTTACGGTGATATCCCGGGTGCCATGGTTTTGATCTCCACCTTCAATAATGAATGAAAGGATACGATTCGTCAATCACTTCAAAACCACGTAGCCCACAATGCCCAAGGTCAGGACAGTGGCAGCTGTCAGAGGGGATGATGGCTAGCATAGACAGGTGTGTGGAGGGTACCTGAGCGCATGCACCACACGTACACACAAAAGAGAGCACCTGCGGTTTGGTAAAGGACGGTCAGACAAAAATTTAGCAAAAGAGGGAAGGAAAAGAAAAGGAGCTCCCCTAAAATCTGAGATGCTCTACTGAAGGCTGGGAGGTGAGAAGAGATATGGATGATAAAACAATTGGACAATTAAAATCAGTGGCTGGCACAAAGTGTGAAAGCCAGAGAAAAGAAGAGCCGACAGAATGAGGAGGAAGGAGGGAGATTAAGTGATACCGTAGTTTACTTTCTCTGAGGTCCTTATAGACTTCAGAAGACCACACATTACTTTCTCAGTCTGTTTCTCATTCTGTATGTATAGGTTTGTGTTTGAGTACATGCATGTGTGATGAGTGAGATGGAGCCTGGAGTCATGTTGTCAGACTATCACATGTCTGAATGCAGTCGTGTTTGTGAAATTTCTCAGTATCAGTGTGGATCTGAGCTGAGTGTGTGTGTGTGTGTGTGTGTGTGTGTGTGTGTGTGTGTGTGTGTGTGTGTGTGTGTGTGTGTGTGTGTGTGTGTGAAGCCCAGTGGCTGTGATGTGAAGGTGGTGTAGTGATCGTGTATGACAGGTTCAGGAACAAACTGGTATTGCCCCCACCCACCATTACGAGTTGGTACAAGTGGCACGCACACTCTTTTGTTCTGTCCTCTTCTGTTGTCCTTTTTCAGATCTGTCCATGGACTCAAGGCTGACTGATTGATAATATGTGTGTGTGTGAATACAAGTTTGTTTTCTACCTGCAGAAAGACTCCTGTTTTTAATGAGGGTACATAAAATACTCAGGAAGAGGCAAGAGGGAGGGGGAGTCTGGGGGATAAAAATGAAGCGCAGAGAGTAAAACAGAGGAATAATTATTGTCTGTGTGTGTTTGTGTGTGTCATTCAAAAGTATCGAGGTGTTTTCACAGTCGTTTGTGTACACAACTTTCTTCACAGAGAGAGGAGGCTGCCGTCTCAGCGGGAGGTATTTATTTCACTCCGTCCCTACTCTCCCATTCACCTCTTTCCGCCTGTCCGCTCATCAGGAGATAGGAGCTGACAGTTGTTTGTGTGTGTGCGTTTCAGTGTGTGTGTGTGTTCAAGCAGATGTGCCCTGCAGTGTGGCCCACCTCTTAAATGTCACTGATCACAGTCTCTTCCACCTGATTAACCCCCCCCCAAATCTCCCTACACCACCCCCCATATTACCCCTCCATCTCCCACTCCGCTGCTGCAGCCCTTCTGCCCCATTTATTACCCCCTTTACCTCCCCCAGCCATGGACCTGCACTCCCATGACCCCATGCATCCACATCATAACTCCCTAAGACATGCAAGGTTGAGAGAGTACTCACATACTCATACTTGCGATGATATAATGTGCTGTTTTGCTGTACCAAAGTAGGCTATTGCACATAAAAGTCTTGTTCAATTAAAGTACCATATATTAAAAGCTGACATTTCAACTACATGTCTAGTACACACACAGAGACATATACACACACACTTACACTGACATTATTAAATGCCAGAGAAAGCTATAAATTGACATTTTATAACGACTGCTCATTCACAGTTTTTGGTTAACATCTTGCTTATGCTTACCAAAGAGAATTACACACTGGCCAGTCTCTAAATGAGCACAGACCAAATTGGCAAATGGTCAATATAATTAAGTATTAATTGTGCACATTTGTTTCCTTTCACCTGCTACTGTATCTGCATCTAGCACAACAGTGTTAACGTGCATCCAGACTGAAAAAGCTGCGATTTGAGCTCAACTTGTTTTCCGAATGTGTTTAAGAATCTACTCTAACTCTAGTAGTGCATTATACTATTTCTGTCTTTGACACAAAGAGGCAAACACACTCACAAGCAAAGTCAAGCACGTTGTCTTTAAACTATGTATTTAAGCTTAGACTGTTTGCCTCGGCTTGTATGTACTCGTGTGTGTGCATGTGTGACGGTGTACGCAACATGTCTCCTGGTCTGACATCTGCCAATCACCACGTCAGGATCGAGTCATCTGTCACCTCCTACACAGACAGCTGTCAGTCAAGGCTTGTGGAAACCATGATTGGGGCAGGCAAGGAAGGAGTTTTGGAGGAGCTGGGATTGGCTGTCTGAGCAGGAAGAGAGGTTAGGGGGGTGTTATCCGGTCTTCAGTGAGAGATGCTTTGTTCTTGTATGGAGTCTGACATTTAGTAGTCAATTAAAGCAGCTGCCATCTTGAAAAGCCATGAGTTAAACTGCTGATCAAAGTTCTACACACATCCTGTTTGCAACACCTACCATTCTGCTCCATCTAACAACGGATGAAGCAGAGGAAATATTTTGTTCTCTCGTGCAGGCTTTTCTGCTGTCTTCTGTCCAGGAGCAGTTCAGTTCCCCATGGACCCCCTATCTTACAGTTCAGTTTGGGTGAGCTGCAGCCTAGTGGGTTAGCGTCAGAGCTGCTTTGATTTTATCATCATCAAAGGCAGCAGGTGTTTTGTGCTTAACTGTCATCTTTTTCATCAGTAGATTCCTTCAGATAGAGCTCTGTAACAACTAATCGGACCAAGATAGACTGGTTTCTTTCCAGTCTGGAACAGCTGTTGTTCAGGAGATAAAATTCAGGAGATAAAATCATACAGTGTGTGTGGTGTTAAATGAGTCTAATGGTGTGCCTTTTGATCCAGTTGCTGCCCGTCCTTCTCATTAAGGTTATTTTAAACATGTTTGACTTTTACGGCTGGAATCGGGACTGTCAGCATCACTCAGCAGGAGAAATTATGTAAAAAAGAAAAACAGCGCGGTGTACCATGAGAGAGAATTATCTTATAGTCCAGTTCATCTGCTTTCAGCTCAGAGTCGCAGCTCACCTGAAATTCACCTCACTGTTGTGAAGTTCACTCACCTACCGTTCTCTCTGCAGAGTTCTTAGTTCTTGTTGCCCACATCTCTCAATCCACCATTTCATCCAAATTTAGCATTTTCCTTAGTTTCTTAATTTTTTTCGTGCAAATTGCAGCATAAATTAGAAGACAACTTGTCATTGATGGATGTATATTTCTGTTTTGATACAGGAACATGTGTGTTACCACCATTGGATTTCGGGTTCACGTCATGAGGCAATCATACTCTAGACAAGTCAAGTCAATTGAATTTATATAGCCCAATATCACAAATCACAAATTTGCTTTTGCAAAGGTGCTTTGCACACTGTACAGCATACAACATCCTCTGTCCTTAGATCCTCAATTCGGATAAGGAAAAAACTCCCCAAAAGCTAGCTAGCTAGCTAGCTGTAATCCAGTGTGTTGATCCCTGTATGTACTCTGTAGTGCAATATGTGCTCCTTTCTGACTGTCAAGACTAAAAAAATCTGTGTATTTTGGTGAAAATAGTGTTATGTGTGGGGTGTTAGATTGCAGAAATCTTAATGTAATTTTTAACCATTTTAGGTGCAAAATTCAGATACATTCGTTGTATGTTTTCACCTGACTTGTCTGAACTCTTGGGGGAAATAAAATCGAATTTCTCAGCCCCTCCACTTTCTATTGTTCAATTAATTAGCCTTTTTTCGACCCTCTTTTTCTGACTGGTAGCAACACGCCAAAAACTCAACTCATAATTCTTCCTCTCGCCTCACACACTGTCAGTCCAATTAAGTGTTTTTAAATGCCTCTTGAAACAAGCGCTGGCAGACTTATTAGATTAAAACGGAATAGAACTCATTTGCACCCCATAATCAAATAGACTGCATTTACCATGAAAAAAAAAACTGCCTAGACATGCAACTTTTACCGCTTATTCATAGAAAAATTACTTGTAATAAAAGAGCCTGATTTAGTTATTTTCTCCCCTTAAACCTCATGCGTCAAAAAGGCATGGTGATGGGTGAGTGTGTGTGTGTGTGTGTGAGAGAGGCATGCTATCAGTGAATCAGTATTCATAGACTATAGTCAGTTCTGCCAGCCCTGCCTCACAGTAGGGGTTCAGCTCTATGAAGATAAAGTGATTTTTCTGGAGTGAGTGACCCTAAATCTGACCTGATACACACACACACACACACACACACACACACACACACACACACACATATCCATAATTAAGCAGGCCCTACTATAATGAGATCCACAGCTCAACTTTAGTTTTATTCCTGCTCTCTCACACTCTTATGTCACCCCACAGGGTTTCCTCTACATATCTGAATGCAAACTGGACCACCTCTGCCAAACAAAATTTTTAATTTCCAACATAAAAAATCAACATCTTCACACGTGCCGTTGCCAGGTAGGCAGCACCTTGATCTCATGTCGAGCCAGAGAAAATCTCACATCTCACCACAGCTGCTGCAGTAAAAATCAGGATACATTTTTGGATGTTTAATGCAGCAGAATGTAAGAATAATGATTGTTGCTGGCCCATTTGTAAAGGACAAGTCATCCAGGGCCTAATTTCCACCACACTCACTGTAAAAGAAAGTGCAAAGAGACAAAGAGGAGAGGAGAGAGGGTGGGATCGTAGTGGACATTTGCTAGCCCTGGAGCAGCGGCCCTGCTCTTCTTCTCCTCCTGTCCTTTCATCCTCCTCTCCTCCCTCTCCCCTCTATCACAGCGCTCATCTCTCCCCGGCAAATTGAATTCCTCCCCAGAATCTGCCTAAGCAGCTTCATGAGACCGGCCCCAAGAGCGGAGACACGCACATGTTGCAGCGGGGAAAAAGTGTGTGTTTGTGTGCGCGTCTGTCTCTTGACTCTCCTGTCACATTTAGAGGCCAATCTCTCTGTTAGGCAACATTCCTCCCGAAGAGACAAAAGCAGAGACCTTGAGCTGCCACACACTTTGACAGAGATGGACTGAGGGGCAACAAGAGAAGGAGGGAGGAACAAAGAGAGGGGAGATGGTCTTGATAGACAGACAGGTGGTTGGATAGTAGAGCTTGTAAGAAAGAAAGACAGGTTAGGAAAAAGGGAAGACTGTGAGGGAGAGAGAGGGCAGTGTTGACATTGAGTGACAGAGAGACAGCGGGGAAGACAGAGAGACAGACAACATCAGTGAGTGAAACATGCTGTTAGCTAACCATGTCCCTCTCAGATGTGGAGTTCTCTATCTCTATCTGTAGTTCCTAATGGACTCCCTTTAAAGAAGACAAAGGGATTAACGGGCCATGAGGAGTGGAGTGGGAGGGCGGATACAACATGCAGCTGTACAACATATGAAGAAGAAAGTGGTAGATAAGTGGAAAGGATGGAGGCAGGTGCAAAATGTCCACATCTTTCTATTTGTACAGTGTGTTCGTGCTCCAGCCTTTCTAATTGAGGGTCATATGACGCTGCGTCTCTGCCCTCTTTCTCTCGCTCTCTCTCTCTCACACACAAACACACACACACACAGGCAGGCAGCGGTGAGTTATAGTGCTGGTCAGCAGTATGACATTGCCAGCCATCGTCTGTAGAAACGGAATATTCCAAATAAATCCTTCCGCTCACATGCACACTCACACACCGTTTCTCTCTCTCTCTCACCACACACACACACACACACACACACAGACTCCGATATAAATCTATCTTAGATGGAACACTTCCCTCTTGTGCACGGAGCAGGCAGCTATCAATCTAAAAGAGAGAGGGAGAGGGTGAAACGGTGGAAAGTAGAGAAAGAGAAGGGGAGGAAAAGGTGGCCCTGAGACATCCACAGGGAATAAGGAATAAGGAAGGAAACAGGCGAAGGGGACAAAGTGAGAGGGCTAGAGGAAAGAAAGAACTGAGAAAGTTGAAATGGCAGGGAGGAGAGAAGATTGAGTTGGCAGGAATAGGAGAGCGAGAGAGAGAATGTAAAACTCTGCCTTAAAGTTATGGACCTGTCCATACATACTGTAGCAAGCAGATAAGCCTGCCCCCTCTAACCCAGTTTGTGTGTGTATATGTGTGTAAATGGTTGATGAGTTGAATAAATCTCATTGTCTATAACCCCCCCACCCCCCACCCCCACCCCACCCCCACTGTACACCCCACACCCAGATGAGTTTTGTTTAGTGGGTCCAGGCCTCAACAGATGCTGACAGGTCCTGCAGCTAGTTTCTGTGGACAGACTCTTTAGCCTTGATGCCTCTATGCTGTGTGGTGGTGAGCCAGGTCTGAACACCTGAGCCAAGAGTTAAAGACTGAATGGCATTGTTTAGACAGCAGCTGCAGCTGAGCCACTCAGCAAATGTACCTCGCAAGGCAGGGCAAGTGATTTCAACAGCTTTATCATAAGATTCAGTATTGGTACTTTGAGTCACTGCACAGTACAATATTGTACTTGTCTCTTGTACTTGTACAATCTCGATGCTTGTCAGTCTAGCAGTACACTATATGTAAGTGATATAGGAAAATAATGATGCGGTGGAGGTGAAGAACCATTTTCGATTACAGTAAAAGGTTGTGTATCAGCTGGGCGGGCTCGTTGGCCAGAAGAGTGCAGGTTCTTAACATGCCACAAGCTTGACCAGTTCTACATCACATCACGTCTGAAAGATAGGATGTCCAAACTTGTTATACCAGAACTAGAGTTTGACCTTTGTCTTCAGGAAAAGCCTAAAGTGCAATATACACTGGCATTTGATGCAAGTCAACTGATCCCAGCAACACAACAGATGCTTTGTGCAGACAGAAGAAGAAGTCAAGTTACAGCATGTCATTCCAGGGAGTACATGTGATAGAATTGCTGCTTTTCTGGACCATTGATGCAGATCAGTGCTGGGAAATAGGACATGGCAACACAGTGATACATGTCACCATGCGCATGCCACTGGTTTGTGGACTTACATAGAAAACAATAGCTGTGAGTGTTTTGAAATGCATCATATGCCATACGTGTGTTGCCCCTAAAGGTACACCTTTATTGACAGGTATAATTTAAAAGTAATATCATAATTGTTTAACATCAAACTGCTGCTCTTATAAACGTCAGAATCCCTATTTAATATCAAATCCATCTAATCTATCTTTATTCAAAACAGGAAGGTTTTCTGACACTTTACAGGAGATTTTTGGAGAGGAAACTTTATATGTAATTATGAGTCGAGGAATGCTTTGATTAACCTCACTAATGGAGTGGGGGATCTCCAGAGAAAGTCCTGGTAAATCCTGTTAGATGAGTCTTGTCAGAGTTTGGCACACTCACTCACACACACACACACACACACACACACACACACACACACACACACATCCTGTTTCAGCTACTCTTAACTAATGATGGTATAAATGAGAGAGTGATGAAGTTGAAAAGGTTTAAGTTTTGGCTGCAGGAACAGGAAAGAAGTACCTATAAATACAGTATCAGACGCAGTAACATTTCTTTTTATTGTTGGTTTGATGCCAGATGTGTTTTTTAAGTCTTTGAATTTGAATTTTCATATCTGACATTTGCTAAATGGCACCTGCCAACATTATTACAGAATTTGCTGAAACTATATACAATACAATCAAGGTACATTAGTATGTCAGTGTTTTGTTCTACCTAGTCTTTGTGCAAAGGACATGAATGGAATTCTTTTTTTTCTTCTATTTTTGTGGTGGATGAATGCAAATGAAATTTGCTCTATTGTCCAAGGATGACTAAGTCAGACTTTTTCAAATAACAAAAATAACATATTTTCCTTTCTCTGTCTCTGTCTGTCAGAAGTGGCTCCCTACCTGCAAGGGGGTGGATTGGGGCAGCAGGTGGTGTTGGAGGGAAACAGACTGGTGCTGACCTGCCTGGCTGGAGGCAGCTGGCCTCTGCAGTACTGCTGGACTCTCAACAACAGCAACATCACTGACTGGACACCACAGTACAGGTCAGTTATCACCGACTGGCTGGTTATGCGTCTGACTTTTTTGTCATGGATCTCTCTGTTGTCTCTAAGTGCACGTCTGCCTGTTTGTCTATCTGACATCTTTTCTTTTATCCGTGTTTCCATTATTCCTTCTGAGAGTCTTCAATGTGTTCAGTCATTCCTGTAGCATGGAAAAACAGCTGCCCCATAAGTGATGGAGTGTGTTTAGAGAAGGTCAGAACATTTAGACAATGGAGCCAAAGTGAGATAAATAATTACATTAGCACCATAAATATGTATATGGTCTGGGGAAAGAAGAGGAGAACCAATCAATAAGTCTGAGCTTCTCTCTCTGCACCTCTCTTCTTCTCTTCCTCTGCCCCTCTCTCTCTGTCCTTGTGTGTGTTGGTTGGTAAGAGCTAAGCAATCCCTCTCGGCAAAACTGCAGCTGTGAAACAAAATTGTTTTTCACATCATTCAGAAATAGAGGGAATCTTGGGAACGCATGCACACTGAGGGAGGGAGAGGTTGAGCCAGCATTTTGTAGGCAGTCATTGTTCGAGCCAGGAGGCGTTGTGTAGATCTGGACCGCTCTCAGCGTTCTGGCTACTTTAGTTTGGTGAGGCCAGGGCTATGCTGAATTGGCAGTGTGCAGTGAGTATGAGAGTGTGTGTGAGAGTGTGTGACCATCTGAAATTGTGGGCCTTTTTTTTTACTGTTAGTTTAATGTAGGCAGGTAGAGTAGGTCGTCCGCTAATCGAAGGTGGTTCGATCCCCGGCTCCTCCATGTTGAAGCTGTCTTACTGTATAACCTGATTGAAATTGTTCTTATTTTGAATCACACGGGAAATTTGACTCCACACACAGGGCTGAGACTGTGTCAGAGAAATTTACTGGGAAATTATTGTATTGATTGGGACCTGTCAACATTGAACTTAAAGGAAAGAAAAATAAAGGAAAACTTGTTGGGATTTCAAAAAAATACAGTGACAGTCCCACCGCACTCGCCTATAAAAAAAACGTAATGGAACACAGACGGAGAGGGAGATGCAGTGTTAGGAAGTGTCCAATATCAAAATCTGTTTCAGGATGAGAGCTGCTGTGTAATGTGTCATTCCTGATTCAAATGGAATTGCGTATGTGAGTCTTTTGATGTATGTGTGTGTGTGTATTAGTGTGTGCGTGTGCGTGGGTTTGTGTGTGTTGGCAGCATGCACTGACAGCCTGGGAGTTAAATACTTGGCTGTCCTGGTATTCATAATGAGCCCCAAAGCGATGTCCAGTTTTACTGTGTCTATCTGGTTTGTGTGTTATATGTGTGTGTGTGTTATATGTGTGTGTGTGTGTGTGTTTGTTGTCTGTGCATGTGTGTATATGCATTTGTGTGTTTGTCCAGCATAGCACCAACCTAGATGCTATGCCAAGCTTCCCATTAGTGAAGCACAGTCCATTAAAACCCCATTAACAACCCCTCTCCGAAAAAAATAAAACATGCACACATTCTCATACACACACATACTGCACATATGCACCACTCTGCTTTCCCTTCTGTTATTGGGGAACTTTGACAACCTTAGGTCCAATCCATTCTCAGATCAAGGTCATTAAAAGAGAATTACAGAGTGCATACATATGGACAAACAGACCTCCACCTTCTTTTCCTTCTGTCTCGCTGGTCTCCAAACATCACCCCAACACTGCCTTTCTCCTTTTAATAGTGTTTATTTACGGCTCAGAGATAAAACACACCCTCATCACCATGCTCTCATTGTGTCCGTCTATCTTTAGGTTGTCTGTCCCGTCTCTGAAGAGGACTGATGCTGGCCTGTATCAGTGTATGGTGAGGAACAGGATGGGAGCAGTCATACACAGGAGAACAGAGGTGCAGGTGGCCTGTGAGTACACAAGTGTTCACACCATTGTAATTACACCAATACGGGAGTTTTATTAGTGACCAGCGGCAACTTTGTCCACACCAACAAGCAGCCTCTCTTTTGCAACTGAAATCACAATTAGTCATCCCTTTTTGCAGCCAAAAATAGTGTAAGTAAATTGTTAATATTTTTTTGTTACTGGAAAGAAAATTGGGATCTTTGCAAATATGTCAGAAATTCTCTTTTTCTCTCTAAATATGCAATTTAATTTCAGTTGGACTTTAATATTTTAATGTAATGTGTGTAAAGCATTTAAACGCTAAAATACTGAGCAAACACTGAACCCAAAAAGTAAACAAATTTTTTTTTAAGAGTAATGGCCACACCAGCATTTAAAACAGTGAAATCAGTTCATTCTTATTGAATTGTTGTAATAAGTGCATTTGCTCGCTGGCGGGGGGGGGGGGGGACAGTGCAGACCTATGAGGAAACAGAGAGCTAGAGAGTCCACAATGGAGTTTAAATTTATTGTCATGTTAATGTCCGAGCTAACTAGCTTGCTAATTGAGAGCTCTGAGAGCTTTTCCCCTCTTCAGTAAATCTCTATTGAATGAATTTAATCCTGAAAACAAAATGCCAGGAGACAGTAAATGGTCCAGTAAAGAGAATATAGAAAGAAGCCTGGAGAGCTTTTGTGACTGTAGAGCTAACATGTTCCTTCCTGGCTAGCGTGTTAGTGGTTAGCTTGCCAGCTACAGTAGTTCACCAACTAGCCCTGCAAGTATAGTCACTACATCAACAAGCTTCAGGAAACACATATTTCTTTTCTGGTGTGACCAGGCCTTAATGCTGCTTTTTTCAGCAGTAGTGATTTTAATTGCTTGCATTAATATTCTTTCTGGCTAAGTGTAATTTGAGACATTGGTATTGATAATCATGCTCTTCATACCTCTCTCCTCCTACAGTTTTGGGGAACTTCTCCGCGGAGGAGCAGAGAAAGACGGTGACTCAGGGCCGAGCAGCCATCATCAGCCAGCCTCCCCTCGCTTCTTTCCCCCGACCCCATGTCACATGGTACAAAGACGGACACAAGATAATCCCCAACAATCGAATGTAGGTGTCTCTCTCACATGCTCAGGTTTATATAGTGACTTTTGCAGACACACTCGTACAAAGTGTAACAAAATACCGCTTGAGATAAAAATTTAATTTTACAGTTCTTATCCCTCAGTGGTATATTAATTAGTGTGCTCTAGAAGCATAAAAGTTCTTTTTAATCCTTGCACGCCAATTGTTATGAATAATAAGCCATTTAGATAACTGACCCTTTTCATTAGACATCTGTACAATAGACTTAGGACATTATCAAGAGAAGATAAAATGGATTTTTCAATGAATCAAATCTTTTTCACTTGTCTAATCTACAGGGTTATTAAGTAATTTTAGGACCACTGGAGATGTTCTTTTATATTAATTGTACAGCAGAGATATGAGGGTCCCTGGATGTGTTGTGTAAGCTGTATTTTACAGTCTTTTGTGTAATGCTGTTGTCTGGCTTCTTTTGAAATGCCTGTAATTTGCATATTGTTCCATAGCTGCTGCAGCTATCCTGTCAGTGTCGTTATTTTGAAAAATGTTCATACAGTGTGTTAATAATGTAATTATTCAGACAGAGCAGGGAAGTGTAGCTTTTTTTGTGAAAGGTTTTTTAGAGCAATGTGCTATAGATTGAGGCAATATCTTAAATTATTTTAGAATAGGTACCTGTTTGAATCCACACATCAGGGAAAGTAGGTGTTGAGAATCAGACCTTCAGTGATTTTATTAGGCTGGTCTCACACTCTGAGATAACTTACTCCCCATTAAGAACACTAACTGCTCCCCTGTGTGTTATTAAAAGAAATTGTCAGTGGCCTTGCTGTACACGTAAATGTCCAGACAGCAACTTTTTCACTCCTTTAATGACAGTCATCACCTCAAAAGTGCTTTTGAGAAAGCTTTGTAGAGTCAGGTTACATAACAGTTTTTTTTATTATTATTTTTGCCGTTAGGTCACATCAAGTTTGACTTTGCTTTTTAATTTGAATGAACATGGAAAATGGCTCTCCTGTTAACTTAATGAGGCTTCATTGAGTGTGGCTTAATGACAGTGGACTGCAATTATTTTGCTGCTCAAGACACAGCCTGCATTGAAAGTGTTTACTGTCAGAGCTTCACCACTACAGTGCCTTCACCCCTCCTTAATGTCACACACCACAAATAAGAGCACTACTACCACTGGCAATTAAAAACAAAAAAATTATAAATAAATATCTGACTGAAGTCACAGTAAAATAAAGGCTCCTAATGCTAATGTGCACCTGCCTATCAATTAATTTAATGGCCACTTATCCATGTCAAAGTACAGCAGGACATAAAGAGCAGCCCAGACACCCTTTTTCCCCACAAACCTTGTCCAGCTCATTTACTTAGCTAACCAGAGTCTGTAGATCAATTTTCATATGAGCACAAATAACAAACTACCACAAAGTATCTATCATTATCTATCTAATTGCCAGGACCACTTCCTTCAAAGTGTGTTACACAAGTAAAAAAGCAGCATGTTTATATTTGGCGGTAGGGATCTGTTCTGGAAGATCCTCATCCAGAAGCAGTTGTGAAAATATTAGAAGCCACACAGATGAGTTGTCACATAAGTTTAGCAATAGAGCAAAACATATGCAATTAATAGTAAAAGCATAAAATGAAGATAATGAACCTTGAGTTGAAGCTGAGGTGGCTGCAGAGATTGCAGAGTAAGCGCTGACGTAACAGTTGCAGAAGCATGTTAGCAGAGCATTTAAAACACTATGATTTGACAGTGAGCAATTGACTGTCACAGTTTGGCAGGTGTATTCAGCTGAGCAGTCAGCTGAGAGGTTTGTCCTTCTGATCACGACACAGATGATGCTTCGGCCTGTGTTGGAACCAGTATATGTAACTAAAGAGTTTCCCTACAGGGATCAATATCAATATCAAGTATTTCTGAACTAAAGTAGCTACATTGGCTCCATCTTCTCTTTGCCCTTTATCTTGATTAAGTTGAGAAAAAACTGATAAACATCCTGCCTAAAAAAATGCACAGTCCATGCATTTTATTAGCAAGATAACCCATTAAATTCAGGGTTTTCCTTAGCTATTTACTGCAGACACAGTTAGTTTCTACTGAATTCCTGACTGCCTCCACTAAAGTCATAAGAAACGCACACATTTTTATGAAATAGTTAGTGACATTCTGGGAATAAAACGCAGGTGCTATTTCACGCAGGAAAAGCCTTACAATTAATGTAGGAGGCATTTTATTTAGACCATATACCAATTTTATGCAGAGAGAGGGAGACGTGTCATGGATGAGAGAAACAAACAGAAACTGAGACAGAGATACATTCATCAGTCAGTATCTCACATTAATCGTTTCTTCACACCTAAACAGCTGGTACAGCTGTACATCAGACCAGGAAAGTTGCACTCTGACAATCAATGTTCTTTAACAGTTAAACACTAGCTCAGGTTTTCTAACTACATTTACTTGCTGTTGAGAACACTAACCACAATTTACAGTAACTAATCTGCCTGCCATTCAGGGTGCTAAAGATAGCTAGCTCTCCCCTCTCTAAAGTTAGCAAAGTTAGCTAGCTAACTTTAGCCAGCAGTCCAGTTAGTTGCCACAGTACATAAAAGTATATGTGTGCATGGCAGGTTCAGTGAGAGTTACCAGACAAAAGCTATTCTTACATGATGGTAGTTAACTCTTTTCAAAGAGTTATTCATGCAGTGGGTCTGATGTCTGCAAACTAAACAGCAGTTCTAACCCATGTTTTAGGTCTGAAACATATTTACACTGGCTAAAATGAAGTAAACTTAAAAATGGCAGTATGCAGTCTAAAATAATGGAAAATGTAGAAAGTCAGCCTTTGATAAACATTTAGAACCATTTGACATTATTTGATTTTAATATCAAGACATTCTGTGTAATATCTATGCAGGACACAAGTAAAAAGTTGAAAGTGAGGAGTGTCTGAGAAACCCTTTCTCCCCACTGACTGATGATTTCTTTTTTCCTATTATGGGGCTGGGTACACACTGGGACACAGTAATGTTTGTTTGGGTTCATGAGGACCTGATTGGTGTGCAACCTTGGAGCAGAGAGTTTGTCTAAAATTCAAGGCTTTTGCACCAGTACCTGTATCCATGGTAACAAGATAAAAATGACAGCTGGTTCTGCCACCTGCAGTGTCTGGTTATGGTAATATATTTTCTGGTATAGAAATAATTTCAATGATATTGTTATCAGCTGTTATTTTCTTCCTCTAGTCACCTGTAATATGACTAGAAGAAGTCAATCGCACTACATCATTTATTTACATGAGTATTAATATAATCTGGATAAAAAACCTTTATCTCTGCATTGGGAGATGGGATATTCTGATTTGCTTGCACCCCACATTCATACTGTGATGAAGATCCATGCATAACACTTCCTTTGAACCCTCATAGAAAAGACTAATTTGCACCTCTCTTCACAGCTCCACTCTTGTCTCTACAAGACATGTCTTCCTCTCCTCTTTCCCCTCTCACCTCCCTGCTCTGTCTCTCACTCCTACTTTTCTACCTCTAAATTATTCTTTATATTGCTTTGTTCTCTCCGTTAGCTCTCACTCTCTGTCTCTTTTACGGTCATTATCGTGCTACAGGATATACTGTTACAGAACCCATAAACTTATGTTCCTGAATAAACTGCTTAACTGCTGTGGTGTACGCACACAAACACACACTCAATCTGTCTCTCCAGACCAATCTCGTTTGCGTCTACCTGGCTCGAGCGTCTCTGTGTGCGCTCATGCGTGTCAGAGCGTGCGCACTGAATATTTGCACTCCTCTGCGTGTGTAACGGTGTGTGTGCGTGCTTCTGTGTGCGAGGTTACGCTGGCTGATCCTGCGGTCCGGTGAGACAGGGCCAGATGGTGCCTGGCGGTTGGCTGTCTTCTGTGGTGACCGAGCTGATGATGTTGTTTATGAAGTTTATTGATCCGATATGCATCACTCCCAGAGTCCCCAGCCCCATCTCGCTGTCTGTCTTTCTGCCTCTCCTACCGCTCTCAATTTATGTCCGTGTGCCTGCCCCTAACCCCAATCTGCATATCCAACACACACAATTTCACTCCCTCTGTGTGTCTACTCTCCCCCCTACCCTTCACTTCCTCACACACACACATCCTGTCTGTGAAACATTCCCAAACTCCCCAGCCCTCAAAATACTGGCCAGCAAAGAACTTACAAGCTGTCACTTCCCACACACTCTGCTCTAATCTAATGGAGCCCTCTCTGCCCCCTCCATCTCCATGCTGGTCTGCCATCACTCTGATTTGACAACCCTCCACCCCCCACAAAGTGTTTTTCTTCTCTTCATCCTCCCATTTTCACATGGGCTCTGAACTTGAGATATATTGAGTCTGTTGTCTTCTCCGCTGTCCAGCAGCAGTCAAAACAACTTCGGGACAGTGCTGCCACCTCAGCAGCTGGCGCTGAAATATATTTTAGCTGTGACCTGCAGCCCAGGTCGAGAAGAGCGAGCTGCTGCTTTTAATTAGCTCTGAGGCCTGTGGCAGATGGACATGAAATGATTCTTATAGCCAGCAGCTTCAAGAGGACAGCCAGGATGAGGAGAATTAGAACTCTCCTTTCTTCTTCCATCAGGGACGCAGGGAGCCCAGATTGATCAAATAAAGGCAGTGATCTATGCAGAAGCATGGCAGGGCGGACAGTGAATATTTCAGTTTCTTGTTGCTGGGGAGTCGAGTGGTGCTGAGAGCGCTGATGTCACAGTTGGTCAGTGTCAGGACTGGGCCCTATGGGAAATATTTCTCCTCATAGACCTGGCCTAAGCAGCCATATGCTGTGGAGGTATGTGTGTGTTTGACTGCGTTTGTCTCGACATTCATTCATTTTAATTTGTCAAACACCACTTTAACAGAGGGAGCGATTCATTATTTTGCCGCTTTCCATCACACACACACTCACACACAGCAGAGGTCTGAACAGAAGGAACTTTCTCGCTGTCTGAACTTTGCAAGCAGATGTTGTGTGTGTTTGTGTCTGCGAGCCTGTGCACATATGCATGTGTGTCTATTAGACAGACAGCAAGATCAAGAGAAAGAGAGCATCATTTGGAGGGAGACTCAAAGGATGTGTAGGCTTAGATCCCACCACATGTTGAAAATACAACCGGCCATTTGAAAGGTCTTCCATCCACAACGGCACGGTTCATAATGACTCAGTTTCTCACGGCAGCCAAAGGGGAGGATCAAAGTGATTGAGAGAGAGGTAGAAGAAGACATGAAAAAAAAAGGTACAGGAAATGAATATGGAGTAAAGAGTTTAAGCTCATCTGAATCCATTGTGTCTGGAACCTAATCTCTGGAGCCACCAGAAGCTTAGATACTGTATGTGACTTTCTTCTCAATTATATGATTTAGTTACTTTTGGGATTACAAAAACATCCCAGACATGTAGGATTTTAAGACATATGGCTGCACTAAGAAGAGCTATTTGTCAAAGTCCTCTCTACTTAATCATGTTTAATATACTACAATCCTGTATTTCTCTGCATTTGTTAAGGCTTTCACTTAGTTTTAAACTGACTTACTGTACATTCTGAGTACGGTTTAGTCTTGACCTGGTTTTGATCATATTAGGGTTTACATGGAGCATTGAAAAACTTGGTTACTCATACACAGTACCTGTTTACATGACATTAACAGTATCCAGGTTTCTGTTAGTCAAGTGTGTCTACGACTTTTCTACATCCAGCAAATATGTCATTTTTGTACTGGCTTAGTTTCTTCAACAATTGAGGATTAACTAATTAACTCATTGCCTGGTTGGACTCTGCTGCATTTACCATTTACCTGCCTGATTTAGCCTCTCCATCTAATCATTCAGCACATTAGTAATTTTAATCCACAATTACATTGCTTATAATCATATTTTTTGTTTTACTGACTACTACGTAACTTGTGTCAAGAATGCGAGAGTAATAAGAAACCTAGGCAAGACGTTTACATCCTACAGTATCCCAGTTTCTATCTGACTACTCCAGCTAGCACATCCAGGTTTCTCAAAATAGGGATAAGGGCATATCCAGGTTTCTGAAACCAGGATATCATTTTTACATTTGGAAACACATGACCTGGATACTCCTAAAACCTGAACCTAAGAACTGGGATGCTAGTGTGCAAGTAAATGCACTCAATGTACAAAATGTCCTCCAAATTGGATTACAAAGTACATTTCTCTCTAGAACCACACATAGAAGCATTTTTTGATCTGACACCTCTATGTCACTCGTATGTAAACATTAATTGTTTTGGGCCGCTTGCTGAAACGACTGATGCTGTCGTTCTTCGTGGGAGGACCGGCTCAACGATGAATTAATGCATTTGCAGCACGTCTATAAAGTGTCATCAGATACAGTGTGTGGAGAAAGTTGAATCCAAATGAAATCCAATGCCAAATAAAATTGTCTACACACATTTACAGCACATTTAGAAAACCTATGTCAGTTATGGTCTCGTAGTAATTATTGTAATATTTCCTACATTAGCTAGCCAAACAACCTCAGTCTTACAAGGCAATCTACTTGATAAACAGGCCAAATTTACCAGTCTGACTTGGCAAAAAATGCTCATGTATGTCTTCATTTGCTGCGTAATTACTGACTGTATTTGATGCATGTGTATTAACGGCATGAATTACATAGACAACTTTCTAGAAAATATTAGATTCATTTAAAGAGTTTTCCTTTTGGGACCTATGTTGCTGCTCTTTCAAGAATCGTAATATGGTCTTTTAATTGACAGCTCAAATAAGGCTTGTCATGAATAATTGTAGTCATTACAGTTTGTTGATTTTTAAAATGGCACAATAGGAAATAAGCCAAAAACAATCTACCTGACTTAGATGTGTTAAATTTAATTGCCTTTTTGTCACTAGTGACATTAAGGGACATTGGCTGAAAGATACACCACTGTGATGTGATATGAAAATTAGCATTTATCATTTCACAGTAGATTTCTATATTGATTAATTTTAGAGAGAAAAATAAAAGACAGGACATGAAGCAACAGGAATTCTTTTTTGACGCCTGCCTGAACTTGATATTTTCCAATTTACCTCTCCTCCCCTTCCCTTCTTGCTCTCCTCTTTTTTCCTTTCCTCTTTCCATCCCTTTCCATAATTGAATTGCTCCTTTGGTCGCCTAATGTGGCGGCAAATAACAGAATGAAAATTCTCTACTGTAAACTTCCATTTCCCCTTCAATATCTTACCTCTCTCTTCATTTCAGTGGACATGTGTCTGTTGCTCTGTCTCTCTTTTGTTTGCTTCTTGTTCTCACCCTCTCTCTCACTTTGTCCTTCTTTCCTGTCAGATAGTATTAGGGGTTGTTGATCCCAGTTCAAAGGGAAAATGGTAATCCTTGTATTCCTACGCTCTCGACCTTCAGCTCACCGTAGGTCTTTAAAGGGCATGAGGAATAGATTTGATAGATTAGTGAACGTTAGTGAATTTTTGGATTGTTAAATCAGGTGTTGTGAACAATAATTATTAACCAATGGAACCAATTGGCCTAATGGGCCTTTGGGTTCTGGAAAGTCTGAAGCTTGTACAATTCAACCAGAGATACTGGTGTCAAGGAAATGACCATTTATAGCAAATGGAAAGGAAAAATTCTGCTCTCAAATAATCTAAGCAGCATTGAGGATTCTGCTGATACAACTGATTCCCACTTAATAAATACATACATGAACATTAAATCATTAGTCAGATCAGCAATACCAAAAAGCAGAATGCAAGGGGGGAGGTTGGGGCAGTGGAGGAAGCTGCGGCAGCAAATGGTGTTGGCATTAAGGTATCAGCAGACTAACAGTGAAAGGTGTCAGGTTATTATGGCCACGCTGTACACTTGTTTGATTATGATTCGACGTTACTAGTCTACTTGTAGCCAAACAGCTGATGAATGAGCCAGTGATTGTGAAGCATGTAAACAGCTGAAAAAGCTAATGCCAGCGCGACTTAAGTGCTCTGCCTGAACTAGTGTTGTGCACCATTAGTTTTCAATAACAAATGAGTGATTTAAACGCAGCCCTTCTACCACACATTCCCGGTAGATTACTTTGTAGTGGGGACACTGTATAGTATTTCTTCTATTTTGGTGTCTGATAAGCCTTCACACTCATGGATCTGTTGCTCAAACATCCTGGATCATCTACCTGAAGCAACAGGCCCATATCAACCAGCCACTCGGTTTATTTAAATGCAGGGCTGTTTTTGGTCTGAATGTCCACTTAGATTATATTTTATCTCTCTTTTTCTGCATTTTCCCCCCATTTCTATCTAGTGTCTTGTCAGTTGCTGATTCCCCTGTTGCTGACTTAGCTGTTGGCTTGAGAAGTGCGTGGACAATGTGCCCTTGTGGATACAGTTGGAGTCACAAACAGTTTCTTTTCACCTGACAGCAAAGAGCTTCACCAGTAGAGCATGATGTGTGTGGAGGCTGCTAATTTTTTATCTGACAATAGAATAATCTGAAACATCTTGTATTGTTTAAAACCCTTACTTGTCTGTGTGTGTGGTTAGCGTATCTGTGCATACATGCATAATGTATTCAGTTGAAATGATTAATCATCTTTCTACATATGTAGTCAAATAATTGGAGAATGGATTTTCCAACCTCAGATTTAGGACTAGTCCATTGCCTCTTTACAATTTATGTCTGCTTCTCTAATTTAGGTCCAATGTTGCTGCAAAAAAATTGGCCAGAGGCGACTTATTCTACCATCACACTATTATACATGAATTTTACAGTAAAGAAATCAGATGACTTGTTTAATCTTTAATGTTATCACTGTACTGCATGGGGAGTGGGGGAGCCACCCATGTGGCAAAGGGAGACAGCGAACAACGGGTTGCTTTTATTGCATTGCATTTTCTGATAATATTATTCATTGTCAAGGTGGAGTGGGATAGAATTGCATTATGAAGACAGCACTTTAGGGCCTGCTGTTGGACTATGAATATTCATGGATTATTCTGCCAAAAGCAATTTGTTGCAGCTTTGTTTAAAACTGTTGATGTGTTATCCAAGTCTGTAGGCTATAAGTAGACCCACACATATGCCACAAGGTAAAAACATTGTGCTTTAATAAATTACATTTTCTTTCCTATCTTCACACAGAATTGGGTGGATATTTTAGAGTTGATAGCACCATTATTTTCAGGCCCCAGCTCGCAGTCAGATATATTTGTTGTTTGCTGAGATAACAGCCTCGATGTCTGGCGGATATATCAGGTAAATTTGAGACTCCTCTCATCTGTCCTTAACTTGTGTCCCTTACTTGTAACTGCGTTCCAAATTTGCTGTCTTCTTCCAGTCACATTTCTCAACAACAACTAAGGTAAAAAGAAAACTTTTAGTTTAGTAGAAAGTAGAAAAGACATTAACGCTGAGGCTGTACTTAATGATGCTCCCAAATGACAGAGGCTTACTCTGCCTCACACACTCAAGGGATGGAGATAAGCAGCACGAGAGGGAGGAGGAGGAGGAGGAGGAGGAGGAGGGGTAAGATCAAAAAGCTCCCTAAACTGCAAGAGTGCGACACAGATGATGGCATCGCAGTTACAAAATAGGTTACTATTAACCACCATGATTATATTTTCCTTTAACATATTTGAATTATCCTCAACTAATCATCAGCGTTGTTTGTGTTCCTGTAGTAGTAAACCAATTCTTTATGTACTGTAACAAGCCCTATTAGGCCATTGTTTACATTTACTAAGACCCCTGGACCTGGTATTAAAATGCCATCTGTATCTGGGTATCTAGATAAGCCAAAACATATGCTAATGGATGGTGTAAACATACACGGCACACATTACCCCACAGCAGTGTGACTGAATTTACAATATCTCACATTTTGATCATCTACAGTAGATGTCAATACAGTGTGTTCAGATTTGTGAAGAAGTACCACCCGGGGTGTAGAACCATCATGACTCGCTCTGAAGTTTGCCATGCACTGAGCTTCACAGAGGCACTCCGGCATGATCAGGGTACAGTAGTAGCATTCACAGCAGCTACAAACCCCTTTTTTATGTCAAAAACTACTTCGCCTGTCATTTCTCTCGCATCCTGCAAAAGCAGATCTGTTCTGCCTCAAATGAAAAGTGAAGCAGGCTGTCCTATATCATGTCAAATGTCCCCATACGCACCTTGTTTGTTTTCAGCTATGCTAGTATGCTAGGGATGGCAATGGATTGTCATGAAACTTTGTACAGACATTCATGGTCACAAAAGGGTGAATCTTACTGATTTTGGTGATCCTGCGACTATTCCTCTAGCACCACCAGCAGGTCAAATCTTTTACTTATCATGTGATATATCTCAACATCTACTAGATGGATTGGCACAACATTTTCAGACATTGGTGGTTTCCCAGACAATGAATCCTACAGATTTTGGTTGTCCCCTGACTTTTCCTCTAGTGCCACCAACAGGTTGACATTTTGGTTAAGATTGAAATATTTTGTCAACTATTGCATGGATTGCCATTAATATTCTGTACTCATATTCATGTCCCCCTCAAGATGAATTTTAATAACTTTGATGATCCCTTAACTTTTAGCATCACTATCATGTCAAAATTTCTATATGTCCAATACTTTGGTTCATGACCAAATACCTGCAAAATGAATGACATTCCCATCAGCCTCAGCTGTACAGCTGTGTTTAGAGCTGAATAGCAAATGTTAGCATGCTAACACACTAAAGAAACATTATACCTGCTTGACATCAGCATGTTAGCATTGTTATTTTGAGCATTTTAGCATGCTGATGGATTTAGCTCAAAGCAACAAAGTTGTTGATCATTTTCGCACCTACTCAAGTGCTTTGAAGAGTCTCTGCAAAGCTGACATCCAGTCACAGTGCAGACAAAAATGCATACAAATAATTGTTAATAAGCATGGGCTGTGATTTCATTTGAATGTAAATTGAACTCTAATTACCTTACACGTACAAACCCATTATTCTTTAATTCTTGTGTGTTTGTATGTTCCCACGTGTGTTTGCCTGCCGGATCTGGCTTTAGTGATTCTCTGTTCATCTGTTTCTGTCTGTCAGAGAGCAGCTGCTTCTGTCTGAACTGATCACTCAAAGACAGACAGAAAACAGAGAGAGCAAGAGAAGTGTGTGACTGTGTGTGTGTGTGTGTGTGTGTGTGTGTGCCCAGCCCTTGTAGCTCGTGCTGATGATGATTAATTCTATGGATGTGTATCTTTGAAAGGTGAAGAGTCTTTTGTCTATATCTGATCCACCACTTTCCCTCGTCCTCCACCTCTCTTCATCCTCTTTTTCCTTCTACTTGTGTCTCCCTGCCTATATCCTATATCATCTCAGGAATCATTATTCCCCCATTAAAGTCTGAACCAACACACTCCCACCTGCCACCTTGTGTGTGTGTGCATGCGTGTGTGTTAGCGTGTCCTCTGTCTAAAGTCGTTAAATGTTCTAAAGACAGAGACCTCTTTTAATTATCCACTAATCACACTTTTAATTACCTGCCACACACACATCCATCACTGACCAGACTGTACACACTTGCACATGTACACACACACTCACACCCTGTACACACATACACTCACACTCACATCTGTCATTGGAAAGAGTTCTTAACCTATCGACCAAACAGAGAGATGGAAAGCAAAGGGGAGAATGAATAAGAGAGAGAGTGAGAGGCTACACAGTGCAGTGAGGAGTGACTGATGAAGGTTTGGTTTTGACACTCTGTTAGAGGCTGGCAGGTGATTACCACAGGAGAGACCATGAAACAAATGAAAAAACAAATTAAGGAAATAGATTGTAAGCACAAGCACACTTCTCTCAAGAGATTATTTACGTCAACATTTGTACGCTATCCTCCACACTGTATTTCCCAAGCTAAACCCAGGATAGCCAGACAAAAAGGACAGCTGATTGACTGGTTAATATCAGAGCCACAGGATGACGTCCTCAAGAACAGAGAGCTGGATCAATAAGCAGAAGGTCAAAAGTTTCTTCTCTCTCACAGACAGAGAAAGGCTAAATTTTAGTACTTTCTGCTCTCGGGAAATTCCGTTCTCGCTTTCTGTGCTCTAACCTCTCTGCTCGTGTATTCACGTGGGAGTTTTGTGTTTATGAATTGGGGGCTTATGTCAAGAAATTAATGCATTCACAGTGCTTAAGGTAGTGACCCAATGTCCTCTGTTTTTAGTTTAAACACTTAGCTATCCATCCTTATTGAAGAAAACTAATTTTTTTTCTTCTTCTCCTGAGTTTTCACTGCTAGGTCGTGCTACAGGTTTCCTATTTGTCATTATCACCTTGGCTCACCAGATAATTACAGTGTACCACAAACCAAAACCACTTCACTCACACATGCACACAAATATGTACATTGGTACACTAATCACACACTATGCCACTCTTGCCTTTTGAGCTTAATTGCTCTTAGTTTTTCCTTTTCATTTCTCTTCTTATTTTTATTTTATTTACTTCTAATTATTTTTGTTTTTACTTCTACCCTCTCATGTATGTTCTTGTTTACCCTTTTCCCTTTGATGTAGATTTTTCATTTAGTACACTTAAATATATATTTAAATGCACATCAAAAGAAGAGTCTATACTGGGTTAGATTACACACACATACTTGCTGGCCTATGCTGGCTTTTATTTAGTATGTATGCTTGTGCCCTGTGTTTGCCCAAAAAAGACACAGCAATCTCTGTCACACTGTATGTCTTTGTAGAAGGAACCAGTCAGTGTGAGTGATGCATTCACTGACAATTTAGCTGCAGGCTTTGTGCACATTAGAAGATCTATGAGAGCAAGTGTGTGTTGTTTTTGTTTGTTACAGAATAATGTAGATTAAAATGTTTTTGCCTGTAGGCGGAATCTTCTTTTTTTTCTTTTTTTTTTGCATTGTATTGATTTCCTATCACCATGGTGACAAGTGTATCAGTTAAAAACCCCTTGTTTTGTGTGTGGTTGTATCGGCATTGATAATAAAGCAGGGACATTGTGCTTCTTTACTCCATACTGTTACTACTGACCTTTAAAGCTACAGGAAGCAATTTGTCTGCATTTAAATACCAATGTGTGACTGTGCTTTTATAAATTATTAGTGTGACCCTATGTATACATATTTACACACACACACACACACACACAATATCTATTATTTATTACATGTCGTGTCAAATGGCTGTACTCAACAGTGAACAGAGTTGAAGCTATTCCCAGATTTAGGCAAGCATCCACATCAATAATGTAACAATGCACAGAGAACAATTGTGCATCATAAATAAATAGTGTTATACAACTTTTCAATTAGAGTTAGGCGATATACTGTAAACTGTGAGATGATAGAAATTTGTCAGACATCACAGATTTTGCTACTCTGTTTATACACTATCCCTTTAATATCTCTGGTTGTATTAAGTCACTGTGGGCAATGTTACAAATTAGTGACCAGACTGCTTTAATGAAATTTTTGCATGAATTTGATAAAGTACCTTGACTTTTCAGGCATTTCATTCACTAGATTAGCAAATATACAGCTATTCCAATCTTGCTAGTTTATCTATAAATTGGTTTCTCCATTGAATTTCCAGAAAATGTACTATATCTCAATATATAAAGCAAAGTCTACAAGCTAGTTGAGGCAACTTGAGGCCACAGCTAAACTTACATGGCTCACTCTTCTCACTACAACACACATCCAACCATGTAACCTTGAATATTTGTGTGTAAGCTACAACAAACCATGAAAAGATGCAAATACTTCTTCGCTCCTGTCTGCAGATACTCACAGAGTGAATTCTGAGTTGTAAAATCAGAATATAGCTTTACTTCATGTTCAAACAGTCATATTAACCAGAATTAGAAAACGACGGCTTATTTTCAAGTGTGAAGATTACCGGCTCTCTGTTCAGCTGAGCAGCTGGGAGAGACTGTGTTTGAGAATAAGGTGTGTTTCTCCAGCTGAGAGAAAGACAGAGAGAGAGAGAGAGAGAGAGAGAGCGTGAGACGGAAAGACAGCGAGAGAAGTCACTGCCAGTTGTGTGGTTAATTGGAAGCAGACATAATTAGTGCTAATTAGGATAATAGCCATTCGTCTAGAGATCCATCCACCTAATGGGACTACAACAGTCACTGCGCGCACACGCACACACACACACACACACACACACACACACAAAAGGAGTTGTTACCATCAATCCAGCCTCCTTGTTAGAAGAATGTGGTCTTATACTGTAGATATAATGTACGACCTGTTATGTCATTTGCACCATGAAAGGCTAATGTTTTTCTGTGTGCATTTACGAGAATAACCGCCTGTATGTGTACGTGGATGACAAAGCGACAGACAGGCGTAAAGCAGAGGTAGAAAGGAAGTGAGTCATGGAGCTCCTGTAGCTGAACAAACAGTGAGGGGAGAAAAAAGTCTCCCTCCTCTGTTTACTCAGCATCTAGCTTCATCCCTCTCTCCTCTCCTCTCTTCCTGCCTACACTTCACCCTTGCCCCGTTTTGCTTTGCTTTCCTGTACCGTTGCCTTTCCATTTCTCTCTGCCTGTCCCTCAGGCCATGCCAGGGGACATTAAACAAACGTAGTCTGTCCAGCAGCCCTGTCTAACTCTTACTCTCTCTCTCTCTCTCTCTCTCTCTCTCTCTCTCTCTCTCTCTCTCTCTCTCTCTCTCTCACATATACACACACACACCAATTACTTTCAGACTGCAGGCCCACGGCCATGTGTGCACAAGTATACTCGACTGTGTGTGTGGGCATGCACTTCCTCTGCCTGTTTGTGTGTGTGTTTTATGGAGGACTTATTGGCCGTGGCAAATGGCCAAGCCGGTGAGCGGGCACAGAAAAGTCTCCCTTTCTGTGTCCGTTTGACCGTTTGAAGGAACTGTAAAGGTGATTGAGGAAGCAAGCCTGTGATTTAGGCACTGCGTTAATTATAAGTCACAGAGCTGCAGAGTGTGTAGGGCAGAAGGTAGGGAAATGTTTTCTGAGTCAGTGAAGGGGCTGTTAAAATCTCTCACAAACACATTAGTGTTCATTACTGTTGTAACCTCTACCATCTTTCTTTTTTCTCTCTTTCTACCTCTCTTTATTGGTCTCATGTGCAGTCACATATGCAGGCTGTATTTCTCTGAGTGCAAAAATCATAAAGACTCACCATGCAGAAACAAGACATTAACAGAGAATAACCTTAGATTGGGTTATGAGTTATTAATAAGGTGTGGACAGAAACTGAAATACAAGTTTGACATGAGAGAAGAGTTGGGTTGTACACAGTAAGGCCAAAAGTAGGTAGTTCGCTGTTTTCGTGATTGAATTTTCAACACATACTCAACAGGTTTGTTTTTGTGTTAGATAAGCATGTACACGAGTACACTGGCCAGGAACAATTTGGGCTTCAGTGTCTTCAGTGCCCAAGAACACTTTGAAATGTGGACAGGAGGAGCAAACCACGACCCTGTGATTAGTGAACCACCTGTTCTACCTTCTGATGTTAGCGAAGGCGTTATTTTTTTCAGGTGAGGCTGGGCACCTCCACTATAATACATAAGGGAAACCCTGGACTGTTATTGTGAGAGGTCTTAATGCTACAGCTACAGTGATAAATGGACAACAAAAAAATAACTAATTAGAGAAGCCCCTTTTCTATTTCACTGTGACAATGTACACAGAGTGAGGTCCATAAAGAAAAGGTTTTCCCAATTTGGTGTGGAACAACTGGCCTGCACAGAGCCCTGAACTCAACCCAATTAAACACCTTTGGGATGAGCTGGACTGCTGTCTGTGAGCCAGGCCTTATCAACATCAATGCTCGACCTCACTAATGCTTTTGTCGCTGAATGGGAGCAAATCCCTGCAGCCAGGTTTTAAAATGTGGAGGAAAAGCCTCTCAGAACAGTGGAAGTTTTTGTGACAGCTTATTAATGCCCATGGCTTTGGAATGAGATGTAATCCAGGGTTGGGACAAATTATTATTTTCATTATCGAATACTCTAGCGACTTTTTTCTCATGTAATTAATTAATTGTCTTGACCATAAAATATCAGAAAATGGTAAAAAAAAAAAAAAAGCGCAGTATTATTTGCAATTTACGAACGGAAGTTGACGCCTTTAAATGTCTTGCAGCCAATTCTCATAACTGAGATGCTGGAACCGAAGGACTGAGACTGAAAGACTGAAAAGACATAAATTATCAAAATAGTTGCCCATTCATTTTCTAATAATCAACTTATTGAGTTAGTAATTACATATGGGTGGAATGTTCAAGTGTCGGTATACTTTGTTTGGGTGTCCACATAATTTTGGCCATGTATTGTGTTTAGCCTGTAGGAGGATGCATGTATGGCTCTGGATGTGCCAGACGGGTGACATGAATGTTTCCCTGTTATCTTTATAATGTAGTCCAAAATGTTTTGGCCTTGGTTTAAACTGAGATAGACACAATCCAGACCTTCTAAATAGTTGATGCACATTTTTAATGCATCAGCAGCCTGCATCCATTATTTCTTCTCATTTGATTCAGCTCCAACGGGCTTATTATAGAGACGTGGAGTTGTTTTGTGGATGTTTTGTTTTCCCTTTTGTTGATTAAGATAAAAGGGTTGCAGACATTTTATGTTTTAAGTGTTTAGAGGGATTTGTTTAGAACAAGTTTGGAACAAGTGCTTAAGCGCACTTAATGGGTCTTGCAGCAGGAATGCCAATGACAGTCCAGTTGTGGGACACTTCTGAACAGCAACTACAACAGTACCAAGTGCAGTATGAGGCACATAATATAGGGGCTCACAGTATTATTAAAGTCCCAGTTTTTACTTTTTGTAGTCTGTTTAGCAAAGTTTTACTGTTGTGTTTACAAACATTATTGATGTAAACAGACATTGACAGCCTCAGAAAACATTAATGACTTAGTTGTTTTCTATTATTAAGCTGCGTTTCAAAAGATCTGTCAGTCGATTTCAAAATAACAGCAGGTTTCACTCTGTTTTGAATTTTGGTGGTGAGGCTACTCTTGTTTACACTAGTATCGCGCACTGACGGTTGAGCTGTGAACTGGTGGCATTACTGCCTTACCGTACTGCTGTGGTAAAAGAACGAAATCTCCATGCCTTCTTTAGACTTGAGAAAAAATACTTATCTCGTGAGTCGCACACAGAACAAACCTCACTGTTAAAGCTGCAGAAATGACATAATAATTTGACCACAACTTTAAATCTCAATTTAGCTTGTAGGCTTTTTCCTCACATTTTTAGCAATCAGAAACTTAAACAAATGTTTTTTTTTAAAGATAATTTTTGAGGCTTTGCATTTTGACTTAGCAAGAGGATTAAAGAATGTTCAGCAAATATACTGTAAAACAAATCTTCAACCCCAGGCTGTGTTAACAATAGCTTTATTTAAACTATGCATGGAAAATCACTAAAGCAGTCACTGTCACGCTACTGGCAGCAGAATGTCAAGAGCTGCTGGCACTGGTCCAGTTCTCAGTCTTAACTCAGTTAAACTGTTTAATCCCATTACAAAAACAGGTCTATCATATTTTCCAAAACTACATGAAACTGTTGTAGGAAATTGGCAAAGTTAAGTTCTCTTCATTGTCTTTTTTTCTCTGTTCACCACCAGGATCATTCGCTTTTTTTCCTCACTCTGTACTGTTATATTAAAGTAGTGCACAAAACCTTATATCGTCTAAGACTTCCAGCTTCTGCTTGAGCCCAATTTACCCTCAAAGCATCACAACAGGAACTGGCTGTCAGGCATTATCATCAGCCACTAAGGGAGTGCGTGTGAGTCACTGTGCATTCAAGCCAATTGAAGCAACCAAGCTCAACTATCACAATTCTTGTTCGATGACTTGCACATTTATCCCCATGGAGTCCAATGAATTTACAAGAAAAAGTGTGTATTGTTTGTTTCTGATTTGAAAGGTTAAAAAAAAGCCATAAATGATTTTCCACCCCCATTAATGGTCTGTGAATCAATGAAATAAAAAAAAAAACAATCCAAAATATAACTTTCACTAATAAGGATGACTTGACTGCTTATACAGTAGTTTTTGGCTTCACTGTGTGTGTTTTTTATGTCAGCCTTTGTTTGCAGATAAAGAACAGAACAGCCCAAAAAATAGCTATCATAGCATAAATTGATGAATATGGTACAGAAGCTTTCTCCTTCCTCCCTGCATTCAAAACAATGCACTCTCTGCATCTGAGTTTTATAGTTACCAATTACTTTGAGATAGAGGACACCACACTACAACTCAAGCTGACAGGCAATTGTGAGAGCAGGAATGCTTAAAAATTTTGAATACCTCAATCCCGGTGTACATTTTGTAATAACAAAACTCTGAGTTTAAGGCCGGATTCATACAGGTCCACAGACACACACATAACATAGCATTCAGCAGGTATGAACCTGTGTACGTTAACTATCAATCAGTCCAACATAGAAGGCATTCATGTGTCCACTGACGTAAACACCAAAGCAAACATCGGCTGCAAGGAACAGTGAATGCTCCCAACTGTGTGAGTGCCCATGTGAGAAGGTGCGTGCAGTGTAATGTGTGGGTGGCTAGCTGGCACTTGCTTTGGGGATGAAGCTGCCAAAAAGCCTGCTGTCTGGACTCAGTTTACAGTGGAGTATCCCTCCTTCTGCCCTGCCACCACACTCTGCCTCCACCCCGAGCCTCTGTGTGTCAGACGGAGTGTGGTTTAAGAAGGTGGCTTGCTGCCTATCAGAGATAGAGTGGGAGGGCAGACAGGGCCGAGGTGGGCTCTGTTGGCAGGAAAGTCAGACGTAACACACACACACACACACACACACTCTCTCTCTTAGGCGCTCTTAGATATAAAAAACACACTCTGACTTGCACTGACTTGCTCACTCATCCTCTGGCCTGCAACATGTGTGTGCTAATTAGCTCTTGGCACACTTGTATATGTGTGTGTGTTTAGCAGTCAGGCTTGCAGTGCAGACACCCGTGAGTGTCTGTTAAATGAGTCTTGGGGCCAGATACTTAATGAAAGACCAATCTGGCTTGGTGCTTTGGTTCAAAAGAGTCAGGGGGGAGGAGAGGGAAGGTAAGACAGGACAGTTGTGTGGTGTGAGGGAGAAGGATAGTGTGATAGAGAGACAGCTAGAGAAACAAAAATGCAAAGAAAATTGGATGAAACCAAGAAAGAAATGTGCAGATTGTAATCTGAATGAGAATAGAAAATGGGATATGAGAGAAAGAGTCAGAGAAGCTGTTTTTTATTATTTGAGGAGGGATGAGGGATACAGGGAAGTAGAAGGGAATATGATGTAGTTGATTACTGTATTTTAATTTCCCTCTTCTGCCTGGGGATAAACTGTCACACACCCATATGCACACACACACAAGCATGCAGAGTCATGCACCGTTTTACAATTGAGTTTGTCTTTAATTAAAAGCCACAACAATTTTGTCCAGTTTAATTAAATGTAGAACAAAAAAAAAGCAGAAAGTCGCATGTTGAATTTATGTTATATTAAATCTCAACTGCATTGATATTCAGTCAGAATGAAAAGACGCAGCTCATGTGCACGCCTATTCGTATGCCTGTGTGTGTCTGACTATATTGTAATTCTTAGGATGAGATTGTATAACATCCCTCCAGCTACTCAGAACAAATAGGGACATTTTATTATTTTTTGAAGGGAATTTCACATGAATTGAGGTCCTCTAATCTCTATTGCCGTATTGGCAAATTCCATTTATTTCCCTTCGTGTTGCTTTTTCTATATTAAAGTTCCATGTGACGAATTTATAGGAAATCAAGCCTGAGACCTCCCAACACATGAAGGCATGAAGCAAGTCGCTGTAGCCATCAGCCTCCGTCATCACACGTAATTTCACATGTAAATAGTACAAATAAATGGGATATATAAATGAGGAAAAATACTACAAGAACAAATACTTTTAACTCAACAAATGTTCAGATGTCAAAATGCTATCTTAATTGGTCTTACTGCATTCTCACACCCGCCCACTGAGCTCCTGTGACTTTGAATGTTAATAACTTTCAAACCTCCCAGGCTCTCTCCTCCCTCCGACACTATAGGCAAGTGGAAGCATGCCTTCACTGTCTATTAATCAGCATGTACCGGGTAAAACAGATGTGATAAAATGGGCTGGTCAGTGCAGTTAATGAGCTTAACAGCTATAAATTGCATTATAGACCTTGGTGAGGATGCAAAATCTATCCTTACTCTGGAATAAGTAAGAGAGAGCAGAAGAAAGGTTTGGTTAAAGCCTCTGTTTCAAGGCAGTGAGATGTGGTTGAATGCGTGCACACACACACACACGCACACACACAAAGCAACATAACACACATAGACATACACTCACACAAATAGAGTGTCAGTGTTGGGGTTGAGGCTCTGGCTCTTGTGGATGTTCTCCTGGGAAATCACACTGAATAAAATTAGACCTGAGGAATTCTGTCTGTCTGTATGTGAGTGTGTGTTTGTCGCAGTGTGTGTCGAACAGCCCCACATTCTCCTCTCTCCTCTTCTCTCCTCTGCTCTCCTCAATCAATATGTAGTTCAATCAGTAGTTCATATCGTATTTGTTGCACATACAAACAACTCCATGCACTTGGTCCATGGATATACAGCAAAGTCCTATCATGTTCTCATGTTCATGGGTGCATCAACACAGTCATCACTAAGCTGTGGATACTGGTAGATCTTATTGGTTGGGTTCAATTTTATTTGTGCCAGCATGCAGCTTATAACACTGCGGCAAGGGTGGGGTACCCACCTAAATGTTTAGTTTAGGTGGCATATGAGGTGGCAGCCATGACCCCAAATCTCTTATCACCTGATAATCAAACAGCAGCAGGTAGTCAAGATGCTGTGGTAAACTTTGATTTCATCTTTTCCAGCTTTAAAGTGTTGGCAGTAGACAGTAAGACAGTACAGTATCTTTTTGAACTGGACTCCGCCGCCATGTTAATATTTGTGTTAATTTCTGTATTGTTTACAGAGTTGTTGGTACACATGGTAGGGCATCGATTCAGGTCGGCATAAGTGGCATGTGCCGTTTCGTGTTGGAAACTACTCCAAACTGGCACTGTGCCGATCGGGTTGTGGGGCGCACCCGTTGCTGCCAGTTCAACACTGCTAAACAACGCTCACAGAAAAATACACACATCTTACAAACACACACATGCAGATGTTTTGTTCAAAAGAACATCTTTCCAAAGTGCACTGCTTTTCCAAATAAAATGTGTTTGAACATGCTGTATTCAGGATCATACACATTGCATGTCTTTTCTTAAGTTAAGTTTGTCTCGCATGGCTTTACAATCTGAACAGAGCATGCAGTATGTATGTAGCTGAGCTGTAGGGGCACAGGAACAGACTCAGTCTATAAGAATAAAAGACTCTCATCTCACTTAAATCTGCTTTATTCTCCCTTTGGTCATATTGATTTTATTTTAGTGTCAGCTCTCAGGTTAGAATATTGGGAGATTTCCATTCACTGACATGCTGAAAACATGAGTAGCATCACTAAAAACATCAACCTGCGCTTCCTGCCTGGCGGCATCTGTTCCCAGACACACAAGTTCAAACACATGAAAATCTGAGCGCTACGGATGTATTTTTTACCCTCCTCGACTCCCTCCCGCTATCCTCTCCCACACCGCCTCACTCCAAAATCAACTCTTCCTATTATACTACCCTGAAAGCAACAGCAACACAAACTCTGTTTGTAAGTGATTGTTTCTTATCTCTGTGTGCTCATGTGAGAACAGTGTTAGATCTTGCGTGTTTGTGATTGTGTGTGCTTGTGTATAATGTATGTTTGTGCTGTATTGATTGCTGCTGGTACGTGGGGATATGAGGATGGATCAGTGTAAAGAAGGAAGAACAGAAGACAATGCACAAACGAGACTGGCCAAAAGAATGAAAGAGATACAAAATGAGCCACATATCAATCTGAGACAGGAGGAGAGATTTATTTAAGCTCTCCGAATCCTCTTTCCTTTCTGATGATTGTATTCAATGTTTCCTTCCCCCCTTATGAATTCTAAATCATCCATGTACCAAATACTCTCCTCTTGTCAGAGTCTTAGTTTGAGTAGTGTTCTTGTCTGAGATGGAGCAACGCTAGAAGGAGGCATGTTTTGCTTTCGGTTGTTGTTATCGTGTTTAATGCCTAATCCCTTGTTGTCTCTGTGTCTCGTTTGTGCCCTATAGAGCAATCACTTTGGACAATCAGCTGGTCGTCTTGGCAACCACTGCAGCAGACGCAGGACGTTACCACGTAGAGGCGGTGAACGAGATGACAGGAGAGAATGTGACGAGTCCAGCCATCTACCTGAGCATCTCAGGTAAAAAAAGAAACAACAACATTCGGCCTGATTCTAAACGGTTTGAGTATAAGCGCAAACAACCCTGCTAATTAATATGGTGTACATTCAGCAAGTCAGAATCAGTTGAGTCTACATTGAATGAAAACCATGCAGTATATTTACATCTCACAAAGGAGCAGAGTTTATTCCATAATCAAATATGACTGATTATGGATTATAAGATTTTCAGACTCTTTCAGAAATTGCTACTTGCTCATTATTTGATTTTATTTCACCTTTTTTGGGCTTCTGAGGAGCTTGATTGGGCTCTCTGTGTTGAATGAATCCAGAAAAATCTGCACTGTTTGTTGAGCTGAGATGGCAGAAAGCAGTTTGAGTGGCAGCCTAATTACTGTTGACAACCCGTAGATAAAACCTGAAAATGAGATGAGCAGCAGATGATATGAAATGTTGATTAAATATGTATCTGACACATTAGAAAAACAGATGTAGCCAACCTAATTTTGTACTCATTATTTTTTGTAAGCTACTTGATCCAAATACTGGAGGTCCTGATTTAGAACCATTGTGTTGAGCAAAAATGTTATACACTCACAGCTGAACCGGCAAAAAGAATCATTGTCCGGCTAAAAATGAGAGGCCTTCTTACCTGAATGTTTTGCACATTGAGGTTAATAAAGAGTGAGGAGAGACATACCATTCAATAAAAGAGTTGTTACCCTTTGATATTGGGTATTTTAACAATCTGGAACCAAATCCAAAATGGGACCAGCTATTTGAACGTATCCTTAATTACTGCGCTGTTTTTTTAAAATTTGTAACAAACACAGTCCTTTAAAATGAAATTAGTAAGGTATTAAAGCCCAAATCCGGGACACCAGTGTTGATCCAGATACTGCTGGCTATTTATTGGTGTTTTCAGACTCTTGGTATTTAAAAAAATATCAGTTTTCTATTGCAGGTTATATGTGATTTTACATTAAATAAAAAAGTAAAGTCATACAAGCTCCCTTTTAATTAAAAAACTCCAAACGTATTGTTTTTGGTTAATGAATGTTAGTGAATGACATGCAGCCCTTTGTTCATTTTTGGAAGAAATAGGCTACACTCACAAGAAACACAAAGTTTGGTGAATTTTTGCTTCTCCCTCTGTGTTACTGCCTCTGTCACGGCCTTTATCACGTTATCACTGTATCCTTCTCTCTATAGCGTCTCCTTGGAGGCCAGAGGATAGAGTCTATTGTCTAACAGTCCTTCAGCTGAAGTGTTCACTATGGTTAAATGAGAGGAGGGAGGGAGGGAACGCTCTGTCCCTTGTGGCTGTATAGAGTTTTAATTAGATTCTCTTTACAGGGTTGTATCCTTTGGCATCCTTTGTCACACACACTGACACACACACAATCACATAAATATACGCACAGTACCTTGTTACAGCTGTCAGAGTAGAGTGCTCCCTTGGGTGTTTTTTAAGAATCGTAAGGGTATAGTTAGGCTTCACTGATCAGTCTTCGGCCATAAACGTCTGCGTGCACACGGGTGTGTGTGTGTTTGTCTCTGTTTATCAGTGTGTAATTTCTGCAATAAACATTTCTTGGGTAAATATCCTTTGCTATAAAGCAGCATGTTTGATTTAGTTTTTTGTTATTGAGATTGCAGAGGAATAGAGGAAAGATCTGGAGGACAAATGAAAGAGTCAAAATGATGCAAAAGAATAAGATGTGAAAGAGAAAAGAAAACAAACAATGAAACATGGAAACAACAGGTATTTCTTCTTGGTTTATTTTCTAAGTCAGTCCTCAGATGTGAAAGGGTTTGGATCATATTTCACCGTCACATAGCACTACACTGATTACACTGATTATTGCCAGTTTACTCGTATTAGCAAGATGAAAATGCTATAAAAAAATCAATAGCAGATTATGAATTTGAATAGAAAAGATTCCTGTATTGACAGTTCTGGTTTTACAAATCACAATATTCTCTGTTATACTAACAGTTACACATTATACATAGTACAGTGTACACACTGAGCAGCCTGGGCATATTAATGATGGAGATCAGCCAAGGTTTGCTAGCAGGAAAAAAGAATCAATTTCGTGCAAATTAGATTAAATTGAAGTGAATTGAAGTGATGAGCAGTTCACCAGGTTAATTGGCACAAAAAACATGTGAATGAACTCATGCAAAATGTGTTTTTTGTTCATCTGTACCTCTTTTTTTAACATTTCCTGTCCTATCTCTTTCTCCCTCCATTTCCTGTCTCCCCTCTTTTAACATTTCCATTCCATTAAGCAGCCTGTACAGGATCTGAAGACAGAAGTTCATAGCTGTCAGTCAAATTTTCTATTTCTAAAAATGTTGTCTTTCTTTTCAGAAATTCACCAGAATAAATGAGATATCTATTTTCTATCCTCCCCTTGCTTACTTTGATTCGAGTGTTGTGCTCAACAGAGAAGAAAAGAAAAAGGGTTGGAAGAGAAAGAGACTCACTAATGAAGTGAGTCACGGGTGTAGACTGAGGATATGACCAACAACCTGTTAATGTTAGGACTGCTGGTGGAGAAAACTCTTATGTCTCTTGCACACAACCACACACAACCACACACAAGCACAGGGATTAACAGTTAAGATACAGTCACATTTATAAGACCTGCTTATCACATTCATGCTGTGTCACGACTGACAGTCAAAATCTTTTGGCTTATCCACAAAGCCAGTAAGAAAAGTGGTACACAGCTAGCTGTATGACCTGCCTACTTGACAGATCCATTATCTGCATGTCCCTGACCACTATCCTGTAAGTGTCGCCTAGACTGCTGAAAATAAAAAGCACTAACTGTCATCCGTGGTCAAGCTGGAACAGCCACAAGTTATAGCTCAACAGCTTGGTGAGAGGTCACACACTGTAATCACAGGAAGTACAGCCCGCCTCTAAAATAAACAGCTCCTGGAGCTTTTTATCACCGCCGACAACATATGGTGTTACAGAAGACATTTTTAGTCAGTTAGCACTGTAGACTGAACATGAAATTGATAGAAGTTGAATTTTAAATATTCAAAGAAGAACATGTACTGTAAAAGGTGCCCAAATATCAAGTCAACACAGTAAATCAGATGAACACAGCAACTCGATGGAGGGAGGGTCAGATTCAAGGTGCAGGTCTGATCAGTTAGTTACAGTATACATGTGTTTGATTCAGTGTGTGTGTTTGTGTGTGTGTGTGTGTGTGTGTTTGCATTAGAGAGAGAGAAAGTTAAACGGCCTCAGGGTATTTCTGTTAGTGACAGGAGATGAGGATCCCTACTCCAATTAATTAAGCTCCGTGCATACCTGCTATCATCTCTCCCTCTCTGTCTCTCTTTAATACACACACACACACACACACACACACACACACACACACACACACACACACCTCAGCCTGTCAATCAAAACAGCAGTCAGTTTCCCTGTTGCCCAGAAGAGTGTGTGCATGTCTGTGTGCTTCTCTTCAGTTCACAGCGATGGAGGTCTTTGTAGATTTGTACATCAGCTCGCTGGAGGGAGACTCACACACACAGACATGCAAACGCACATGTGACCAGAAACACACATGTGGACATCATCAAAGACCTGTTCTTTACAGAATAAAGAAATGAGACAAAGCGGCTATGGACCTCCACAACATGAGAAAAAAAAAAAAGATCTCACATGCATACATCTCACATATATATAATAAGAGGAGAGGAGAGGGCATGCAGTGGAGACAGGAGAAAAGAACAGAAGCCAGAATAAGAGAAGAGAGGAAAGAGAGGGAAGAAGAGAGATTGTGGCAGACGCATATATGCTAAGATAATTACTGTAGCACTTTAAATGCTATCTCAGCTTTGGGCTCAATAGTCGATCAGCTGCCTTTATCTTTTCTATAGAGAAGACAGTAATGTCACGCTTGTTAATGATTGCTGAACTGCATAAAATAGCTGAGAATATTACGTGCATACATAGAAGCACAGCTTAGTCTAAAACGTGTACTTCAGCTGTTTAGTATTTTACTTCCGTAAAATCGGGGGATTTTTTTAAAAATATCGATGCAGTAGAGGTGGAGATGTCCTGACTTTTAGTCCCTAAATGCAATTGATAGCATCTTTTTGTTAGACCCTTGCCGCCTCATAAATGCTCACATCTTTCACATTCCACAATACCAGTTTGTAACACAGGCTTTATCTTTTAAATTTGTAGGTTATTTCTCAAACTTGACAAAGCTCCCTCTGAAACCACAGAAGACTTTTCACAGGCTGAGCACTTCCTATGTGTAGTAAACTGAACTTGATGAATACAATCTTTGAAGTTCCCCTTTAAAATGCTGTACCTCCATACTTACTGTATGACAGAAGTCAATGCAAACTCCTGCCAAAAAAGTTTCTTAAAATAAGTTCTCTTGAACAAAAGAAAGTCGGAAGAAGTTGTTTGAAAATTTCCAGCTCGTCTTTGAAGCTTCATAGTTCCGAACAGTAATTTGAGTTATAAATTTGATTCTGCTGAAAAAAGAACAGAGACAATCAGCCTGAAGTCATTTTCACAATTACTGTATACAGTGGGGTAGCTGAAGAGAGCACAAATATAGAGAAGAGCAGTCACAAAGCAGAGACGATGAGACGAGGCAGTGACGCAAGAGCAGCACAGACGAGAGTGTTAGAAAAGAGAACTAAGGGACGGATTGGCTCCAAGTGAATTAATGCATTGTAAAATAACCTTACATCCTTTCATAACCTTAATCATTGTATGTGTGTGTCGGGGAGGGTGTGGAAGTCTGAGTTTGATTACCTCGGCTTGGTGATTGGAGGAGAGTCTGTCTGAGTTTGATTACGCCTCCTATCGGAGACTCCCCTGGTGTCTGCCATTTTACATCACTCCATTTCTCCGGTTTATCCTCTTTCCCCCCTGCCTCCATCAAGCAGGGCTTGTCGCCCCGCGGCCCTGAGAAGTGACAGAGTGGCCTTTGTCAGGAGCTGAAGAATAGACTCGTGTAGCATCTGACTCAGCTGACCTCCGGATAACCCGGACACACACACACACACACACACACAGCATCACATATACACACAGTCGTGGTTGGGAAAGTAAAAATGAAAGAAGAGAAGAGAGAAAAATGAATGTTTTGCTTGGACCATTCGAACAGCATATGGCACATGACACACAAGTTTATGTTTCTTTAAAAAACCTTTTATTATGAATACACAGTTTGAAGTATTTAACTGAACACTGAAACCTGTTAGTATGACGTGTGTGTGCTGTGCACGCCTGTGTGTCTCTGTGTCATTTGTTCTTTTTCTAATCGTCTTCCCTCCCTTCCAGATGTTTCCTTTCCACATCACTAACTCTTAAATGAGAGCCTGCCGTGGATCTTTCTGTGCACGTGCGTGACTGTGCGTGACTGTGTGTGTGTGTGTGTGTCTGTGTGTGTCTGTGTGTGTGTGTTTGTACGTGTGTCTAAACATCCGTGTGTGTGTGTGTGTGTGTGTGTGTGTGTGTATGTGTGTCTTTGCTCCAGGTCCCATCCCAGTTGTTCTGTGGCGCGTCTAATTGGAGGTATTTTAGTGTCCCGGGAGGGAGTGAGTGTGTGTGAGTGTGTTTTCGTGGGGTGGAATCTATGTGTTTTGTGTGTATGCACGTGTTGTGTGAGTGTGTGAGTGTGTTAGTGCGTTGTAGTGTCGCAGACCCCGATACCTGCCAGCTCTCATTTAAAAGGAGTCCCTGGAAGAAGAGATCTTGTACCTCAGGGGGACCTTCCTGGCTAAATAAAGGATAAATACATTTTTTAAAAAGCTTAAACGTAGGATCAGAAAATCCCCTGTATCCCTGTGTGCAGTCAAGTTGTTTCCTGTGCTGCACCTCTCATCATGCACTCAGGGTGTTTTGCATTTTGCTACATCATGCCTTGGTAGGCTTTAAGGAACACCATAGAAACCTCTCTAACCAACATGGCAACATAATGATCTGCTCCACATTCTGCCTCAGTGTGCACTTCGTGTATAGACAGTCTACAGCTTCTAGTGTTGGCTGGGGAGTACGTCTCAGGAGATTTTAGTCAAACCAGTGAGAGAAGAACACAGACAGACATGTGGAGTAGTGATTCTCTCTCAGACTTTGGCTGGTGACCCCTAAAACCAAAACGAATGCCAAATTGGAAGCTGTGTAGCAACTCACCACCCCCGATACAAGCACAGGTGTATGCACTGAACAGTGACATTAAAGCTATTTTCTCTCTCTCTCTCTCTCTCTCTCTCAAATGACTGCTCTTAATTAATTACCAGCAGAATCTATGGCAATGTGTGGAAGCAGCTGCCAATATTCTTTATTTAACAGCAAGATATAAATGGCTGAAAGATTTCACAGTTAGACTTTTCTGCTGTTAGCTAACAGGGGCCTTTCTGCATAGAAGTTCTTTTTGGTGGGTGCTAAACGATGTTTGGCAACAACATTCGCTCTCACATCAGAGCAGTACATGTTAATAAGATTTTTTAATTTGAAAGATGGTGTTAAAAGTTGGTAATAGTTATAGTATATACACACAATATACAAACAGTTTTCCCATGCTTAGTGCTGAGGTAGAAGAAAAAACGTCACACACAACAAAACACACAAAAAGGAGTGAGCTGGGGTTCAAAAAGTACAACAAAACCACTTGGTGTACCTGTTGGCGATGAGTTTATTGGCACTTGTTGGTGAAAGACGCAACCTTGAAGCTGAATGACTATTGCACACTGAAGAGCGCTTAGCTGAGACGTCTGTACATTTTATACCCTGGTGCTAAACTTAAAAACTGAGAACTGAATAAAGGAGCAATATGATAAATCTGGGCGTTAGTTGAAGTATTTTGATAATTATTATTGACTGAAAAAAGATTGAATAGTTCTAGTTTCTCAAATGCAAGGATTTGCTGCTTTTCTCTGTGTTATATCATTGTAAATGTACAGTAATATCTTTGGATTTTGGACTGTTGGTTGAACAAAACAAAACAAAACATCTGAATAGTCCGCTTGAGTTTTGAGAAATTGTAATGCACATTTTTCACTTTTTTGAGGCAACTTATAGACTAAAGATTAAAAACATTTGTTAGATGGATCTCACTCCGATCAGTACTCCAGGCATCACATCTACAGTCTGTGCAGAAGAGTTTCAGTGGAAGCAACAAGCAGCGCTCAGCAAGCACTGAAACTTATTTTGGTCCTGTTATTTGTAGATGCTTTTGGCTTAAGGCGGCCAGATACAGCAGTTTCTGTAGAAACCAATTTGAAGAGATTCTGAAAAGAGTTTGGAGACAAAAGACAACCCCACATAGGCTTCAGACGGTGTAGTGTGTTCAGGCTTACCTGCCAAATAACTCAAAATGTTTGCACATCAGCCCTCATATTGTGACCATCTGTGATTGTTCTCGAATATCACATGACTAGATGCTAAAAGCTTCACTTTTGCTGTTGTGGTTCATTAAGGAAATTAACCTTTTTGTCAGTCGTAGCTGGACTAAAATGGATTAGAAGCTTAATATCCATCAGTCATTTTCCTCAATGTACTATGTATTAAAGCAAGCATGTGTGGTGCTTCGTTTAACATCATTGAGCATACTTTCCTTGTAGGCCTTTTGCATGTAACACCAAGGTTGTAGCCAACAATTGTCTTGCTTTCTCAAATACTGGAGAAGAATATAGCCTATGGTTAAGAGTGGGCTACAGGACTCCCATGCCTAGAAATTCTGAATTAATTAGTGTTTTAAATAGTTTAATAATTATTTATGTGCTCTGAAGAAACTATGGTTCTGCCCAAGTCGATCCTTTTGAAGTAGAGATTGCGTAGGAAGCCTGTATTCAAGCTGTCCAAAGGCTAGTTATGTAAGAACCATTCTGAAGGACACTTAACAGAATCACTGATGCATTTAATTACATGTAAACCTTAACGAATGAGTACCAGTATGCTGGAGTTTGGCAGTATTTTTCTAAGATGCTTGTATAATCTTGTGCCTGCAAGGTTAATTTGAAAGATCTAACCTTGTATGAGGATACATTAGGACTACAATGATCTCTTTTGTATTGAAAATCTGGTCATTTGAAGTCTACACACACACATGATCATACAAATAGGCACTAATACTCTGTGGTTTTGATAAAGAGGCTTAGCTAATGAATCAGTGCTTTGATTCATTCCTGCTACAACTGGTTGTGTCTGGAATTATTATATTCAATATTTTAGTTGCAGAGGGATCAGACTTCTCGCCGTTGATCCCTGTCTCCCCTCTCTGTCTGTTTTCTCTGTCTCTCTCAGTCCCTTCCCTCTTTCTCTCTCAGTGTAATGATGCTCCTCTGTGGTTCTATAATTAAAACCCCAGTGTACAGACAGAGAGATGGAGTGATGGACAGGAAACTGACTCGTGGACTGTGTCAGTATGACAAGCGAACTGTGTTTGCATGCTCTACTTGTTCCACCTAGTTATGGATTTAATTGCAAGCGTATTTTACAGCATGATGAAATAGATTAAGACGGATGCCCATGTATATGGCTTTGACTGAGCATTTTGCAGTCGTACACCCACTCAAAACCGTCGTCAAATCCTCTTCCATTCACGTGTAAAATAGTCAATAGACAAAAAGAAGGCAACAAAAAGGCAGGCATCGACAGAGGTGTCCAGTGGGAGAGGAAACGGACTAAAAGTCACAGACGCTGGTTGTAACAAGTTTCTAAGAATCAATGAACAAGCAGAGACTGTGGAGGTAAAAAGGCCAGAGAACAGGAGTAGAAAGAAGCTCTGAAAGTTTTAATGTTACGCAGGTTTCTGCCAACATTGTTTACTGCAAGGCACCAGTTTTATTCAGGGCACCGTGGTATATACATCTTCGTCTATACTGTATTTGAGCAGTGTTTGAGCTAGGATTGTCAGGGAGGGGGTCAAATGTACACTTTGCTTCACCAGGGCTTAACTGATCCACTGACAAATACTTAAATCAGTATTTTGCTTAAAGGCAAGTTCACTTTTACTTTTTCATTATTCTGATTCTGATTCATTCAAAAGTGGCTTCATATTTAGTGGTGAATGCTATGTAGTTGTTTACTTGTGGTAATAATGACAAATATCTGGTAAATCATGTCTGATAATTAAAGCTAAAGAAATCAGATATCATGACAGCTCTCAGTCTCCTGTTTAGCTGCTGAGCTAATGTTAGCTAACGTTATAATTGCACAGACTGAGAGAACAAGCTGCTGTTCAGGACTAAATGTTCAGAGATCCCAATTAAACTGATTCAAATATTGATGTGATCTTCTTTAAAAATTGAGATTCAAACAATTGCTTACTATCTGCTAGCGTTAGCTGCCGGTCAGCACTCGACTTATAACTAGGTACTCTGGATTATGACGTGCGCGGTCAGCTAACGCAAGATTGTTTTGACCATTATTCTGTTGGTTTTTTTAAACACCAAAATGATGCAATCCTAGCTAACTTTTTAAGACACCGGTTTGCTAGGTAATAGCCAAACAGTTCATTTGGTGGTTTGGCAAACTGACGAATAAATTTCAATACTGCTCATAAAATTTGAGAAGCCTGCTACCAGCATTGATTCAGCCCTTGATTTTATTGGGCGCAGGGAGGTTGTAGTGAAGAGACATTTTATGTTTAAAGGGGGTCATTGTTGCAATGGTGTGATCAAACCCTGTGTGCGTGTAACAACTCAGAAAATAGACTTGAACCCAAAAACACAAGTCACAGACAGGCAATCATCAAACCGTGGGTCAGGCAGTAGATCTGGCATGTACATTCAGAATAATGCTGGAAAGCTAGGCGGATGCAAACTAAACAATCTGGCAAAGACAGAGTGGAGTTGGACCGGTTTATGTACTGCTAGACTAATCAGTGAAATGGGGAGCAGGAGAGTAAGTGGGCGGAGATGGTCAGGTGAGGGGAATGGCTGAAAAAGTGTTACTGCAGAGCAGGAGGGAGTGGCTGGATCTGTAATGACAGGTAAACACACAGCAGGTAAATTAAATGAATGTTTAGCATCCTGACAGTGAGTGAGTGTTTGTGTGTGCATCAAGTGTGTCTTGCAGCAATAAGAGAATGAAGCAGATGGAACAATTTCCTATGTTGATGCATTTATTCAGTTGAGAAGTGCAGCAACATGTAGAGCGGTGGGGTGGAAGGGGGAACGCATTGTTATTGTGGAGGATGTAGATTGACTAACTCAATCTCCAGACAGATACTGAGTGGGGATACCATCTTAGCTGCCTTAAGGAGATGAAATGCACAAGCACACGCAAAATACACACGGGATGCTGAATGAGGTGTCAAGTGCGCACATAAGTAGTGGTGCTTGTGGTTTTAATGATCCTGTCAGTCACACAGCTGTCCCTTATCGCCACCTCACTATACACCCTGCAACCCAACTCTGTGTGTGTGCGTCAGTCAGTGAGTGTACATGACCATTAATATTCTGAATAGGAGCTTTATTCCAGCTGAGGCCTCATGTTGGACGTGGTGTACATGGAGACAGACGTTTTAGTTTTCCCACTGTGTTCAGTAGTGGTGCTTTATTTTGATACTCATCGCTGTGTGAAAATGTGTGAGGCTCCATGAGCAACCCAACAGGATACGCTGTTCATATGCCAGCTTGTATTAGCCCATACTGGCTATATTCAGGGTTTTCATAAACAGTTTTCAGAGTATCCCGAATATAAATGAAATATTATTGTGCATGTGAACACACTGATTGTCTCTGTGTGTCAGTGCTTCCTGCTCGGGTTACAGGTTATTGTAGTAGCAGGCCAGTCATCAGTTGTTAATTTGAAGCAATAGAAGTGGAAGAGAAAAAGAGAGAGAGATTGAAGGGGAAAACAGTGCTGGTGAATGATGGGGCAGGGCAGCAAAGGAAAGATTAGATTTAAGGACCAGAAGCAAGATAAAGGATGGGTAAATAGGAGAGAGATGATAAGGTGCTGAGGAAGGGGAAATATGTTCACTGGCAGCGGGAAGGGGGCAAAGAGAGAGTGGTGATTGTGTTATTGGTTGCTTGATTTGACATATGTTGTGTGTGTGTGTGTGTAGGGGTGAGCGATATGGATACAATTTTCTGTCATAGTATATATTTGGAAATTTTATGGAAATTCAAATTCAATATTGGAATATTTCAAAACAGATTCCTAATTTTCAATGATATTGAATCTTATATCATGACATTGATATTATATTGATTTGTTGCCTAGCTCTATGTGTGTACTGTATGTAGCAAAGTTCAGTAAAGACGGTGCTTCTTTCCTACTGATTTACTTTAATTCACCGAGTAACTTTACATCACAACATCTTTATCACAAAAAAATCAATATAAGGTTAGATACATAATACAGAGAATACAAACAAAAACATACAGTATATTGATTGAGCTCGACAGTTCATTCTTGAACTTGGAAACAGCAGTGGACAAGTGGACATGGCCGTTATCACATGGTCTTCATCAGCAGATGGAGTTTGCTCAGCTGTTGTGGACCTGTAGATGTTTTTTTGGCTGCTGTTTCCAAGGTCAAGAATGAACTGTCAAGCTCGGCTTTTAAACCAACATAAACAAGTCAAGTACATATATTGAGATTTATAGAGCCAGTAATGTTTCACATTCTCACACCAATAAAAGCACACATTCACATGTACAAACACTTACACTCACAGTTATGCACAGTTAAGCAGACATATACGATTTGTTCATTAGCTGTTGAACTGACACCATGGTCTGGAAGACTGTGTGGGTGGTGCTTTTTACTGCACTGTATTCATTTGTTAAAGCCTCGTTAAAATACAGCCACATTTCACACCCATTTACAAATTCACACTCACAGCCATCATAAGTGTGTGTGTGTGTGTGTGTGTGTGTGTGTGTGTGTGTGTGTGTGTGTGTGTTTGTCCTCTTGTCCCCTTCGCTATCAGTGTGTTGGTTAGGCAATGTTTTTATCAGGGTTTCGGGCCAAACAAAGTACTCGCAAAGAATTAGTGAAAGAAGAAGAGATTAAAAAAGAGAAGGGGGATGAGGCCGAGCACAGAAGAGATGAGGACAGAGAGGGATCGGGGACCAGAGAAAGTAAAAGAAAAAGAGGCCAACAGTGAGCAAGTGCGAAACTGGGAAAGCTTTGAGGACGATAGAGATGGATAGGAAGGAAGAAAGAATGGCAGAGTATAAAAGTTGAAGATTGAGAGGGGATGCTGAAAACAGGAATAGATCAACAGGGCCTTTAATCCAAAAATAGTTTCCGCCTTTCTCCTCCTTCCTCCTCATCCCTACTTACCTCCCCGCAACTCCCTCCTCCCCTGTCTGGTTGTTTGGAGTGATTGAAGAAAATAGGAGATGTGTGTAGCCTTCTACGCACACACACATACAGCAGTGTGTGTGTGTGTGTGTGGACATATTGTGATCCACAGACAGACAGATGATGTCCATTACCAGGCCGTGCTGTCCGGAGCTAGGCGGAACAGCTGCAACCAGATCTCACTGATCTATCACTGTTCTAATGAATCTGTTATAGCCAGGCCCGACTAATCAATCTCTGATCCACTTAATCAATTATGCCATTAATCAGACACAGACCCTAACTGTTCTTGCCCACATGAACAATCGCTTTACATATATATATATATATATATATATATATATATATATATATATATATATATATATATATATACACACGAGACATAAGACAGACACACACACACACACACACACACACACACACACACACACACACACACACACACACATGCTCTTATACTGTACATACGGACACTGAGTCGGTCAGTGTGGAAGTGATTGTAAGAGTGAGATCTGCTTTTGTTTTTTGCAGCGAGACGTAAACATGCAGCATAATTAAATATATGCTTTGTTTGCAGGCAATTAGTATACTTTCACAAGACATACACCTGAATGAGCATCACATTCAGATAAACAGAACATATTTGCAGGTGAGATACTGCAGAATGCTTTGAGTGATTCTTACCAAATTTAATTGGTATGATAATATTAGCTTGTCAAATGTGAGGATTTGCTGTTTTTTCTGTTTTGTGTCATTGTAATACTATACTACTATGTAGTACTATTTTCAGGGTTTTGGACTGCTGAGCTGACAAAACAAGCAGGTTGAAGGGGTCACCTTTGGTTCTGGTAAACATTTTGTACTATTTTCTGACATTTTATTGACTAATGGCTTGGACACACATTATGATTGGTGGTCCAATTCTAAAAATGATTTGGCTGTGATGACTGTTCGGACCAAGTTGGACTGAGTCTTTTTCAATGTCACCTCATCTAAATTTAATGTTTTTACTCCATTTCTTTCCCTTTTCCTTGTGAATTGCAGTATAATATATCAAGGCAACTCAAGAATTCATTCAGTTCTCATAGGATGGCGGTGGCCCAATGATGCGACTGTAATCATAGCCTGCCTGTTGCCCAGTGTGTTGTCCTCTGTATTCACTCAGTCATTCAATACATGCTCCTTTCTGGCTGCAAAGACTGAAACAAATCTGTATGTTGGTGGAAACAGTCGCTATGTGTGGAGTGTCGAGTCTTTGAAGGTCTCGAAAACCTTAAAGTTTGTTCCCAGCTTAAATGATTCTGTAGAAGGTTTGAGGTAAATATATTTTTAGCAGTAGCATTATGCTAGCTCACCAATTTTTTCTGCATCATTTCATGACATTTTCTGATCAGTTGGTTTGTAAATGTAGATCAATTAATTGATAATAATATAATATTAACTTGCAGCTCTTAAGAATATACTGTACACTGACAATGCTGTGGTATAACATAGCGTGGTTTTCTTCAAGGGAGTTTCCCAAAGGGGATCAATAAATTCTTAGTACAGTATTCACATTTTTATTCTGCTCCAAAGACTGTGAGTTTGTGAGCGAGTGTCTTAGCCTTCAAGGAAGTGCCCAAGGAAATGCCAGGACATGCTGCCCTCCACTGATCTGTCACATTCCTCCAGGCCTCGTCCCTTCGCTCGCTGGCATGTAGTAAATGAATGGACTCGGTCAAAAGCAGGAGCTACACACGGAGCCGTGAACGTCAAGAATTACCACTTGTTTCTAAAGGAGGCACTTAAAATTCAGTATCCTCTTATATATGAGCCTTATTTACTTATGCAGAGGGTCTCTTAGACACAGTTCACTCCAAGTCTGTTGGTCAGAGAGAAGCAGAGAGGTAGATAAAGACAATGAAGAAGGAGTGTGAGATAAGGGATTACCCTGCAGCATTCTGAATAAAGAAGAGAAAAAGGGGGAAACAACCTGATTTAGTAATGATTCATCTCCTCTTTATTGTCTCTCATGGTCCCTTCTCCATCTGGTATTTCACCCTGAGGTGGTGGGCACACAGCTGCACCACATCACTGCCTTTTAAAGCCCCACCTTTTGGCTCCAACTTTCCCCTGTCTTCCCCTTGTCTTTCATCCCTCACTTCTTCTCTCTTGCCTTGTAATATTTCTCCTGCAGGATCAGAGGCTTCCTATTTTTTCTCTCAAGAAGCAGCACTCTTTTGAATTAGAAATAATATCTTTTTTTTCTCACAGTATGAATTGAACATCTACATCTATTTCCCATATTCATTACATGGCACTCTCATGTTTAGTTTTTTCCCCTTGTACTTCTGTTGTTTTTTTCTAAGGCTGGATGTTTGTTTGCTGGATCAGTTTCAATGGCACATTTTTATTCATCATCTCATTTCTGTGCTCTTTCTTTGACTCTTGAGGTGATAAGAGGTAATGTTTAACATGGGATTGGTGGGGTTTTAATTGCAAGTGCACATTTGAGTGCATGCATCTGTTTGGGCACAAATAAACCTAAAGTCTGAAGAGATGGGATGAGAGGAGAGTACAAATTATATAAGCTTTTGAAGAAAAAGGAAGAGGAGAGGGAAAGGAAGGGATAAGCAAACTTTTTTTCTTTCAGAGGAAAGAGAATGTCAAAACCTGGTGACATTTGGGATTCCATACAAGAATGACTGACACCAACTTTTACCTGTAGGTGTATGGGAGACTGGGCTGTAAATACTGGCTGTGTGTGAGTGTGTGTGTGTGTGTGTGTGTGTGTGTGTGTGTGTGTGTGTGTGTGTGTGTGTGTGTGTGTGTGTGTGTGTGGGCATGATTGACATGGTAAATTGGAAAGGTCAACTGGTGCTAGTGTTTGGTACAGACAGGCAGACAGCAGGAAGATGTAACCTTCCCACAGTCTACATTTATGGAGGGAAGGAGAATCTGAGCAAAAGACAGGATTTGGCTCCAATAGAGGGAAGGAGCGTGTAGTGTTGTGTGAAAACTAAGATTTAATATGTAAACCTGCACACTGCTGTTTAAATGCTGTGTATAAATGATAGCACTCCTCAATTCTCATCGGATTTACAAACTGAGACAGACTACTGGGTATAAGGAGAGCAAGCATGGACTACGAAATTGTACCACTAGGGTCCGTCAGGAATTGTTCCGAGGTCTGAGGTCAACACTCCAGCCAGCTTATTATTTTACTGGACGTGTGTATGTGTAGATGCGGTTCATGAGTCTTTGTGTTTCTCTTTATGAATGTTTTAGGACTGGAAATTGGAGTGTTACATTTGTATAGCCATTGATATGAATTTCAAATAGGTGTGTGTCCATATGTGTGTGTTTTAGAGCGAGAAACAGGAACAGAGTGAGGGGAGAGTGAGATTGACAGGGTAAATTGGAATGGTAAGGTTTTTGAGGTTGAACTCTGAGTTTAAAACATCAGAGAGAGAGAAAGAAAAGACCCAAACGTGTTCCTAAAAAAGTATTCTTTGGCTTGGGGAATTGTGACAGTGGATGCAGATGTAGGTGGATGGGGAGAACGAAATGAGGCTGAGCAGGAGAATAGATTGTCACCAAGGGCGAGGGGTGTCTGGTTGTATGTAGATGGAAGGAAGAAAGGAAGGCCCGGGGGGGGGGCTGTTTGTCTGTCGAGAGGGGGGAGGAGAGGTGAGTCATGGAAGGTTTGGGGGTGCTGCAGCAAATAGGCGACCCACAGCTGGGGACTGAAGTGTCCGCACCTGCACAGGTCAGCTGGTAACACAGTGAGACATGACACACATAGCTACAGCACCCTTTACGCACAAAAGGACAGGTACAGCACACAGGATTGTTGTATTGAATAGCAGACACAACACACAAACACTGACCTTTATCCCTGTTGAATTCACACAAACACAACATGGCCCTGTTTACACCTGACATTAACATGCGTCTTGGCTGATCCGATCACATGTGGACAGCTCTAAGTACAGGTGTGAATGCACCCAAGACGTGTTGAGGATGGATTGAGATCCAATCGCTATGACCATATTTGCATGTGGCCACATTCAGTGTGTACGCGAATGTGTCCTAGGCCACGTTGAATGACCACTCAAGTGACGTCCTCTGTGAAAGCGGAAGTAAAGTGCAATACAACAAGAAGAAGTCACAAAAACAACAGGCAAAATGGTTTCTTGTGGATGGAGTACACACAAAACATGCTGATGTCCTCTGGCTGCTCTGCCTCAATTCTCTGTGATTTGTAGACTTTCCTAACGGACAGATAGCTTTACATGTTGCAAAAGTAACCGCTAGCTACACGTGCAGCCGTGGCTAATGTCTGGTCTGGACGAAATGGGACTCAGGCTGGCCAAGCAACGGGAATCACATACTGTTGTGCCCACATCTTTACGCAGACCTGCTCCATCAACATGCCGGATCAAGTACGCGACGGGCAGACCGTGTTCCGAGCTGACAAAGCGCAAGACTCCGGCAAGATGAAAGGAGGAGGACTCTGTGTCTACATCGATGATGCTTGGTGCTCAAACGCAGGCAAAGTGGATGGACACTGTTTCCTAGATGTCAAGCTTTTTATGTGAAGATAGAAACCACATCTCTATCTGCTGTTTACATTCCACCGGACACAAATTTTTTTTATTTCGTTTGTACAGTAATCAGTGAAGCCCGGCCCCCAGAAACACTCAGCTCCGGTGGTGTTTATCGTTTTTCCAACCTAATTCTTGTCTCCTTTGTGGTCCTAAAGGATAAACAGTAAATTCATCAAATTCAGGTTTAAAAACTACAACGTATTTGGTCTATGCAAACAGAAATGATGTATGCGTTTATTTGCATATACAGCGCAGAAGTGAGATCCGATCAGAAGTTGTCACTCCAGGCGCATTCTAATGCCAGGTGTAAACAGCCTCATAGACACCCAATAGAGCAAAAACATACACGCACATTGTGGCAAGCACACACAGAGGACATGGTGACCTGCTTGTTTGTAGGTCCTTCAGGCTGCTGAATACACAATGGTGAATTCATGAATACAAATCATACTCAAAGCTAGGACACACTTAGGCACACACTAATATTTTCACATCACCTCAAACTCTATTTTAAACACATCACATTAGTATCAACCATGATACTGAGTGGTGGCCTGTTTTGTATAAATACAGGAGTTGGAAGAGTTGGATCAAGAAAGCATCATTCACCTCTACTAATGCACATCAATAAATACATTGATTAAGACAACAAGTGATCCAAGGCATTTCAAAGGGTTCGGAAAACAATGAGGGAAGTGAAAGTTACTGGAAAATGTGTTTAGTGGATTCAGTTCTATGAACGTCAGATGCTTTGTTGTGTTGTGAACACACACACACACTCGAGCTCGTGCTCTCTCTGTTGTCCCCTGATGTCCCCATTGTTTCTCTGTTCCCGTTTGAAACTGAAGATGACTCAGTATGACACATCATTTGAATACACACGCAGAGTCGTATGCCCCCCAGACCAAAGCCTGTGTGTTTCTGTTTGTGTGTTTGTGGGTATGTATGTGTGTGTGTGTGTGTGTGTGTGTGTGTGTGTGTGCTGACCCCCTTTTAGACCCAAAATAATAAACTTGCCAATACTGCTACTTAACAGCACAAACTGTGCTCCGGTTAAACGGCTGTGTTAAGGTGTGTTTACAATAGGTCTGGGCATTGTTTTTTTGATACTGTTGCCAGTATCAAAATGATCCGTTTTTTAATTACCTTAAGAAATCCCTAACCCTAACCACTCAGACAATTATTAGTTATACCTACAGTAGATAACAGAAATGTAATGAATTCTTCATTCATGAAGGTTATAATCTTCAGTTTTTGCTGTTTAAAAGAGGTGTTGATTCAACTTAATCATTTTGGAGGTTGTAGTTTGTGGTGCTGTTGATGGTAACTAAGTTATATTGCGAGGTGTTACTAATATTTTGTCCACCCTATTTTTTATCAGTATCAGAAAATGTCTGCTTGTGTTTAGACAAGCAGCCATAAAAGAACTTTGTATAAATAAAAGACTAAAAAGACTGGCCAGACACTCAGTGCCAGCCTTGAGCACTGTGGATACTCTATAGACACATTTCGGTCGGTACCGAGTACTGAGGTTCAATAACAACCCTAGTTCACAACAGAGTAATCTTTATTTTCAACCGAAATGATGAAAACATCTGAACTGTTTATGTATCTGAAGTTTTTCTCTCCCCTCCCTCAGCTTTTTTCAGTATTTTTTTTTTAGCTGCTTTTGTTTTTTGTCCTCGTCAGCTAGCTTGCTCACTCTTCATCACTTTTCTCATACACTGTGTGTGTGTGTTTGTGTGTGTCCATCACATAAGCTGAACGAACTTTGATGTGTTACGTCAGAATCTAAATTAAGACCCAGACGCACATTTTTCATCGCATACACATACACTCTCAGATCGAAACAAATATACACAGAAACACACACCAAGTGTTCAAGTGTTGAGTGAGTGGCTGAATAGGAGCGTGAAGGGGTATTGTATTGATAGATGAATAGTGAATCAAGATTTTTTGCTAGTAGAATGTCAATGCCATCATTTTCTCACAGCCTACAGTCTTTCTACCTCCAGACTTATGACAAATACAGGGAGAAAGGCAGAGGGGGAAGATAGAGGGGAAGAAGAAAAGAGTGAATGAGAGAGACAAAATTTGGTAGCTAGCAGTTGATGGATGGGCTGCACACAGCTCGTCTTCTTCTGGACTCCATGATAACATGCCGTTCTCTTTTTGTCTCTTCCTCTTCTCTGTCTGCATATGTTTATTCCTCCTTCTCATGGAAGGAGTCTCCTTTTCCTGTGTCAGCTCTGAGATGCCTCAGAGCTGCTGATTTGTGGAAGCCTGTATTTTATTTTGCTTTTTTTAATGTGTGTTTGCTAAATGTGTCTTTTTGCTGCACCCTGAGGAAACACTTGAAATCTAAATTATATCTCTTCTGTTTTCCCCATTCCCCTACTCCCTATATCCCATTTTGTCCCACTTCTTTTCATCTCATTCCCTTTGGCTGATGGACAGTTGGCAAAAAGAACCGTGGGTCAACAGGTAAAGAACCCATTTACATTTACATTATCTTCCCTGCTCTTTCTCTCTGGCTCTTTCTTTCTCTCTCTCTATCTAAACATAGGAAAATATTGTTGTTACCCTTTGCTCCCACCAGAAAGTCAGAGCTAAGGGCTGCTCAGCTAAATGCTTTGCTGAAGGTCACATTGGCAGCAGTGGTGGGTACACGCTGTAAAAGATGTTCCACCAGTGCGGTTTCACTGTTTCTGCCTCGTGGCAAGTAAGAAAAACCTACAGCCGGACACCTGTGACCTCAAGGTCAGCCCGCTGTAGGCCTGGATCTATTGGGTAATATAGTAAAACAAGCTCATGGTTGACAGTATGAGTGCAATGGTACACTTATTCATCTTGATCCATTCAACACACAATATCTGGTTCAGTATATAACTTATTTTGGTTCAGCATGGCCTTTAAACCAAATCAGTCTAAAATTATCCTAAAATAGTCTATTTACTGTGTTGACGCATGCAGAAGTGCAAGTTCTACAAGGATAGCTTTGGTTGTGTGTCAGTTGTCTATAGCTAGCTAGCATCATCAGTATGGCAACTGCAAATGAGAAGCAAGAGCTGGAAGAACCTCTGATGTCATTTTCAATCTCAGTTTGGAAGTGTTTTGTTTTCCCTGTAAATTGTAGCAACACTGGACAAAGACTACATCAGACAAAACTGACATGGCATGACATTGTTTAATCCAAGTTCAGTCAGCCAACTCATGTGGAGTGGATTATTAAGTCAGTGTTGATGTTTGGCGTCTAGGCTCCGACCTCGTCTCTCCCCACGAGGAAACACTAAGCTCGATAATAACTTCCTACCTAGGGGAACGTTAACTCAGAGCCTACAGGTGGATGCTGGCGAGGAGTTGGGGCTTTTGAGATGCTGTATGAAAAGCAGCAGTAGCGGTACTGATGTCAGCATAGCTTTCAGGCGAGACATGTGGCAGCAAAAGAGTGAGCAGAGCACCGATGACATTAGTACACCGCCATAATGAAAAGGGTGTGTAGGATATTGCATTGAGAAGAGTATGCCATGTCAGTGTGGTGGCAGACTCAAGTTGACTGCCTGAACTAACTCGCAGGCTTCGCTTCATTTGGGCAACATTTTGTCTGCTTCATCAGACATGCTAACTCAGTTTCCTACAGCATCACCTGAGTGTCTATTACCTGAGCTTGGCTAAAACACACTGAGGTGCCAGTATTTCTCCTGGCATTCAAGCCATCTCTCGCTGCAGTTTCACACGGAGCCAAAGCAATTACAAATGCCACAAGAGTGTTTTTTATCTGCTGATATGCAACCACTGAGTCACAGAGAACTCGGAGTGCTTGGGCCCTGCTATAAAGTTCATGGGAACATACTGTTATAATTACATTTGTGCAATATTGACATATTTTCTCCTAACCATGTGTAAATGTCATGTGTCACTGTCATGTGTTGATGATTTTCAGAATTAATGGGAGAAAGAAATATTTTATCTCAGTTTTCCCCACTGTACTAAAAGAAAGTTTGCAGGCATGAAGCAACTGCACACGTCCTTATTCCAGTATAGTGATGATGAAATGTTACCTCATTATGTCATTGTGGGTTTTGTCAAGCAGCCAAAAAAACGCAACTAATATAATACTCAAAATGAATCAGATAATCATTGAGCACTCCTGAGAGCTTAACTTCTGCCCTGCCTCTCCATTGCTACTACATGTTTCCTGTTTCTTCTTCTTCTTTCCCATCTTTCCATCTCCTCCTTCCATCACTTGTGTGGCACAGTGACAGAGACAGATAGAAAGGTTGGCAGCTGAAGGAAGAGATGAATATTTAAAATCGGGCATCTTTCTCGATCTTCTCACTGCTTCCCATTGTCTGTGTCTGTCTCCCCTGGGGGCTTGGATCCTCTACTCTTGGTGTGGTGTGGCTTTTATATGTGTGTGTGTGTGTGTGTGTGTGTGGCATGTCTTGGCTTGTGGTTTTATATTGGCATTCTAAGGCAAGTGTAGTCAGACGATGACACTTAGCTGTCAGCATGCAGCATTAATGAGTGCAGTGACACGCACAAACACTCACCCCACTTACACACACACACATGCAGTATTCTCAAGAGAGATCAGCAAATGATAACCTTCTCCTCTCCATTTATTTTTGTATACCCTCCAAAAAAACTATTTTTAAAAAAGCTCTCCATTTTCTTTAACATCTCATTTCCAGTGTCCCTCCTTTTCATCTTTCTTTCTCTCAAACTGTCTCTCTCTCTCTCTCTCTCTCTCTCTCTCTCTCTCTCTCTCTCTCTCTCTCTCTCTGTCGTGTATGTGGTCTCAGTGTGATATGTGTTAGTTGCTGTGAACCCTGCAGACACCTATCTCACAACTCTATTAATACACAGTCAGCTAAAACCAGCCTCCTCCTGTGTGCGTGTGTGTGTATACATGCAAAGAGATGTGTGTGTGTGTGTGTGTGTGTGTGTGTGTGTGTGTGTGTGTGTTCACCCCTCAGCCAATCCCTCTGCTCTCTAGGTCTCTGAAGAGATTTGTCTGAAAGGCTTAAAACACACAGATCTCCGGCCATAGAAAGATCATACACACACACACACACACACACACACAAACACCCCGGCTGACTCACTGACACAATAAGGAGTTTGGAGTGACTGGCAGATTTAATAGGAGAACAAGCTGTAATCTGAGAGAATCCATTCGACGAGGGATTACTGTTTAATCTGTGGATGGAATAGCCTTTCATCTCTCGCTCTCCATCTCTTTCTGTCTATCTCCCTCACCCTTTATTTATCCATCTCTATCTCTTTCCTGCCCTAAAGCTGCATCAATCCTTTTACCAGCCCTGTTTTATTTTTTATTTATTTATTTATTTGTTTTTTTTATCCTTCCCATCCTTGATTTAATTTGTATTTTTTTTTTCTGCTTCCATCTGAATACCGCGCACAGACACACACACTCACACATGCATGTACACCCTCACACAGCTGTGTCACCTCTGCAGCCCTTTACTGTCATCCAGCAATGATTGCACTGACAAGAGTATTGTAACGTTGCAATGCGTCACTGGCTCTCTGGTGCTAAATTATACCCACGTCCATGTGCACACACACACACAGACACACAAAATGTATGTTTTTTTTTGGTCCTCATCTATTTTTATTTATTTTTTTAACTGCTTTAACAGCTATTCTTTTCATCATCCCTCTTTCTTTAATGAAGCTTTTCAGCCCAAAGTTGTTCTGATATTGCTTCGTTATACTACAACCCTCCCTGCATTTTTTTACCGCCTTCCTTCCCTCCATCAATCCCACTCTCCCTCTCTCTGCCACATGGTGTTTCTCATTTGCTAAATGAGGAATCCAATAGAGTTAGATTAAACTTCTGGACTCTCTTTGTGGAATCTTTACAGGGAGCCTTTTAGCTGCCACAGCTTGCACACACACACACACACACACACACACACACACACACACACATAATAACACTGTCTGCCAGTTTGAATATTTCTCCTTGTTTAAATTGACGAAGATTAATATAATAATCCATGTTTAAACAACAAAAAGGAGGAGATAAGAGGATGATAGGGAATAAGGGAGGGAGGGAAGCAGTCGGGAATGAGAAATACAGACGAGATGAAATGATAGAGATTTCCCCAGAGAAAGAGGATGTTAGACACGCTGACAGAGAGAAAAGAAGACCGCAGATCACACAACCATATGGCATTTTGCTTTCCCTTCTACTTCTACCACCATGTCTGTCACTCCAGGAAGAAGAAGACCATCTGCACACAGTCCCCCCTCACTTTTCCCATCTACATATATACTCCCTATAACTCTCTCCTCCGACCCCTTTTCTTTTTCCTCCGTGTTCTCCCTTGTCATACAGGTGTTCCTGCTGTCCTGATTTGTCTGTCTGCTCCCCTCAGACACACGCCCCAAGTTAACAGGTTGGGTCCCCCCCCCCTGCTCATTATCAGGCAGTCGCTACTGCCATTAAGCCTCCACTGATGGCTTCTAGTTCCTACCTGACCTGTGCTTGCCATAGCGAACAGCTAATGGACACTCTCCTCTTGCTCTCTCTACATCTACTTCTGCCTGTCAACCATCCCTCTCTATCATCCACCCACTCCTGCTACCCATCTTTACTTCTCCGATGCCAAACCTTTCAAATTGTAACACATCGTGCAAGATGTTGCTTTCTGCACAATAAAATTAAAGACCTAACAGTTTTCTGTGTACAGTATGTGTCTCAGAAACTGAGAGTGATAGAGACCTCCTCTATTACTTCCACACATTATCTCTCTTTTTTGTGTCACTTCACTTATCTTCCCCATTAATGACTCAACCTCTACCCTGAGTTAGAACATCAGTGAGTGTAAGTGTCAAGACAGTACAGTCGTTGTGTGTGTGTGTGTGTTATCATTTGCCTGTCTTCCTGTACCTGCATATCTTATTCCGTGTGACAGTGGGATATGACATTTCAGCTCTTTCTCTCCGATTAAAAAAAAGATAAAGAGAGAGAGAATGAAAAGGAAGAATAAAGAGCAGGGAGTTAATTACCACCCTTTCCTCCTTCCTCCCTTCAAAGGGGAGATCAAAGCTGCTCCTCGCCTCCCCCTGCCTTCCCTCCGAACCCCCCTTCCTTTCCCCTCGAACCCCCCACCAACCCCTATCAGACCTGTAAATTTGTAGTCCCTTCTCCTCCCTTATTGGAAATCTACATATTCATGGGTTATACAGTGTATCCATGGGAAATCCAATGATGCACACACATAGCCATAACAGTAATATGTAGTCTTCACACATTCTGTAAAACATTGCTAAACATTTTTTTCCATTGGCCTATTCTACTGTTTTTATACTATTTTGCTGAGCAGATGTTACACATTTCAAACTGATAACAATCCAAGCGTGTCCTTTTCTTATGAGAGGCCATTCACACCATAAATCATACCCTCACACGCACAATCATAATCTTGCACATACACCACCATACTCTCCTACACACCTTTTAGGCCATAAATCATTCTTCACATACTCACACCACTGTACTCTTTTCTAAACACTATCATTGTAAGTCACACACACCATCACACTGTCTCCAATACATCATTATACCCTGTATGGTAGTGTGCTTCAGACAGAACAGTGGTGTCTTTGACAAAGAGTCATATTGTTCATAAGAGAGAATTATGGCGTGTGTGTCTAAGACTGAAAATATGTCTGGGATAAGAGACAATAACAGTTTAGAAGTAGTGGAAATAATTTTAGAGTTTTATTCAAACTCTTTTTCATTTCAGTCAGAATCTGACACTCAAACATCTGTTCTGAATCACATATAATGTCATTCTCTCATTTACTCTCTTACATTTTATCATTCTTTCATATTCTATTATTCTCTTCCACTTTTTACTAATTACCTTACATACAGTCAGTGATGTTGATAGGTTTTCAATGTAGTGAGTCCCCGGGACCCACAGGTGGTCATTTGAGTGGGTCCCAGGAAAATTGAGTGGGTCCTCAATGACATTTGTGTTTTTTGACAAAATGTAGGCCTAGTGTTAAACTCGTGTTTAGGGATGGGTATCATAAGGATTTTATCAATACTACTACTCTTATCTATACTCTTATCAGTTCTTTTTCATTACTAAATAATTGCTTTTTAAAAAATATATTCTTTAAAAAAAGAGTAAATCGGAACAGGATTAGAATTTAATATTTGAAATATAACTAAATGTTTCTAGAGCAGCAACAGTCATGTTTACAACAGCAAAGTCACTATATAAACTCAATATTTCACTTAAAACAAATCTAAAATGTTAAAATAAATCATATTCCTGACATCAAAATACAGAGGGAAGTTTAGAAAGAATGAAGAACAAAGACATCAGTCACTCTATAAAACAAAGGACACTGTGATTGTGTGTATAGTCGAGTATGTTAGAAGAAGTATCGTGGTAAGTGCAAGAGAGTGTGATCGTGCACGTGTGAAAGTGGGAGACTACTGTGGTTTATGTTTGAGATTATGCTGTGTGTGATTTATGGCCTAAACCTAAACCTCTCATATTTTCTCTCTGTGTCACAGATCCTGAATCAGAACTTGTGGCTCCCGTGATTGTGATCGGACCCAAAGACACAACAGTGGTGACAGGCAGCGAGGCTACACTGGAGTGTATTGCTAATGCCAGGTAAATTTATTTTTTACACACACACACACACACAAACAATTCCTCTCTTTCTAGACAACACTGTTTTCTTCCAGGGCAATTAGAGGACACCACATAAAGTTGTAGCTCAGCAAGTCTTTCCCCCCTAGTATTAGTGTAGACACACTGACACACACACACACACACACACACACACACACACACAGTACCAAGTTAACTTAAAAAGAAGTTGGATCAAAGTCCCATCTGACATCAGCAGAGAATCTAAACACACCCACAAATTCACACTGGCCCATGCCAAGTACTGTATGCACACACACACAAACACACACACACACACACACACACACACATAATGACACAGGGGGTGCAGTCTTTTCTGTCTCAACAGATGTTTTTCAAAGCAACAGCAAATACTACTTCAGTTCAGGAGTTACGAGAAACTCAGCTGAAATCAGTTTCCATTCATCCCTTAGATACACACTGTCCAACCTCCCTCTGTGTCCTATATGAGTAAAAAGGCAACTGAGCATTGGCTTGTGTGTACTTTATCTTGCAGTAAAGAATGGGGTATTTGCGGGGCACCCCGTTAGGTGACCTGGTACAGGGACAGTTCGGCCATTTTTCTACCTCCTTTGGGGAGGGCCCTACAACTCAGTCAACTGCCCTGGAAGAAAACTGCATTTTTGGTAGCCACATTTACATCCTAGTATATACATAAGGAGAACATTATCAATACTTTTCATTTTGTAGTGTGCTCTCAGACGCATGTTCTTTTTCAACATGTATTAAAAAGAAAAGTGTGGCTGAGGCTGCTGTGAAAGGATGAAAGCCTTTTTAGCCTGAATTGTCGGAGCCCGACAGGTGATATTCTGGGCTCTACTTGCTCAGCATGCTGTATTTAGTTTCACAGTTGATTATTTGTGCAAGGTTTTTGTTGGATTGTGTTAATTTAGTCTGGGCAAGTCGGGCTGCTCTGTTCTATGAGAGCTGAAGTCCCTTTAAATCTTTATTAGCAGCACTTAACCAGCACTTGACCACTGGGTAGCACTCAAGGTATAATATGAAAAAAAGTGACTAAACTACAACACATAATAGAAGATGGGAACATACTTACAGAAGGTGTAAAGAAATTCTTTGCAACTGCAGGATCCATTCCCATCATACAAATAATGAGAAATATGGTCAGACAAGACTTTTTTATTTTTTATTTAACACCAAGTAATTTGGTCTTTGTAACCTTCTTTACTGGTATTACAACTGCAGACAAAGTAGCTCAGAGTCTCCTGCATTTCTTGTTCTGCTGGAAACAATCCACTCCACAGGGACTATTTCTGATATCAGAGATGCACCGTCTGAAAGATACTCACTCCAGAGAGATAATTCTGTACCGAGGGAACAACTGAAAGAGAGAAACTATTCCACTGCAGTCTGGGAGAAAGAAGAATATGATCAGTGAAATCAAGTGCAAGTCTAAAAGCATCTGCTATCCACATGCATTAACCATTAATCAGTCATATGCACCAATGCAGTCCTGGTAGAGTGCTAAAATAATTAGGGGTTTGACTGAAAACAGTATTTGCCAGTAGGCCCAGTATTAAGGGATATAAAATCAGCTTTTCAGTCTTTGGCTAAATTTTGGATTCTTTTGTTGTGGACAGGACCCACTGAGTAAGCATATTAAAATTTTGACATATCAGCCTAGCAATAAGTTTAATTACTTTTCATACAACTTTGTCTACACCTCAGGGTGTATCATCTGAAACAGAAAGCAGCATACGCTCAACTGTATCTAAAGAAAAGGCAAAACACATTTTATGTCTGACATTATATTATTTACAGTTGGATTGCATATTTAGTGGACTAAATCATTACATTACATAACATAATTTAGCTAACGCTTTTATCCAAAGCGACTTACAACACATGCTTTCAACCATGAGGATGCAATTCAGAAATTACAAGTACATTAACTTCATCAAATATGCTGAACTGCTTCAAGTGCTACATTTAGAAACAATAAGAGATAGAGAAAGTGGTTGTTTTTTTGTTATTTATGAGCCAAGGTGCAGTCTGAACAGATGAGTTTTCAGTCTGCGATGGAACATGTGTAGACTTTCGGCTTTCCTGATGTCGATGGGGAGCTCGTTCCACCATTGTAGAGCCAGGACCGCAAACAGTTGTGATTTTGTTGAGCAGTAGCTGGGGCCCCCCTCATAGTGAGGGAGTCGTAAGCAAGCTGGCAGTAGCAGAGCGCAGTGGACAGGCTGGGGTGTATGGTTTGACCATGTCCTGGATGTAGGATGGGCCTGAGCCATTCACAGCACAGTAGGCAAGTACCAAGTTCATCCAAGTTACCAACTTTGAAGAACTTGAGTATTATGTGACTCCTTACACATAATGGTTTTTAGTATATTTTTACTAAACTGACCTGATTTACATCCAAAACAGCATATTTTGCAGCTGAAAACATGTCGTTGAATGCAAGAATTGTCCAAAAATGCCATTTTCCCACCTTAACATGGCTAAATTACCAGCTTGTCTTCACCTCCTCCACAACTCTCAATATGACAGTCCTTTGTTAGTGCCAACTAATGTCATCAAGTGATTGCTATTGGAATGAAACCAAAGAATGCAATATTAATAAAGCAAAACAATGTAACATTAATGATCTCTAAGTTAATTTTGGAGATGTCACTTGTTCAATATGACTTGTATTTCACAAGCAGCCTTTTTTATATATTGTTTTATGTCATTCTATTTGTTTAATTCCTTTGATTGACTCCTGCTGCATTGCTTTTACAAATCTCTTAAACCAAACTATTAGTAATAGACACCTAAATAATTTTTGTTGTTTATTTGCAGCCATAGCAATGATTTTATATGTTTTGTAATGTTATTTTATCAGTACTATAGTTTAGTATTTACTACAACTTTTAAGCTGTCCTTAACAAAATGCATCTAGAAGGCAGTTCCAGCTGCCGATTACACAATTAGCTGTTGTCCTAGTAAATCAGTTGTAAATTTGAATGCAGATTGCTTGTAAGAACTCAATTGTTGCATGAAAATGCACCAAAAAATTGAGCTCCACTTTCATGAATAGATACAATGCTGTTTTACTGCTGTCATACACACATACACACACGAACAAATGGTGTTTTGATGTTGTTTATCCAGAACAAAATATCACTATACATGAAAACTCATTCTCTTTCTCCAACATCCAAAGTTCCTTCATGCTGAGTAGAGCTGACTGCTCTGATATACAGACTGTCATCATTCATTTCCTGCCTCATTGACACATAAACTGATGGATTTAATATGTTGTAATTGCCTTCTGTCACTCCTTTCCCTTTTCTCTAATTCACCCCACTCTTGCTATTCTTTCTCTTCTCCTCTCCTCTCCTCTCCTCTCCTCTCAGACCAGTTGACATCCTCGTGGTGTCATGGAAACGTGATGGGCGTCGGCTGGCCAGTGGGCGTCGGCTCATTATTCCTGCCCCTACCTCTTCTGACACAGGCTTATACGTTTGTGAAGCATTGCTTAGCAACAGCACTGCCAAACCTGTGGAGGCAAGGGCACACCTCACTGTAATGGGTAAGAGAAAAAGGCAGTCACTCACACACTGTCTCTCTCTCTCTCACACACACACACACACACACACACACACACACACACACACACAGTGCCTAACATGATTATCCATGATTATCCTGGGTAGGCCTGACACATCAAGCCCAATGCCCTCAACATGTACCATTAATTTCTGTTTTAACCCCGCTCTTGTCTTTTCTTGTACATTTGTTGCTCCAGGCACTGTTTCTTTCTGTTTATTCCTCCATTTATTCCTGCTTTTCTTTTCTGTGAACACCCCGGGCAGTGACTGTCAACTACAGGACTACTCGAGCTGAATCTGTTGTCCACACTCACCAATAAACTGCCCATTATAGTCACAATCAGCTGTTACATGCATGTGCACACTAATTCAATCATATGTGCTCACATATACATGCATGTGTGTCTCTACGGTTACACACAATCACAAAATGGCACCGCAGACACACATGCCTGGCAGCTAAATGAGTTTTGTTCCCTGGAGTCGCCAATCAATAAGAGAACACTGAAAGCACTCAAACAGGAGCGCTCTCGTCACAATCCACTCCTGTCCTCGATATGTGTGCGTAAATAGAAAACAACATACACGCAGGGAGGGAGCTAGTGATTGATGAAGCGAAACTTTTCTCCCCCAGTTCGTCAGCGTCTTTTTGATCTGCTGTGATTGTCGGAGCGAGGGAGCACCTAAAGCAGAGAGAGCAAACTCCCCACGCCTACAGAATACTCACTAGTCAGAAAAGACTTGCCTGAATATTTATACCCCACTCATTCCCTTTCTGTGTCCCCCTCACTATCTACCACCAACTTTTGTACTCTTTCTTTCTGTCTTTCTCCCTCTCTACTTTATCTTCCTTCATTAAGCAGACAGGACTGTTAAGGCCTGCCTGGCAGGGACAAAGTCTGCATGCATTCATATGTATCAGAGGAGTAGAGACTGATGAATACATTGGTACTGATCCTCTTTTTCTGCTATGGGCTCAACAGACCTTGATGCAATGAAAGGGATTCCTAAACAGAATAGTGTATGTGTCTGTGTGAAAGTAGGAGACAGCCTCAAAGGTATTCATTATTCAATTTAATTTATTTTCTGCCCAGATCCACTAATCGGAATATGTATGACACTGCATGCCCGTGTTGTAAACTGTACAGACGGCTGTTGGTGCAAACAACAATATAGCTGTTGTTCTCCATCTTTGTTTTGCAGGCAGAAAGCAGGGAATCCACGGAAGCTCAAAGCTCTAAACCCAACCACCCAAACGCTCCAAAATGTGTTTTGTTGTGCGTATAGGTCCTTGCACTCACCTGACTGAAGGCGATTAATGCATCTGTGTTATCGGTGTCACGCCACATGGCTTATTCATCTCTTGTTTTCCTGTTCTCCCTTCATTGCACGCCTCCCTCGTTCGCTTGTCAAAAATCATGCAGAATTCCGCCGTGCACAATAAAGATAGGAGTCGCGCGCATGTGTGGGTTTAAAAGTTACCACAAAGTAGTAAAGAACTTTAAAGTAGAATAAATGCAGCACCAACATGGGAGTCTACTCTGTAGCTGTCCACACACACACACACACAGCTTGATCAAACTTGCAGTTTGTCTTTTTTTATTGCCACCTCGGTTTACCCATCCACTGTGTGAAGCAACAAAGGAGAAATTAAGAGAAATAACACTGGAGCACAAAGGGATTTATTCTCTTTTTTTCTTAAACGTACAACAGCATTAAAATGACAGCATGGTGTCAAAACATTACTGTTATGTTATTATTAAACAAACAAACAAAAAAATCTATTAAAATGCTTTCTCTGTGTTCAATAAAAATTATATCTTTACAGTATACACATTCATTATTTAGTGCATACACTGGACATTTCATTTTCCTCAGTCATTTTTCAGGTGCCAGTGAAAATGAATCAGGCAGCCTGTCTCCATCCCCCCGGGATTGCTGTATCAATATCTCTCACTAAATATTAACAAATGTTTTTGAAAGAAATGGAGCGTGTGCAGGAGTAGGTAATTTTTTCATAACATGTAGCATTACAGTAATACAGCGAAAGGCATATATATTCATTTTCAAGTCGAGGGAAGCTTTGTCTCTGAGTTGCTGTAAGCATTTAGAGCGACACTGGTGAAGATGTTTAGAGGGAGCTGTTATTGGCAGCGAAATGGAGTAGTTTAAAAAGGGGATTGTTTCCCTTGGGAAACTCACAGAATGTGTTTTTCTATGACTGTGTGTGGAAGTAATTTCACAGGGCATATAGACAGAAATCCTGCCTTGCAATGACACTCAAGATACTCAGAGCCACAAGGGGTCCCATTCTTATTCTGCAGTGCCGAGTTTTCCACTCCAAGTATCTTCTCTATTAAAGAACAAATACTTGGAGAGAACAAACTTCCAATTTTTCTTTCGAGATTTTGTTTCAGCTATTTAATGAGAAATACGTTTTGTAAGCCTTTTTTGAGGGCTTATTATTAGTAGTCCACACGTGTTGCACACAGCAGGGGGTGTTCTTAGTTTTTGTTGTTCAGTTTGAGATGTTATTTTATCTATATATTCATACAGAATGTGCTGTATACTTAAACGCCTGTCCTAACATTTTTCTCTGCAGAGCCACCTTCTCTGACTGCTCAACCTAAGAGGAAGATCTTCGCTGAGCTCGACAGGAATGTAGATATACCCTGCCTGGCTACAGGTACACTGCGCATGTGTGTGTGTGACTATATACATACTTAAAGGATCGGTTTGCATATTTTCAGGTATATCTTAAAACAATACTCACATCCCCATATGTACATTGAAAAAGTTATTGGTCGTGGTAATAATTTCTGTACGAAATTATCATGTAAGAAATAGGGGACAAAATCCACAGTCCTCATTCTGTGTAAAAATGATTCAGTGAACCTCATATAAGGCCTCAGCAGTCTGAGTTAGACATATCAAGTGGGTATCTTGCACAAATTATAGTCTTTTTAGTATTTCCCCCCTTTTGTTTCCTTCCTCCAAAAACTAGGCCGTACGGCATGTGGTCTGATCACATCTAAAGACAAAAGTGTTTATACCTGTGGGGGGTGACCTCACTCGAAAAGCCTGCAGTCATAGAGACGGGCGACACACTACGAATTGTACAAATGGAGATAACAGTGCGCACTTCCTTAGAGTCTGTCCTCAAAGGCATTAATGATGTTGCACTCAGTTGTAATGAAAAGTCACGAAAACTGACAGTGAAAAAAGAGAGCTTGAGAGAGACGAAAAAATCCTGCCTACTTTCTCATCTCTGCACACCGTGCCAATCCGTAGAAAAGTTGTCGGACCCGGCTCCCTCAATTCTGATGTTAGAAGGTCTGTGGGGAGGAGGTTTCAGACGATCCGACAAGCACTTCAAAGCATTGTGAGGCTCTAACTCTGCTGGTGTTTGCATGGGTCATGACTGAACTGATTGTGGTGAATCCGTACATGAAAATTTAAAATCTTAATGCTGTATGTTTGTCCATGTCTGTGTAGCAAATGTTTGTCAGTTTGTAGAGGGTGTTGGGTCTGATCTTTGTACATTTGATGGAGACTGTTTATTTAAAGTATCTACTGCCCAGGCTGTGTCAAGGTGACTCTATCGACCTCCCATTATGCTGAGGTTTGGTGTCATTCAGTATGTGTGTGTGCATTAGTGTTTAGGCTTCTTGAATGGTGACAGTATGCTTGTAACAGTACGAGCAGATTAACATGTTGAGACCAAGTCTGATAATTGCACTTGTTCATGACTCTTGTTTTGAAATGGATTACATGAAAACATTTATATGAGCAGGGGGTGGACACAGCTAAAAACTGCAACATACTCCTCTCTCTCGCTCCTTCTCCCTCCCTCTCTCTCTCTCTCTCTCTCTCTCTCTCTCTCTCTCACACACACACACACTGAGCGAGTTTATGTTCCTCCTCAGTAATCTGATACAGTGGCAGTGTAATTAAATAGCAGAGGCCTGAGGGTATGGAGAGAGGGATGGAGGCTGGGAGGAGGAACGAGGGAAGGAGGAAAGAGATAGAGTGCAGTGACAGAGTGAGCGAGACAAGGAGGGGGTGAAAAATACTTCACGAATGTCTGTGAAAGCTTGACACCAACAGATTGAGAAAAAGTGTGGATTTCATCTCTCTCACACAAACACATACACACTCACACTGGTGTGTGGAGGGTTGAGACAGAGTAATTGCATGAGCCCCCTGCCTGTCATATCTGGCATGTCCGTCAGACAGGTGGGAGCTGATACTGTAGATATTCGGTGTGCTGCTCTTGCCCACATCTTTTATTCAGAATGTTTTTTGGCCCCTTCTGCCACCCTTACCCTACCGCCCACACCCTCCAATCAATATATTATTAGCAGTCATTACGCCCACATGCATATTTATAGGGAGAGAGTGGATAACGGCGAAGAAAGATTGGTGAAAAGAGTGTGTGTGGCTGTTTTGGAGTTGGAGCAGTTTGCTCAGCAGTGAGGTCAGCTGGCTTGTTATTAAGGAAATTGAAAATTTTCTCCCTCTGTGTGTTCATTTGCCGTGTACATGCACATGTGTAGGCGTGCCCCAGCCAAGGATAGAGTGGTTTAAGGACACTGTGCCTCTTTCCAAACTGGCCAACCCTCGCTACAAGGTCACCGCAGCAAGCGGGCTCATGGTGCGCAGGGTGCAGCCAGGAGACGGAGGAATATTCCAGTGCTTTGCTCGCAACGCTGCCGGAGAAACCCAGGCACACACACAACTCCTTGTCTCTAGTGAGTTTGTCTGTCACACACACATACAATAAAAACACACACTTGTATATACACACCTACAGCAACATTGCTTCTGCTCCCAAGTCTCTGCTTTGTTTGGGCTAATTGTCATTCCCATTAACTTTCTTTCTCATGTATCTGAATTTACTCTTCTATCGTACTCCTTTTTCATGTCCATTATTTGTCTGTGTCACTTTCTTTGTATCATCTCATAAATGCTGCAACTAAAGATGACTTTCATTATCGATTAGTCTCCATATTATTTTCTCAATTAATTAATCATGAATTGTTTAGTTTCAGAAAATAGTTTTTTAAAAAAGCCTCTTCTTCAAAACTTAAAAATATCCTGTTTATCAAGTGGAAGGGGAAGAAAAGCAGGAAATCCTCACAGTTAGGAAGCTGGAAGAAGTGAATTGTTGGTATTTTTGCTTAAAAAACTACTTAAATGATTAATCGATTAACTGAATAGTTGCTGATTATTTTGCGTCGGCTGACTAATCAATTAATCAATTCTATTGTTCTTACCGTCCCACTTTATCCTCTACATTTGGCCTTACCATACATGTGGACATTTGCAAAGGTCATTAACTTTCATTTGAAAATCACATGCCTAGTGTGCTGCTCTGCCTTGTAAAGTGCATTTGAATTGTGTTCAGGCTGGAAAATAGAACCGTGGCCTAAGTTTCTCTTGTGTTCGGCTAATCACAGCCAATCACAGGCTCACCTGAAACAAAAGACTGTTTTGTTTTTGAAATTCAAGCAGTAGTCAGTCGAACACTCCGCCTTGACTTGATAGTGTGCAGTGTGTGTCAGCTGCAGACGTCTGCACGTACTGTTGTATTTGTCTCAGTAGAGTTACGTTCTGTTTAGTGAGCGTTATAATTAAACGTCCCCGTGGAGCTTCCACACCACCACCTTCCACATTTATGCACACACACGTAACGCTAGGTAATGAATAAAGCCCCCATTGATCAAAGGAGAAGCATTTGTGTTTAGATCAGTACTGTCATCCTTTTTCCCCCATTCTTCTGTTTTCTCTTTGCCATTAAGCTTCACTCTTGTTTCACCAATTTCCTCTCAGTAGCCATCTCTCTGTTCTTTCCTATCATGTTCTCTCCCTGTGTTTCAGGTGTGGCCCCCACATTTACATTCCCTCCGTCTGACCAAACAGTAACTGATGGGCACACAGCCTTGTTTACCTGTCAGACAAGTGGAGCTCCAAAACCAGCCATCACCTGGAGGAAAGGTAACAGCCCACACACTCTGCATTACACACTGATTAACATACCGACACACTGACATGATGTGTTTGTAATTAAAAATGTGCTTAATGACTTAATTACTTTCAATCACCTCAAGGCTATTTTATTATTTTCTCTCTCTGTCTCTATCTCTGTAGGATCACAGGTCTTAGCTAGCGGCTCTGTCCAGGTTCCTGGGTTCACACTGTTGCAGTCAGGTGGTTTGCAGATTCAGCCAATCAGCTTCCAGGATTCAGGAGAATACACCTGCATCGCCTCCAACTCAGAGGGAACCATCAACACCACTGCTACGCTCACCGTCTGGAGTAAGACACATACACACACGTACTATACACACTTAAACTGCTCAATATACATTTGCTAAACAGACTAAAACATGGAACACTAATTTATCCGTAGCTGTCCAATCACATTAGCTCAGGCTAATGAACAGCAGAGTGATTGGTTATTGATGCAGTGGGCTGGTGCAATTGTGAAATAATCATCTGATTGGCCCGGGTAAGAGGATGATTGATTAGCTGGTAAACTTATTAATTGGCCGATTGTTTATATATATCTTGACAGCTTCAGATTAAATACTTTGAATTAGATTAACCGCGGTCCTCTGTTGAGCAATGTGATATATAAAAGCACTACTCATCTATTGGAGGCCTGGTCACATCCCAAATATACCAAGACTGAGTTAGGGACATAACAGATGCCCTTTGCACTGCGTCCATGACCACATCTTTGATGACCACATCAAGACTGAGTCCTTACTGTAGCCCGGGCCCTTTGCTGCGTGTCATCCCCTCTCTGTCTTTGTTGTCTGTCCTCAGCTGTCACTAACAAAGCACAAATGCCTAAAGAAAACATAATCTTAAAAAAAGTACACATTTTAAATAAGACTGTGCGTCTATGTTAATATAAGAGAATAAATAAATAAACAAATTTCATTCAGCCTCTAAATATTTTCCCACCTGGGTCACTGCTCCTCCTCCTTCTCTTCTCCCTCTTTCTCTTCTTCTCTGGATTTCTCTCTGGTAATTTGCAGGTCGTACAGTCATTTCAGTGCCTCCAACAGACCAGCGTGTTATCAAAGGAACCACTGCTATTTTGGACTGTAATGCTACACATGACCCCAGAGTCAATATCAGGTACCTGCTTGTCTTTTTGTGTGCTTTATGTACATGCATTCTTAGTCTTATAGTGTCTGCTTCTCTTCTCTATTTTCCATGGATTTTGCTAGTTTATGTGTGTCTGTAAATGCATACAGTATAGAATACATGTATTCCTCCTCTATTGCAGCTTCAAGTGGGATCGAGGTGGCGTGCCAGTTCTTCCAACCAGTGGAAGCCGTGTCTCTGTGCGCCAGGGCTCCCTCACTATTGGCCAGACGTGGTCAGGTGACATTGGGGATTACACCTGCACCGTGACATCACAGGCTGGCAACGATTCTCGCTCTGCACGTCTCGAAGTGATGTGAGTTCAAAGAATCATGCAAAGATGTCAAATAATTTCTGCCTGCGTTGTTTCAGTCTGGCACATAACTTCCAGAAAAACCACAACTTGTCATTTTTACACTTCAGTTTTTTTGAACCGATTAAACAAATGAGTGTTAGTGAGAATTAGAGGTGTTAGTGAGAATTAGAGGTATTTCCAGTCTTTGTGCTAAGCTAGGCTAACCAGCTGCCAGCTGTAGCTTAACACACTGACATAAGAGTCAATCTTGTCATCTAACTCTTGGCAAGAAAGCGAATAGCGTAATTATGTTTCTATAAGTTGTAAGCACACTATAGCGTTTGTTCAGCTGTACATATATATATAGTGTTTACATGTTATGTTTATGAACATTATCTTTAGAAAATTGTCTGATTTTAGATTTTCACATTATTTATATGCTATTCATACGTATATTGTGAAACACAGAACAGGCATTCATCCAATAAACAAAGCATGAACTGTTTTCTTCTTCGTGATTAGGCACAGCAACAACTTTGGCTTTTTGTGCTGCAATCAAGTGGGAAAACAAACAGCCAATCCATATCTAGCAGTCTGTCTGATTGAATTGCAGATATGATTGACAGGGAGGATGCCTCTGAGTCGAGCATTATAATAAAAATTATTGACTAAGCAGAATATGATTCAGGAGAAGCAGCACATTTAGTGCATTGCCAAAAATAAAGAAAGCATTAGTCTCAGTTTATTTCAGCACTTGTCTAATGAAATAATTGCTTCTTTCCAATAATTGCCACGTTTTGTCAGGGGACAGACACCCTCTAAGCCAAATACAGGCCTATACCATTAAAACTGTAAGATGTGAGAATGTGGCTAGTTAGTGTTGGGTGGGTGGGAGAGGGTGAGTGAGCTGTCTATGTCTCTGTACTTGTTGTTTATGCTTATCATATATTGCTATTTTTGTATGTGTTTTATAATTTTGGTTTGTGTCCGTGGGACCCCCTCGAAAATGAGATGCTGCATCTCAAGGGGCAATCTTTGCAATAAACTCAAATTATCAGACAGTAGTAATAGTAGTGTAAGGTCATATCTGCTGTCAGGTACCCTGTACATGCAGTACACTCCCTGCTCTGTTAAACCACAGCTGTATTAGTGCTCGAGTGTAAAATGTGTATGTGCGGTGTGTTTGTGTGCAGGTGTGTATTGTTGTGGTTTGGGTGAACACATTCCAAACATGTCACATCGTGTGTCTGGTATGAGCAGGCATTCCTGGCGCTCAGATTAAAACATGCCACACACATATTTCAAGTGGATCCGACAACATTACAGACACTCATTACACCAACTGTAAGAGAACACTATCAGGCCTTTATATAGTAACAGGCACTTGTATAATATATTTTTAAAAGGCACTTATAATATATTAATACAATTGCAGGGTAGGAGAGAGATAAAACATGCGTCCATATTCTTCTGAATTATACAGCGACGAGAGGTCACACATGTCAAACTCAATGGGAGGAAGTGGATCTCTGTTTATGGCTGTGCAAAAACATGTGGAGAACGAAAGGAGTTCTGTACGACTGTGTGCGTGGATGTGTATGGGTGTGTGTGTGTGTGTGGGCGCGTGCATTCATATGTGTGACTGACATTCTCGTTAGCTCAGTATCAATGGGTCATGGAGGCTAACAGACGCTGGCGGGTGAGGAGACAGACTAATTACCAGCAGGTTATTGGTTCAACTCCCACAAGACCCATCCATGTGTTTGTGAGTGTGCGTCTGTCTGTATGTGTGTGTGTGTGTTTTGTGTGGGCTGTGTGAAGGTAGTTGCTCTAACATTCTCTAAGCTCATCCATTAATTAATATGATCATGTCAGCTCAGAAAAGAAAACATCATTCTCATTTCCCCTTGCTCCCTCTCTGCCTCATTCACCGCAGCCCTTGCTAACATTACATCTTATTCTTCATATATCACTCTTCCTCTCACTCTCTCTCTCTGTATTCCCCTCATTTTTTGACTTCATCCCCACTTCAATATTAAAACGTAAAACCACACACACAGCAAAAAGAACAACTTTTTAACTCTGTACACACGGGACACAAGGGAACACAAGGGAACACAAGGGAACACAAGGGAACATGTCATAATGCTTTCAGTGTAAATATATTTAATTTGTTATTATATGTGGTCTGTTAATATCTTCACTCCTGTTATCTCTACTAGCACCTGTTGCCTTCACATAGGTCGACACTGAGCTCTGCTTTCCATTCCTTCTCCTCCTTCAAGCCAACAGTTTTTTTAAAGAGAGTTATGATGCACTAAAATCGGTATAATCAAATGTCTGGACACTCTTTATTGTTTTCATGAATATATCTGTGTTGCTTTCTTTGTTAGTATCATGGCAGAGATGCACAAATATCCACAGGCCAAATATCTGGAGAATTTCTTTTTAATAGATGTGGTGAAATATATTTGCTGTGGTGCAGATCACGCACAGAATAAATTATCACAATAAAAATATGCAAACAACAGCCATATTTAAAAGATATTGCCCACTGGAACTGATCCTGGACCAGACCCAGGAACCAACCTGGGTGTCACAGCCAACATTATTCCACCACACATATCTAAAACAGAAAAAAGAAAAACAGAACACAGGAAACAAATATGTTTCTAATGAAAAGTATTGGCACTTTGTCACAGGCTTGTTTATGAAACACAAATGCATAAATGTGTAATTACATGTTCAGACACACTCTTTTGTCTAGATGTGGATGTTAAAGGACTAGTTCGACTTTTGGGAAATATTCTTGTTCGCTTTCCTGCCAAAAGTTAAATGAGAAGATTTATATTTACTGTCCAGACATGAGAGTGGTATCATGTCTGAACAGTAAATATGTAGCTACCGTGAGCAGCCAGTTATCTTAGCTTAGCAGAAAGATTGGAAACTGGGGGAAACAGCTAGCCTGTCTCTGTCTGAAGGTAAGAAAATCCACCTACCAGCACCTCTAAAGCTCACAAATTACAAACCTTATATTTGTTTAATCCATAAAAAAGCAATAGTGTAAAAACGTCAAGATGTGGTTGAGAAATAGTGAAATAAACCCACACAGCTTGTCACTGAGTGAGTTTTAGAGCTGCTGGTCGGTGGATTTTGTTGCCTTCAGACAGAGCCAGGCTAGCTGTTTCAATTCTTGATGCTAAGCTAAGCTAATCAGCTGCTGCCTGTAGCATCATATTTAGCGTTCAGACATGAGTGGTATTGATCTTCTCATCTAATTCTCAGAGCGAAAATTAGTGTTTCCCAAAATGTCAAATTATTCCTCTAGAGACTTGGTTCTGATGAAATGGCCAAACAAATACCATCAAACTTAGATCTGATCTTTTTGGGTCTTTCTTGTCTTTTTTTGTGTTCAGCGAGCTGCCACACTCTCCTCGCTCCCTGACTGCCCGTCTCAATGACTCTGACTCCCGCTCTGTCCTCCTGTCCTGGCTACGGCCCTTTGATGGGAACTCCCCACTTCTTTACTACCTGCTGGAGCTCTCTGAGAACAGTAAGTGTGTGTGTGTGTGTGTGTGTGTGTGTGTGTCCCGGCATACTTTATAGTCCCTGAGCGGCAAACAGCTGTTCACATGCTGTCTAACAGGCACTGACACACACTCATTTACAAGAGGCAGACATATGGAGAATGGTGTTGCTGCATAAATGTACATCCAGGTTCCCTATAAATAAACTTTTTTTCACTCCCTCCCTTACCCTCTCTCACTCTTTCTCTCTCTGTCTCTCACCCTCTCTCTACCACAGATGTTTTAACAGCAGGCTGGCTCTTTGTCAAATGAGAAATAGAGGGAGAGAGAGAGGGGTTGAGGAACAGAATGACAGGAGAAACAGATTGGAGGGAGATGGCTGTAGAGCCACTCACACACTAAGGGGATGGATGGATTGGTGAACGTTACATACAGAGCCAAGCATTTGGTACATGACTGTAGGAGCTGGACTGATGGACAAATGTCAAATGTTAATGTGGTTTTACATTTTAAGTATTTAACTTCATCCTAATAACTTTTAGAGAGACAGCAGGAATATGACTTCATGTTTTCTGCAGTCACCATTTCAGCAGCTGTTTTGTAGCATCCACAAAGATACGCCAAAAATAATGAAAAATGTCTAAACGTCTGGTCGATTTCAGTAAAGACTGAATCCAGACAGTGAGGAATGGACGAGAGTTTTGTGCACACTGATTACCAGCTGTGTGTGTATGTGTGCGTACGTGCTTGTGTGTGTGTATGTGTTGTATATCAGATGTTTTGGATTGTATTTTGGAGAGAATGGGCCATTATAAATACAATGAATTTTCGTGTCTGCCAGTGGCTCTGATACACTCGCTGGACTCGCTTTAAATGGCACCCACACACTATCCTTCTCACTTACACAGATACGCATGTAGCTGGTGCGATCATAATCGTGCATCTGTCTGTGGTATCTTCAGGAGAAAGACTGAAAAATAAGCTGGAAACAAGCTGGCAACAATAAACAGAAGCATCTGGGCTTCTTCATTAATCCCACTCTTCCCTCCAAACTTTCTTTCTTGTTGCATCCTGTTGTACTTCTTTCCTTTACAATTCTCTCCAGCTCACCCCCCTTCCTATCTATCTTCCCTCCTTGCTTCTTTTATCTAATCCTCTCTTCTTTCCCCTTGATTTATGGGTCCTCAGTGTCCCTGTGTCTCTGTTTGTCCTCCCTCAGCCAGATATTATCAGCCTCTAATCTTTGTGTCTTCTGTCTAGACTCACCGTGGAAGGTCTACCTATCAGAGGTCGATCCTGTGGTGACTGAGGTATCAGTGGGCGGGCTCACACCTGCCAGGACCTATCAGTTCAGACTTTGTGCTGTCAATCAAGTGGGCAGGGGTCAGTACAGCGCTGAGACGCAAAGGTAAGAGCATGATATGCACATTCGGTCGTTGACACACATCTGAGAGACACACACTCACCACTACCAGTTTTATTAAACACATCCTTCACAATACTTCCTGTGAAGACACACTACTATTTCACTGATGTTTTCTAAAAAGCATGAAACCATTTTTTTATATAGAATATGCTATGATGTATGAGAAATACAAAAATGTTGTTGCCCGTTCCATCTCTGTGTAATGGAATTGGCCAAACTGCCTTACACAAACTAAATGAATAAACTGGAACCTTTCTACAATCAAAAGGCATAGTGTATGCACACCCACACACTTTAATTTGTGTATCTAAGTGTGTGTGTGTGTGTGTGTGTATTTAAGTGTGTGTGTGTGTGTGTGTGTGTGTGTGTGTGTGTGTGTGTGTGGGTAAGTGTGTATGCTGCCATGAGCACGGATAGGGACACGGGATTCAGAGTGAGGATGAAACAGGGATGGATTCTAACAAGACGAGGAGGAAGGGAGCTGCACTTTTTGTTTTGAATCCATTTCCTTTGCAATGAGCAATTTATATTCATCACATCCATGTTGTAGATGTCTACGTGACTGTGTGTTTACATGTGTGTATTTCCCTGCCAGTCTTCTTCCATTGCACATAGTAAACTAAACAGCAAAAATGATGAAATTAACTGTGCACGTGTGTGTGTAAAAGGGAGAGTGTTATTTGGCCTGAAAAGTAAATTGATTGCTGCGTGTGCGTGTGCGCGTGTGCGTGTGTGTGTGTGTGTGTGGTTGCATTTGTGTCCCAAGAGAAAACACTAATGGGGGTAATTATGATGCCTTAGCACTGATGGAACTGGATAGAGTGAAAGAGGGTTGGAGGAGGTGTGGCAGGCCTCTTAACAATTTTGCCCCTGAATACACACATACACCAAATCTCTGACACTCACACACAATACAACAGATGTGGCCGTGCATTGTAAAGTAGACACACAAACATGGTCTTGTCTGGCTAAAGAGAGTGACCACAGGCAGATGCCAGTTGTAGTTCTGCCAAATAGACTCTCAGCAACAACAGCAGCTGTAAACGCTGCCATCACACATTCACACACCTCAGCTTACAGTTCTTCCATTTTCTGTTCTCCTTTTTTCTGCACCGAATCTTCCTCTCTTCTGTTCTCCTTTTATTCAAAATATTTACCACTTATCTTCTTCTGCTTATTGTCTGTCATTACTCTTCTCCCTCCTGTTCCTCTCTTCTTCTTCTGCATGCACCAGTGCATTGTTTGTGTCCAACCTAGTCCACAGTCCAAAGTTGTTAGGGGCACTGGAGAATAGATTAGATTGATCCTCGCTAAATGAAGGACTGGCAGACAGACAAGTCATCACTGGTCAGTGTATCAGAGCAGATGGATACGTCTCTTCTTCAGTGTTTGTCTCATACATAGCCATCCACACTTTGCTTTTCATCTGCTGGATGTTTTCCTGGATAAGACACGCACACGAGCAGTCGCAGACGTCAATGCACGTGCAGCACTTGACACACAGGGAGAGTGAGGCAGAGGAAAATGTCCTGCAGAAGCTCGAACTTCCAAAAGAGAAGGATGACAAAATGCAGTAATGTGGACAGAGTGAGGGAACGGGACAGAGAGTGAAGAAGAACCTTGTAATATTGATGACAAAAAGCCCTTATTAAAGTTTGAACTTCCAGCTGCTTCTGCACTCTCCCATTTTGTTCTTGTCCTGATTAGGATCTTTATCATAACAGCATTAATTCTTTTTTTTCTTTTTCTCTTTGCTTCCCACATTTACGCTGCCTTTCTTTTCTCATTCTCTCTTATTCAAGGCACTGTTGCCCAAGGAAAAAGTGTCCTGGGTGATGGACAGCCACTAAGAGTATATGATTGAATGTGATCAAAGCTGAAAAACATTATCTTTAAATACAAAACTCTCTTGAAGAATCAAATTATAGTATCTGGAGTAAGCCTTAGCAGAGGAAAGACAGATGACGCATAAACTCCTGGCATCATCAGAACTTTAAAGCAACTGTGTCAGTTCTCTTTGCCTTTGCTCTTATTTTTTATTCCAGCTGTTTTGTCAGAACCAGAACACATCAGACTTTAACACTGGATGTGTGATGAAATACTCACTTTTTCTTTCTACCATACACACTCTCATAGACACACAATGTAAAAATGAATGCTTCAGGTGCTTCATAAGGAGATAAAAAAAATCACAGGAGATTTGTCCTGTGCTTTCCAACATGTAAATCTTGAATTATATACTGTATGTGTTTAACTGCTATGCTGAAGGTATGCTATGCAGCTATTCTTTATACTATAGAGCAGAAACATCAAGACAGTTGCAGAGAGAAGGCTTGCAATGAGATGAGGAAGAGCTCATTGTTTGTCCAGCAAAATGGCAGATATTACAGGCATTTCTGTAACTTGCTCAATGTTTTCTTCGCTATCAACACACACAGAAAATGTATCAGGAAATACAATAAAGGCTTATCATTTCTTGAGATCACAGTTCTTGCTGTGTCCACATATGCTGCATAGTACCCATTAGTCGACATTTTTGAAGAGGAGGTAATAAGCTACACCTTAGTCCTACATGTACCCGGTAAATATAAATCACATTGATGCATGCTTTAGATAAAATAGATAGGTGTAACTTTTCACTGTTTGTAGGGCTGTAGGGAAACAAAATACAGAAGTTTACAAGCTATAAAACTATTACTGTGAACATTTTTTGATATAAGCTGGAAAAAACCTCATGCATCATACAACAATAACCAAAAACCAGGTAAATCTGAGTCAAAATAACACAAGAATGAACAAATCAGATGATGTCTGTACTTTAACAATTCCTTTTGCTTTTCATAATGATGGAGTATCTCCTAAAATTAGAGGTTGACAGATTATAAGTTATTTGAGGTGAATATGATAGATCTACAGCATACAGAAAAAATAATTAATTTTCTTTTGTACCTTGCCATACAAGGCCTGTGCAATTATAAGCTTATTATACAGAATGACATGTAAAATATAGTTCTTTGGCTATATACATTAAAGAAAGATGTAACCTCAGACCTCTACTTTGAATCCTACTCGTTTCAATGCAAGGACATTTTTACAAATTTAATGAAAATAATTTTATAAAAACTGCTACATTTTATAGTAGTGATGTGGGTTTTTTTCACTATTAATTTGCGTTATTTTAATATACCTACAAAATAACAGGTCAGCCTTTATTTCCATACCGCTGAATAGACCAGCACTTACTTTGCCCTACTAAGTGGTCTTGTATTATGACAGTTAATTCAACAAGTCATACATTAAACACAAAGTGTGATGTACTTCTTGATCAGTGTCAACCCTATTTAAGATATATCTCTGCCAGCCTTTTTACATGAGAAATTCCATTATTCACATTTTTTACAAAAATTACTACCTTGTGAACTCAACCAGGCAGGCTTTTAACATAAAACAAAACCATGATGGAAAATTTACATTTCCCTTCTCTTTCCATTTATCTAACCTTAACTTACATTTACTTAACTTTACCTAAACTTAATCTAGTAGTTGTCATGGGTAAATCTTTAGCTATTTGACAACAAGCCTGAGTCTACAGTCAAGCTAGCGGTTCTGTGAGGCTGTACTCACACAGCGGTGCTTTTAGCTAAATGCTAAAGTCAGCATGTTAACATGCTAAAAATGACAATGCTAATATGCTGATGTTAAGCAGATGTTCATGTTAACCAACTTAGTTTAGCGTGTTAGCATGTTAACATTTGCTAATTAGCACTAAACAGAAAGTACAGCTGAGGCTGATGGGAATGTCATTAGTTTTGCAGGTCATCAATTTAGTCATAAAGTAGTATTACACAAATTGAAATTTTGCCCTCATGATGGCATTAGATGCCCAGGTGGACATGAATGTGTGAACCAAATTTCATGACATCCAATAGTTGTGGAGACATTTCACTCAAAACCACAAATGTCAACCTCATGATGGCACTAGAGGAAAGGTCAGGGGACCACTAAAGGTCATAAGGATTTATCCTCTGTGGACTATGAATGCCTGTACAGAATTCCATGGCAATCCATCCAATAGGTATTTCAGTCTCGACCAAAGTGGTGGACCGACCGACATTGCCAGATATGCTGCTAGCAAGGCTAAAAACAAACTATTATGTTACATGCTACAGTCAAAGAATGCGTGCTCATGTGAGATGGAAATATGTTGATTAATTTTGAACTGATTTGACCCAACATCTTCAATGTTAAAAATATGCGATATTTTTTTAATGGCTCACTGTTGACAAAATGTTCGTTGTTGGCAACGTTTGTGGTGACCAGGTTCCTGTACAGACATTTTCCAGGCAACACGTCCATGTTAGGCTTATACTAGAAAAAGACCACCTGGACTACATTGAGAGCCAGTTTTTGCAAGAATATTGTTTATTTTCAGCAACACAGAAGGGAATCAGCTGTAACTGGCGCTTACATCCATCGATTACTCATTGTTTGTGAAAGCTCTAATCAGCTTTAAATTAGCTAAACTGATGGACTTCTTGCTTTGATGCAAGGTGTCAGTGCCCCCACACACACACACACATTTAATCATATGTATACACAAACACAGACTGAAGCAGGTATAGCTGTGATTGCCAGTATTATTTGCTTTGTTTGTGTTATAGATGTGACAATAAATCAGGAGAGAAACAGTAAATTATTGCAGCTACCTTGAGAGCACATTAAATTACAGTCAGCCAGTATTGTCAAAAACAACAGTTTGATTCAACATTTTCTTCTTCACCAAACTACAACAATAATAACTGAGCATCTAGTGTCACATGATTTGTTTTGAAGCACTGTTGTCGATATGCAGCAAAAATGTCATTGACCAATCAGGTAATTTGACTACAAATCTATTTTTTACATTGTGAAGTGGCAAACATAAAGCACATATACAGTAGCAAGTATGTGCCTCAGCTGGCTTTGATTTATTGTGAGAATATGCACAAAGTTTCTGTATTTCCCCGACAGAGTCTCTTTAGTGTGTCACCCTCCTCCATTTGTGTAGCTTTTAGCCTCTGGCAAAACAGCACAACATTTAAAGCAGACAAGACTTAAAATGTCAAACAAGAAGAAAATAAGCTCATCTATTCGGCTAGTTCTACCCAATCATGTCACATCTGGTTTCCCTCTCTCCCTTTTTATTTCTGTTGCCCTCTGCCCATTTCTCTCTATTTCCTACTCCTACTGGATCAAAATTTTACTATCCTGTTTGAATAGAGGCAGATTTAACATCCCGGTAACACCATAAAATTCGTGTGTATGTGGATTCAGTGAGAAAGCCCGTAGGCATTAAACTGTGGAGAATGACACAGATAGAAACTTTTATTAATTCCCACAGCAGAGGGACAAAATACATGCCCCCCCCCAACTTTCACTCACACACTAGAAAACATGTACATCTCCTGCAGAAAATGTCCTCTTTTCCTTAATAACAAGGGACAGAGAAAGTGTGTCACACAGTGTTCAGGCAAAGTTAAGGGTTGTGTATGGGTGTAGATATGAATGTTTGTGGGTGTTTGGGTGGATGTGAAGTAGTGTATTAGGTGTAGGTGGGTTGGGGTTTGTATATTTAATCTCTGGTGCGAAGTTGATGTCCTCATGCTGAACCCACTGTATGAAATATTTACTTGTAAATGGCTGGGAGGGAATTAAGGCAATTCACAAGGAGTTCTGCTATCGAGTATAAGTGTGTCAGTGTGCATTTGTGTGTGTGTGTTTTAAACAGTGAATGACCGCATCTGTTCAGTACTGTATGGGTGTTTGTGTAGCGTGAGTTTGTGTATGTGTATTAATGTGCATCATCAATTTCAGTCAAAAGCAGTGGCATAGTTGAGGATTATATATACCCCATTTCCAGACGGCTACACTAATGCCCATCTCATTCACACAAGGCCCATTAGCCTGTGTGTGTGTGTGTGTGTGTGTGTGTGTGTGTAGGTGTGCGTGTGTATGCCTGCAGCACCTGGTGCTGTCTGACAGTGCCTAACCTAATGGAAGTAAAGCACAGCTGTAAAACCACTGGCCTGTGCCATATATCCGCCTGCGCAAGTCTCTAGCTAACAGCTCTCACACCCCTGCTTTCACACACGTATAGATGTGCACACACATTTATAGGCACGTACAGATTCAGACGCACAAATACAGAGAGCCATACCACGGCTAATGGTTCAATAGCTTATAGGGAATCATTCAGGGAGACATGGGGCAAAGAGGGGAAGCAAGGGGGGTTGGAGGGATGTAAATCTCCAGACATAATCCATGGAAGGGAAAAGACCATCGGATGTAGCAGTCTGTCTTAAGCTGGGAGAAATTTGTTTGGTGTGTTTATATGTGTGTGTGTGTGAGCACATATGGCTCTGATTACGTTAGCTGAGCTGCTTACAGTAAAGCCAGAGGCTGACCAGCTCAGCCTGTGTGCTTTACCAACCATGAGAGGGCTGGGAGCTTTAATCACGGGTGGGGCTGCGAAGGGGGGGGCATTACGGAGTAGAAGAGGAGGGAAGGAGATGAGTAAAAGATAGAAGGATGAAATAATTGAGGCCAAAGGACATGATGGATGAAAGGTGAAAGTTTGCAGATGGGAGAGGAAAAAAATGGAGGAGGGGATCAAAATGTCGAAGGAAAGATGGGAAAAAGGTTTGGAGAGACAAGAGAGTTGAAGAGGCCAGAGAGAGCGAGGGATCACACTGTCTCACTGGAAATTAAAAGACGAGCTCTTTGCTCATTCTCAAAAAATAGTGATTTAACTACCTGTTGCTGTCTGCATAGCTGATCTACTGGGGATATTGTGGGAGAGTTGAGGTTGAAATAGAAACTGCCCAGACAAAGATTATAAGTGTACAAACAAGTGGGAAAACTTCAAGTTAAAAGGAGAGATATAACACAGAATATAAACAGTAATCTGCAACAAACAGGTAGTAAATGCCGGTTTGTTGTTCTAAGCTGCCAGTGAATAAAACACAACAGCGACTCAACTTATACCGAGTTCATGAACGCTTTTACATTTGTTGTTTTAAACACCCAGTGTCAGCTCGATCATTCCCAGGAGAAATCCTCTGGCGCACTGGAAGTGATGCGTTAAACATTTTCATCAGCAGCAGCAGTGGTTTGTTTGAAATAAATTAACAATATAGGCAGAGATGAAAAGCAAATGTATTAAATGAAATTGCAAGATACACCAGGAGAATGAGGGATGGGAGAAATGAGCCCAGAATTCAATAAGAATTAATCAGAGCTGCTTAAGCTGTGAGATGATTCTCTATAATAAGTTGCAGCTCTGTCCCATGGATTTCCAGTGACAAACATGATCGATTTGTCTGCAGACAGTCAGTGACCCCCAGACTAGAAAAGATGAAGATACTTGGGAAAGAGAATTTGCTATAAAGAGAATTTGCTATAAAATTCCTTTTTAGCCTACTTACCTAATATACAGCTCCTGTGCAAACTGTCCATATAAGTGATATGTTGGACACCAGATGAAAGGGACAAATACTGTGCCTACACTTCTTCAGCAATACTGATATTCTCATTACAGGACGCCTAATAAACTTAATCAAAATCATTTGTTTTTCTTGCTCTCTCTTCTTTCTTTCTTTGTGTGTGTTAGATTGATGTTGAGGGAGGAGACACCCAGCGCTCCTCCAAAGAATATTGTAGCCAGTGGGCGGACAAACCAGTCCATCATGGTCCAGTGGCAGCCTCCACCAGAACCCCAGCTCAATGGAGCCCTCCGAGGATATGTACTCAGGTATGCAGAAACATACACTCACAGAAACACACACACATACATATTTGGCTTTGTAACATTGCCATTGAAATGTCTTGATTCTGATTGGCTGGTAGGTGTCCATTCATTTTTTGTAAAGTACAAAATATAGACCTGGACACACCAGAAAGTGTCTTTGCATAATATTTGGTTCTAGATGTTTGGTGACAGAGTGTCTACTCGCTACTCGCTGGGCTAGTTGGTAAACTACTGTAGCAACTTATTGTATGTGCAAATGGATCTAATATCTTCATGCACAAGATAAAAAATTCTCATCTTTTGGGACTTTGTGAGCTCTGCACTGTATAGAATTTTTTAAAATACCAAATTGACTACAAATATTGCAGTTGAAATTATACTGGTTTATAGAAACATTTAGTCAGTCGATTGAACACTAGAAAATAAATTGGCTTAAAGTTTGAAAATCGGCTATTCATTTAAGTAATTTATCAAGGAAAAATGCTACCAGAAACATGTTACCAGCAAGTTCCTTCCTTTTTCTTTTTTATAACATTATAAATGTATATAAATTCTGAGTTATTTGGACTTAACATGCTCACCTTGGAAGCTGGAATATTGTGACGAGCATTTTTCACTGTTTTCTGACATTTTATAGACTAAAACTGTAAAAATGACTGATTACCATATAATGCCAATAATTGTTAGTTGCAGTTCTAGTATAGAGAAAACCTCCGAAAATGCATATTGTAAAGAAATATTCATTTTTGCCCCTCATACATAATCACACATTCACGCACAGGCACAAGTGTTCTTTACAGATGCTCTTGCTGCCCTTGGTCCGCTGTCCTTCTCTTTGATGTCTACCTTAAGTGTGACACACTGGGTGTAATCAAACTGTCATCAGCTGCCCTTACAATAATTTGCATAAAATTGCAGTTATCAGGTCTTTATCCTCGTTCAGTGTGTTATCTGCCTCCACTTAGTAAATCAGTTGAAAAAGGAAACGGGTGATCATACATCTCCACTGTATCATTTTGGCTTTATAGGACAGAGCTTCTACCTCCTCTGCCCTCCCCTTTGGATTCTCCTCGTTGTATCAGCTGGGAGATCCTCACTCTGTTTCTCCTGTCGTCTCCCACTTTTTCTCCTCCGTCACTCCCCCCTTCTTCCCCAGTGTGAGTGTCAGTGTATCAGGAGGAGAAAGAGAAGAAAGGGGTTATCGCCTCTCCACTACAGAGATCCCCTGTCAGCCTCCAGCACCCCCTCACTTTGTGTATTTGTGTGTATGAGTGTGTTCCTGTGTGTGTGTGTGTGTGTGTGTGTGTGTGTGTGTGTGTGTGTGTGTGTGTGTGTGTGTATACAGTATGCATGTGTGATAAAGCGCTGACTCAGCTGGTTAAATGTTGGAATATCCTGTTACACTGAATAGGCTCCATATTAAAACGCTGACATGTGGATTATTGCTCCATTCAACTCCATCAGATATGTACAATACCTAAGTAGTATTACACCTCTCTGTCTAGTCGGGTCATATATCCTTTTAAGTGGACATTTATATCACATGTACTAAATCGAAGGCCTTGAAGGTGCACAATTCAGAGATGTCTACCAGGCATTGAAGGTTTTTATTCCTTAGGGATTCAATGTGATTCAAGCGACTTCACACCGATGGAAAATCCTTCTGCACAGTTTCTCTGCCTTTGAGATGGCCAACATAAATGATACTGTGTGAAAGTGAAATTTTTGTTTATTTTAAACTGTATATTCAGGCATATTCAGTATGCACACTGGTATGATTTATTTTATTATATTTTTAAGCTATGTGCAAAGTTTTTCCAGGCTGGGGACATATTTCTCTGAGTACATTTGGTTATATTACATACATTCATTATATGCTTTTGTCCAACGTGACTTACATTTGTTTGCCCGCACATATACATATACAGGTATCTGGAGCAATTCTGGGTTTTTTTCTTGCTCAGGGACTCTTTAAATATGGGTAGAAAGAGCCAGGGATAGAACCATCAATTTGTCTGTGTATTTTGACTTATGCTGAAATGAACATATTTAGATGTGTTTCTGTGTGTGTGTGTGTGTGTAGGTACCGTCTGGCAGGGCTGCCAGGAGACTACCAGGAGAAGAACATCAGCAGCCCAGAGACCAACTACTGTCTACTGAAAGATCTGATCATCTGGACACAATACCAGATCCAGGTGGCTGCCTACACTGGAGCCGGCCTGGGCGTCTACAGCAGCCCTGTCACGGAGTACACTCTGCAGGGAGGTGAGTAACGACACACTCACACAGATTTTTTTGTTTCTTATTCTTGGAGGGACAAGCAAATGTACCAAGAAATTTTGAGATATCAGTCCATCCATATACACATGTTTCTGAACTTAAAGTATTCCCGCATACCAACATATTGATAGTATTATCTTAAAATGTACATCACTTTAATTAAATGCCCAAAGGAAGCTGTTCCTTGCTTGAGTCCTTCGGTCCTGGACCGAAAAGACTTCACGTCTGGGCAATCCCACATTATATGCACATATGTTCCTACTTTGTTATTATGTTAAACAGGGGCAAATGTGTGAGACAAAGCTGGAGTAAGTGTTTCCTGTTGGTCAAATAAAAACTATGAAATTATTTATAGTTAATCACTTGATGATTAAAATTTCGAGACAAGACAGCAATAATTTCCCATACTCCTGTCCGATGAATAGATTGTTGACAGTTCTTTAAGTCAACATACCAGACCTTGGTCTCACTCATTGGGGGACATGTTACTTCTTCTTCTTATTTCTTGTACAAGTTAGATGTAAAACCCCCAACATTTCGATTTGGTGATTGTACAGTTAACAAGTGGATAAATAGGGAGAGCATTATTTCATGGACTCTGTGAGCTTGAGTAAAAGACATTAGCTGTAGATAAAGGGAAGTTGCTTGTAATTGATATGTGTTCTTGAGATCAAATAATCTTTGACCGTCATTATTAATAATATGAAAGAGAGTACCAAGTACAAGTATGAAGACCATATGTTTCCCACCTAAACATATTTTTAATAACTGGCATGTGAGTATGCCATTTCCCACACTTTTGCAGTTACCTAGATATTTGCTTTTTATGTGTTTTAGAACCTAAAGATAAAGTGCATTGAAGAAAGATACATATTGATGCAATTGTGTGGACCCATACATCTCTAAAAAAATGTTTACAGTACACTACACAATGCATGCAGTCATTTCTATAATGGTAGCAGGTTGTAGTATAGTGAGTAGAGAGACCATCCTCAACTATTTTTACTTTTTTGGGTAGAGATCAACCGACTGAGATCACAGTTACAGGCAGCAGCAATGAGCTACCGCCGTAGCTTCACTCTCAGTGATAGGATGAGGAGCTCAGCTTTGAGAGGAGCCAGTTGAGGCAGTTCAGACTTGAGTTAAAGTTGCCCTCAAAGGCATATCAGCTTCAACCATCTGGGAGGAGACGCTAGGGGCGACCCAGGACACACTGGAGGGACTACATCTCCCCTCTGGCCAAGGAACACCTTGGAAAGCTGCAGGATGAGCTGGAGGAAGTTAGTGGGGAAAGAATGTCTGTACTGCACTATAAATATGTTATATGATAAGTAATAGTGTGTTGATTGTAATAAACATCGCTGCACAGATGAATACATTTTCAAGCCTGTTAAACATAAATCCTTGCAGAGACAGTGAGAGAAGGAAGAATGTAAGTGAAGACAGTAAAGGAAGACGAGAGGAAGTGGTCATGGGGGTAAATCTTCTTTAAACACGTGCTCTTCTCTTCCTGACTTTTATTCCAACAGTATATTATCATTGTTAAAGATGGGCTGAGCTACACACACACACACGCATGTGCACATAAAACTCACAGTCATTATTACAAGAGTTCAGGACAGGTTTATAGACTCAGGAGAGGGAGTTAGGCTCATTAATTATTCTAATGTGGTTTAATGGGAGTGGCTGCAATGTATTAGACATTTTCTCTCTCTCACTATCTCTGAGAGGATGTGGTTGAACTCCGTGTTAGACTCTGATAACATTGCTCTTCTCCGGCTCTCTCACATAGAGGCATACACGCATACTAAGATTCCCCCAGAGGACAGAGTTTAGTGTTTTATCTGTAGCTGTGAGCTGCGAGAGGTTAGAAGCCGGTCCCCAGGAGTACAGTCAGCATGGCAGGGGGGGAGAGATCATCTTTAACATCAATTAATCTTCCGTCTCCCTCTCTGTCTTCTCATCCTTTGGCTCGCTTCCTCTCACTATCTCTTCCCTTCCATTTTTCACTAGTTTTTGTTCTGGTCTCTGCACTTTCCACTCTGTACAGTATACTCTGTGTGTCTGTTTGTCGTCTGGCCTCTTTGGCTCAAATTTAAGATGTAAAGGGAGTTCCCATCATGCCTTATCACTCTGTGGCTTTCTAGCATCAGTATAAACTCCTTACAGTGCAATCACCATAACGTGCCCACAGACACACACACACACACACACGTAGAAACACACACATGCACTTACACATTTCACAGTCACACTCTTCTCCTCCTCCTGGCTTTAATGTTGTCATGGACCATCTTATAGATAGATCCCATATAACGCAGAAAGATTCATATGTAGAGACACATTCATACACTGACAAGAAGGAAGAAAAATAAACACAAGAGACAGTGGTCCAATCGTGGACTGGATGAAATATATCTGTGTCTAGTTTTTGAGAACCTAAAACTACATGTTCAGCCCTTGTTTACCATATTTACTTCCCACTGGCCTCCATTTTTTTTCAAATTGAACAAATAACCTACATTTCATAGAAAAAGCTGTTATAATATACACTTTATATTCTACAACTTCTCTTGTTAGACATTTCCCATCATATCTCTTTACTCTCTGGTGGATTATTGGCCATGTTTATACACGTTTCAAACAGACTTATTGCTATTCTGCTATTTATATTAATTATTACTGTCCCGTTTTAGTTTGACTGCAAATTCTTGTTGTTAAATTTTTTTATTGCTGAATAATTGAACTGAGATTCAAATTTAAACACAGAAAAACCAGAGAGTCCTAGTCTATTACTGATTAGTAACATGGATGTGTTGATGTTTTTGTTTTTTTCTGTACAACAAAGTACTAATAATACTGGTGCACCACAATTATAAAATAAATTAGCAAGTAAATGTATTTTCCATGGATAGAATAGAGATATATGTTTAAGTTAAAGGGGCACTCCACTGATTTATCACATGAAGTTCAGTTTACCTGTCATGAGGAGTACTGTGCAGGCTTACGTGTCGGGTTTGAAAGAAGTGGGTATTCAGTAGGCATTTATTTTCTAATGAAAGACTTTATCCAGTTGCATTTTGGGAAATGTAAGAGTTAGAATGTAGTGTTTCTTGAGCTTGACCCATACTGTGGACTAAAAACCAGGCTATCTCGGCCTCTGCTGCTTCGATTTTGACCATTCTCTGTAAAATCTCTCTCTTGTGACTCCTCCAACTTTATGGGAGTGCAATGGTAAATCGCTGGAGTGCCTATTGTAAGTTAAGTATTAATACAGATCCAGTGTCATGATTCTTATATCTAATATATTGTATTTTTTAATCAATAAATCACAAGTTACATTATGTGGGAAGTAAAGTTGACAGGGCTGCTTGGTTAGTAAAGGGAGAGTGACGTGGTTACAGGGCTGAACCAACAAATCCAATGAGTTATCTAACTTTCTGTGGCCACTGCATGGCCTCCTGAGGTCACTGACTGAAAGGCTTAATAGATTTAATTAATCATTTTAGCTGTCTTTATGAGCCATCATTGTTCAGAACCAGTCACTGAAGGGGCAGTACCCTAATCTCACTTAGTCATTCATAAACTGATACTATGCAAAATACATGAATGCAAAATAAAATAGATTGAATTTTATTGAAAAATTAGGTCATTTTGCAGCAGAGAATAGCAGTGTAGGTTTGGCATTCAACTTTTGCAAGCTTAGCAGATATTTTTAATTAAAAAATGAACTGAATCTCAACATGAAATATTGAAATATGGTGCTGTATGTGATATTTAAAACCATTACTTGTTGAAAAAGTAAAAGCATAACACAGAAAACTGTTCTGCATCTTAGGGCTCCAAGTCTGTTACTGTATATGTTTTTTCCAGTGTATCTAAACACTCATCCTCTTCCTCTTGGTGAACCCATTGCAGCTAAATGTTATGTGTGTGTGTGTGTGTGTATCTGTGTGCTTAGTTCCCACAGCACCTCCGCAGGAAGTGGAAGTTGTAGCTATCAACTCGACTACCATCCGCTTCACCTGGAACCCTCCACCTCAGCAGTTTATTAATGGCATCAACCAGGGATACAAGGTAAGCCTCTGGATGTGTGTGTATGTTACAACACGAAGTAAAACAAGTCTACAAAAAAAAGTTGTCTACATAAAAAACAAACAAACAACATTTTCTCATATGTGCAGGATTTCACCTGTATTTTTTACTAGAAATTGAATTGTACTGTAACTGTACTGTAAGTTAGTTGATGTTGTATAGAAAGATTAATGTAAATTAAATGTCTTTTGCCTCTTTTGAATGTTCACATCTGTTCTCATCATCAAAATGATTATAAAAACAACCGCTATCCATTTACTAAAATTAGAAGTGATATTAAATATGCAGTATTGCAGACAAGACATTAGCC